>NW_027507718.1:550527464-551727464 GCF_037356315.1 Lithobates pipiens
CAGATCTCGGATCTGAAGCTCCAGATGAAGGAGTGTCAGTATGACCGTCTCGCCTCCCTGGTGCTGGAGAGGGATTACGGGAAGTTCACCAACCCAGATCCCTACAAAAGCTGTGGGGACACGGTGAGTGGAAGGTCATACATGGACTGAGAGATCCCTTGGGTTCCCTGGTAAGGTCCAAGCCAGGCATCCTGGGGATCATCAGAGCCCATTTTTTAGACATCCTTCGGAAGAAGCCATTGGATCTGAGGAGAGCCAAGGAATTTCTTGACGGGACTCCACTTGAGGTGGGGTCTGACCCTCTAGACTCCTTGGTGGAAGAGATATCAGTGGCCGAAATTGAGCAGGCTATTGACTCATTGTCTCTAAAGAAGTCGCCGGGGCCTGATGGGTTCACGGCAGAATTTTATAAAGCCTTTAAGAGCCTTTTGGCTCCTCGTCTGAGGGAGGTATTCAGTGAGTGTTTGGCATCTGGCCTGCTCCCTCCCTCGATGAGAAGGTCGGCCTTGATCCTGCTGTCCAAGGGGAAGGATCCGTCCGTGGTTGAGAATTGGCGTCCTATCGCCCTTCTCTCCACGGATAGAAAGATTCTGGCAAAGATTTTGTTTACGCGTATGTCTGCTGTTGCGGGCAAGCTGCTGTCTGCCTTCCAGCACTGCACAGTTCCCGGCCGTAGCACCTTTAGTGCAGTCCTTAACGTCCGGGAGGCTGTGGAGAGGTGCAGGGCAACGGGTGATGGGCGGTATCTCCTGGCATTAGATCAGGCGAAAGCTTTTGATCGGGTAGACCACGAGTACCTCTGGCTTCTCCTGGGTAGATACGGCCTGCCTGATCGATTTATTGATTGGCTCAGGACTTTGTACAGAGGGGCCGAGAGCTTCCCTCTGGTCAATGGTTGGGTGGGTCCTACCTTTCCGGTGGACTCTGGTGTTAGGCAGGGCTGTCCGCTGAGTCCCCTGCTCTATGTCTTTGCAGTCGACCCCTTCGTAAGAAGGCTAGACTGTGGGCAGCTGAGGGGGGTCCTGATGGAGCCCGGCAGTGGCCCGGATAAGGCGGTGAAGGTGGTGGCCTACGCGGACGACGTCTCGGTGGTGGTGGCTAGCCGAGAGGAGGCCCATTTTGTGGAAACACAGATCGGAGGCTACTCCGAGGCGTCTGGTTCGTTGGTCAACTGGGAAAAGAGTGAAGCTCTCTGGTTGGGAAGGGAGGGTGAGCAGTTCGCCCTCACGGACGTTTTTCCCCTGCCCCGACCAGAAGTTAAGATCTTAGGCATTTATTTCGGCCAGGGTGATTATCCCAAGCTAAATTGGGAGCGCAGGTTGGTAAGTGCCACCCATAAAGTCAATGCCTGGAAAGGCTGGAAGCTGTCGTTGAGGGAAAGGGTGAGCCTGGTTAAAACCTATTTGCTTCCCGAGTTCCTCTATGTCAGCTACGCATGTCTGTTGCCAGAGTCACTCTATGCGCGGGTCTGCGGTCTGTTTTTTCTGCTTTTGTGGGGAAACAGACTGAACCTGATAAAAAGGGAGGTCACGTATCGACGGAGAAGGGAGGGCGGTTTGGACATGATCAACCCCACGGTTTTCTTTACTGTGGTGTTCCTGAAGTTCAATCTGCAATCCATTTTTGGAGCCCTCTCTGTGGGAACGTTTGTGTAAGAATTGGTTCCTGGTGTTCCTGAGCAGGTGGGAGAGGGGCGGCCGCCCGGGTGACCTTCGGAGGTCCCATGGGTACCTCCCCGCCTATGTCCCAACCGCCCTGAAGGTACTAAGGTGGTGGAGGATAACGGCCTTAGAGGTAGGCTCCCTGGGCCGGCGAGAGCTGTACCAGAGGGTCATGGCCTCGGACGTTTTGAGACCACTGGCCTTAAGGGACTGTCCAGACAGGGTTCTCAGGGAGGGACTAGCCCTCCTGAATTCTAAGAGAATTCCTGCCAAGTTCTGGGATCTCGCATGGAGGGCGTATCATGGACGACTCTATGTGAGATCGAACTTGAAGTACCGGAGCCCAGAGGATAGAGGCTGTCCTCGCCCTGAGTGTGGTGGGGTACTAGAGACCATGGACCACTTTTTGGTCGAGTGCCCTTTCAACTTGGGGGTTCTGGGGGAGGTTGGAGATGCCATTGGCTATCCCCGTCTCCGGGCCCTTGCCTATTCTGAGAGGGTGTACGGTGACTTCAGAGCCCGGAGGGGTTTTGTGTCATCATCACTGTTTTTAGTTAGTGTCATATGCCTTTACTACACTTGGCACGCTCAGTGTTTAGTGTCCACTAGGGGCAAGTTCCTGCCCATGCATGAGGTGGCGGGTGATATCATTCGGGAATTGGGTAAGGTGAGGTTTCCTGAGGGGGGATGAATGGGTAGGGAAAGGTGTGCTAGGTTGTGGAGAGGGTTCTCTTTCCGGCCACCTTGATGATCTCCCCCTTCTTTTCCTTAGGTGGGGGTCTGTCTGTCCTTTCATCCCTTTTTTTTAGCTTTTGGGCAACTTAATTTTAAAAACATGGTATGCACCGTCAGTTTCGTTACGTTCCTGCCTATAGGGGGTATGTAATATAAAATGTATATAAAATGTATATAGTTTAAAAAAATGATTAGGAATTATTTTTTTTTTTTTTCTTTCTTCCCAGATGATCATGGGATTAAGGATCGTCTGATATGGGCTGTTTGAATAGATCCTTTCTGTCCAAAAGCATTTATGCAAGTTGTTCTTTAGTTCTTTTTTTGCTCAAGTATGAGTTTTTCTTAAGTTCTTGATTATGTAAATCAGTAGCAGTTTTATTTTAATAAAAATTTCCACCTATATAGCTAGCTATATTGCTCTTTTTAAAAAGAGCTTGCAGTCAGTTGTAGGAGATTGTGCGTGCTGTCTGCATGCCCTGACCACAGTATAAACCGCTATATCCACCTATATAGCTAGCTATCTTGCTCTTTTTAAATAGAGCTTGCAGTAAGTTGTAGGAGCTTGTGTGTGCTGGCTGCCTGCTCTGATCTGGGAGAGCTTCCAGAGTGGTGGAGGAGGAGTGGGAGCTGATGGCGTCAGCCAGCCCAGGTCCGGGGCCCTCTTCCCAGCCTGGGACCGTGGCTCATCCCCCTGGAGCGAAAGACCTCTCCAGGGAGGAAAGATTGTTCCTGCAAACGCTGTTTGAGCTGCTGGACTGGACCCGGGCCCACCCGGGAGAGGACCCCAGGAGGATGCAGAAGCGCCGGACAAGGATCAAAGTCCTTGTACAGAAGGCCACGGTGGCCTATGTACTGAAGTCGGAGAGGCTAGCGGACCTGCGGAATCGCAGAGACCGCTTAGCCAGTAGCAGAAGGGGAGAGTACAGGGAGGCCATTGAAGGCCTGAAACATGAGTGCAGAGACCTGTGGCGGCTGCTGGGCGGTCTCTGCGAACGCGGAGTTGGTGAGAGGGGCTTCCTCTCCGAAGTGAAAAAAGAGCTCCTGAGAACAAGCCAGGAGGGATCCAAGGCAGTCAGGAGAAAGGCTCTTACCAGAAAGCGTTGCTGGAAATGGAGGAGAAGCTGCGAACCCCAGTGGAGGAAGTAGTCTCGAAGGGTGAGGAAGATCAGCGCCCCAAGGTGGAGACCAGCCGGGTGAGCGTGGCCCCTGGAGCCGTAGGTGCGGAGGGTCCCCGGATCCCTGTTGTTTCACCTGCTCTGCCAGAAGCTGTGAAGCAGGTAGTTCCGGGTAGGGCACCCCATGATGCGCAGGGAAGCTCCGGGGGAGAGGCAAGTCAGACGGAACAGCATGGGAGGAAGCTGGTGGTGGTCCTCACTAGAGGCCACCCGGAGGGACCTGTGAAGGCTGGTGGCCGGAGGTTGGTAGACAAAGTTGCTGTGTGGCCCCCCAGTGGCCCCGATCGAGTCCGCAGCATCCGAGGCAGTGCGAGGGGTGCCGACCGTAATGGCGGCCCCCGCCGCGGCTGCATGTAGTGAGTGGGGAGGTGCCGGCAAGCTCGGACTATGTTCAGAAGGAACATTGTGGACAGACATCCATTGCAGACACTAGGGAAGGTGGGGGCGGGGAGTTGGATGTGTCACTTCTTGTTTCCGGGAGTGTGGCCGGAAGTGACCTCCGTGACCCGGAAGTGCCACTCGTGGTGGCCCCGGAGGTCACAGAAATGTGTGCTGAGGAGGTGGGGACACACCAAGCCTTGGCAGCCAAGTCTCCTGCTCCCTTAGGCCAGGTGAGAGCTCTGGGAGTCTCGGGGACTCCTCCGGTGGCTGCTGCCTTGGGTGCCCCAGAATCTTCCGGTGATGCTTTACCCGGTAAGCAAACAAGTTGGGGGGAGTCCCCTATGGTGGAGCTAGGGGGAGAATGCCCGGCCCTAAGCTTTATCAGGGAGCTGGAGGGGTCTTAGCGGCAGGAGCAGGATATGGCTCAGGAGATAGAGGTGGCTTCCTCTCAAGCCTCCGCCGCTGTGGGGGGTGTGACTATGTCTCCATCTATGGAGGTGGTTAGGTGCAAGGTGCCTATTGGGAAGAGGGTAGAGGGTGGGAGTGGGGGGGGGGCGTGTGCTGCTCCGTCAGAGCCCATGGGCTCATCTCAGCGGGGGTCTGGCCCTTCCCCCACAGTCCCGAATCTTGGGCACGCAGGAAGAGGCAAACCTCTTAGGTGCCCTGAAAGCTGGGCGCTCATTTGCCCAGGTGGCAGGTTCCTCTGTCCCTCTGGGCCCCCTGTATGGCCAGTTTGGTGCCCAGAACTTCAGGGCCCCCCCTGAGGAGCAGCTCCAGGGGGCACAGGCTTGGTCAGGGGTACAGGGGGTCCGGAAAGGTGCAGGCGGAATGTGGTGCAGCTCAGGTGGGAGGGGACGTCCGCGTGTCCCAGTAGGGGTCAAGTAATTGACTACCTGCTGGGATTGCGCTTTAAAGTTTCTGACTTGTTCGCGGTCATACATCCCGTGAACAGCAAGGAGTTTGATGTGAGCTTCGTCTCCATGGTCTCTATGGTGCTTTTCCTGACTCTGTACGAGATCGTCAGGAAGTCAGATCCATGGAAAGGTTTCCATGCATTGCCTCTTTCGAGGCAAGAGGAGATAAAAAATGTGACCGTCTTGGTTAGAAACGAGTCCCTTCCTGCTGAGGACATCGCAACCTGGCTGGCGCGGTATGGGCAGCTCCAGACAGGGTTGAGGAAGAATTTGGACGAGCGCGGGGTCTGGACGGGTGCTTGGTTGGTCAGGATCCGGCTCAAGCGCCACAACAATACCGTGGCGCATGTACCCGGGAGCGCATTCATAGGGAGAGACCGGATCCTGGTCTTCTACCCTGGCCAGCCCCGTCGGTGTTTCAAATGTGGCAGTCCCACGCACCTTAGTGCGGATGGCTCTATGCCTCGCTGCGTGAGGTGTAATGGCTTCGGCCACTCACCTGAGGGTTGCAGACTCATAGTTTGCAACCTCTGTGGGGAAATGGGGCACCCTTTCAGCCGCTGCCCCAAGGCTTTTAGGGGGTGCCAAGCTGAGGGGAGTGCTCCAGGCCCAGAGGGTGGGCGGGTCCCTAGACAAAGTGGGGATCCCAATCCTTCTGGACCACAGAATGAGGGTGCCCCCCTCCCTCAAAGGGTCAGACCCCCCAGGCGTGAGCAGGGGGCGGGCACTGCATCGGCAGGTATGTCAGTAAGTTGTCTGGCCCCGTCCGGCCTTGTGCCCGACGGGGCGACGGTAGGAAAGCCAGCTGAGAAACAGGCTAAACCTAAAAAGCCCTCTGTTAAAAAACATCCTCCCCCCTCCCCCAGTTCCCCCCTCCCCCCTTTCCCTCCCCCCTCTTGTTTCCCCCCTCCCTGCCTGACCTTCCCATCCCCTACCTTCTTCCCCTTCTTCCCCTTCCCCACCCGTTTCTTCCCCCCCAGATGTACCGCGTCCGCCTCCGGATCCGGCAGCCCTCCTTATGCCTCTTCCCGCCTCTATGGAGATAGTGGGTGGTCGGCGGGTCGGCCCGGGGGGGTGTCCCAATGGACACCTCTGAGGTGGGTAAGGGGGTAAATAAACGCCCCAAAGACGTATCTAGTGGGAGGTCAGATGGAGAGAGCGGGAGGGAGCCCCCCAAGTCAGATTGGTTGAAGAAAAAAACTAAAAAGCGCAAGAGGAGGGGCCTGGGGAAGGAGGGTGGCGAGGACCCCCAGCCTAGCACCAGTCTGGGGGTGGGTGGGGGTCCCTCGCTCGCCCTCTGGAACCGTTTCGGGGTCTTGTCCTCTGACTCTGAGGACGATTGACCTAGGTATGTAATATAGAGAGGAACGTAAACTTTAATCACTAAGGATTACGGTACCCGCTCCAATATGCCTTGCGACGATTAATGTTGCAAGTGTGCGTTCTGTGGCGGCTAGGTTTTCAGCCTTTGATTTTCTCGGCCGCGTTGAAGCCAACATTTTGTTTTTGCAAGAGACCTGGCTGGCATCTGTGGCAGAGATGCACCTAGCAAAGAGGGAGTTGAGATATGGGCCCTCCCTCTGGTCTCTTGCGGCTGAGCCCTGCAGTGGTGTTGCAGTCCTTTTTAAGACCGGTTTGGTGGCTTGTCGATGAGTGATTGAATTAGAAATTGGTAGGTGTTTTATTGTGGATGCAGTCGTGAGAGGGGAATTTCTCCGCCTCATAAATTTCTATGGTCCCCAGTCAAGTAGGGGGAGGAAGGACCTTCTTACGCTGCTGAAACCATACCTGTTTACATCCCAGCAGGTGGTCTTTGGTGGTGACTTTAACTTAGTCACCAGGTCAAAGGACCGGGCAGGCACCTCAGGCCCTCTGGGATGCGATAGTATCTTTTTGAATCGCATAGTGAGGGAGGCCGAGTTGGTGGATGTGCACGTTCGCCACTTCCCCAACCTCACTGGTTTCACATACTCCAGAGGTAGTAGCAAGAGTAGATTCGTTTTTTTTGAAGGGGGACTCATCCTTTGTGGCTCCTGTGCTGCATGCGGTCGAGTTTTTCGATCACTGTATGGTGTTGGTCACTCTGAATGTGGCAGACACCCCTCAGAAGGGTAGGGGCCTGTGGCGACTAAATGGGTCGCTACTTGAGGACCCTGAAGTCAGGTCGGCCTATGAAGACTTCTTTATGGAACAAGCTTCACTCCTTGAGAGCGGCTGCTTTCGCCAGGAGTGGTGGGAAGTAGTGAAGAAGAGGTCGGAAGGCTTCTTCCGTGAAGTCTCTGGTCGTCGGGCAGCTTCCCAGTACCAGGCCTACCAGAAGTTGCGCAGGCGGCTTGACCGCTTGGTTTCTGATGGTAGCCCTCAGGACCAGAATTCAGATCTGAAGCTTCAGATGAAGGAGTGTCAGTATGACTGTCTCGCCTCCCTGGTTCTTGAGAGGGATTACGGGAAGTTCACCAACCCAGACCCCTACAAGAGCTGTGGTGATGCGGTGAGTGGGAAGGTTATACATGGACTGAGGGATCCCTCAGGTTCTTTGGTGAGGTCCAGGCCGGGAATCCTGGGGATCGTCAGAACCCACTTTTCAGACATCCTGAGGAAGAAGCCTTTGGACCTGGAAAAGGCCAAGAAATTTCTTGATGAGACTCCACTTGAGGTGGGGTCTGACCCCCTTGGCTCTTTGACAGAAGAGATCTCGGTGGCCGAAGTTGAGCAGGCCATAGACTTTTTGTCCCTAAAGAAGTCGCCGGGTCCTGATGGGTTCACGGCGGAGTTCTACAGGACCTTTAAGGGCCTCTTGGCTCCTTGTCTGAGGGAGGTGTTCAGTGAGTGTTTGGCATCCGGCCTGCTTCCTCCCTCGATAAGAAGGTCGGCCTTGATCCTTCTGTCAAAGGGGAAAGATCCGTCCCTGGTGGAGAATTGGTGCCCTATCGCCCTTCTCTCCATGGATAGAAAGATCTTGGCGAAGATACTGTTTGTGCGTATGTCTGCAGTTGCAGGCAAGCTGCTGTCTGTTTCCCAGCACTGCACAGTTCCTGGCCGCAGCACCTTTAGTGCTGTCCTTAAGGTCCGGGAGGCTGTGGAAAGGTGCAGGGCAACTGGTGACGGGCGGTATCTGTTGGCATTAGACCAGGCGAAAGCTTTTGACCGGGTGGACCATGAGTACCTCTGGCTTCTCCTGGGGAGATACGGTCTGCCTGATCAATTCATCGATTGGCTCAGAGTTTTGTACAGGGGGGCTGAGAGCTTCCCTCTTGTCAATGGTTGGGTGGGTCCTACCTTTCCGGTGGACTCTGGTGTTAGGCAGGGCTGCCCGCTGAGTCCCCTGCTCTATGTCTTTGCGGTTGACCCCTTCGTAAGGAGGCTAGACTGCGGACACCTGAGGGGGGTCCAGGCGGAGCCCTGCAGTGGCCCGGACAAGGCGGTAAGGGTGGTGGCCTATGCGGACGACGTCTCGGTAGTGGTGGCTAGCCGAAAGGAGGCCCAGTTTGTGGAAACACAGATTGGAGATTACTCCGAGGCGTCCGGTTCGTTGGTCAACTGGACTAAAAGCAAAGTTCTCTGGTTGGGGAGGGAGGGTGAGCAGTTTGCCCTCCCGAACGTGTTCCCCACGCCCTGGCCGGAAATTAGGATTCTGGGCATTCATTTCGGCCAGGGTGACTATCCCAAACAAAACTGGGAGCGCAGGCTGGTGAGTGCCACCCAGAAGGTTAATGCCTGGAAAGGCTGGAAGCTGTCACTGAGGGAAAGGGTGAGCTTGGTCAAAACCTATTTGCTTCCTGAATTCCTCTTTGTCAGCTACGTTTGTCTTCTGCCAAGATCATTCTATGCGCGGATCTGTGGTCTGTTCTTCCTGATTTTGTGGGGAAACAGGCTGAATCTGATAAAGAGGGAGGTCACATACCGACAGAGGAGGCAGGGTGGGTTGGACATGATTAATCCCACGTTTTTTTTTTTACCGTGATGTTTCTTAAGTTCAACCTACAATCCATTTTTTAGGACGAACCCTCTCTGTGGGAGCGCTCATGTAAGAACTGGTTTCTGGTTTTCCTGAGTGGGTGGGAGGGGGGTGGTCGCCCCGGTGATCTACGGAGATCACATGGGTACCTCCCCGCCTATGTTCCAACAGCCCTAAAGGTACTGAGGCGGTGGAGGATAATGGCCCTGGAGGTGGTCTCGTTGGGTCGGCGTGAGCTGTACCTACAGGTCATGACCTCTGACTTTTTGAGACCACTAGCCTTAAGGGATTGTCCGGACAGGGTTCTCAGGGAGGGATTAGCCCTCCTGAATTCCAAGAGAATTCCGGCCAAGTTCTGGGATCTTGCATGGAGGGCGTTCCATGGACGGCTCTATGTGAGGTTGAATTTAAAGTACCGGAGTCTTGAGGACAGGGGCTGTCCTCGTCCCGAGTGTGGAGGGGCACTGGAGACCATGGACCACTTTTTGGTTGAGTGCCCTTTCAACTTGGAGGTTCTGGGGGAGGTTGGGGATGCCATTGGCTATCCCCGTCTCCGGGCCCTTACCTATTCTGATACGGTGTACGGCGACTTCAGGGTCCGGAGGGGTCATGAGTTGTCGTCACTGTTTTTAGTTAGTATAATTTGCCTTTATTACACCTGGCACGCGCGGTGCTTTGTGTCCACTAGGGGCAAGTTCCTGCCCGTGCATGAGGTGGCGGGTGATGTCTTTCGGGAGTTGGTGAAGGTGAGGTATCTTGAGGGAGAAAGAACGGGCAGGGAAAGGTGTGCCAGATTGTGGGGAGGCTTTTCTTTCCGGCCACCTTGATGATCCTCCCCCTTCTTTTTCCCTAGGTGGTGGGTCTGTCTGTCCTGTCCCCCACGTTTAGTTTTTTGGGCAATCTAATTTTAAAAGCATGTTAGGCACTGATGGTTTCTTTACGTTCCTGTCTATAAAGGGTGTGTAGTGTATATAGATAGGTTGTTATTGTAGATAAACTGTTTTAATCCGAGTGACTTTTCTTTTAAGCTGGTGAAGAAAGCATGTTTTCTTTTCTATTTTATTAAGTCTGTTTAAGTTGGTTTTCCTTTCTTCTTTTCAAGAATGAGTATTTATGTCTTTGTTTTGTAAATACAACTGGCAGCAGTTTTTTTTTAATAAAAACCTCCACCTATATAGCTAGCTATATTGCTCTTTTTAAATAGAGCTTGCAGTCAGTTGTAGGAGATTGTGCGCGCTGTCTGCGTGCCCTGACCACAGTATACACCGTTATATCCACCTATATAGCTAGCTATCTTGCTCTTTTTAAAAAGAGCTTGCAGTCAGCTGTAGGAGGTTGTGGGTGTTGTCTGTGTGCTCTCTGCAGAGTTCCAGTGTCCACAGGTGAGGGGGGAGGATGGCCTCCTCTAGCCCAGGCCCAGGGTTGCTTTCCTGGCCTGGGGCTCCAGCTACCCTCCCTGGAATTGAAGACCTATCCAGGGTGGAGAGGCTCTTTCTGGGGACTCAGGTCGGTCTTACCAGCTGGACCAAAGCCCAGCCAGGAGAGGATGATAAGAAATGCAAAGTGAGGATCGAGAAGGGTAAGAACCTAATGGAGAAGGCAACGCGTGCATACAATGGCTGCATGGCCTGTTTAACCTCTCTTCGGAACTGGCGGGATCGTTCCGGCATCTCCAAGAGTGGCCATTGTAAGTCTAAAGCAGCAGAATTCTGAGTTATTCGACCTCCTGGTGATCCTATGTGACCATGGCCCAGGCGAGGAGTGCTTTTTGGATGAGCTAAAGCATGAGCTGTTGAGAGCAAATGAGGAGGGGAGACAGGCGTCTCGGGGCCAGAAGGGGAGCCAGACCCCGCAAGCTGACTCCCAAGAGGAGAAGCCTTCCCAGATAGGGGAAGTTGGTGCAGTACCAGAGACCCCCGGGAAACACCAGGGGGGTGAAACGGATTGCCGACCCAGGAGACGGGGCAGGAGTGCTGGACTCTCCCCCTGGAACATCATGACAAACCCAGTCCCGGACAAAATGACTGAGGATCCCCAGGATCCTGCCGGTCCTCAGGTAGAGGCTGCTGCAGGCATGGGTAGGGCACCCGATGAGGTCAGGATGTCCGCAGGGGGTGAGGCTGGCGGGGGGAGCCTCCTGGGCCTAGTGGAGAGTCGCATGGAAACTTTGGGCTTACTTGTCACAGGGGCTCCGGTGGACAAGCCGGATTCCCTGCTAGACGTGGACAACCCTCCACTTTCGGATGTCCTCGTTCCGCTGCGGGGGGATCCCCCGGTCAGCAGGCCCAGACTGTCGGAACAGTTGGACAGTGCAGATGGGGTGGTGTTGAGTGGGTCTCCCGCCATGGCGGGTGTTGTGCAGGTTGGGGATGGTTGCTGTGGGACGCCATCCTCCGTGGGGAGGGGGAGGGAGTCCCACACTCTGCTCTGGGATTGGTGCGGGACTTTGAGGGGCAGGCACCTGCAGGAGGTCCGCCGGGGCTGGGGGCGGATCCCGCCGCTTCCGGTTTTCCGGCGGGACAGGAGGTGGGCGGAGCTTCGTCTGCCGCAGCTCCTGCGGATGACGGGACGGTGATTTGGCAGGTGTGGGGTGAGTCGCCCATGGGGGCTTTGGACAGGGAGTGCCCTGCGATGGAGTTTATCCGTCAGTTGGAGGGCACCCAAGTAGAGGAGTGTATAGTGGTCGATTCTTGCGGGGCTCACGCTGAGGTTGGCGGGAGCTCCAAAATGGAATGGGCAGGCCTCCTGGGGAGTCAATTGGATGCCTTCTTTGGCTGTGGCCAGGAAGAGGCCCCCAGTCTACCAGTGAGGTTCGGGAAGTGGCGCCCCGGTTGCCAGGGTCGGGAGATATGAGTCAGACCATGGAGTCAGGAGTGGTCCCCCTGGCTGTCTCAAAGTATGGGGGTAACCCCGTGGTGTCGGCTCCTGTGGAACGCCTCTTGGGTGTGGAGGAGAAGGCAGCACTATTGGGTGCACTTAAAGCAGTGCGCTTTTTCGCGCAAGTGGTCGGTTCTAGTGTTTCTCTGGGCCCCCTGTATGGCCAGTTTGGCGCCCAGAATTTTAGGGCGCCGCCCTCCGCCCAGCTTACAGGGCCGGACGCCTAATCAAGGGGTACGGGGGGCCCGGAGAGAAGATGTAGGAATGTCGTGCAGCTTAAGTGGGAGGGTGAAGGGGCATGTCCCTCCAGGGGTCAGGTAGTGGGATGGATACTGGGTGCCGGTTTCCGGGTGGCGGATCTCTTTGCTGTCATCCATCCAACGGGATCCAAAGAATTCGACGTCAGTTTCCTCTCCGTTGTCTCGATGGAGAGGTTTCTGACTGTATACGAAATCCTGAGGAGGTCTGACCCCTGGAGGGGGTTCCGTGTGGTCCCCCTGTCCCGACAGGAGGAGGTGAAAAATATCACTGTCCTGGTTAGGAATGAGTCCCTCCCTCCAGAAGACATCATGACCTGGCTCGGGAGATTTGGCCAGCTGCAGATTCTGTTGCGGAAGTCCCTAGACGAGCGCGGGGTCTGGACTGGGGCTTGGCAGGCCAGGATCCGGCTCAGGCGCCAGGGCAATACAGTATCTCACGTCCCTGGTAGCGCCTTCATTGGCAGAGACTGGATCCTGGTCTTCTACCTGGGCCAGCCCCGTCGCTGCTTTAAATGCGGAAGCCCGGCGCAGACTGCGCAGACTGTGTGACGCCCCGCTGCGTCACATGCAACGGGTTTGGGCACCCACAGGAGACTTGCAGGCTTATAGTCTGCAATCTCTGTGGGGTGCTGGGGCACCCTTTCAGCCGGTGCCCCAAAGCATTCAGGGACTTCCCCACAGAGGGGGTTGAACCTAGCCAACCCCGGGCACCATCTCGGGACCCCGGGCCCGGGTCGATGGTTGGGGGGGACTCAGGGGCAGGGGGAGCGGCGGGGCCAGGTGATCAGCTGCCCCAAAGGGTGAGGTCCGGGAGGGGGAGAAAGGAGGAGTAAGGGAATAGTGTGGCTGGTAAGAAGGTTGATGGAACATCTAGGTCCTTGGGGGCAGTTCCCAAGGAGAAAAGGAAAGAGCCCGATAAGTCATCTGTGGGTAGGAAGGCCTCTACCAAACAGCCGATTGCCGGGCCCAAAGAGAGACCTCCTAGAATGGCTTCTCTCCCAGATCCCACCCCTTGTCCCCCTCCCGCTGTTCCTTCTCCATCCCCCTCCCCTTCCCCTCTCTCCCCTCCCCTTCCCTCCCCCCTTCCCCTTTTGTCCCCCTCCTCTGCCCCCCTCCCATCCCCCCCTACCCTGGTATCTCCACGTCCTTCTTCCTGTTCTCGTCTCCCTGTTGTACCAGCGGCGGTCGCCGGGCAGGAGATGATGGAGGAACAGGGGGCTGCCGAGACCCCCCAGAAGCACCTTGCGTCTAGCGGGCATTCTGAGGAGGAGGGTGGTGAGCCTCCTGGGCCTGGGCGGTGGGAGAGGGTAAGGAAAAAAGCGGTCAGAAAAAGAAAACGGAAGGTGCCTGCGCCTGAGGAAGACGTAGGCCCCTGCCCCAGTGAGGATGGGTGTGTTGACCGGCCTCTTATCCTGCTGGGCAATCGTTTTGAGGGCCTACCCTCTGACTCAGAGGACGAGGGGGCCTGCAAGTAATGTAAGCAGAAGGGAATGTAAGCCAATCACTAAGGATGAGGGTACCCGCGCCAATATGCCTTGCAAAAATTAATGTTGCAAGTGTGCTTTCTACGGTGGCTCGTTTTGCAGCCTTTGATTTTTTTCAGCCGGATTGATGCTGACATTTTGTTTTTTCAAGAGACCTGGCTGGCATCTGTGGCAGGGATGCATCTAGCAAAGAGAGAGTGGAGATGTGGGCCCTCTCTCTGGTCTCTTGCGGCTGAGCCCTGTAGTGGTGTTGCGGTCCTTTTTAAGACGGGTGGCCTGCCGACGAGTGATTGAGGATGAGGTTTGTAGGTGTCTAGTGGTGGATGCTGACGTGAGGGGAGAATTCTTCCGTTTAATTAATTTTTATGGCCCTCAATCTCAGAGGGGGAGGAAGGACCTTCTTACGGCAGTGAAACCTTACCTGTTTACATCCCAGAAGGTGGTTTTTGGTGGTGACTTCAACATGGTCACCAGATCCAAGGACCGGGCAGGAACCTCTGGCCCCCTGGGATATGACAGTATCTTTTTGAATAGGATAGTGAGGGACGCCGGGTTGGTGGATGTGCACGTTCGTCATCTCCCCAACCACACGGGTTTCACCTATGCCAGAGGTAGCAGTAAGAGTAGGATGGACAGGTTTTTTTTGAAGGGGGACTCTTCCTTCACGGCCCCTGTGCTGTGTGCGGTTGAGTTCTCCAATCACTGTATGGTGTCTGTTACCTTGAATGTAGCCGATACTCCTCAGAAGGGTCGGGGCTTGTGGCGCCTAAATGGGTCGCTGCTCGAGGACCCTGAAATGAGGGAGACTTTCGAGACCTTTTTTTTGGAACAAGCCACGCTCCTTGAGGGCGACTGCTCCCATCAGGAATGGTGGGAAGTGGTAAAGAAGAGGTCTGAGGGCTTCTTCCGAGAGGTCTCGAGGCACCGGGCTTTCTCAAAATACCTGGCCTACCAGAGGCTGCGGAGGCAATTAGATCACCTCATCTCCTCTGGGGGCACTCAGGAACAGATCTCTGCTCTGAAGCTTCAGATGAAGGAGTGTCAGTACGACCGTTTCACCTCCCTGGTCCCTGAGAGGGATTCCAGGAAGTTCGTCTCCCCGGATCCTTACAAGAGCTGCGGCGATGCGGTGAGTGAGAAGGTCGTACATGGCCTGAGGGATTCCTCGGGGTCCTTGGTGCGGTCCATGGCAGGGATCCTGGGCATCATCAGTGCCCACTTTTCCGACATCCTGAAGAAGAAGCCTTTAGACCTTGAGAGAGCCAGGGCGTTCCTTGACGGGACACCACTGGAGGCAGTGTCTGACCTTCCGGTCTCCTTGACAGATGGGATCTCAACGGCAGAGGTTGAGCAAGCCATCGACTCTTTGTCACCAAAGAAATCACCGGGGCCTGATGGGCTCACGGCGGAGTTCTATAAAACCTTTAGGAGCCTTTTGGCTCCTCTTTTGAGGGAGGTGTTCAATGAGTGTTTGGCATCTGGTTTGCTTCCTCCCTCAATGAGAAGGTCTGCCCTGATCCTCTTGTCAAAGTGGAAAGATTCGTCCAGGGTAGAGAATTGGCGTCCTATTGCCCTTCTCTCCACGGATAGGAAGATTCTGGCAAAGATATTGTTTGTACGTATGTCTGCTGTCGCGGACAAGTTACTTTCCACCTCCCAGCACTGTGAAGTTCCAGGCCGTAGCACCTTTAGTGCTGTCCTGAACGTCCGGTAGGCTGTGGAAAGGTGCAGGGCAATGGGTGATGGTCGGTATCTGCTGGCACTAGATCAGGCGAAAGCTTTTGATAGGGTAAGCCATGAGTACCTCTGGCTTCTCCTGGGTAAGTACGGTCTGCCAGCTAAATTCATCGATTGGCTGACAGTATTGTATAGGGGGGCTGAGAGCTTCCCCCTTGTCAATGGTTGGGTGGGCTCCGCCTTTCCGGTGGACTCTGGTGTAAGGCAGGTTGCCCGTTGAGCCCCCTATTCTACGTCTTCGCGGTAGATCCTTTCGTGAGGAGGCTTGACCGCGGGCGTTTGAGGGGGGTTCCGGTAGAGCCCTGTGGGGGCCCAGAGCCATCGGTGAGGGTGGTGGCCTACGCGGACGATGTCTCGGTGGTAGTGTCTAGCCGAGGAAGTGGAAGCACAGATTGGGGGCTACTCCGAGGCATCAGGTTCGTTAGTCAACTGGGACAAGAGTGAGGTTCTCTGGATGGGGAAGGAAGGTGAGCAGTTTGCCCTTCCGGACGTTTTCCCCCAGCCCCAAACAGATATAAAGATCTTAGGCATCCTTTTTGGCCTAGGCGACTATCCCAAGCAAAACTGGGAGCGCAGGCTTTCAGGTGCTACCCAGAAAGTGAAGGCCTGGAAGGGCTGGAAGCTGTCGTTGAGGGAAAGGGTAAGCCTGATCAAGACCTATCTGCTGCCTGAATTTCTCTATGTCAGCTACGTTTGTCTTCTGCCGGAATCGCTCTATACACGGATCTACAGCCTGTTCTTCCTACTACTGTGAGGAAACAGGCTGAACCTCATCAAAAAGGAGGTTACGTACCTTCGGAGAAGGCAGGGTGGGTTGGACATGATCAACCCAGTGGTGTTTTTCACCACTGTATTTGTGAAATTCAATCTACAGTCTATCTTTGTGGACACGCCTTCTCTGTGGGAACGTTCGTGTAAGGGCTGGCTCTTGCTTTTCCTTAGTAGCTGGGAGGGAGGGGGTCGCCCTGGTGATCTTCGTAGATCCCATGGGTACCTCCCGTCCTATGTCCCGACTGCTCTGAAGGTACTAAAGAAGTGGAGGATAACTGCTCTAGAGGTGGGCTCTATTGGTCGGCGTGAGCTGTACCTTAGGGTCATGTCCTCTGACTTTTTGAGACCACTGGTCTTAATGGATTGCCCAGACAGGGTTCTCATGGAGGAACTAGCCCTTCTGAATTCCATGAGAATTCCTCTCAAGTTCTGGGATTTTGCGTGGAGAGTGTTCCATGGACGCCTCTACGTATGATCCAACTTGAAATATCGGAGCTTAGGGGACAGAGGGTGTCCCCGTCCAGAGTGTGGAGGGACATTAGAGACCATGGACCACTTTTTGGTCGAATGTCCCTTTAACGTGGAGGTTCTGGCGGGGGTTGGGCTGGCCGTCGGCTATCCCCGCCTCCAGGCCCTGTCGGCTTCTGAGCGAGTATATGGTAACTTCAGGGTGCGAAGGGGCTTTGAGTTATCATCACTTTATCTAGTTAGTACAGTTTGTCTTTACTTCACCTGGCACGAAAGGTGTTTAGTGTCCACTAGGGGCAAAGTCCTGTCCGTGCATGAGGTGGTGGGAGATATTTTTCGGGAAGTGGAGAAGGTAAGGTGTCTGGAAAGGGAGAGGATTGGGGAAGAAAGGAGTGCCAGGTTGTGGAGGGATTTTTCCTTCCGGCCTTCTTAATAAATCCCACAGTCCTTTCTCTTTCGGTGGTGGTGTCTTTCTATCCTTTCACCCTCCCCCCCGTAGTTTTTTTTGAGTTTCTCTTTTTTTTCGACGAACAGGTACGGGCATGCTTCACTCTTTACATTCCCGTCTGTATCTTGTGTGTAGTGTGATTAGATGGATGAGTAGTATATTTTAAAAATAAAGTTTAGTGGATAAGTTGTACCATGAAGAAACCCGATGATCTTACAGTAATGCGGCTAGTCGCTGCGGAGACTGCTGGAGGGTTGAGGAGACATACGGTTGTTTGATATGTTATTTTCTCTCACCATATGTATGTTGCTATGGTATCATTTCTAAGAAAGTCTTTGTATATTTGGAAGAAGTTCTATTAATAAAAAATATCCACCTATATAGCTAGCTATCTTGCTCTTTTTAAATAGAGCTTGCAGTCAGTTGTAGGAGATTGTGCGTGCTGTCTGCGTGCCCTGACCACAGTATACACCGTTATATCCACCTATATAGCTAGCTATATTGCTCTTTTTAAAAAGAGCTTGCAGTCAGTTGTAGGAGATTGTGCGTGCTGTCTGCGTGCCCTGACCACAGCATACACCGCTATATCCACCTACATAGCTCTTCTCTAATTGAGCCATCTGCCATCTGCAGGAGTTAGTGGGTGTTGTGTGTGCCTCCAGCACAATATACTCTACCCAATTGCTGGTTTTCCCATCAGGCCAGCAAGGAGAGGCAGACAGGCGCGAGCCGATAAAAGAGGGCAAGCAGCTTCTGTGTCTAGAGACAACAGTGCTGGTCGTGGATGTGGTGCATCGTCATCATCAGCATGTGGCCATGGAACACGCTTGTCCTTCTTTTCGGCAGCTGGACATGTTGAGCCGCAACACGCCGAAGACTTGGTAGAGTGGATGACCAAGCCCTCTTCATCCTCCTCATCCTCTCTCACCCAGGCTCAGGGTACTAGCAAAGCAGCTGCCAATGCATCGTATTCCCTCCTCTCAATGTCATCATCAGTGACTCCTTCCCTAGACCCCCCACGTCCTCCTGAGGAGTACCTGAATTCTTTGAGCACAGTGTTGGGTACATGCATGCCCCAGGAGGATGCCCAGTGTATTGTAGGCTCTGATGATGATACTCAGCTAGAGGAAGGCAGTAGCGTGAGTGCAGAGAGAGGGGATGCTCAAGAAGGACAGCAATCTGGCAGTCATGTTCCACAAGCTGCAGCATACTGCCAGGTTTGCTCCAGCGATGAAGAGGGAGAGGATGATGAGGGCACTGACTCCACATGGGTGCCTGGTAGGAGAGAGGAGGAGGAGGAGGCACATGTCTAACGAGGCAGGATGCCCTCCGGGGGCCAGCTTAGGGGCAGCACACCGACTGAATCACACCACAGAGCTCCGCCTGTGCAGGGCGCTGCCTCTGCACGTTATTCTAAAAGTTTTTTGGTGTGGGCCTTTTTTGAGATGAGTGCATCAGATCACACCGCTGCTATTTGCAACATATGTCTCAAGCGTATCTCGCGTGGCCAAAACATCAGCCGCTTGGGCACCACACGCTTGACCAGACATATGTTGACCTGCCGTGCAGCTCGTTGAAAAGCGTATCTCAAAGACCCACACCAAAGAACAAAGCAGACCTCTCCTTGCTCCTCATCAGCTGGGATCTCCAACCCCACTAGACCTTCAGTCCTCTCTGAAACCTGCTCTGAGAGGAATGAAGGTGTAGAATTAGGTGTGTCACAGCCAAGTGCTTCCGGGCACTCTGCTAGCAGTACACCCACGTCCGATTATAGCAGGCAAATGTCCCTGCCCCAGCTACTGGACCGCCGAAAGAAGTTCACTCCCAGCCATCCACATGCCCAGCGGTTGAATGCTAGCTTGGCTAAATTGCTAGCACTTCAACTGCTGCCTTTTCAGTTGGTAGACTCGGCCCCCTTTCCGTGAGTTTGTACAATGTGCGGTTCCTCAGTGGCAGGTCCCCAAACGCCACTTTTTCTCATGGAAGGCGATTCCGGCTCTCTACCGGCATGCGGAAGGCAATGTCCTTGCCTCGCTGGACAGGGCGGTCAGCGGTAAGGTGCATATTACCGCTGACTCATGGTCCAGCAGGCATGGGCAGGGACGTTACCTGTCTTTCACGGCCCATTGGGTCACTCTTCTGGCAGCTGGGAAGGATGCAGGACAAGGTGCAGTAGTGTTGGAGGTTGTTCCGCCACCACGCCTCCAAAATGCTACTATTGGTTGTGACACACCTCTCTCCTCCCCCCCTCCTCTTCTTCTTCCTCCATGGACTCTTCCAGTGCTCTGTCCTCAGAACCAGCGGTGCTCCGTGGGCGTTCCAGGGGCTACGCAAGTACGCAGGCAAAACGATACCATGCCGTGCTTGCGCTGGTTTGTTTGGGGGACAGGAGCCACACTGGGGCAGATGTTTTGTTAGCTCTGCAGGGGCAGGCCGAGAGGTGGTTGACGCCATGCCAGCTTAAGCCAGGAATGGTGGAATGCGACAATGGCACCAACCTCCTCTCCGCCCTCTGACAGGGACAACTGACCC
Source organism: Lithobates pipiens (assembly GCF_037356315.1). Taxonomy (NCBI): domain Eukaryota; kingdom Metazoa; phylum Chordata; class Amphibia; order Anura; family Ranidae; genus Lithobates; species Lithobates pipiens. The sequence continues at coordinate 550,546,866 of NW_027507718.1, forward strand.
ATGTGCCCTGTGTGGCTCACGTCCTTAACCTGGTGGTGCAGCGGTTCTTGGGCAAGTACCCGGGCTTACAGGATGTCCTGAAGCAGGCCAGGAAAGTCTGTGTGCATTTCCGCCAATCATTTAATGCCTGTGCTCGGCTGGCTGAGCTCCAAAAGGAGTTGAACTTGCCCAAAAACCGACTTATATGTGACATGCCCACCAGGTGGAACTCAACGTTGTCCATGCTGCAGCTGCTGCACATGAAGCAGAGGGCCATCAATGAGTACCTGTGCGACTACGGCACCAGGACAGGGTCAGGGGAGCTTGTTTTTTTCTCACCACACCAGTGGGGCATGATCAGGGATGCATGCACTGTCCTGTCACCGTTTGAGGAAGCCACAAGGATGGTGAGCAGTGACAGTGCATGCATCAGTGACACTGTACCTCTTGTCCACCTCTTGGAGCATACGCTGCGTGGAATAATGGACAGGGCACTTGAGGCAGAACAGAAGCAGGAAGAGGAGGACTTCCTTGCCTCTCAAGGCCCCATTTATCCAGACAGTGTTCCTGATGTGCCACCCATCACACAGGAAGAGGATGAGGAGGAGGAGGAGGATGATGATTGTGTCAGCATGGAGGTGGAGGCTGGCACTCAGCATCAGCAGCAGCAGTCTTGTAGGGATGATTTACAGTCCCAAGAAACCCGCGGACTTGTACGTGGCTGGGAGGAGGTAGCTGCGGATCATATTGACCTTAGTGACCCAGAGGACTCCGGACCGAATGCCTCAGCTAACCTACGCTGCATGGCCTCCCTGATCCTGCAAAGCCTGCGGATGGATCATCGTATTCTTCGGATCAAGGAGAGGGACCATGACTGGCTGGCCACTCTCCTTGATCCACGGTACAAGGTTAAGGTTGCTGACCTTATCTTGCCGTTGAAATGGATATTTTGATGATAGGAAACTCCTATCCTCATATTGATTAGTGGTTCCAAATTAATAACTACTGCAGTAGGGAACAGACACAAAAGATACGCTCAGCACCTTTCCAAATAACCGTTCTCCTTTATTATGACGCATTTGAAGGCTTTTATACACATGATTACGTAGGTATCACATTAATATTACAATTGTACGTTTATGGTAACAAGGGGCGTTACATAGGCAGGCTAATTCTAATCTGGACTTGAAAGAATGCAAAACATGTACTGAAAACATTGTTAGTGCCCTGTGCACAGTGAGGGCATCGTGCAATACATATAAAATAGAATACAATTATATACAGAACCTACAAATTTCCATTACAGTCTCCTCTCTTTTGATCAATATTTTGATCACTAACCATACCTGCTATCACCTTTAACCTGGAACCTCCACACGCTTAGGTGGAGGTAATCCTGGCCAAAGAGGCAAAAACTCCATTGTGGAGATAATAATAGCTGAGCAGCTTTTTTCATTTTTTCCAAAAACAAAGACATATTTACGGAGTACTGGCTGTACACTCCTGTTGCCAGAATGGCCTTCTAGCTTAATTGTTTGTATGCTGACTTATCAGCGTATGTAAACACAGACAATTCTACATAAAATGAAAGAGGTACAAAAGACAAATATGACTTCAACATGGCTAAACTACTTTTCAAATATATATATCCCTTACAATTAAAGTAATTGAATCAAAAAGTACCCTAGACTGTTATCGCAAGAGGGAAACAAATCAAACACGGAGATTTCTTTCATTTAGTCATTTTTGCAGTGTCTGGTGTGGATCCAGGTGACTTTTCTTTCAAGTTTTGCAAAACTGTACATGAAATAGATGCTGTATTGAGTCTACAAACATTCCCTTATATATAAATGTCTCTTAACAATCCACAAATCACCTGGCTTTAGTTTTAGATCCTTCCAAACTTTTAGGATCTGAAATTGGGGAGAAAACACATAAATGAGTTTGTCAAAAACCTTAAAAGATTAGCAACATTCTCTGTGAGATCCAAATGGAGGACTTCAGCTGCTGAGACAAAATATAAGCAAGTGAGTAGGGATGAGCCGAACACCCCCCGGTTCGGTTCGCACCAGAACTTGCGAACGACCCCCGCGTTCGGTACGAACGTTAGAACCCCATTGAAGTCTATGGGACTCGAACGTTCGAATTGGAAAGTGCTAATTTTAACGGCTAATATGCAAGATAGTGTCCTAAAAAGGGTTTGGCGACCTGCCTCCTGCCTCAGGGGACATGGGTCACTGCAAAAAAAAGTTTTAAAAACTACCGTTTTGGTGGGAGCACTGATTTTAATGACGATTAAAGTGAAAAAAAAAGTGAAATATTCCTTTAAATATGGTGCCTGGTGGGTGTCTGTAGTATGCCTGTGAAGTGCCACGTGTTTCCCGTGTTTAGAACAGTCCCTGCACAAAATGACATTAAGCGGAAATAACACCATTTAAAACTGCTTGCGGTTTTAATGTTATATCTGGTTCCTGCAATATGGTTGAAAATCATTCAAAAAAATGGCATGGGTAGCCCTCCCTGCCCATTACCAGCCTATTTGGGTCTTGTACGCATATTAAGGGGAACCCTGTACCCATATTAAAAAAAGGAAATGCGTGTGGCCCCCAGGCCCTATATACTCAGAACAGCAGTATACAGGCGGTGCAAACAAGACTGGGACTGTGTAGGTTTGCTGTGTTAAGTTGAATCTGTTTGTAATTTTCAACTGGTACATTTTTAAAGTGTAGCTCCAGTCAAAAAAAATATTTTTAAGCTTTTTGGAAAACATAGGGAAGGGTTATCACCCCTGTATAATTTGTTTTGTCGTCCATCTTTTTTCATCTCACTTGCTGTTGTCTCCTTCCGTTTGCAAGTAGGAGATGTTTGTAAGTTGGATGTTTGAAAGTAGGGGCCTGCCCTATATGCTCTGCAGAAATGGCGGAACAAGGTGTTGGTTTTGCAACAACATTGTAAGCCCTCAAAGTGACTCTTGGTGGGCGCTGGAGCGCCCTGCTGTGAACGATTATATCAAGAATTGTAATTACATGCCATTGTTGAACAGTGGTAGAAAAATTGACCTTTGGTGGTTGTGGTGCTGGTGCCACAACACTATAAGTCCTCACAGTTACTCTGGGTGGGCACAGGAAGGGGCCCTCCTGTGAAATATTATATCAAGAATTGTAATTACATGTCCCTGTTAAACAGGGGCAGAAAAATTGGGCCTTAGGCACTGGTGCCATCACACTGCAACCTCTGCCATACACTATAGTTTTATTGCAGGAATTAGCCCTGCTGCAAAGCATTGCATCAAAAATTGTACTTAAACGCCCCTGTTAAACAGGGGCAGAAAAATTGGGCCTTAGGCACTGGTGCCATCACACTGCAACCTCTGCCATACACTCTAGTTTTTTTGCAGGAATTAGCCCTGCTGCAAAGCATTGCATCAAAAATTGTACTTAAACGCCCCTGTTAAACAGGGGCAGAAAAATTGGGCCTTAGGCACTGGTGCCATCACACTGCAACCTCTGCCATACACTCTAGTTTTTTTGCAGGAATTAGCCCTGCTGCAAAGCATTGCATCAAAAATTGTACTTAAACGCCCCTGTTAAACAGGGGCAGAAAAATTGGGCTGCTGGCATCACCCAGAACCAAAAATGTTCTTCCAACATATCAGCGGAGGAGGAAGAGGATAGACAATCAACATAACAGGACAGTCACTCAGCATCAGCATAGGCAGTCTTGAAGGGATGTGGTATTTCAAAAAAAATTATTCGGTTACATCAGCTTCAGGTGCTTGGTAGCTGTGGGTGATCCAAGACTGATTCATCTTGATGAAGGCCAGTCGATCAACTGATTCGGTGGACAGGCGCACCCTGTGATCGGTAACAAAGCCACCAGCAGCACTGAAGGTGCGTTCCGAAAGAACGCTGGATGCAGGACAGGCCAGTAGCTCAATTGCATACTGTGCAAGCTCTGGCCAGTGATCCATCCTCAAGACCCAGTAAGCCAGAGGATTTTCAGTGGGAAAGGTGTCCAAGTCTGACCTTGCCCCTAGGTATTCCTGCACCATGTAAATTAGACGCTGGCGATGGGTGCTGGAACCAATCATACCTTGGGGCTGCGGACTAAAAAATTGTCTGAAAGCATCAGTCAGACGGCCACCTTCTCCACCTCTCCTTCTGACTGATGCCTCAGCAACACGTTGTCCAGGACCAGGAGTTTGTGACCTCCCAGTCTCTGGGAACGCGTTGCACAGAGCTTTCTGCAAGGCCTCCCGGAGATGTCTCATCCTCTGCTCCTTCTGCGATGGCAAGATAAGGTCGGCAACCTTACCCTTGTACCGTGGATCAAGGAGAGTGGCCAGCCAGTAATGGTCCCTCTCCTTGATCCGAAGAATACGAGGATCCTTCCGCAGGCTTTGCAGGATCAGGGAGGCCATGCAGCGTAGGTTAGCTGAGGCATTCGGTCCGGAGTCCTCTGGGTCACTAAGGACAACATGATCCGCAGCTACCTCCTCCCAGCCACGTACAAGTCCACGTGTTTCTTGGGACTGTAAATCATCCCTATAAGACTGCTGCTGGTGATGCTGAGTGCCAGCCTCCACCTCCATGCTGACACAATCATCCTCCTCCTCCTCTTCCTCCTCCTCACCCTCTTCCTGTGTGATGGGTGGCACAGCAGGAACACTGTCTGGATAAAGGGGGCCTTGAGAGGCAAGGAAGTCCTCCTCTTCCTGCCTCTGTTCTGCCTCAAGTGCCCTGTCCATTATTCCACGCAGCGTATGCTCCAAGAGGTGGACAAGAGGTATAGTGTCACTGATGCATGCACTGTCACTGCTCACCATCCTTGTGGCCTCCTCAAACGGTGACAGGACAGTGCATGCATCCCTGATCATGCCCCACTGGCGTGGTGAGAAAAAACCAAGCTCTCCTGACCCTGTCCTGGTGCCGTAGTCGCACAGGTACTCATTGATGGCCCTCTGCTGCGTGTGCAGCAGCTGCAGCATGGCCAATGTTGAGTTCCATCTGGTGGGCATGTCACATATAAGGCGGTTCTTGGGCAGGTTCAACTCCTTTTGGAGCTCAGCCAGCCGAGCACAGGCATTAAATGATCGGCGGAAATGCACACAGACTCTCCTGGCCTGTTTCAGGACATCCTGTAAGCCGGGGTACCTGCCCAAGAACCGCTACACCACCAGGTTAAGGACGTGAGCTACACAGGGCACATGGGTCAGTTGTCCCTGTCGGAGGGCGGAGAGGAGGTTGGTGCCATTGTCGCAAACCACCATTCCTGGCTTAAGCTGGCGTGGCGTCAACCACCTCTCGGCCTGCCCCTGCAGAGCTGACAAAACATCCGCCCCAGTGTGGCTCCTGTCCCCCAAACAAACCAGCGCAAGCACGGCATGGCATCGTTTTGCCTGCGTACTTGCGTAGCCCCTGCAACGCCTACGGAGCACCGCTGGTTCTGAGGACAGAGCACTGGAAGAGGCCATGGAGGAAGAAGAAGAGGAGGGGGTGGAGGAGAGAGGTGTGTCACAACCAATAGTAGCATTTTGGAGGCGTGGTGGCGGAACAACCTCCAATACTACTGCACCTTGTCCTGCATCCTTCCCAGCAGCCAGAAGAGTGACCCAATGGGCCGTGAAAGACAGGTAACGTCCCTGTCCATGCCTGCTGGACCATGAGTCAGCGGTAATATGCACCTTACCGCTGACCGCCCTGTCCAGCGAGGCAAGGACATTGCCTTCCACATGCCGGTAGAGAGCCGGAATTGCCTTCCGTGAGAAAAAGTGGCGTTTGGGGACCTGCCACTGAGGAACCGCACATTGTACAAACTCACGGAAGGGGGCCGAGTCTACCAACTGAAAAGGCAGCAGTTGAAGTGCTAGCAATTTAGCCAAGCTAGCATTCAACCGCTGGGCATGTGGATGGCTGGGAGTAAATTTCTTCCGCCGGTCCAGCAGCTGGGGCAGGGACATTTGTCTGCTATAATCGGACGTGGATTTACCACTAGCAGAGTTCCCGGAAGCACTTGGCTGTGACACACCTAATTCTACACCTTCATTCCTCTCAGAGCAGGTTTCAGAGAGGACTGAAGGTCTAGTGGGGTTGGAGATGCCAGCTGATGAGGAGCAAGGAGAGGTCCGCTTTGTTCTTTGGTGTGGGTCTTTGAGGTATGCTTGCCAACGAGCTGCATGGCAGGTCAACATATGTCTGGTCAAGCATGTGGTGCCCAATCGGCTGATGTTTTGGCCACGTGAGATACGCTTGAGACATATGTTGCAAATAGCAGCGGTGCGATCTGATGCACTCGTCTCAAAAAAGGCCCACACCAAAGAACTTTTAGAATAACGTGCAGAGGAAGCGCTCTGCGCAGAGGAAGCGCTCTGCGCAGGCGGAGCTCTGCGGTGTGATTCAGTCGGTGTGCTGCCCCTAAGCTGGCCCCCGGAGGGCATCCTGCCTCGTTGGACATGTGCCTCCTCCTCCTCCTCCTCCCTCCTTCCAGGCACCCACGTGGAGTCAGTGCCCTCATCATCCCCTCCCTCTTCATCGCTGTAGCAAACCTGGCAGTATGCTGCAGCTTGTGGAACATGACTGCCAGATTGCTGTCCTTCTTGAGCATCCCCTCTCTCTGTGCTCACGCTACTGCCTTCCTCTAGCTGAGTGTCATCATCAGAGCCCACCAAACACTGGGCATCCTCCTGGAGCATGTACCCAACACTGTGCTCAAAGAGTTCAGGAGACTCCTCAGGAGGACGTGGTGGGTCTAGGGAAGGAGTCACTGATGATGACATTGAGAGGAGGGACGACGATGTGTTGGCAGCTGCTTTTCTACTACCCTGAGACTGGGTGAGAGAGGATGAGGAGGATGAAGAGGGCTTGGTCATCCACTCTACCAAGTCGTTGGCATGTTGCGGTTCAACATGTCCAGCTGCAGAAAAGAAGGACAAGCATGTCCCATGGCCACGTGCTGATGACAATGCACCGCGTCCACGACCTGCACTGTTGTCTCTAGACACAGAGCCTGCTTGCCCTCTTTTATCGGCTCGCGCCTGTCTGCCTCTCCTTGCTGGCCTTCCAGACATGGTAATGGCCTGAAGGGAGTTGGGTAAAACAGTAGTTGGGTAGTTTATATTGTGCTGGAGGCACACAACACCCACTAACTCCTGCAGATGCCTTTTTTATAGAACAGCAGAGTTAAAGGGGTATATACAGATGTATACTGTGCTGTGCTGGAAGCACACACAACTTCCAATAACTCCAGCAGATGCCAATCGGGCCCAAATAGAGAACAGCTATGTAGGTGGATAATAGCGGTATGTACTGGGTACAGAGCAGGCACACAGCACGCACTATCTCCTGAGTGACACTACTGACTGCAAGCTCTATTGTTAAAGATGGACCACTAGCTATATAGGTGAGGTGAATATCATGGTGTATACTGCGGTCAGGGCACGCAGACAATAACAAGAAAACAGCAGAGTTAAAGGGGTATATACAGATGTATACTGTGCTGTGCTGGAAGCACACACAACTTCCAATAACTCCAGCAGATGTCAATCGGGCCCAAATAGAGAACAGCTATGTAGGTGGATAATAGCGGTATGTACTGGGTACAGAGCAGGCACACAGCACGCACTATCTCCTGAGTGACACTGCTTACTGCAAGCTCTATTGTTAAAGATGGACCACTAGCTATATAGGTGAGGTGAATATCACGGTGTATACTGCGGTCAGGGCACGCAGACAATAACAAGAAAACAGCAGAGTTAAAGGGGTATATACAGATGTATACTGTGCTGTGCTGGAGGCACACACAACTTCCAATAACGCCAGCAAATGACAATCGGGCTCAAATAGAGAACAGCTTTGTAGGTGTATATAGTGGTATGTACTGGGTACAGAGCACGCAGACAGCACGCACTAACACTACTGACTGCAAGCTCTATTATTAAAGCTAGATCACTAGCTATATAGGTGAGGTGAATATAGTGGTGTATACTGCGGTCAGGGCACAGACAGTAACCACTACACAAGAGCAAAATAGTAAATCAGCCAAAAACGATTGGTGTGTAACTGTGTTGAAGGTACACAGAACACCCACTGCTTCAGATGCTAACAAACACTACACGAGGCCGCCTGAAAGGCAGCTTTATATAGTGTGGGGCGTGCACTACACAGTCTGAGCTATGATTGGCCACAGGCAGGATGCCTGTGGCCAACCATTGCTCTCCTCGCTACTGGCGCTGCGATTGGCCAAGCATGCGGGGTCACAGTGCATGCTTGGCCAATCGTGAGACAGCAATGCATTGCGCCATCGCAGTGCATTGTGGGCCACACTAATTTTGCCGCGAACGGCCCAAACGTTCGGAATTCGGCGAACGCACGAACGACCGATTTTCGAGTCGAACATGCGTTCGTCTCGAACACGAAGCTCATCCCTACAAGTGAGTAACACACTCCCAAACCAAATCCCATAGGGAAAGAGTCCAACATCCCCCTACGGGCTTGATAAAATATAATAAAACATTCAGGCAAAAGTTTTCTAGTTTCTTACTCTACTTTGTCCGCTACATTGTAGACAGCAGGGGGTGTAAAAAATAAAACCTCAAAACTTCTAGTAAGGACTCTCCTATAAAAATGATTTCCTCTGTTACTCTCTGTAGATTCTGCACTCTGTACTTACAAACTACTTCTGATAACACTTTTTTTTACTGTGGCCTTTGCAGTAGCATTTGCCACTGGACATCCAGAAAACATGTCCATACAAACAAAATGCATACTCGTAAGATCCTGACTTGGGCATCTGGATATATCTTTTTGCTATCTCTGGAAGGGATGTTCAGCTTTTGGTAACACCTTTGGTAACAGGTAAAACAAGAAGTGGTATGTTATAAAAACAACTGTGGCGAACCCTGGCTCTATCCCACGCTCATTTACTAAGGCAGCCATAACTGCTTGTGACTGATGACACGGTCCATGTGTCAAGCTGGAGGGAAAAGAGTGTCTGGCAGACATAAATGGTCACCTTTTCCAAAGTCTTGTTTCATAAGAAGTTGCCCTCTATGGACCACTTGTGCTTCTCGTTCTGGGGTCCTTAAAGTTGAATTATTAATCCCAGCTATACTGGGCCAGAACTAGGGTGGAATCTGTGAGTTGCACAGACCCAGCAAGTGTCCGGGGCTGTAAATGCAGCATCCTTATGCCCCGTACACACGAGCGGACTTTTCGACATCCAAATTCCGACGGACTGAGTCCGTCGGACTATCCGATCGTGTGTGGGCTGCAACGGACTTTAGCTTCGCTAAAGTCTGACGGACTTTAGAAATGAAGCATGCTTCAAATTTTCCCCGACGGAACTCCGCCGGACCCGGTCCCCTTCGAAAAATTCGCTCGTGTGTGTGCTACTCCGACGGACTAAAACCGACGCTAGGGCAGCTATTGGCTACTGTCTATGAACTTCCTACGTCGAATCCAGTCGTACGTCATCACGTTCGACTCCGTCGGAGTTTGGTGTGATGGTGTGTGGTCAAGTCCGTTCGGTCGAAAAGTCCGCCAGAACTCCGTCGGAACTCCGGCGGAACTCCTTTGGAGGTCTGTCAGACTTAATCCCTCTCGTGTGTACGGGGCATTAGAGTCGCCTGGTCTGCTTCCATATGTGAGTTTTACTGTTAGTATGGCTACCTCAGCAAGAACCTGGAAGGCTGAAAACAGCCAATCAAATTAACTTAGTGTGCTTGATTGGTTTACCTGCCGAAGTAAAAACAAACTCCTGGCCCTTCAAATGGAACCAAAAGCTCTCTATATCTTGACTATCTATATAAATATACACTCTTTTTATAGCTCACAGGCTTTTCTAAAACATGGAGCTCTGCTTCTTGAGCTGGGGAAAAAATAATCCAATGACTCTGAATACAGGAAATCCTTCTGGGTGATAAACTTCATCCTTGGTATAAAACCAGGAATAAAACTACAAAAAAGTAAATACTCAGGTCTCCAGGGAGTGTGTCCTGCACTGGGCTCACAGCAGCTGATTCCCACGTCATCAATTTAACACATGTGTTTTTTCTTTGTCTCCGGCCTCCTCCAATAGAGGCAATAAGATGGCTGGATTCAAATGTACAAATTTTTCATTGTTAGATTTGTACATAAACACACAAAACAAATTCATATTTTGAACCTTTCATTAGACAAACACTTAGCTATATATTTGCTGTGCAAAATGTCGGACTATTAAAAATTAAATATTCAACCATAATAATATCTGTATCTTTGTCTAATAGCAACTTTGCATAAAGCTACAGCTCTGATACATCGGGGTGAACCCTTCATTACTGGGTCCAGCTTGCATAAATATAACAATGGCTTGTTTTCTATCATGCTGTTTGTGTAGGAACACCAGTTTCATGTTTCAAAAAGACAACTTTTTCCTGGCAATATTATAATAAATGATAACAATACCCTGTGGTCATGCAGAGATGTCCATAAATCCAAAATATTCTACTTATACCCACTGCACTTACAAGGAAAAGGGGCACACCATTTCACAATCCACACATTCTGCTTTGGATTTCAAAAATAAAAATACATAAAAACAAAAGGACCAACAATATGTATGACGGACCAGAAAGCACTTGGCCATCAAAAACTATAAAACAACTGGCTGCAGGCAGCAGCTATCCTAACAGGGTGTATGGACTTGATGTGATGGGTCTGTTATATTTAAATGTTATTATTACTCTCACATCATGGACCGCACATTAAGTTATTATCAGACTTTAAGATTTAATTTCTGTAGAAAAACGTCCTTATGTATCCCATCCATCTTGGCTTTGTTAAACATTATTGCAGCTGTATTCAAATTAACAACCTCATCTTAATCTTTTTTTTCTTTCCACTCAATAAATGTAAAATTACAAAAATTGTTGTCTTAATCTAAATGAATTCAATTTTTACCAATTTCCCCTTTAACCTGAATTTCATTTACAACCAAAGGTTGTCTAAACCAGTTTCAATATATCTATATTTTTAATTAATAAAATTGTTAAACTCATATTAGAAATTAATACTCATATGATAATTTCAATATCACACACTAATATAATTGCACAGATAAATGTCCTTAAAGGGGGACATATTACTTAATTTTACTTAATTTCTCTCTTTTTTTTTTTAATGCACTGTTTCCACTATCACAGGATATTAAATTTGTGTAAAACACGGTTAATTTGTAACCTTCATTTTACCATGTTTGGAAAACAGATTCAAAAATAATTGTGATCACATTGTTTATCATTAGATTCGTTAACCGGGCACATTATGTTATAAATGTTTTGTCTAAAAAACTTAAATTGGCATTGTATCCTTCCAGCTTATCACCAAACTCTCATCGCAGCTACATTCTTTCAGGAGAGCACAAAGGAGGGGGTCACATCTGTGTACATGACACAAGTGATAGAACTAAAGGTTCCAGCATTCACAAACATACTCAAATATATCTCTAAAATCGCTTACATTATTCCCATTTGTACACAACACATGCCTATCATTCTCTCACTTTCTTTTAACGCTTTTTAATACTTCCTTGCTTAAATTTCTGCTTTCTTTATTTTGTTCTGATATCCTTTGCATCCAATGTATTGTAATACCATACTTCACTTACTCTACCTTCTATGATAAGACGGGCAACCATAGTGCTCATCCCATCTTCCTTCTCTGACAACATATAAAGGATTCTGTTTTAACTCTCATTTCTCTGTTTCTTGACTTTACTAGTTGTAGTGCCTGACCCCAAATTCATCCCACAACTTAACATCAAAAAGTCTCTTTCTCTCTAGTGTTAATGTCACTCTTGATCCATCCTGCTCACATAAATAGCTGTTTCTCTAGCTGTATACTCTGCATGATTCTTTGTCCCTGTAGACTTTGGTGTTAACCCAGTTACCCTTTGTGGATCCCTGTCCACTTTAACCATTAATCTAGGGGCTCAGTATAGGCGGAACCGCACCTTCGGTTTATATATAGCGCTCCTCTTGCGCTGGGCATTTTTGAGGGTCTCTTACCCATCATTCCCTTACTTAATTTAATGCCCATAATGACTGGCCAGTCTTCTCTATGCGTGCCTATACCCTTTTGCCTCTAAACTACTTTATCTAGCAGATGTACTACATATACCTGTGAACAGCACTATTCTTCCCTTTCTCTATAACATTCCGATGGACAGTAGACAGTGACAACATAACATATAACCACCAATCAATACAGTTCGATTAAGGGGAGTAAAATAGGTACCCTTTGTCCCGAAAATGCCTTACCGATCAAGGAAGTCTGATAACTCAAATGTAAGCAAAATGCTTACCTCAGACGGCTGATTATCAGAAATTCCCGGATCGTCTCAAGCTCCTCGTTTCGGATACTCAGGGTCACCTGATAACCCCTGTTGGGCTGGCTCGCCACCTGAAATTGATATTTTGATGATAGGCAACTCCTATCCTCATATTGATTAGTGGTTCCAAATTAATAACTACTGCAGTAGGGAACAGACACAAAAGATACGCTCAGCATCTTTCCAAATAACCGTTCTCCTTTATTATGATGCATGTGAAGGTTTTTATACACATGATTACGTAGGTATCACATTAATATTACAATTGTACGTTTATGGTAACAAGGGGCATTACATAGGCAGGCTAATTCTAATCTGGACTTGAAAGAATGCAAAACATGTACTGAAAACATTATTAGTGCCATGTGCACAGTGAGGGCATTGTGCAATACATATAAAATAGAATAGAATTATATACAGAACCTACAAATTTCCATTACACTTGGATTTTGCAAAAGCGTTCGATACAGTTCCGCACACACAGCTCATGTGTAAGGTAAAGTCTACAGGTTTGGAAATATCAGTTTGTAAATGGATAGAAAACTGTCTAAAAGACAGAATTCAGAGAGTAGTGGTTAATGATTCTTACTCTGAATGGTCTAAGGTTATCAGTGGTGTACCCCAAGGTTCAGTGCTGGGACCCTTACCTTTTAATATCTTTATAAATGATATTGGGTCTGGGATGAAAAGTAACATTTCTGTCTTTGCAGATGACACCAAGCTATGCAGTGGAATAACGTCCTTACAGGATGTCTCCAATTTACAAGCCGACCTCAGTGCTCTGTCTAATTGGGCGACTATGTGGAAGATGAGGTTTAATTTTGATAAATGTAAAGTTATGCACTTGAGGGCTAAGAATATGCATGTATCATACATACTAGGGGGAGTACAACTGGGGGAGATCCATAGTGGAGAAGGATCTGGGGGTTTGGTAGATAATAAGCTCAATAATAGCATGCAATGCCAAGCTGCGGTTTCCAAAGCAAGCAAAGTCCTTTCTTATATTAGGAGCGGTATGGACTCCAAAAGAGACAGAGATATCATTTTGCCCCTGTTCAATTTGTTAGTAAGACCTCATCTGGAATATGCAGTTCTCAAAAAGGATATCGGGAAACTGGAGAAAGTGCAGAGAAGGGCAACCAAACTGATAAGAGGCATGGAGGAACTCAGCTTTGAGGGAAGATTAGAGGAATTGAATGTATTCACTCTTGATAAGAGGAGATTAAGGGGGGATATGATTAACATGTACAAATATATAAGGGATCCATATAGTGAAGTCTAGAGGAAAAGAGATTTCATCTTCAAATACGGAAAGGTTTCTTCACAGTAAGAGCTGTGAAAATGTGGAATAGAATCCCTGCAGAGGTGGTTCTGACCAGCTCAGTAGATTGCTTTAAGAAGGGCCTGGATTATTTCCTAAATGTATATAATATAACTGGGCACTAACATTTATAGGTAAAGTTGATCCAGGGAAAGTCCAATTGCCTCTCAGGGCATCAGGAAGGAATTTTTTCCCCTGCTTTAGCAAATTGGATCATGCTTTGCTGGGTTTTTTTGCCTTCGTCTGGATCAGCTGTGAGTATGGAATTGGGTATATGGGATTGTATGATATTATTTATTTTTTTAAATATCTTTATAAATGATATTGGGTCTGGGATCAATAGATAGATAGATAGATAGATAGATTTGACAAGCATTTGATCAAATATTTTCTTTGTAAAAAATAAAATATATAAATAGCATACAAAATATCAATGCTAATAGATAATACAATATACAGTATTTCACAAAAGTGAGTACACCCCTCGGATTTTCAAATTTCCACATTTTCAAATTTCCGCATTTCAAATTTCGAAGTTCTACATTTCTGAATTTCGAATTTCCGAATTTTCAAATTTCCAAATTTAGAATTTCAAATTCCAAATTTACAATTTTTTGAATTCCAAATTTCCGAATTTTGAATTGCAAATTTCAGACTTTTTGCATTCCAAATATTCGAATGTTTGGATTTTCTGAATTAGAAAATTAAATAAATAACATTAAATGTATTAATGGTAATAGATAATACAATATATAGTATCTCACAAAAGTGAGAACAACCTTCAGATTTTCAAATTTCCAAATGTCCAAATTTTGAAGTTTAAAATTTTTGAATTTAAAATTCGTGGATTAATTAATTACATTTTCAAATTTTGAATTTCAGACTTTTCAAATTTCTGAATTTCAGACTTTTCAAATTTCTGAATTTTGAATTTCCAAATTTAGAATTTTCTCATTTTTGGATTCCCGAATTTTTTAATTTCCGAAATTCTTAATTTCAAATTTCCAAATTTTTGAATTTCTGCATCTTCAAATTTCTGAATTTCAAATTCGAAATTTCTGAATTTTCGAATTCTGAATTTCTGAATTTTCAAACTCCGAATTTCTGCCTTTTTGAATTCTGAATTTCCAAATTTTTGAAAATCTGAAAAAAGAAATGAAAACTGTAAAATGTTAACTAATAATTAATTAATAATAGCTTACTATTAAATTATAGGGATTGAAATTATTTCAAATTTGGCTGTTAGTGAACATAATAAAAACAAATTTATCTGAAGTTACAAATTATCCAAAATGATGAATGAATTTAAACAAATGAATAAATAATAATAATAAAAATGTTTTGTTATTATAATTGTTTTTTTATTATTATTAGATTCTTACACTCCATTCGTTTTGATACGGCATTCATTATTTCAAATAATTTGTTCATATATATTAACTAACAGCCACATTTGAAAGGAAATTCAAATACCTATAATTTAATAGTTATTATTAGTTATTATTTGAGGTTTTTGGTTTTTCAAATTTTAAGATTTTCATTCTTTTGAATGTTCAGATTTTCATTCTTATTTTTGGATTTTCAAATTTCCAAATTTTTGAATTTTTGAATTTCCTAATTTCTGTATTTCCTAATTTCTGTATTTACGAATTTTCAGATTTCTGCATTTCCAAATTTTCCAATTCAGGAATTTTCAAATTCCAAATTTGGAAAGTTATGAATTTTCAAATTTCTGAATTTTAAAATTTCCAAATCTTTGAAATTATCCCTTTTCAGAATTTCAAATATCTAAATTTCAAATTTTCTAATTCAAGATTCTGAAGTTTGAAATTCAAAACTCAGAAATGAACAAATTTGTCATAATTTGTTTAAAAAAACTAATTTGGAAGTAAACAAATTGCACATGTGTGATGTTGTGTAGTGTTGTGTAGAATGATTGGACGTTCATTGTTCATTGTTTCAGCTCCCGGGTATAGTGCTTGATAGTGACTGTCACCGACATCCATCAGTTTCCTCCTGAACCCCCCGTAGACCTCCTGATTTCGGGTTCTTCTTGTAGAATGGTGCTGGGATGGATGGCTGCTATCTCAGTGCTGGGGGGAAATGGTGACTTGGGATGATGACATCGAAGATGAAAATGATCTCTTCCTATAATTATGTATGAGAAGTATTCCTGGTCACTGTCTGGGTGACATGAAGAAAAGATAGAAAGGTGAGAGGACAAGAAGGAGGATCGCTGGTCAGATTACAGCGGCTGAAAGGAACCAAAACCCCCCTTTAATAAATCCCTCTATGATGTTCTCTTAGAGAAGAAGATACAGAAATGTCATTCCATAAACCTCCAAACAATGGATTGATGATTTCTCTATTGCTTTATTCTTCCATTCAGGAGAATGGGAAGACCTCTTCTACCCACTGAATGTAGAGCTGTAGCCAGGCCAAGAACAATATACAGATATATAATATCTATATATATATATATATATATATATATATATATATATATATATATATATATATATATATATATATATATATATATATATATTATATAATATATAATATAATAATATACAGATTATTAACAAGCAGTAAGAGAGATTTAACCCTTTCTCTGGCAGAGAGATTTCTTTCATTTCGGCACATTTTAGGCCTAAGGACCCCCCCCAACACATGACTGTACAGTATATCCTTTCTGAGATCCTATAGATGAGAAGGGGGGCCGCTGTCATTTTACATGTCAGACAATGTCAGAAAACTGGATATCCAACCCGTATTTTCACCAAATAACACCTCATAATTGTAATTAACACAAACACAATGTAGTTCACAATTTTTGGGGTGAAATATAAAAGACGGGGTTCCATGAAGTCCATAGATACCAGACATGGAAAGACTTGGAATGGTTCATCTGTGAAATTGGAATAAAATTCCGGGACTAGAAATGTCCAATAAGAAATGATTTATAAGAATTTACAGATCATCAATTTAGAACTAACAGTAGAAGAATGACTTAAGAATTTTTATTTACACTCCAACAGACAAAGCAACATGTAATATGTGTGGGGGATGGTCAGTTTTGTGTTCAGACATACCTACACATAAGTTTATTTATTTTATTATACAATATATTACATTTTTAATCTTCTTTTTTGCTTAGATATATTGCTATCACAAGCAGGCTAATACACCCCATATGTAATAGTATAGTGCAGGGGACGTGTTCTCTTCATGGAGATCAGAGAGATGATTGGAAATGGATGGTAAACCCAAAGCTGTGTTATAGAAGCTCCTAGCTGGGGGTTCGTGTTATACAACCCAACAACTTCCCAACAATCTCATTATTATCTTACTCTCTCATTCATACATCATGATTGGCTCCTATGTTGGGTGTTGCTTTGGTGCCTCCTTAGTAAGCAATTTGTGGATTGCGCCTTTCCAGAATTAAGACAATTTATTGATTTATTTTGATTATGTACAGTATCTCACAAAAGTGAGTACACCCCTCACATTTTTGTAAATCTTTTCTTCTTTTCGTCTTTTCATGTAACACTGAAGAAATGACACTTGTCTACAATGTAAAGTAGTGAGTGTACAGCTTGTATAACAGTATACATTTTCTGACCCCTCAAAATAACTCAACACACAGCCATTAATGTCTAAACCGCTGTCAACAAATGTGACTGCACCCCTAAGTGAAAATGTCCAAATTCGGCCCAAAGTGTCAATGTTTTGTGTGGCCACCATCAGGAGAGGACTGACAACTCATGTGACCCCCGGGCAATAGGAGATTATGGGGCCACACAGTATACACAAGCACACACACACAGTATGCAATCACACAGGTTACACATAGTTGTACACACAGTATACACAGAGATGTTTCTATTGGCTGAGAAGGTAGGGGAGAGGTGGGGCAGCTATAATCTCTGGATTTTTAGACCAAAAGGATGTCGGTAAGGGACATTTCAGAGGCAGATGTAAAAAAACACAGATTTTTACATACTGTCCCTGGTTTTACTGAGGCTGGCAACCCTGATGGGGGCCCCCTAGTGGCCTGGGGACCTCGGGCAATGCCCAAGTGGCTGAATGGTCAATCCGCCCCTGGCCAACATTATTTTACAGTGCTGCCTTAACCCCTTTTGAGCATGGAGTTCACCAGAGCTTAACAAGTCACCACTGGAGTCATCTTCTACTCCTCCATGATGACATCACGGAGCTAGTGAAAGTTAGAGACCTTGCGCTCCTCCACCTTCCATTTGAGGATGCTCCACAGATGCTCAATAGGGCTTAGGTCTGGAGACATTCTTGGCCAGTCCATCACCTTTACCCTCAGCTTCTTTAGCAAGTCATTGGTTGTCTTGGAAGTGTGTTTGGGGTAATTATCATGTTAGATTACTACTCTGCAGCCCAGTCTCTGAAGGGAGGAGATCATGCTCTGCTTCAGTATGTCACAGTACATGTTGGCATTCATGGTTCTCTCAATGAACTTTTATTTATGTCAACCGCATCCAATTTGCATAGATGTGAATGTTACCTCTGCACTCTGTTAGGAACAAAGCACAATCATGCTCAAATATCTTTTACCTTGGCCCTGGAGACCAGGGAATGACAACACTTAACCCAGAAGGGATCAGAGCACATCATTCTCCATTCTTCCTGTTGATCTCATACCTGACACTCACCTTGGAGATCCTGGGCAGCCAGGTGGGACTGGTAGTCCCTAGACACAGTGTTGGGCGGGGGGGGGGGGGGGGGGTGGGCAGAAGAGGCGGTAAACATTTTACATTATGCAGGGAAATGATTGGACAGCTTCACAGTCACTCAAACCACTTCCACATGAAAGCTGACAAGAAAATGTTAACAAACTCCCAGGTACTATAATGGCCAGGAGTCTATTTACAGGTCAGTGCTGTCACCAACATAAACCTTATGTTGGTTTAACAGGAAGGGTTAATCCAATATCTTAATGACCTCTGTAGCCAAAGGCACCATGGAGCAATTCATCCTAAAATTCTTGAATGTACAGTAGCCATTATTCAGGGCTGAGCATTCTGCTCGCCCCTCCTCCTGTGTACCTGATCTGTGTATACATTAGAGATTGAAAGTCTAGCAGGCTGCCAACTAACTCCTGGAAGGTGGATCAGAATGAAAGTACTTCTGCTGGAAACTTTGACTAGTATTTACTTCACAGTGTCTGTACCTACGGAGATGACTAGGAGTTTATCTGAACAGACTCTAGACTTCAGCAGGTATGGGCCACCTAACATACTGTACAATATTGACAAATTATGTTTGAGTTTCTCCACACTAAAAATTTTAATCAATGCCTTTATGGAGCTGAATGTGTGCTCAGGGGGACAGTCATGCTGGAACAGAAAAGGTTTAAAGAAAACAATTGCCTACAAATACTGTAGATGGATAAATGTTCTTAGACCTCTCCTATTCTCGATCTACATCTCCTCCCTGGGTCAGTTGATTTTCTCCAATGGCTTTCAATACCACTTCTATGCCCATGACACCCAAATCTATCTCTCTACCTCAGCTCACTTCATCAGTCTCCTCACTTTTCATCAACTTGCTAACAGAGATATCAGCCTCTATATATCAGCGCCTAGAGGTGATTCCGTTCGCATTGTGCGCTATACAAGTATTTCATTCATTCATTCATTCATTCATATCGCACCACTTCCTCAAACTCAGTCTATCCAAAACCAAGCTCATAATATTTCCTCCCTCTCGTGCTTCTTCCCCTGATTTCTCTCTCAAAATCAACAGCTCAACTATCAACCTGTCCCCCATGCCAAAGTCTTAGGTGTAGTCCTGGACCCTAGTCATAGCATTTTTTGTGACTGGCACCATCCAATGGACAGTGTAGTCACAGTGCTTTGCTTTTGCTTGCTGGGGGGAATGAAAAAGCAAGGGAAAAAAAATAAGCTGTAATATAGTTTGCCATCCTGAAACATCCACCTTCCATCCACTTATGTACAATAGGCAGACAGAAGGTAGTTAATATACACAAAAAATCATAATGATGATGATAATGTCATTCATAATGATGATGATGATTTATTTGATATGATCTACAGCATTAAACATTAAACCAATGCGCTATGTTCACAGCATTCTCTTCCCCAGCATTGTTTTCTTTGTATTCAGTTCAGGTTTTAAAAGCAAAATGTAGAGTTTTGGAGAAAACATACACAATAATATTCCAGCACTGGAGGTCAGTATGGCAAATATCTCCACAGCCACCATGTATTTCCCTCTGGTGCTCAGATAGGCCGGGATCATGGCAATCCAGACACTGCAGAACACCAGCATGCTGAAGGTGATGTACTTGGCCTCATTAAAACTGTCCGGTAATGTCCTCACCATGAAAGCCAGAACAAAACTCACAGCTGCCAGAAACCCCATATAACCCAACATAGAGTAGAACCCGATAACTGACCCTTCATTACACTGAATGATGATCTTCCCAGGATAGGAGTCCATGTCATACTCCTGAAATGGTGGAGAGATGGACAACCAGAGAATGCAATTCATAACCTGAATGGATGAGCAGAATAACATGACTGTATTGGGAATTTTGACTCCCACCCATTTTCTACAAGAGCTTCCAGGTCTGGTGGCTTGAAAAGCAATGAAGACCATGATGGTTTTGGCTAGGGTAGAAGATGCTGAGATGGTGAAGGGAATTCCAAAAGTGACTTGTTGTAGCATACAGGTAAAATCCACAGGACAGCCAAGGAACAGGAATACAGAAAGGAAGCTCAGTATGAGGGAGAGGAGCAGAATGAAGCTGAGATTCCGGTTATTGGCTCTGACTATGGGAGTGTTCCGAAACCAAAAAAATAGTCCAAGTAAAAAGAGAGATGTTGTAGCAAATATGACTGAAGTTATAGAAAAAAATAAAACTAGAATATCCTCCTCGTATGATAAATATTCATTGACCTTGTCAATACAAATAGTTTTATCTTTGTTAGGCCATTCATTTTCAGGACATTTCTTGCAGAGTTCACTGTCTGTACAGTATAAATAAGTGAAAATAACATTAGGCATGGTTAACAAGAATGCAACTATTTGACAGTTTTGGCCTCTTCCGTGTAATCATTTTCGATACCATTACTAACAGTGCAAAACTGTTAGAGGCATTCTCAGGCAGACAGTAGGAGGAAGCTGATTCCCATTGCTTGCTTGAGAAAGCCTCCAACACTCCCAGAAGGGTCAGCGGTAGAAGAAAAGTACAGCAAACTTTTGCCAAAAATGGGCTTAAGGCACCATCAGTAATCATTCATTTCATACAATTTAGGGAGATGTTCAGCCTGCAAAGTGTGAAAAAAGTGGTACAGAATCACTTCAAAGTACTTCATTTTAATTTTCTAATCCAATACCAGAGTTTCTATTTGACGAAACATAAAGCTTACCAGAATGGTTTGATATTTCTCCTTCTGAACATGGAGCACAATTATAACAACATGAGTGATATCCTTCTCTTACAGATTTTCTGAACCCTGGAAGACATTCCTCTGAGCATCGACCCCTTGGGACCTAAGATAATATAGAACAATATGAACTATTCAAGAACAAAACTACAGATATACAGTAATAATGTAAGTAAGCCACGATTCTGGTGTTTAAAATTATGTAGAATGCATACCTTGGTATAAACACATGAACCATTCCAGAAGGTGACCCTTCCTTAGTCTGGATAACACAGAATATTCTCCAAACCAGAAGACACAAATAGATATCTAATTCCACGTACACACGACCGGACTTTTTGACAGCAAAGGTCCAACGGAACGAGTTTGTCTGACAATTTGATTGTGTGTGGGCTCCATCGGACCTTTTCTTGCCAAAAATCCGGCGGACTTTAGAAATAGAACATGTTTTAAATTTTCTCACCGGAACTCTCCTGGACCGAGAAATCCGTTCATGTGTATGCTAGTCCGACAAAAACCGAGGCTAGGGCAGCTATTGGCTACTGGCTATAAACTTCCTTATTCTAGTCCTACATCATCACGTTCAGATCCGTCGGACTTTGGTGTGATTGTGTGTGGCCAATAGGGATGAGCTAGGTGTTCGAGTCGAACGACTCGAACACCGGCTGTTTACCCGTTTGGCGAAGCCAGAACTCTGTGGGCCGTTCGCACCAAATTCATGTGGCGTTCACGGCCCACAATGCACTCCGCCATCGTGCCCTAGCGCGGCGCCCTAGTGTTCCAGCGTCTGCAGGAGTTAGTGGGTGTTGTGTGACTCCAGTGCAGTATACACCTGTATCTAACCTTTATTGCTGTTCTCTAATAGAGCCATCTGCAGGAGTTAGTGGGTGTTGTGTGCCTCCAGTACAGCACAATATACTCCAGTATCTACCCTTTATTGCTGTTGTTCTCTAATACAGCCATCTGCAGGAGTTAGTGGGTGTTGTGTGCCTTCAGCACAGCACAGTATACACCTGTATCTACCCTTTATTTCTGTTGTTCTATAATACAGACATCTGCAGGAGTTACTGGGTGTGGTGTGCCTTCAGCACAGGACAATATACACCTGTATCTACAATTTATTACTGGTGTTCTATAATAAAGGCATCTGCAGGAGTTTGTGGGTGTTGCATGTCTCCAGCACAGTATACACCTGTATCTACCCATTATTGCTGTTCTCTAATAGAGCCACCTGCAGTAGTTAGTGGGTGTTGTGTGCCTCCAGCACAGCACAATATACACCTGTATCTACCCTTTATTGCTGGTGTTCTCTAATAGAGCCATCTGCAGGAGTTAGTGGGTGTTGTGTGCCTCCAGTGCAGTATAGACCTGTATCTACCCTTTATTGCTGTTCTCTAATAGAGCCATCTGCAGTAGTTAGTGGGTGTTGTGTGCCTCCAGCACAGCAAAATATACACCCGTATCTACCCTTTATTGCTGGTGTTCTCTAATACAGCCATCTGCAGGACTTAGTGGGTGTTGTGTGCCTCCAGCACAGCACAATATACACCTGTAGCTACCCGTTATTGCTGTTCTCTAATAGAGCCATCTCTGTAGTTAGTGGGTGTTTTGTGCCTCCAGCACAGCACAATATACACCTGTATCTACCCTTTATTGCTGGTGTTCTCTAATACAGCCATCTGCAGGAGTTAGTGGGTGTTGTGTGCCTCCAGTGCAGTATACACCTGTATCTACCCTTTATTGCTGTTCTCTAATAGAGCCATCTGCAGTAGTTAGTGGGTGTTGTGTGCCTCCAGCACAGCACAATATACACCAGTATCTACCCTTTATTGCTGGTGTTCTATAATAAAGGCATCTGCAGGAGTTAGTGGGTGTTGTGTGCCTCCAGCAGAGCACAGTATACACCTGTATCTACCCTTTATTGCTGTTCTCTAATACAGCCATCTGCAGGACTTAGTGGGTGTTGTGTGCCTCCAGCACAGCACAATATACACTGTATCTACCCTTTATTGCTGGTGTTCTCTAATACAGCCATCTGCAGAAGTTAGTGGGTGTTGTGTGCCTCCAGCACAGCAAAATATACAAATATATCTACCCTTTATTGCTGGTGTTCTCTAATACAGCCATCTGCAAGAGTTAGTGGGTGTTGTGTGCCTACAGTGCAGTATACACCTGCATCTACCCTTTATTGCTGTTCTCTAATACAGCCAGCTGCAGTAATTAGTGGGTGTTGTGTGCCTCCAGCATAGTATACACCTGTATCTACCGTTTATTGCTGTTGTTCTATAATACAGCCATCTGCAGGAGTTACTGGGTGTGGTGAGCCTTCAGCACAGCCCAATATACACCTGTATCTACCGCTTATTGCTGTTGTTCTCTAATACACCATCTGCAAAAATGATTGGTTGTCCTGTGCCTCCAGCACAGGAAAATATACACCTGTATCTACAATTTATTGCTGGTGTTCTATAATAAAGGCATCTGCAGGAGTTAGTGAGTGTTGCATGCCTCCAGCACAGCACAGTATACACCTGTATCTACCCTTTATTGCTGGTGTTCTCTAATACAGCCATCTGCAGGAGTTAGTGGGTGTTCTGTGCCTCCAGCACAGCACAATATACACCTGTATCTAACCCTTATTGCTGTTGTTATCTAATACACCATCTGCAAAAGTTAGTGGGTGTTGTGTGCCTCCAGCACAGCACAATATACACCTTCATCTACCCTTTATTACTGGTGTTCTCTAATACAGCCATCTGCAGGAGTTAGTGGGTGTTGTGTGCCTCCAGTACAGCACAATATACACCTGTATCTACCCTTTATTGCTATTCTCTAATAGAGCCATCTGCAGTAGTTAGTGGGTGTTGTGTTCCTCCAGCACAGCACAATATACACCTCTATCTACCCTTTATTGCTGGTGTTCTCTAATACAGCCATCTGCAGGAGTTAGTGGGTGTTGTGTGCCTCCAGTGCAGTTTACACCTGTATCTACCCTTTATTACACAGCACAATATATACCTGTATCTACCCTTTATTGCTGGTGTTCTCTAATACACCATCTGCAAAAATTAGTGGGTGTTGTGTGCCTCCAGCACAGCACAATATATACTCGTATCTACCCTTTATTGCTGGTGTTCTCTAAAAATAGCTATCTGTAGGAGTTAGTGGGTGTTGTGTGCCTCCAGCACATTATACACCTGTATCTACCATTTATTGCTGTTCTCTAATTGAGCCATCCGCAGTAGTTAGGGGGTGTTGTGTGCCTCCAGCACAGCACAATATACACCTGGATCTACCCTTTATTGCTGGTGTTCTCTAATACAGCCATCTGCAGGAGTTAGTGGGTGTTGTGTGCCTTCAGCACAGCACAGTATACACCTGTATCTACCCTTTATTTCTGTTGTTCTATAATACAGACATCTGCAGGAGTTACTGGGTGTGGTGTGCCTTCAGCACAGGACAATATACACCTGTATCTACAATTTATTACTGGTGTTCTATAATAAAGGCATCTGCAGGAGTTTGTGGGTGTTGCATGTCTCCAGCACAGTATACACCTGTATCTACCCATTATTGCTGTTCTCTAATAGAGCCACCTGCAGTAGTTAGTGGGTGTTGTGTGCCTCCAGCACAGCACAATATACACCTGTATCTACCCTTTATTGCTGGTGTTCTCTAATAGAGCCATCTGCAGGAGTTAGTGGGTGTTGTGTGCCTCCAGTGCAGTATAGACCTGTATCTACCCTTTATTGCTGTTCTCTAATAGAGCCATCTGCAGTAGTTAGTGGGTGTTGTGTGCCTCCAGCACAGCAAAATATACACCCGTATCTACCCTTTATTGCTGGTGTTCTCTAATACAGCCATCTGCAGGACTTAGTGGGTGTTGTGTGCCTCCAGCACAGCACAATATACACCTGTAGCTACCCGTTATTGCTGTTCTCTAATAGAGCCATCTCTGTAGTTAGTGGGTGTTTTGTGCCTCCAGCACAGCACAATATACACCTGTATCTACCCTTTATTGCTGGTGTTCTCTAATACAGCCATCTGCAGGAGTTAGTGGGTGTTGTGTGCCTCCAGTGCAGTATACACCTGTATCTACCCTTTATTGCTGTTCTCTAATAGAGCCATCTGCAGTAGTTAGTGGGTGTTGTGTGCCTCCAGCACAGCACAATATACACCAGTATCTACCCTTTATTGCTGGTGTTCTATAATAAAGGCATCTGCAGGAGTTAGTGGGTGTTGTGTGCCTCCAGCAGAGCACAGTATACACCTGTATCTACCCTTTATTGCTGTTCTCTAATACAGCCATCTGCAGGACTTAGTGGGTGTTGTGTGCCTCCAGCACAGCACAATATACACTGTATCTACCCTTTATTGCTGGTGTTCTCTAATACAGCCATCTGCAGAAGTTAGTGGGTGTTGTGTGCCTCCAGCACAGCAAAATATACAAATATATCTACCCTTTATTGCTGGTGTTCTCTAATACAGCCATCTGCAAGAGTTAGTGGGTGTTGTGTGCCTACAGTGCAGTATACACCTGCATCTACCCTTTATTGCTGTTCTCTAATACAGCCAGCTGCAGTAATTAGTGGGTGTTGTGTGCCTCCAGCATAGTATACACCTGTATCTACCGTTTATTGCTGTTGTTCTATAATACAGCCATCTGCAGGAGTTACTGGGTGTGGTGAGCCTTCAGCACAGCCCAATATACACCTGTATCTACCGCTTATTGCTGTTGTTCTCTAATACACCATCTGCAAAAATGATTGGTTGTCCTGTGCCTCCAGCACAGGAAAATATACACCTGTATCTACAATTTATTGCTGGTGTTCTATAATAAAGGCATCTGCAGGAGTTAGTGAGTGTTGCATGCCTCCAGCACAGCACAGTATACACCTGTATCTACCCTTTATTGCTGGTGTTCTCTAATACAGCCATCTGCAGGAGTTAGTGGGTGTTCTGTGCCTCCAGCACAGCACAATATACACCTGTATCTAACCCTTATTGCTGTTGTTATCTAATACACCATCTGCAAAAGTTAGTGGGTGTTGTGTGCCTCCAGCACAGCACAATATACACCTTCATCTACCCTTTATTACTGGTGTTCTCTAATACAGCCATCTGCAGGAGTTAGTGGGTGTTGTGTGCCTCCAGTACAGCACAATATACACCTGTATCTACCCTTTATTGCTATTCTCTAATAGAGCCATCTGCAGTAGTTAGTGGGTGTTGTGTTCCTCCAGCACAGCACAATATACACCTCTATCTACCCTTTATTGCTGGTGTTCTCTAATACAGCCATCTGCAGGAGTTAGTGGGTGTTGTGTGCCTCCAGTGCAGTTTACACCTGTATCTACCCTTTATTACACAGCACAATATATACCTGTATCTACCCTTTATTGCTGGTGTTCTCTAATACACCATCTGCAAAAATTAGTGGGTGTTGTGTGCCTCCAGCACAGCACAATATATACTCGTATCTACCCTTTATTGCTGGTGTTCTCTAAAAATAGCTATCTGTAGGAGTTAGTGGGTGTTGTGTGCCTCCAGCACAGTATACACCTGTATCTACCATTTATTGCTGTTCTCTAATTGAGCCATCCGCAGTAGTTAGGGGGTGTTGTGTGCCTCCAGCACAGCACAATATACACCTGGATCTACCCTTTATTGCTGGTGTTCTCTAATACAGCCATCTGCAGGAGTTAGTGGGTGTTCTGTGCCTCCAGCACAGTATACACATGTATCTACCATTTATTGCTGTTCTCTAATAGAGCCATCTGCAGTAGTTAGTGGGTGTTGTGTGCCTCCAGCAAAGCACAATATACACCTGTATCTACCCTTTATTGCTGTTGTTCTCTAATTCAGCCATCTGAAGGAGTTAGTGGGTGTTGTGTGCCTCCAGCACAGTAAACACCTGTATCTATTCTTTATTGCTGGTGTTCTTTCATACAGGCATCTGCAGTAGTTAGTAGGTGTTGTGTGCCTCCAGCACAGCACAATATACACCTGTATCTACCCTTTATTGCTGGTGTTCTCTAATACAGCCATCTGCAGGAGTTAGTGGGTGTTGTGTGCCTCCAGCACAGCACAATATACACCTGTATCTACCCTTTTTTTTTCTGGTGTTCTCTAATACAGCCATCTGCAGGAGTTAGTGGGTGTTGTGTGCCTCCAGCACAGTATACACCTGTATCTACTTGTTATTGCTGGTGTTCCATCATACAGGCATCTGCAGGAGTTAGTGAGTGTTTGTGCCTCCAGCACAGTATACACCTGTATCTACTCGTTATTGCTGGTGTTCTGTCATACAGGCATCTGCAGGAGTTAGTGGGTGTTTGTGCCTCCAGCACAGCACAGTATACACCTGTATCTACCCTTTATTGCTGGTGTTCTCTAATACAGTCATCTGCAGTAGTTAGTGGGTGTTGTGTGCCTCCAGCACAGCACAATATACACCTGTATCTACCCTTTGTTGCTGTTATCTAATAGAGCCATCTGCAGTAGTTAGTGGGTGTTGTGTGCCTCCAGCACAGCACAGTATACACTTGTATCTACCCTTTATTGCTGGTGTTCTCTAATTCAGCCACCTGCAGGAGTTAGTGGGTGTTGTGTGCCTCCAGTGCAGTATACACCTGTATCTACCCTTTATTGGTGTTCTCTAATAGAGCCATCTGCAGTAGTTAGTGGGTGTTGTGTGCCTCCAGCACAGCACAGTATACACCTGTATCTACCCTTTGTTGCTGTTGTTCTCTAATACAGCCATCTGCAGGAGTTAGTGGGTGTTGTGTGCCTCCAGCACAGTATACACCTGTATCTACCCTTTATTGCTGGTGTTCTCTCATACAGGCATCTGCAGTAGTTAGTGTGTTTTGTGTGCATCCAGCACAGTATACACCTGTATCTACTCTTTATTGCTGGTGTTCTATCATACAGGCATCTGCAGGAGGTAGTGGGTGTTTGTGCCTCCAGCACAATATACACTACCCAATTGTTGGTTTTCCCATCTCCTTGCAGGCCATTACTATGTCTGGAAGGCCAACAAGCAGAGGCAGACATTCACAAGCCAAAAAAAGAGGGCAAGCAGCCTCTGTGTCTAGAGACAACAGTTCTGTTCGTGAACGCGGTGCATCGTCATCAGCACGTGGCCACGGGACATGATTGTCCTTATTTTCGGCAGCCTGACGTGTTGAGCCACATCATGCCGGAGACTTGGTAGAGTGGATGACCAAGCCCTCTTCATCCTCCTCATCCTCTCTCACCCAGGCTCAGGGTACTAGCAAAGCAGCTGCCAACGCATTCTCTTCCTTTGTCTCAATGTCATCATCAGTCATTTCTTCCCTAGACCCACCATGTCCTCCTGAGGAGTCCCCTGAACTGTTTGAGCACAGTGTTGGGTTCATGCTCCATGAATATGCCCTGTGTTTTGAAGGCTCTGATGCTGATACCCAGCTAGAGGAAGACAGTAGCGTGAGCGCTGAGAGAGGGGATGCTCATGAAGGACAGCAATCTGGCAGTCATGTTCCATCCACTGCAGCATACTGCCAGGTTTTCTCCAGTGATGAAGAGGGAGGGGATGATGAAGTCACTGACTCCACGTGGTTGCCTGATAGGAGAGAGAAGGAGGAGGCACATCTCAAATGAGGCAGGATGCCCTCTGGGAGCCAGCTTAGGGGCAGCACACCGACTGAATCACACTGGAGTGTTACGCCTATGCAGGGTGCTGCCTCTGCGCGTTATTCCAAAAGTTCTCTGGTGTGGGCCTTTTTTGAGATGAGTGGATCAGATCACACCGCTGCTATTTGCAACATATGTCTCAAGCGTATCTCATGTGGCCAAAACATTAGCCGCTTGGGCACCACATGCTTGACCAGACATATGTTGACGTGCCATGCAGCTCGTTGGCAAGCGTACCTTAAAGACCCACACCAAACAACAAAGCGGACCTCTCCTTGCTCCTCATCAGCTGGGATCTCCAACCTCACTAGACCTTTAGTCCTCTCTGACACCTGCACTGAGAGGAATGAAGGTGTAGAATTAGGTGTGTCACAGCCAAGTGCTTGCGGGTACTCTGCTAGCAGTACACCCACGTCCGATTACAGCAGACAAATTTCCCTGCCCCAGCTGCTGGACCGTAGAAAGAAGTTCACTCCCAGCCATCCACATGCTCAGAGATTGAATGCTAGCTTGGCTAAATTGCTAGCACTTCCACTGCTGCCTTTTCAGTTGGTAGCCTCGGCCCCCTTCCGTGAGTTTGTGCAATGTTCGGTTCCTCAGTGGCAGGTCCCCAAACGCCACTTTTTCTCACGGAAGACGATTCCAGCTCTCTACCGGCATGTGGAAGGCAATGTCCTTGCCTTGCTGGACAGGGCGGTCAGCGGTAAGGTGCATATTACCACTGACTCATGGTCCAGCAGGCATGGACAGGGACGTTACCTATCTTTCACTACCCATTGGGTCAATCTTCTGGCAACTGGGAAGGATGCAGGACAAGGCGCAGTAGTGTTGGAGGTTGTTCCGCCACCACGCCTACAAAATGCTACTACTGGTTGTGACACACCTCTCTCCTCCACCCCTCCTCTTCTTCTTCCTCCATGGCCTCTTCCAGTGCTCTGTTCTCTGAACCAGCGGTGCGCAGTAGGCAGGCAAAAAGATGCCATTCCGTGCTTGTGCTGGTTTGTTTGGGGGACAGTAGCCACACTGGGGCAGATATTTTGTCAGCTCTGCAGGGGCAGGCCGAGAGGTGGTTGATGCCATGCCAGCTTAAACCAGGAATGGTGGTTTGCAACAATGGCACCAACCTCCTCTCCACCCTCCGACAGGGACAACTGACCCATGTGCCCTGTGTGGCTCACATCCTTAACCTTGTGGTGCAGCGGTTCTTGGGCAGGTACAAGGGCTTACAGGATGTCCTGAGGCAGGCCAGGAAAGTCTGATCATTTAATGCCAGTGTTCGGCTGGCTGAGCTCCAAAAGGAGTTGAACCTGCCCAAGAACCGCCTTATATGGGACATGCCTACTAGGTGGAACTCAACGTTGGCCATGCTGCAGCGGCTGCACACATGCAGCAGAGGGCCATCAATGAGTACCTGTGGAACTACGGCACCAGGACAGGGTCTGGAGATCTCATTTTTTTTCTCACCATGCCAGTGGGGCATGATCAGGGATGCATGCACTGTCCTGTCACCGTTTGAGGAGGCCACAAGGATGGTGAGCAGTGACAGTGCATGCATCAGTGACACTGTACCTCTTGTCCACCTGTTGGAGCATACGCTGCATGGAATATTGGACAGGGCACTTGAGGCAGAACAGAGGCAGGAAGAGGAGGACTTCTTTGCCTCTCAAGGCCCCCTTTATCCAGACAGTGTTCCTGCTGTCCCACCCATCACACAGGAAGAGGATGAGAAGGAGGAGGAGGAGAATGATTGTGTCAGCATGGAGTTGGAGCCTGGCACTCAGCATCAGCAGCAGCAGCAGCAGTCTTGTAGGGATGATTTACAGTCCCAAGAAACCTGTGGACTTCTACGTGGCTGGGAGGAGGTGGCTGCGGATCATGTTGTCCTTAGTGACCCAGAGGACTCCAGACCGAATGCCTCAGCTAACCTATGCTGCATTGCTTCCTTGATCCTGCAAAGCCTGCAGAAGGATCCTCATATTCTTTGGATCAAGGAGAGGAACCATTACTGGCTGGCCACTCTCCTTGATCCAAGGTTGCGGGCATTATCTTGCCATTGCAGAGGGAGCAGAGAATGAGACATTTCCGGGAGTCCTTGCAGAAATGTCTGTGCAAAGCGTTCCCAGAGAATGGGAGGTTACAAACTCCTGGTCCTGGACAAAGTGTTGCTGAGGCTTTGGTTAGTCACAGAAGGAGTGGTGGAGAAGGTGGCTGTCTGACCGATGCGTTCAGACAATTTTTTATTCCTTAACCCCAAGGTATGATCGGTTCCAGCAACCATCGCCAGCGTCTGATTTACATGGTGCAGGAATACCTAGGGGCAAGGTCAGACCTTTACACCTTTCCCACTGAAAATCCTCTGGCTTACTGGGTCTTGAGGATGGATCACTGGTCAGAGCTTGCAATTGAGCTACTGGCCTGTCCTGCATCCAGCGTTCTTTTGGAACGCACCTTCAGTACTCTTGGTGGCTTTGTAACCGATCAGAGGGTGCGCCTGTCCACTGACTTAGTTGATCGACTGACCTTCATAAAGATGATTCAGTCTTGGATCACCACTAGCTACCAAGCACCTGAAGCTGGTATAACCGAATAATTTTTTTGGAAATGTCACATCCCTTCAAGACTGCCTATGCTGATGCTGAGTGACTGTCCTGTTATGTTGACTGACTATCCTCTTCCTCCTCAATGATCTCGCTGATATCTTGGAAGAACTTTTTTGGTTCTGGGTAATGCCACCAGTCCAATTTTTCAGCCCCTGTTTAACAGGGGCATGTAATTACAATTTTTGATGCAATGCTTTGCAGCAGGTCTCATTCCTGCACTCCAAATAGAGTATATGGGAGAGGTTGCAGTGTCGTGGCACCAGCACCAGTGCCTAAGGCCCAATTTGTATGCCCCTGTTTAACCCCCCTAGCGGTAATAGAGTCTGGCTCGGGTTGGGATTTTACTGACAGGAGTGGTAACCCTGAGCCAGACTCGGGATCACATCACTGGATGCAGGGGAGGACACAGGGAGAGTTACTTACCTTGTCCCCGGGATCCAGCGATGTCCTCCACGCTGTGTGATCAAGTTGTCCTCCGCTCGATTCACAGTGCCGAATGCCGCCGAGCTCCGTTTCCTGCTATGTTACGGCGCACGGGAGCGGAGAACCGCGGCAAATTAAAAAAATAATAAAAACACACAAAACACACACAGCACTGTAATCTTACAGATTACAGTACTGTATTAAAAAATACACACCCCCTTTGTCCCTAGTGGTCTGTGCAATGCCCTGCATGCACTTTTATGTTATAAATACTGTTTTTCTGCCTGAAATTTGGAGATTGTCCATAGCAACCAAAAAGTGTCCTTTTTTCAGTGTTTTAGGATTTGATTACATTATTGAATAATCTTTATTATTCTTTATTATATTATAAATGTTATCATACCCAGGATGTCTGCTAGACTCTGATTTGAACAGATTTAAGAGAGTTATTCCTAAGAATTACAGGACTGCAATATAAAATGCCAAATTTCCATGCAAAATAATTGCACCGCTTTCAGCACCTAAATCCAGACTGAATCATACCGCCAGGGAGGTTAACAGGGGCATGTAATTACAATTTTTGAGGCAATGATTTGCAGCAGGGCTCATTCCTGCACTACAATTAGAGTATATGGTAGAGGTTGCAGTGTATAGGCCCAATTTTTCAGTCCCTGTTTAACAGGGGCATGTAATTACAATTTTTGATGCAATGCTTTGCAGCAGTGCTCATTCCTGCACTCCAACTAGAGTATCTGGGAGAGGTTGCAGTGTTGTGGCACCAGCAAGCAGTGCCTAAGGCCCAATTTTTCAGCCCCTGTTTAACAGGGGCATGCAATTACAATTCTTGATAACATTTTTCACAGCAGGGCCCGTTCCTGTGCCCACCGAGAGTATCTGTGGGGACTTATAGTGTTGTGGCACCAGCACCACCACCACAACCACCAAAGACCCAATTTTCTACCACTGTTCAACAATGGCATGCAATTACAATTCTTGATATAATCGTTCACAGCAGGGCGCTCCAGCGCCCACCAAGAGTCACTTTGAGGGCTTATAGTGTTGTGGTAACACCAACACCTTATGCCCCCCATTTCTGCAGAGCATATAGGGCAGGCCCCTACTTTAAAACATCCAACTTACAAACATCTCCTACTTGCAAACGGAAGGAGACAACAGGAAGTGAGATGAAAAAAGCCAGATTGCAAAAACAATTACACAGGGGTGATAACCCTTCCCTATGTTTTCCAAAAAACTTAAAAATAGATTTTTTTTGACTGGAGCTACACTTTAAAAATATACCAGTTCAAAATTACAAACAGATTCTACTTAACACAACAAACCTACACAGTCCCTGTCTTGTTTGCACCACCTGTATACTGCTGTTCTGAGTATATAGGGCCTGGGGGCCCCACGCCTTTCCTTTCTTTAATATGGGAATGCGGTTCCCCTTAATATCTGTACAAGACCCAAAGGGGCTGGTAATGGGCAGGGGGGCTACCCATGCCATTTTTCTCAATGATTTTCATCCATATTGCCAGAACCAGATATTACATTAAAACTGCAAGCAGGTTTAAATGACTTTTCCGTTAAATGTCATTTTGTGCAGGGACTGATCTTAACATGGGAAACACGTGGCACTTCACAGGCATATTATAGACACCCCCCTGGCACGATATGTAAAGGAATATTTAACTTTTCACTTTAATCGTCATTAAAATCAGTTCTCTCCAAAAAACGGCCGTTTAAAAAAAAAAAAAAAATTGGCATTGACCCATGTCCCCTGAGGCAGGAGCCAGGTCCCCAAACCCTTTTTAGGACAATATCGTGCATATTAGCCATTAAAATTAGCACTTTTTATTTCGAACATTCGAGTCCCATAGACTTCAATGGGGTTCTAAAGTTAGCACGAATTTTCGGTCCGTTCGAAAGTTTTGGTGCGAACCGAACTGGGGGAGCGTTGGCTCATCCCTAGTGGCCAAGTCCATTCATTCGGAAAGTCTGTCGCAACTCCACCAGAAGTCCTTCGGAAAGACTGTCCCTCGAAAAGTCCGGTTGTGTGTACGCGGAATTAAATAACTAGCAGAATCCTTTCATTATAAAGGTTACAGCAACAAAACTAGCAGTTACAATCATGAACGCTATAAACGCTATGTTAACAATCCAAAGAGAAAATGTCCTACAATACAAAGAGAAGAAAACAAATAGCCATGTACCTCTAGTAATCACATACAATCCAGCACTAAAAGGGTTGAGAGTGATAATGAAATAGATGAAATCCATCATAACAGAGGACAGAACCCTGAAAGGAATATTCCAACAAACCCCAGTGCTGATCTTCCGGTAACCACCCAACCTCAGACATACATTAATCATCTCCAGGACTTCTCCATAGCCTCTCCCATCCTCTGGATCTCACTACTCCAATCTGTCCAGTTATATCCTACTCTGTTCACTTTTAGGTGATCCCTGAAAACTCATCTCTTCTGGGAGGCTTATCCTGCCTCCAGCTAACAACCAAATCTTCTACTTCCCTCATCAGTTCTTCCCTCACAGTCACTACCTTTTGCTTCACCAGCCCCTCCCTTTTTGATTGTAAGCTTGCAGGAGCAGGGCCCTCTTAACCCTTTTGTATTGAATTGTATTGTTGCTATATTTTCTCCTTTTATATTTTAAACTGATGCACAAACTATTGGAGCTATATAAATCCTGTATAATAATATAATAATCAGCAGGAAGCTCCATTCTGAGGAGATGGAAAAAAAAAAGGGGGACAAAATGGTGGGGGCTTGGCATCTGAGCAAGGAGATGGACAATTGATCTTGCAGCTCTGTTCGGCCGTTGGGGACAACTGCAGTTATCGTGACCTCCACTACCAACACTGGACACCATCCTCTCCCCAGGCCTCCACTTAATGATGAGCACTGCAAAGACCCACTGCACCTTCACAAGCTGCCAGGTTTCTTTCAGCAGTCACAGCATGGTCCCCAACAAAATAGATGTGGTTCGCAGCCGCTCCAGCCACACAGAGTCACCAGCGGCTCAAAGCAGAGCCTCAATACAGCCCTGAATAAAAAAAAAATAGGAAACCTGGACAGCGGAGGGTCTTCTGGTTTTTCTACACCCTCCTCTAAAAGCCCTGCAAAATCAAAGCCATGCCGGGATGCTCCACAGAGACCAGAACAAGACCCTGGCATGGAGGTGAGTAAAGAACATTCTTCTTCTACTGGGCCTCATCCAGTCATCCCTGATCCCATTAATGCCTTCCCTACACTGGGCCAACCTATTTCTGATACCACTCTGAAGCAGATGTTAACCTCTCTAAGATCATCCCTGCATTCGGACCTAATGTCCTATGTGAAACAATTCTGAATGGAAGTGCAGGATCTGAGAGAGAGAAACGACCATGTAGAGTCTTCTATGGGAGAATATGCAACATCCTTCAATATGTTAGTTGATGCATATACCGCACAAGCAGAAGAAATTATGTGACTTAAAGCAAAAGTGGCAGACATGGAGGACAGGTCAAGGAGGAACAACATTAAGATAAGAGGGATCCCTGAATCTGTCCCCACCACACAGATGCAGCAATATGCACAGGAGCTATTTTCCACTGTGGTGTCATTCCTGTTAGTTGGTCATAGATATAATCCACAGATGAACAAAACCATCCTTCTTACTTTCCAAAGTACCACAAGATGTCCTCTTTCAGGTGCAATTTTACAAAACAAAAGACAGAATCATGTCAACCTTTCACCAATTGAATAATCTACCAAAGTGCTACTCCAGGTTGCAACTGCTCCCTGATCTGTCACAACACACCTTTCAGCGCTGTAGGATTCTTACCACAGTCACAAAAGCCTTAAGGAACCACAAGTTTCCCCATCGATGGAAGTACCCTGCAACCTTCTCCATCACCCACAATGGAGCCACCTCTTGGGTGACAACATTGGAAGCAGGCATGCAAGCCCTATGCCAATGGGGCATACTCCCTTATTCTCCTCCTACTGATCCTCGACCACCTAGGCTTGAAGCCATTGTTGACGCCTGCCAAGTTGTGTCACACAAGCTTTCATCCAAGAAATATGCTAATAGTGATACCTGAATTGCGAAACATATACTACCTCTTCATGTCCCCACAAGTCCCCAGGCACAGGGATGTGATGTATACACCCCTATGGCCCCCTCAGATGTTATTTTAGTTAAATCTGCTAATGGGCAAATCCTCAGGCCCTTTTTAGTTTACACTTGTTGTTCACTGTTTTCGTCTCATTAGTTCTTTCCTATCACAGGTTTGCTAGTACAAGCATATGCCTTACGAGCTGTAAATCTGTCCATTTACCAAACTGTGTTACCAACTACCAAGAACCTCTGCCATGTCACATACTTAGGATCCATAGCGACTCAATCAATCTCCTACCTAATATGTAATGCCGCTTAAGTGCATATCCGTCAATGCAAGAGGCCTTAATCATCCTGCAAAGGGGTTCTCACTCTGGAAAAAGGTGTCCAAGGCCAAAGCAGACATTGTAAATGTTCAAGAGACACATTTTCAAGTGACGGCAGCCTCTAAATGTACCCACAGGAACTACCCCCACATCTGGAGTCATGCTGGCCATTAGGAACACGTTCACTTTTTACCTGAAGAGCTCACTACTGGTTGTGAAAGGATGATACATCATCCTTACTTGTGATAGTAACACTAAGCCTTTCACCTTAGTAACCATTTATGTACCCAACTAGGGATGGGCGAACACTCCCCTGTTCGGTTTGCAGCAGAACATGTGAACAGGCAAAAATTAGTTTGAACATGCAAAGTCTATGGGACACAAACCCATTTTTTTTTTTTAATTTTGGTTCGGGGTTTTCCCGTGGGGGAATCCCATGCCATTTTTATCAATGAACTTTTATGTGTATTGCTGGGACCGACAATTCATTATAGCCGCAAATACTTTTAAATTACTTTTTTTCCTTTAGAAATGTCATTTTGCTCTCAGACTGTTATAAACACGGGAAACATGCACCATTTTACAGGCATACTATAGACACCCCCAGACACAAAATTTAAAGGAATATTACACTTTTATTGCAGTTTTTAAAACGTTTTTTTGCATTGATATGTGTCCTCTGGGGCAGAACCCAGGTCCCCAAACACTTTTTATGACAATACCATGCATATAAGCCTTTAAAATTAGCACTTTTGATTTCTCCCATAGACTTTTAAAGGGTGTTCCATGGCTTTCGAATTTGCCGTGAACACCCCAAATTGTTTGCTATTGGGCAAACAGGTGAACACCCGATGTTCGAGCATTGGGAACATCCCTACACCCAACTCCCACCAACTTACTTGCTTTATGCATAGAGTATTTAAAATTGTATCATCTATTAAGTACAGGCATTTGTTAATGTGTGGGGACTTCAGCTTCACAGTTGACCTCCAAATAAATTCTAAAAGTTGACCCCAAACTCACCTTCCAAAAGTTGTGCTCCACCATTAAGGTCATTGTTCCATGCAGAGGAAGTCTACGATTCCTGGAGATGTCAGCATGATAACTAAAGAGATTACACGTTCTTATCCTCCAGACACCGTACATACTCTGGAATAGACCTATTTGTCACTGATAAGTGGCTGCTCCAGATGATATCCTCCTCCTCTATCCATGATATAACATGGTCTGACCATGCTGCAATTTCAGTAACGCTAGAGGAGCACGCACCTCTGGACCGAGTATCAGACAACAACAACAGCCACAACAAGCTCTAGAGCCAAAAAGCAAAAATACAACCTTAAACTGTCTAGCCTCCTCTCGGAGATCCACACTCTGAAACTCCAAAACAAAGAAAACCTTACTCCAACTATCTCCGATTCCCTCTCCAAACTAAGGGTGCGCATCCTTGCTGACTGATCAGTATGATAAGCACCTTAGGGGACTTAGGCGTGGCTATTACGCACACACCAAGAAAGCAGGGACGTTTCTTGCTAATAGGTTTAAGATCCCACAGGCTAGATTAAGAATCTCCCACCTTATTCATCCCACTTTCAAACATAGAATAAGCAACCCAAAAGAGATAGCGGATGAATTTGCTAACTATTATGAAGCACTCTATAATTTAAGGGAAGATCATGACACCCCCCAGCCATGTAATTCTGATATACAACAATTCCTGGATGACCTTCACTTTCTCACCCTTTCTGCAGGGATGTCCATTATCCCCCACAATATTTAACTTAATGATTGAGCCATTGGCTGAATTAAACCATTCCCACCCATCTATTACAGGGTTCCAATTTCAAAAGCGCTCACACAAAATTAACCTGTTTGTGGGTGACATTATTCAACAGCCAACTCATCTAGTCTAGCACTTTCTAACTGTAAACCCCTGATAACCAAAATCACTACAGAACTCCAACTCATATCACATTTTGAATTTGCATGGTATGGTAACTTGGCAGCTTTCAAAATGACCACACTATCTTTGATCCTATATGATTCCAGTTGAAAATCAATACCTGATATCTCTATCAAGTCTCCTTTGCAAATTTATCTGGAAAGGGAAGAAAGCTAAATTTGCATATTCCTGTCTCATTAGGCACAGGACCCTGGGTGGTGCGGATTTACTGGACCTAAGGGAATACTACTGGGTGGTACAACTAGACCAAATAAAACACTGGTTCATTACAGAGGAAGCTCCACTATGGGTAGAAATTGAGACAGCCCAATTGCCCACTAGAGACCTATGCCTGACCCCTTAGGCAACATGTGGAAGCCTTGGGATTTAGGCCTTCTGCTCTTATCCACACAAGCATCACTACTAGCTTGGAGACACCTAAACAAACACCATGCAATATGTGACATATTCTCTAAGGTGTCACTCCCTATAAGGATTCTGGAATCCATGATACCTTTGCTAGATACTAGACACCTAATGCAATGTGGCATATCTCAAATTAGGGACATTTTTGCACAAAGTAATGTTAAACTTCTGGTGGAGCTGGAGGTTAAACTTGATCTGCCCAGACAGTCAATGTTCATAGGTGTATGCATACTTCACTTTCTCACTAAACACCCCCCTACTGTGCTTGCCACTCATCCAAAAGCATTGTGCTTCTATACCTCTATTGATAAACAAATGAAAGGCATTTACTTGTTTTATAAGATTTTGCAAGACAAAGATGTCTTCTGTAAAACTAGTACAATAACCAAATGGGAAACAGACCTTAAATCCACATTCACCCCTAGTCAATGGTGTGCTTCCTTCAATTCTATCACCAAGGTGACACATTGTGTTTCCCACTGGGGAATGGCACCGAAAATCACTAAAAGATAGTAATATACCCCATTTCGGATGGCAAGATTTTCCTCTTTCAGTTCCCCTTTATGCTGGCGCAATTGTGGCCAAGTAGAAAACTTACTAAGATAAAGGAAGAAATGGCTTCACATTGATTTAAATCCAAAATGTATTTTATTGATCACCAAGATGACATCAAAGGACATCAACATGCAGGTCTTGAAGACGCGTTTCACAATGTACAGTGGTGCTTAATAATTACTACAAGGAGACAAATACACACCCACTGGGAATGCCCTACCCTAACCAGCTTTTGGAGATGAATATTCCAACTTATATCAACATGCATGGGGATAATATCTCCCCCCTGCCCTGCACTGACTTTACTTAACATTGGTATAGACAGATACCCTCATACGTATCGCCCGGTTATCACTCACATACTTCTTGCTGCACGATCCATAATTCTCAAGCAATAGAAATCACCTCTCGCACCTAACCTTTCTGAAGCAATAATTATAATTAATCTGGACTACATGTACGAGAGATTGTTGGCCATTAATTCATTGTCCTATGATGCCTTCAGTAAATTCTGGAGTATATGAACAGACAGACGTAATTTGCAAAACAACAATGTTGGTGATCCGTTGTAAGTTGATAGTTAACATCAATTAGTTATTGAATGATTATACTGTCAGAACACTTGGGGTTAAAATAATTATATATATATATATATATATATATATATATATAGGCCTTCCTATCATGTATATCTTTTATGGATGCTTTGAGCAGAACCAAAGCCTGTAAATGGAGTTTCTTTTTAGGGCCAGTTCACACCAGATGCAGTTCCTTCAGTTCCGTGTGCTTTTTTTCTGCACTAAAAATGCACACACAGTGTTTTCCATGTATTCCAATGGCTCTTACTGGTCACTTTCCAGTCAGTTTCTGGTGGAGAAACTGACTGGAACTGTCTGTATTGGTGCAGAAAAAAATGGAACTGCACGGAACTGCATGGAACTGCATCTTATGTGAACTGGCACTTAGCCCTTGTACACACGGTCGGACATTACGACAACAAAATTCATCGGATTTTTTTTCAGACGGATTTTGTCCGAAACTGGTGTTGCATACACACGGTAGGACAACGTTTTTAGAAAATCCGATCGTTCAGAACATGATGACGTTTGTTCGTTGTGACGGGACTACGTTGCGACTAGTAGCCAATAGCTTTGGTCTCGTAATTTTTTTTTTTTTTTTAACCTAATTTATCTCCTTTTATTTATTTGAATTCAAACTCCAGCTAAACATTGTTTGCTTTTTATTTTGGATGGGGCAGAGAAGGGTTGGAATCTGTGCTTAATAAGAATAAACCCTTTCACATTTCAGGTCATTTACTACTATTTGTATAGCATTTCAGGTTATTCTGTGCCAATTCTATTTATAAACACATGATAAAGTTGTTTAACGTATATCTCTGCAGTATTTTATTTTTTAAGCATTTGTATGGACGTCCTGAATGCCTGCTGTATTGATTATAATATGATTATCTTCTATGTCGGCTCCACCTAGTGGTCAAAATGCAGTATTTTGTTTTGGGTATTTCAGGAAAATACAGCATTATGGACACTAGATGGAGCCGACGATAATATGAGTAAATCATATTACAAACAGTTTTTTTTTTTTTTTAATATAATTTTTATTGGTATTTTACAAATACAATCCAATGATGATGAGTACATACATAAACAACATCACACTATAACAATAACCATAGTATTATTAGTTTTTCATTCTGTTATCATATTGAAATAATCGTCTATGAACCGATAACTTTATTAAAGTATACCAGACCAACTGTACTGTTTGTCGATCTTCCCTAACCGGTCCCTTCCTGAGCCCCTGCCGGGATCATGCTGCTCAAGAAGGATCCAGTCCGGGAGGAGAGTATGATATATTAACAAACAATCCAAGAAATAAAAGGAAAAAAGAAAACAAAAAGGAAAACATACTAAGCTACAGAATTTCGTGCATTCCTGACAACTAGACAGCCACCAACTCATCAGATATACTCATTATATGACCCTATATTGTTATAATAAAATCTGCGTTAAGGAGGCCATGGGGGGAGTTAGTGTAAGGAAGGGAAAAGGGAGAAGGAAGGGGTAATCATCTCAACATTTATACCAATCTTCCCAACATTTCCAGTTTTTGTCGAAAGTTATACAAGAGGCAGATCTAAGTGCTAGAAGTCGTTCATATTTGAAGTTAAGGTTTACTTGTGCCATTACTTCTGACGGGTTTGGGGAGACTGTATCTTTCCAATGCCTGGCTATTACTAGTTTTGCAGTGATTAGGATGTGTGTTACTACACATCTAAATTGAGTGGGGTAGTTACTTATTCCTAAGTGCAAGGATGCTAGCGCCGGGTCTGGTGCTTGTAATATCCCCGTAATGTCAGCTAGTATTGTAAATATTTTCCTCCAATAGCTGGTTAGATGTTTACACTGCCAGAATATATGAAGGATTGTCCCAGGGTTGCCGCAGTTCCTCCAGCATAATGTTGAGTGTGTAGGGAACATTCTAGCAAGTTGATACGGCGTTCTGTACCATTTTGTTATTAATTTCTGTGTTAATTCCCAGTGGCTGACACACCTTGTGGCTTTGTAGTTGTAACGAAGAACGTCACACCATTGTTCCGTCCCATAGTCTGTACTTAGATCTTTCTCCCATGACAGAATCATTGGAGTTTTGATGAATTCCATTTTAGACTGAAGTATGTTATACATGAGAGATATGCCTTTGTCCTTGCTTTGATCGCAGGTATAAAAACGCCACACTATATTGTTAATTTCTATTGTAGGTGGGGTGTTTTTAGATAGGAAAGAATATATTTGTCTATATAACCATGTGTGTGAGGCAGGCAGTTCGAATTTGTTTTGTAAGGTTTGAAACTGTAAGGGAACATCTTTGTCCAGGAGTTCTTCTACCCATGTTATCCCGTGTTCTGTCCACTTTTTGATGGGGCTGTATGGAAGTAGCACCTCAAGTGTCTGTAGTGGAGTTTGTACCGTCGTGTAGGAGAAAAAGCTAGTTTTAGGTTGACTTAACAGTTGTCTCCACGCCATCAACGTCACTTTAGTAGTCGGGGAAAGGGACGTTAAGGGTATTGGCTTCCAAATATCTGCAAGCAGTAAAAGACTCAACGGTTGAGTTTTATTAATTGTGGATTCTATATTGACCCAAAGTGGGGTGGGGTGAGTGTGAAACCAACATTTGGCTTGAGCTAGAATAGAGGCCCAATAGTAGTCTTGTATGTCCGGGAGGCCCATCCCTCCTACTTTCCTGTGTT
Source organism: Lithobates pipiens (assembly GCF_037356315.1). Lineage (NCBI taxonomy): Eukaryota > Metazoa > Chordata > Amphibia > Anura > Ranidae > Lithobates > Lithobates pipiens. Next base: position 550,589,313 of record NW_027507718.1, read on the forward strand.
TTATTAGAATTTTGTGTGAGCAACGTGCTCTTTTCCCTTGCCAAATATACTTTTTGAGGGATCTGTTTAAATCGTAAAAGTGAGACGTCTTGAAAGGGATGGGGAGCGTTCGAAAGATGTATAGGATTTTAGGGAGGATGATCATTTTATAAGAAGCTATTTTGCCTGCCCATGACAATTCCATTTTAGACATTTTGTTCATAGTTTCCCGTATGTCTGAAAGTAAAATTTTAATGTTTATGTCTGCAATTTTTTGAGATATTGGCTGATAGGTGAACACCCAGATATGGTATAGTGTCCTTTGCCCAAATGTAAGGAAGGGTTTTTTGCAGGTGTAGCTTAGCGTGGGGATTAACTCCCAGATCTAGTATTAATGACTTATTAAAATTAACCTTGTAATACGACAAGGTGCCGAAACGGTTTAAAATATCGTGTGTAAATGGAAGAGAAACCGTAGGGTTGGTAAGAAGAAGAATCACGTCATCAGCAAACATGTTGATGACATGGGTGGTCTTATGGAACTTGAAGCCTGAAATATGGGGGTGGCTACGAATGGTCTCCGCCAAAGGTTCCATCATTAAATTGAAGATGAATGGCGATAATGGACATCCCTGGCGGGTTCCATTCGTGATTTTAAATTCTTTCGAAAGGAGGCCTGACGTGTATACTTTAGCTAATGGGCTGGAATATAGAGCTAAGATAGCGGACAATGATTCACCTTGGAATCCAAATTTCTTCAGGACCGCCTTCATGTATCCCCAGTGCACTCTGTCAAACGCCTTCTCTGCGTCTATTGAAAGAAGCAGAGAAGGCGTTTTCCTACTCTCTGCATGGTGAATTATATTTAGGAGTCTTCTGGTGGCATCTGATGCCTGTCTACCTTTAGTAAACCCGGTTTGGTCTGGTTTCACTAGATCTGGGATGAGGTCGTATAACCTATTGGCTAGTAATTTCCCGTAAATTTTGATATCTCCATTTAACAAGGAAATGGGACGGAAATTGGCCGGAACATCTGGGGGCTTACCAGGCTTTGGTAGGGTAATAACATATGCTTGAAGCATTTCAGGAGGAAATGAACCTCTCACCCTGGCTTCGTTGAATAGTGATAGTAGGTGCGGGGAGAGTGATTGCTTAAATGTTTTGTAATATCCATTAGAAAGGCCATCCGGACCTGGGGCTTTATTCAAAGGGAGGGATTTTACAGCTCTTTCTAGTTCCATCATGGAAAAGGGGTCACTCACTGCTTGCAGTTGGGATTCAGAAATCGAGGGGAGTACCAATTTAGATATAAAGTTGTCAATATCTGTACTGTTCGGTTGTGGGGCTGTGGGATCGTCCTTCAAATTATATAGCGACGAATAATAGTCTGCAAAAGCGTTTGCGATGTCTTGTGGATTTTCTATTTTCTTAGTGGAGTTCGGGTAGAACAGATGTGGGATTACAGTTTTTGATCTGCGTTCCTTAAGCCGGTTAGCTAAGAGTTTGCCTGCTCTATTATTGTTTGCATAGTAGTTTAATTTAAGTTTGGACAGATATTGTTCGTGTTGCGTGCTAAAAAGTTCCCTTAGCTGAAAGCGTGCGGTGGATAATTTCGAGGCTAGTGCTACTGTAGGCGTGTTTTGATTTTCCTGCTCTAACTTCCGAATTTCCGTGACAAGATTAGTAATTTTGGCATTACGTTCTTTGAAAAGTCTGGAGTTCATTTTAATAAGAATACCACGGACATATGCCTTATGGGCATTCCAGTTATTGAAGGAATTGGTAGCATCAGGGACATGGATACGAAAAAATTCGTCTAGTTGTTGTGCAATGTCTTTTTGAAGTTTTGGATCATGAAACATGCATTCATTACATCTCCATAAGCGTGTCGTCGCAAAGGTTCTCCCGCTCTCCATCTGTATGACCACCGGAGCGTGGTCCGACCATGTTATGTCGTGTATGGTAGAGCGGGATATCCTCTGCAGCAGCACCTTGTCCACTAAAAACATGTCTAATCTAGAGTAACGATTTATCGTTAGCATTTAAACATCGCCAGACATCGTACAGTTCTTCTCTAACAAGTAAGTCCCTGAAATTCGGGCCACGTTGTTTTGTTCGAGAAGAAGTGTCCAAACCACAATCTATAATCATATTAAAGTCTCCACAAATTAATATACTCCCAACTCGCATGATTGTTATTTGCTTGATAACCTTTTTAAGAAATTTAAGTTGATGCGAGTTGGGGCATATAAACACGTTAAGGTGATCGGGAGTTTGTCAATTATACAGACCAGTATTATAAAGCGACCTTCTGGGTCTATGAATGAGTCTTTCATTTCAAACGACACAGTGTCTCTAATTGCCAACATTACCCCTCTCTTCTTCGCTGTGGTGGATGAAAGGAAAACATGTGGAAAACTTGGATGAGAACATTTAGGCGTGGCTGATTTATGAAAATGCGTCTCTTGAACCGCCAGGATATCCGCCTTGTGCTGGATTGCTTCCTTCCAGAGCGATCTCCTTTTGGCCGGGTGGTTAAGGCCTCTCGCATTTATTGTTAAAAACGTAACTGTCATTTATAGCAGTAGGGTGATGGGTTAGAAGATAACTTCGTTGGTTGGGTGGAATATGAGGTTTCATCCCTTTTTTTCGTGGAAATTGTGGGATCGTAAGAATGAGTTGATCAGAGCCCAAGTAGTGGGTTGAGTAAGGATCAATGTTGAGATAGAAAAGACATTCTGTAACATCCATTGTAAGATGCGATTGCCAGGAATGGCAGGCAAGAGGTTGAACAGTTAGGTAGGCAGCAATGTCCATTTTCTTGGTCAAGGATCTTTCAGACAATTGGAGCCGTTGGGGATTAGCTCAGTTATCGGTTGAAGAGAAAACCAAAAAAAAAAGAAAAAAACACAAAGTGTAAATATAAACAAACTTAAAAAACAGTAGAACAAAGAGTCCAAGTGGACCAGGCAGTGTTACTGCCCGACGGTAGGAGCTAAGGTACGGTGGACGGTACCATAAGCTCTAGGGGAATCCTAATGTCAACTTGTATTATAAGCCTGTAGACATGAGTTCAGGTGCGGTGAGAGCTTGGGCGTCTTTGGTGATGGAATTGCCAGTCTGGTTGCAACTTGCCAGGCGGTGCTCTATGTTGAAGGTGTGCTTCCTGATTTGTATCTGGTAATAATATTTGCCATTGGTGCAGGAGCTGTAATCCTTCTTCCAACGTGTTGACTATGTGGTTGGCTCCTTGGTGGGAAACGATGAGTTTTGCAGTGTACTTCCATTTGTATACAATTTTGTGGTTACGCAGTGCCTTTGTAAAGGTCGCCATGTTGCGCCGCAATTGTAACGTATATTGCGAGAGATCTGGAAGCACTTGAATATTTGCTGCTTGTTCCGGGAGATTGTCCGCTTTGCGAATACTATCCAGGATAAGTTCCTTGGTTTGGAAAAAGTGGACCCTGAGTAAGACATCTCTAGGAGTCTCTTGTGGTAGAAAGGACGGTTTGGGCACCCGGTGGATTCTATCGATTTTTAAATCCAGGGCAGATAAGGAGGGTATAATGGCGTGGAACATGTCGGTGACGTACTTGTGGAGCTGTTGCGCTGCGACACTTTCCGGTATACCTCGGATCTTCAAATTGTTCCTGCGGGAACGGTCCTCGAGGTCAGCTAATTTGGTCTGAATTCTAGAAATGGAATCTTGCTGGGACATGTGGGAGTCTACCAGTGAGTTGAAGGATGCGGTAACGTCGCACATTCTGAGTTCAACTTGATTCACCCTGTTCCCAAGATCAGTGATATCAGCCCTGCATTGTTGAAAACATGACATCATGTCGGTTTGTAATGATGATCTTAGCGACATGAGCATTTCTTTTAAAGTGGTATCCGACACTGATTGCCCCGTAGTTGGAAACATGGCAAACTGGTCCACCGGGGGATGTATATTTGTGTCGCTACCAGGTGCCCCACTCACCTCCATATCCAGTGCGGAGTATCTGTTGTCATGGGCGCTTATCTCAGGGTCCAGCCTTGGCTTGGATTTGACAGGGCTTCTAGTGGTAGGAGACTGATTGGGAGATGTGGATCCAGAACTGTTATGCCGGGTGTGTGGCATTCCCTGTTCGGCGGGGTTGTCTCTTCCGTTCTCCTCTCTCGTCGCTCTCTCTTGTGACGTTGGTGTTGGTGGCTGCGCTTGCGCTAGAGCACTGTGCGCTGGTCTGTTGGAATGTCTCCCGCCGCCATTTTCTTGGAGTCCGCGGGACGCGGCCGGGAAAAACTCCGGCAGTTTCTGCATATTCGCCGGTGCCTGGTGCTTCTTCCGCATCCTCCCGATTTGCAGGCTGACGGCGGCTAGGTGGTGGCTGACCGTGGCAGGCTTATCCAAGTCCGAACAGGCCGTAATCCGGTGATTCCCCCAGAGCCGAGCGGAGCTCTAAAATTGTGCGGCCATCACAGTCGGCGGTCGCCACGCCCCTGGTCTCGTAATTTGATCTGAGCATGCGTGGCAATTTGTTGGTCGGACATTCCAACGGAAAAAGTCTGATGGAGCCCACACACGGTCGGATTATCTGACAAAACGGTCCGATCGGACATTTTCTGGTGGAATTTCCTACCGTGTGTACAAGGGCTTAGAGGTGAAATCAGAGTTCATAGCCCATGAATAAGACATTGTTTTTCTGTCTTATAATGAGAGTCTAGAAGTCTTGTCTGTACCACCTTCCCAGACCATATTCTCAGGTTATAAATCTTGAGAGGTCTTAGTTAAATAAACAAAATAAGGAAACCATGAGTCTGCAACACTAAATAGTATTTCCAGAATTGAGCCACAGAAACCAGAGGGCTTATTTACAATTCCTATCATATTGTGTTTTAAATTGTTTTCTTTTATAATATGTTTATAGTATATATGTATTAGTTATTCATTTATAAACCTGTCCACATATATACTATTATTATAAGGTTGCAAGTGTGGGTTCCTATGAAGAGTTTGTTCATGAAACTGTTATGTTTATCGTTAGAATAATGACTTCAGGTTCTGGGAATGTAACAAACCATTAACTAGATGTGGGGAAATTTTCTCATACCCATATCTTTAAAGAAGAAACGAGATGGCTAGAGGAAATTGACACATGTTGTACAGTTTTAGACAATTAATGGTGTTTTGCTAAGCCAAGGTCAGAATGTCATGTCAATCACATTTAAAGTCATTTTTGATCCAACACTGCCCCCTAGAGGGGAAAATAGTAAGAGTCTAAGATGGCCGTACATGCATGTTGCCATGGAAATGTATAAACAACATTGTCATATGACATCATCAGTTGCATAGTAATTAGATACACACCCACTTTTAGGGTGAGATAAAAAGTAGCTACAGATCACAGGTCGGAGGTCTGATGGGAAAAGGAGCCATGGGAAGTCTAGAGAGAGATCTCTAGGGAGCTGTTGATACCTCACTGAAAGACGGAGAAATGTAGGGAGGCTGGAAGAGGTCCCTCTGGGGGACTCATCATCATCATAACTGAATCTTCTCAAACGGACAGACTTCTTAAAGTTCTGGTAAAGTATTGATCTTTCCATATTATACCTTTTTTTTGACTAATCCAATCTATTGTTAGTTCTGTTTTGGAGTGAAGGGAATTCTAACTGCTGTATGAATTTGTTTTGCTTCTAAAACAAGGGAGATACATGAATTGTGATATCTCACTATACAGAGATTTAGAATTGGATTGGTTATAGTATGTGTTAAACCATCGATTCATTCTAAATGTAACATATAAGCTTTGATCAAATTACAATATAATATTTTCTTTGTGCAGATTTAAGAGTGTAAGTTTTAAGGTCTGTTGGTTTTGAGAAGTGATAACACCGTATTTAAAGTAAACAAGATTGTTTTATATAAGTCAGTGCAGTCACGGAAGCTATTCACTAAAGAGTTACCAAATTTTAAATATACAAGTATCATTTAAGTATTGAAATGTGATATTCTGTAATAAGAAATGTGAATATTATTTGAACCATCATTTACTGTATCTCTGATATGTAGAAGTATACATTTATATGTCCATTTATTTGTTTTATCACAAAATATACCTGATATTATTTTTCACTGTATTTTTAGTTAATAAATATTTATTTTTAAGCAATATCATTTGTATCACTTGTCTTCAAAATAGCATGGATAAACAAACCTGAATTTCTTGTTGGTATTGGTAGAAAATTGTAAATCTCCCAAATCAAAGATTTGCATATTTTCATAATCACAATACATTTTTAATATTTAATATTTAAGTATAAACATTCTGACAGTACTTTGAAAATTGCACTGCACTACCCCATTTTCTTTAGTATGCTTGTTGTATCTTTATACCATTGTTATTAACAACAATAAAAATATATTGAAATAGAAAAAAAAAACAGTGGGGACAAAACCTTGCAACAATAAATACTGCAAACTGTGCCTCCACATAAATGTATTAAATATCATCACACATACAAAGGTGTCTTCAGGATATTGTATGATATTACAGGATCATAGAGCTTGGCCTCCAGTAATGGGATGTACTTCATTCAATGCAGCAAATGCAAGCATGGATCATACATTGGTGAGACAGGACAGACGTTACAGAAAAAAACAAATCTTTATAGACACAATATAAAAGAACATAAAGAGGATTACTATGTACCTGTGGTACATCATTTCCCACAACCAGAACATTCTATGGAAGACATGGAAGTTTTGGGTCTTAAAGAGACTTTGTTTAAAAATACTCAGGAAAGGAAAACCTTTGAACTGTGAATAATAATTCTGTATGAGAAAAAGGTAATTGTCTGAATGTGAAGCACAATATTTTAAATCTCTACCGCATAGTTTATGACAATTCTCATCTTCATGACTTTTCCACTGCTCCTCTGTACTGCTTGAATCTTACAATACAGGTAACTGTTGTGCAAAAAAAAAAAAAAAAAAAGTGTTGTTGCAAGTGCACTAATATGACTACAATGACCTTCAACTTCTCTCCCCATTAAATACTTTTCAAGCCCTTCCTGCACCTCCCTCTATTCCTCTCCTGATTTGAAGCTCACTGTATTCTTCTCTTTTCTCCAGGTTCTCTGCACTGTGATTTATCTTCCTCTGGGTCTGGTGTCACTCTTCCTTGATTAATTTTCTGCCCTGCTACCTTATTTTCTTTGAAATGCCCAATATCATTCTTGGTGACTTTACCATCCCTAATAATGTTTATACCCCAGCTACCTCCCAACTCCTCAACCCGACCTCTTCCTTTGGACTAACACAATAGACACACACCTCTGCACTCCATGAAACTTCCCAAACACCCATTTACCTCTCTCTGGCCATAATCTTATCAGTTTCTTACTCTCCATATCTTTACTCCCCTATCCTTCCTACCATCAAACCTGCAGAAATCTTCACCACTTTAGCCCTTCTCATATCTACTCTGCAACAGACCACTTTTATAACCCAAATAGGACTTATCCATCCAGAGAGTACTGAATGTCAGTCCTCTATAGCCAGACTACCCTGGAACATTCCACCCAACATGGATGAGAACCCCTGAGTACTCAACAATGTCTTCAAACTGTCCCTTTTAAAGGGAACAACTCAAATACTGGGAGAAATACCTGCCATCCATGACACATTCCTGGTGTCCTGTACACCCCCCATCCCTACTACCAGTAAACCCATAGAAATTGTCACCACTTTAGTCCTTCTCTTATCTACTCTGCATTAAAATACCTTTATGACCAAATCTCACCCATATCCTGCCCTGACCTTGTTAAATCTACAACAGCTCAGTCAGGGAAGATGTTGACCGTCTATGAACAGGATGGGGGGAGGGGGTTAGGATTTGTCTGGAGATGGGCTTTAGGGTCAAAACTAATATGTTTCTTATGTAAGTTCTGGATCAGCTTCTCCGGTGTAACTCACCTTGTCTCCTTTCCATGTTATTAGCTCTGGTTCTAGTGTAAGTTGCTGACCCTCTGAAAGGGTCCCATCAAAGTGACCCACATGCATCGCATCAGAGACATTTCTACAATTAATTCTTGAAATCCAATTTACAATTTCCAGTGGGCTGGGCAGTTCTCCTTTATCATTAAAAATCAGGACATTGCCATTCGGATCCTTGTACTGGACTTCTTTTACATAGCGGGACAGCTTAAAAAATGACAGAAAAGATTATAGGTAACAAGTATACTGTATAGAACATTGCATTTTTTTTTGATTATAGATTGTTTATCTAGTTAATTCCCATTTAGAGAATTCCATTGGGATGAGATGACCTGTTTGCTTAACACTTATATCCACATTTTATTGGGACTATTTATAAATAATTTGCTTTGTGAATGTTCCAGAGATAAATGAATAATTCTCCCCCTTTACAATACACTGGCTCAGCCTCATCTTGGATATACAGTTCAGTTTTGGTCACCAATCCTCAGGAAAGATGTCGATGAATTAGAAAGAGTTCAGAAAATGGCAACAAAATGAAGAAGGAGGACAAAAGATCTCAGATATGAGGACTGATAGATTACAGGTATTCACTCCGGAGAAGAAGAAGGGCAACTCCACTTTCATGAGAAGAAAATGAGCAAACAAATAAAAATAATATAGGGTATACAATAGCTCAAGTCATATTGTAATTGAACATTAATAAATATGTCCTTTTCTTTTCAATCTACAGCTCTGTAATGTTCTGTAAAATGCAATATGGCCACCTGGAGGCGTTCTTTACACAGATGGTGTGCAGAACGCCCCTCCCCCAGAAATGTAATTTCCTGCTTGTGTGATTGGCTCACTTATTCTCCCAGAAGTCAAACACAAATCAGTCAGATACAAATTTGATTTTTTTGCAAACCCCCGGCAATAAAAAAAATTTGTTGAGATACTAACAAAGAGAAATCTGATCTAAAGGGATGCAGACTCTGACAATTTCCACATTAGATCCCTGCTGGTGCAGAAGCTGATTGATAATTATGTAGTCCTCCCCTAAGGAGCCGCAAGAGTAAAGGGATCCCCACCCTGCACAGCCAGGCAGGCTGCATAATCACAGCACACTTAAGTCTGAAGAACAGTCCAGTGCTTTGTTTATTGTTTTATTATTTTTCTTTTTTTTATGAAGTTGGATAAGGCTATTATGGGATGCCCACTTGATCAAAGCAGTAGAACTTTTCAGAGACACAACAAACTTCTCCTACACTTCCAGCACAAATCTTGCTTGTAGAACTACAACTCCCAGGGTCAGCTGGCACTGTTTGGATGATCTGACAAAGGCTCAGTCAGATGAGTAGCAAAAATCCTTTACAGGCGGGGACCATGGGCCCCTTGTTTGTGTAGCAAAGTCCTAGTGCCTAGCTGTCCTCCTTCTGTGGATACTGATCCCAACACCACCACTTCAGGCACTGCCAGCCCACCTGGCTGTAGCTGCTCTGTTCACCAGCCCTCCTGGCCAAGAATCCACAGTCCTCAAAGACTGACTCTACATCCTTCCCAGACTGCTCTCTTCCAGTCCTCTCAGGCATGCCTCTCTGTCCTCTACAATTGTAACACTCACCAGCCCACCTGACTGTCTTCCTCCCTGGAGATTTTCCCGCTAGTATACTCCTGCTGTCCTCCACTTACTCCTGTGCCTCTAGTCAGAACACCTCTGTCTGATATGAAGAGGGTCCCCTTGCATCCAAGCCTGAGGTCACCCCCCCCAGACTATGGGGCACCCTCAAGGGCCACCAACAGCCTAACACTCCATCTCTAGCTTCCACCCAAACTTCTCTGCCCCAGCTTGGCTATTTCAGGAGACCTACCCCCTGCCAACCCTCTGTTTGGTCAGGGTGCTCATGAATACTCCAGGCAGCTCCCCCTCACCTCTACCCCATTCTTATTGGGGGTAGGAGGAGGTCTCAGAGATGCTGTCTGTGAGTCACTCAGCCCTCCCTGAGTTACTCAACCTTCCTAGATAAAATAACACAAGTGGGGGCGGAGCTTGGCCGTGCGCTGAGATGGCAATTTACTCCTTCTTTACACCACACAGGGCATCTATTGGCCGCAGGACAAGCACTACAGGCCAGTATATTGCACCTCTGAACACTCCTACATCCTCCTATACACCGGAGCATCATAACCCACAAGAAGAATCAACTGCCGGGTCCCAGGAATCTGACTGATTTCTTCAGCGGCTCCTGGCCCTGGGACTCCCAAGATGGAGTTGGCTCTAAAAAGAACACAGCACCATGAGCCTCACAGCATGCCTCCACTCCAACGGTACCGGATCCCATGAACTGCACAGCTCCTACAGGAGAACAAAATAGGGACAGCTCTAAGAGGGCAGCCCTGTTCCCCCTTCGCCTCTTTGTTTCACCCAGCAGTGGTAAGCAAAAAGCATTTAGCTTTCCACCACACTGATGATACTGATGATGATAGCTTTGGAGATGAACAGGCCACATCCCTGGCTAATCTCTCTGCCACAGACAAACCTGTCTCAGAAAACACCATGAAACAAATGCTGCTATCTCTTCAGAGAGTTTTAAAGAAAGATAACAACAAATCTATCTCTCGTATACAACCCCAGATAGATGATCTTGGTGACCGTACTGACACTGTAGAGAAACAACTCACTGAATACGCCACCGCTTACAATGAGCTAGTAGACGCTCATCAATAGGGATGAGCCGAACACCCCCCGGTTCGGTTCGCACCAGAACTTTCGAACGGACCCCAAATTCGAACGAACGTTAGAACCCCATTGAAGTCTATGGGACTCGAACGTTCGAAATGAAAAGTGCTAATTTTAACGGCTAATATGCAAGATACTGTCCTAAAAAGGGTTTGGGGACCTGGCTCCTGCCCCAGGGGACATGGGTCAATGCCTAAAATGTTTTTAAAAATGTCCGTTTTGGCGGGAGCACTGATTTTAATGACGATTAAAGTGAAAAAAAAAGTGAAATATTCCTTTAAATATGGTGCCTGGGGGGTGTCTGTAGTATGCCTGTGAAGTGCCACGTCTTTCCCGTGTTTAGAACAGTCCCTGCACAAAATGACATTAAACGGAAATAACACCATTTAAAACTGCTTGCGGTTTTAATGTTATATCTGGTTCCTGCAATATGGTTGAAAATCATTGAGAAAAATGGCATGGGTAGCCCTCCCTGCCCATTACCAGCCTATTTGGGTCTTGTACGCATATTAAGGGGAACCCTGTACCCATATTAAAAAAAAAGGAAATGCGTGTGGCCCCCAGGCCCTATATACTCAGAACAGCAGTATACAGGCGGTGCAAACAAGACAGGGACTGTGTAGGTTTGTTGTGTTAAGTAGAATCTGTTTGTAATTTTCAACTGGTACATTTTTAAAGTGTAGCTCCAGTCAAAAAAACTATTTTTAAGCTTTTTGGAAAACATAGGGAAGGGTTATCACCCCTGTATAATTTGTTTTGTCGTCCATCTTTTTTCATCTCACTTGCTGTTGTCTCCTTCCGTTTGCAAGTAGGAGATGTTTGTAAGTTGGATGTTTGAAAGTAGGGGCCTGCCCTATATGCTCTGCAGAAATGGCGGAACAAGGTGTTGGTTATGCCACAACATTGTAAGCCCTCAAAGTGACTCTTGGTGGGCGCTGGAGCGCCCTGCTGTGAACGATTATATCAAGAATTGTAATTACATGCCATTGTTGAACAGTGGTAGAAAAATTGACCTTTGGTGGTTGTGGTGCTGGTGCCACAACACTATGAGTCCTCACTGTTACTCTGGGTGGGCACAGGAAGGGGCCCTCCTGTGAAATATTATATCAAGAATTGTAATTACATGTCCCTGTTAAAGAGGGGCAGAAAAATTTGGCCTTAGGCACTGCTGCTGGTGCCACCACACTGCAACCTCTTCCATATACTCTAGTTTTATTGCAGGAGTTAGCCCTGCTGCAAAGCATTGCATCAAAAATTGTACTTAAACGCCCCTGTTAAACAGGGGCAGAAAAATTGGGCTGATGGCATCAACCAGAACCAAAAATGTTCTTCCAACATATCAGCGGAGGAGGAAGAGGATAGACAATCAACATAACAGGACAGTCACTCAGCATCAGCATAGGCAGTCTTGAAGGGATGTGGTATTTCAAAAAAAATTATTCGGTTACATCAGCTTCAGGTGCTTGGTAGCTGTGGGTGATCCAAGACTGATTCATCTTGATGAAGGTCAGTCGATCAACTGATTCGGTGGACAGGCGCACCCTGTGATCGGTAACAAAGCCACCAGCAGCACTGAAGGTGCGTTCCGAAAGAACGCTGGATGCAGGACAGGCCAGTAGCTCAATTGCATACTGTGCAAGCTCTGGCCAGTGATCCATCCTCAAGACCCAGTAAGCCAGAGGATTTTCGGTGGGAAAGGTGTCCAAGTCTGACCTTGCCCCTAGGTATTCCTGCACCATGTAAATCAGACGCTGGCGATGGGTGCTGGAACCGATCATACCTTGGGGCTGCGGACTAAAAAATTGTCTGAAAGCATCAGTCAGACGGCCACCTTCTCCACCGCTCCTTCTGACCGATGCCTCAGCAACACGTTGTCCAGGACCAGGAGTTTGTAACCTCCCAGTCTCTGGGAACGCGTTGCACAGACCTTTCTGCAAGGCCTCCCGGAGATGTCTCATCCTCTGCTCCCTCTGCGATGGCAAGATAAGGTCGGCAACCTTACCCTTGTACCGTGGATCAAGGAGAGTGGCCAGCCAGTAATGGTCCCTCTCCTTGATCCGAAGAATACGAGGATCCTTCCGCAGGCTTTGCAGGATCAGGGAGGCCATGCAGCGTAGGTTAGCTGAGGCATTCGGTCCGGAGTCCTCTGGGTCACTAAGGACAACATGATCCGCAGCTACCTCCTCCCAGCCACGTACAAGTCCACGTGTTTCTTGGGACTGTAAATCATCCCTACAAGACTGCTGCTGCTGCTGCTGATGCTGATGCTGAGTGCCAGCCTCCACCTCCATGCTGACACAATCATCCTCCTCCTCCTCTTCCTCCTCCTCATCCTCTTCCTGTGTGATGGGTGGCACAGCAGAAACACTGTCTGGATAAAGGGGGCCTTGAGAGGCAAGGAAGTCCTCCTCTTCCTGCCTCTGTTCTGCCTCAAGTGCCCTGTCCATTATTCCACGCAGTGTATGCTCCAAGAGGTGGACAAGAGGTACAGTGTCACTGATGCATGCACTGTCACTGCTCACCATCCTTGTGGCCTCCTCAAACGGTGACAGGACAGTGCATGCATCCCTGATCATGCCCCACTGGCGTGGTGAGAAAAAAACCGAGCTCCCCTGACCCTGTCCTGGTGCCGTAGTCGCACAGGTACTCATTGATGGCCCTCTGCTGCGTGTGCAGCCGCTGCAGCATGGCCAATGTTGAGTTCCATCTGGTGGGCATGTCACATATAAGGCGGTTCTTGGGCAGGTTCAACTCCTTTTGGAGCTCAGCCAGCCGAGCACAGGCATTAAATGATCGGCGGAAATGCACACAGACTTTCCTGGCCTGCTTCAGGACATCCTGTAAGCCGGGGTACCTGCCCAAGAACCGCTGCACCACCAGGTTAAGGACGTGAGCTGCACAGGGCACATGGCTCAGTTGTCCCTGTCGGAGGGCGGAGAGGAGGTTGGTGCCATTGTCGCAAACCACCATTCCTGGCTTAAGCTGGCGTGGCGTCAACCACCTCTCGGCCTACCCCTGCAGAGCTGACAAAACATCCGCCCTAGTGTGGCTCTTGTCCCCCAAACAAACCAACGCAAGCACGGCATGGCATTGTTTTGCCTGCGTATTTGCATAGCCCCTGGAACGCCTACGGAGCACCGCTGGTTCTGAGGACAGAGCACTGGAAGAGGCCATGGAGGAAGAAGAAGAGGAAGGGGTGGAGGAGAGAGGTGTGTCACAACCAATAGTAGTATTTTGGAGGCGTGGTGGCGGAACAACCTCCAACACTACTGCACCGTGTCCTGCATCCTTCCCAGCTGCCAGAAGAGTGACCCAATGGGCCGTGAAAGACAGGTAACGTCCATGCCTGCTGGACCATGAGTCAGCGGTAAAATGCACCTTACCGCTGACCACCCTGTCCAGCGAGGCAAGGACATTGCCTTCCACATGCCGGTAGAGAGCCGGAATCGCCTTCCGTGAGAAAAAGTGGCGTTTGGGGACCTGCCACTGAGGAACCGCACATTGTACAAACTCACGGAAGGGGGCCGAGTCTACCAACTGAAAAGGCAGCAGTTGAAGTGCTAGCAATTTAGCCAAGCTAGCATTCAACCGCTGGGCATGTGGATGGCTGGGAGTGAACTTCTTCCGCCGGTCCAGCAGCTGGGGCAGGGAAATTTGCCTGCTATAATCGGACGTGGGTGTACCGCTAGCAGAGTTCCCGGAAGCACTTGGCTGTGACACACCTAATTCTACACCTTCATTCCTCTCAGAGCAGGTTTCAGAGAGGACTGAAGGTCTAGTGGGGTTGGAGATGCCAGCTGATGAGGAGCAAGGAGAGGTCCGCTTTGTTCTTTGGTGTGGGTCTTTGAGGTACGCTTGCCAACGAGCTGCATGGCAGGTCAACATATGTCTGGTCAAGCATGTGGTGCCCAAGCGGCTGATGTTTTGGCCACGTGAGATACGCTTGAGACATATGTTGCAAATAGCAGCGGTGCGATCTGATGCACTCGTCTCAAAAAAGGCCCACACCAAAGAACTTTTAGAATAACGCGCAGAGGCAGCGCTCTGCACAGGCGGAGCTCTGCGGTGTGATTCAGTCGGTGTGCTGCCCCTAAGCTGGCCCCCGGAGGGCATCATGCCTCGTTGGACATGTGCCTCCTCCTCCTCCTCCTCCTCCCTCCTTCCAGGCACCCACGTGGAGTCAGTGCCCTCATCATCCCCTCCCTCTTCATCGCTGTAGCAAACCTGGCAGTATGCTGCAGCTTGTGGAACATGACTGCCAAATTGCTGTCCTTCTTGAGCATCACCTCTCTCTGCGCTCACGCTACTGCCTTCCTCTAGCTGAGTGTCATCATCAGAGCCCACAAAACACTGGGCATCCTCCTGGAGCATGTACCCAACACTGTGCTCAAAGAGTTCAGGAGACTCCTCAGGAGGACGTGGTGGGTCTAGGGAAGGAGTCACTGATGATGACATTGAGAGGAGGGAAGACGATGCGTTGGCAGCTGCTTTGCTACTACCCTGAGACTGGGTGAGAGAGGATGAGGAGGATGAAGAGGGCTTGGTCATCCACTCTATCAAGTCATTGGCATGTTGCGGTTCAACATGTCCAGCTGCCGAAAAGAAGGACAAGCATGTCCCATGGCCACGTGCTGATGACAATGCACCACGTCCAGGACCAGCACTGTTGTCTCTAGACACAGAGCCTGCTTGCCCTCTTTTATCGGCTCGCGCCTGTCTGCCTCTCCTTGCTGGCCTTCCAGACATGGTAATGGCCTGAAGGGAGTTGGGTAAAACAGCAGTTGTGTAGTGTATATTGTGCTGGAGGCACACAACACCCACTAACTCCTGCAGATGCCTTTATTATAGAACACCAGAGATAAAGGGGTATATACAGATGTATATTTTGCTGTGCTGGAGGCACACACAACTTCCAATAACTCCTGCAGATGGCAAGTGGGCTCAAATAGAGAACAGCTATGTAGATGGATATAGCGGTATGTACTGGGTACAGAGCACGCAGACAGCATGCACTATCTCCTAACACTACTGACTGCAAGCTCTATTATAAAAGATAGATCACTAGCTATATAGGTGAGGTGAATATAGCGGTGTACACTGCGGTCAGGGCACGCAGACAATAACCACTACACAACAGCAAGATAGAAAATCGGCCGAAAACGATCGGTGTGTACTGTGTTGAAGGTACACAGAACACCCACTGCTTCAGACGCCAACACACTACACGAGGCCGCCGCGATGGCGGCCTTATATAGTGTGGGGCGTGCACTACACAGCCTGAGCTATGATTGGCCACAGGCATCCTGCCTGTGGCCAATCATGGCTCTCCTCGCTGCTGGCGCTGCGATTGGCCAAGCATGCGGGGTCACAGTGCATGCTTGGCCAATCATGAGCCAGCAATGCACTGCGCCATCGCAGTGCATTGTGGGCCGTGAGCGCCACACGAATTTGACGCGAACGGACCAAAATGTTCGGATTTCGCCGAACGGACGAACAGCCAATGTTCGAGTCGAACGTACGTTCGACTCAAACACGAAGCTCATCCCTACTCAACAATCCCAAACTAAGGAATTCAATTGCATTAACGCCAAACTTGCTGATTTAGAAGAGTGTTCCTGTAGGAACAACCATAAACCTAGGGGCATCCCTGAGTTCATCTTCTCAGCGGAACAATCTCCATACCTGCAAAAACTGTTCAAAATGTTATTTCCAACACTCTCTCCTCTAGAGCTTACCATAGATCGGCTCACAGAATTCAGAAGCCTGCTCACATCCCAGCTGAGAAACCACAGGATGTCCTAGTCCATCTCCATTTTTTTCCAATCCAAAGAGTGTATCCTTCTGGCAACAAAAAATCTTTCTCTGTTACCTGAACCTTATACTACCGGTGGGCCGATGGCTCAGTGGGCCACTCTGATGTAAGGGGGCTGCTGATGGGACACTATGATGTAAGGGGGTGCTGATGGGACACTTTGATGTAAGGGGGTGCTGATGGGACACTGATGTAAGTGGGTGCTGATGGGACACTCTAAATGTAAGTGGGCCGGTCTGGATAAAGTCCAGGGCCACATTTCTGTCCCAGTCCAGCCCTGACCCTGTCATTACACTCTGATATATCTGCAGCAACCACTCAAATATGCAGAGAATTTGCACCCTTAACTTTCACCCTCTGGGAACACAATATCCTATATACCTTGGGCTACCAATTCAAGCTGTTTGTCACATACCGAGGCAAACCTACTACTATATACCATCTTAAAGAGGAATTCACTTTTGAAAAAAAATTAAAAGTCAGCAGCTACAAATACTGCAGCTGCTGACTTCTAACAATCGGACATTTAGCTGTCCCAGGGTCCAGCGATGCAGGGGAACAAAGCCCCACTCGTTCCCCCTTCCGCTCTGCATTCTTACTGTGGGCATCCGGCTGTGGCTTCAGCATGAGTGGCTCCGCGCATCGTGATTGGCTGCGCAGTTATCTGGGACCTGGCACATGTCCCCGATGACTGACAGGAGGGAGGGAGCCCTTCCTGCACCAAGGTAAGTGATGTCAGCAGCCCAAGCACTGAAGGAGGCAGACTACGAGGGACCCCCTGGCAGCAGGCATTTAGAGGTGAGTTAAAACATTTTTTTTCCCCCAAATGTTTTTTTTTTTAGTAATTTTAATATTTTTTTTGGGGGGGACACCACTTTAAACAAGGCCTTAAACAGCTTCACAACTGGGGTCTCTCCTCATCTGGAAACCTCTCCCCAAATCGCTCTGCTTTGCCTCACATCTCTCTGAATCCTGGAACATTGTTCTCTAATGTGCTCTACGTTATTGTTATGTTTTAACTACTTCAGCCCTGGGAGTGTTTACCCCCTTCTTGTCCAAGCCATTTTTTGCGATGCGGCACTGCGTCATTTTAACTGACAATTGCACGGGCATGCAACGTTGTACCCAAACAAAATGTATGTCCTTTTTTAAATGAAAATAGAGCTTTCTTTTGGTGGTATATGCTCACCTCTGCAGTTTTTTTTTTTTTTTTTGTGCTATAAACAAAAGGAGAGCGACAATTTTGAAAAAAAAATATTTTTCACTTTTTGCTATAATAAATATCCCAAAATATATATACACTTCTATTTAGTTTTGGTAAAAAAAATTGCAATACGCATATATTAATTGGTTTGCGCAAAAGTTATAGAGTCTACAAAATAGGGAGATTTATGGCATTTTTATTATTATTATTTTTTTTACTAGTAATGGTAATCTGCAATTTTTATTGGGACTGCGACATTGCAGCCGACAGAGCGTACACTTTTGACACATTTTTGCGACCATTAACATTTATGCAGCGACGCAGCGATCAGTGCTATAAAAATGCACTGATTACTGGAGAAATGTCACTGGCAGTGAAGGGGTTAAAACTAGGGGGTGATCAAGGGGTTAAATGTGTTCACTCAGTGTGTGGGGGGATGGGACTGATTGGGGGAGGAGACCAACCGTTGTTCCTATATATTAGAAACAACAAATCAGTCTCCTCACACAAATCCCCATTCTCACTCTGTTAGGAGCAATGACGGGTGCCCGATGGAACCTTACAGCCACCAGATACATGCATCAGCTCCTTAGGACATGGCGGGTACCCCCTATTCTCCTTAAAGCATTTTCCGTAAACTTATGGCAATTTGTGCAGGAATGCCATTGTGCCGGTTCAATTGACGGCGGGCAGATGGTAACTGGTTAACCTGCATTAGAAAATAAAAAGGGGTCAATCAGCGCAAAAACAAGAACAATCCCCATCTTAAAAGCAGCTAAGCACTTAAAATCAATATATCAAATCCTAGACAAAATTCACAAATGTACAGTGCAGCGCTAAGTTAAAAACATAGATAAACAAACAATCATAGCATCATGCATGTAAAAAATAGTCCAAAGTCATAAATATTAGTCCATAATAAAATAAAAGGTGAAAATGGAGCAGAAAAGTTGAATGGATGGACCAAATTGAAGACGTTCAACTGAATGCTCTGATGCCAAGCACTAGGTTATTGGTGCTTTGTTTGTAAGCAAATTTTCATTCAATAAAATGTGTTAAAGCTATATAGAGAGTACTATGCAGTTTTTATTAATTTTACATGGTGCAACAATTTTATCCAGTCTGGCTGACGATTTGGAGTGGTGTGATGTAAGGATGAGCTTTGTGTTCGAGACGAACATACTGTACATTCGACTCGAACATCGGCTGTTCGCACTTTCGGCAAATACCGAACGTTATGGGCCGTTCACGCCAAATTCGTGTGGCGCTCAAGGCCCACAATGCACTGCGACATCACAGTGCATTGCTGGCTCATGATTTGCCAAGCATGCACTGTGACCCCGCATGCATGGCCAATCACAGCGCCGGCAGCGAGGAGAGCCATGATTGGCCACAGGCAGGATGCCTGTGGCCAATCATAACTCAGGCTTTGTAGTACACGCCCCACACTATATAAGGCCGCCAGCGCGGCGGCCTTGTGTAGTGTGTTGGCGTCTGTAGGAGTTAGTGGGTGTTCTCTGTGTACCTTCAACACAGTATACACCGTTCGTTATCGGACGATTTTGCGTTCTTGCTCTTCTGTAACTGAGCTTTAAGCAATCTGCAGGAGTTTGTGGGTGTTGTCTGCGTGCCCTGACCGCAGTATACACCATTAGATCCACCTATATAGCTAGCTATATTGCTCTTCTGTAATAGAGCTTGCAGTCACTTGTAGGAGATTGTGCGTGTTGTCTGCATGCCCTGACCTATATAGCGCTTCTCTAATTGAGCCATCTGCCATCTGCAGGAGTTAGTTGGTGTTGTGTGTCTCCAACACAGCACAGTATACACCAGTATCTACCCTTTAATTCCTGTTCTATAAAAAAGGCATCTGCAGGAGTTAGTGGGTGCTGTGTGCCTCCAGCACAATATACACTACCCAATTGCTGGTTTTCCCATCTCCCTTCAGGCCATTACCATGTCTGGGAGGCCAACAAGGAGAGGCAGACAGGCACGAGCTGATAAAAGAGGGCAAGCAGGCTCTGTGTCTAGAGACAACAGTGCTGGTTGTGGACGCGGTGCATCGTCATCATCAGCACGTGGCCACGGGACACGCTTGTCCTTCTTTTCGGCAGCTGGACGTGTTGAGCCGCATCATGCCGAAGACTTGGTAGAGTGAATGACCAAGCCCTCTTCATCCTCCTCATCCTCTCTCACCCAGGCTCAGGGTACTAGCAAAGCAGCTGCCAAAGTATCGTCTTCCCTTGTCTCAATGTGATCATCAGTGACTCCTTCCCTAGACCTACCACGTCCTCCTGAGGAGTCCCCTGAATTCTTTGAGCACAGTATTGGGTACATGCTCCAGGAGGATGCCCAGTGTTTTGTAGGCTCTGATGATGATACTCAGCTAGAGGAAGGCAGTAGCGTGAGCGCAGAGAAAGGGGATGCTCAAGAAGGACAGCAATCTGGCAGTCATGTTCCGCAAGCTGCAGCATACTGCCAGGTTTGCTCCAGCGATGAAGAGGGAGGGGATGATGAGGGCACTGACTCCACGTGGGTGCCTGGTAGGAGAGAGGAGGAGGAGGAAGCAAATGTCCAATTAGGCAGGGTGCCCTCTGGGGGCCAGCTTAGGGGCAGCACACCGACTGAATCACACTGCAGAGCTCCGCTTGTGCAGGGCGCTGCCTCTGCGCATTATTCTAAAAGTTCTTTGGTGTGGGCCTTTTTTGAGACGAGTGCATCAGATCGCACCTCTGCTATTTGCAACATATGTCTCAAGAGTATCTCATGTGGCCAAAACATCAGCCACTTGGGCACCACATGCTTGACCAGACAAATGTTGACCTGCCATGCAGCTCGTTGGCAAACGTACCTCAAAGACCCACACTAAAGAACAAAGCGGACCTCTCCTTGCTCCTCATCAGCTGGGATCTCCAACCCCACTAGACCTTAAGTCCTCTCTGAAACCTGCTCTGAGAGGAATGAAGGTGTAGAATTAGGTGTGTCACAGCCAAGTGCTTCCGGGCACTCTGCTAGCAGTACACCCACGTCCGATTATAGCAGGCAAATTTCCCTACTCCAGCTGCTGGACCGTCAAAAGAAGTTCACTTCCAGCCATCCACATGCCCAGTGGTTGAATGCTAGCTTGGCTAAATTGCTAGCACTTCCACTGCTGCCTTTTCAGTTGGTAGACTCGGCCCTCTTCCGTGAGTTTGTACAATGTGCGGTTCCTCAGTGGCAGGTCCCCAAACGCCACTTTTTCTCACGGAAGGCGATTCCGGCTCTCTACCGGCATGTGGAAGGCAATGTCCTTGCCTCGCTAGACAGGGCGGTCAGCCGTAAGGTGCATATTACCGCTGACTCATGGTCCAGCAGGCATGGACGGGGACGTTACCTGTCTTTCACGGCCCATTGGGTCACTCTTCTGGCAGCTGGGAAGGATGCAGGACACGGTGCAGTAGTGCTGGAGGTTGTTCCGCCACCACGCCTCCAAAATGCTACTACTGGTTGTGACACACCGCTCTCCTCCACCCCCTCCCTTCTTCTTCCTCCATGGCCTCTTCCAGTGCTCTGTCCTCAGAACCAGCGGTGCTCCGTAGCTTTCAAGGGGCTATGCAAGTACACAGGCAAAACGATGCCATGCCATGCTTGCGCTGGTTTGTTTGGGGGACAGGAGCCACACTGGGGCAGATATTTTGTCAGCTCTGCAGGGGCAGGCCGAAAGGTGGTTGATGCCACGCCAGCTTAAGCCAGGATTGGTGGTTTGAAACAATGGCACCAACCTCTTCTTCGCCCTCCGACAGGGACAACTGACCCATGTGCCCTGTGTGGCTCATGTCATTAACCTGGTGGTGCAGTGGTTCTTGGGCAGGTACCCTGGCTTACAGGATGTCCTGAAGCAGGCCAGGAAAGTCTGTGTGCATTTCCGCTGATCATTTAATGCCTGTGCTCGGCTGGCTGAGCTCCAAAAGGAGTTGAACCTGCCCAAGAACCACCTTATATGTGACATGCCCACCAGGTGGAACTCAACTTTGGCCATGCTGCAGCAGCTGCACATGCACTGCTGATCCCGCAGTGTCTCCTCCGTGGAGACAGAAGATAGATGGATTCGCTGCACTGATTCAGATGAGCCATCACTGGACCCCGGAGAGATTATCGTCCGTCGCTGGATAGCAAGAGTGGATTACCACCGCTGGGTTTTTTTTTTATTATTTATTTATTTTTTTTAATAAAGGAATTTTTCAAAAGTGTGTTTGTCTTATTTAACTATTTTTTACACTTTCTTGGGAAATGGTAGGGGTACTTTTGTACCCCCTTACCATTTCAAACTGGGGGGGCGGGATTTGGGGGTCCTCTTGTTAAAGGGGGCTTCCAGATTCTGATAAGCCCCCCGCTCGCAGACCCCCACAACCACCGGCTAGGGTTGTGGGGATGAGGCCCTTATCCCCATCAACATGGGGACATGGTGCTTTGAGGGGGTCACAGACCCCCAAAGCATCCTCCCAATGTTGAGGGCATGTGGCCTGGTACGGTTCAGGAGGGAAGGGGAGCCGCTCTCTCGCCCCCCCTCTTTTCCTGCGGCCTGCCAGGTTGCGTGCTCGGATAAAGGGTCTGGTATGGATTTTTAGGGGACCCCCACGTCAATTTTTTTTTTTTTTTTGACGCAGGGTTCCCCTTAATATCCATACCAGACCTTAAGGGCCTGGTAATTGAATTTGGGGGACCACCACGCTTTTTTTTTTTTTTTTATCAATGACTTTCAATGAGTGTTCTCTGTATTACGGAGCCGACAATTCATAATAGCTGCGAGTGATTTTAAAGGACTTTTTTTCCTGCATAAATGACACTTTGTGCAGGGACAATTCTAAGCATCAGAAACATGCGCCCCTTCACAGGCATACTATAGACACTCCCCCCCCCCCCCCACGAAATTTAAAGGAATATTACACTTTTATTGTTTCACTTTAATCATTATTAAAATCACTGCTCCCGAAAAAACGGCCGTTTTTAAAACTTTTTTTTGCATTGATACATGTCCCCTGGGGCAGGACCCGTGTCCCCAAACACTTTTTAGGACAGTAACTTGCAGAATCTTTTCTCTCTGTCAAATAGTTTCTCTATATAATCTTGGACTAATAGAGGTAAGGTTAGGCACATTCGACCACAGGTTCTATAGACACAGATTGTTATTGTCAGAGTCACGTCGAATCTCCTATTCTATATCGAACTGTTGTAACAATGAAATCGAAAATAAAGCATTTATTTATGTCGTAAATGAATACTAGGGTGGTAGTTACAGCGCACACCTCTTGTTCATTATATTTGCGGGCTAAACCCGCCTACTGATCCTTGTGTCTGATTATTTGCAGGAGTGAATATAAAGATAGAAATAAATTGAAAAATAAAAGTGAAACGTGGAAAAACACGTACAAAATCTGTATGAAATATGTGAAAACAATATACTCAAACAGAACCCCTTGTTTCAATAATTAAAGTGCTTCTGTAAGCGCTCCAGACGACGTCCAATGACGAAACGCGTAGGGCGTGGCCTAAGGTGAATACACTCTCGTACAGCGGCGGTGGCGGTGGATTCAAAATAGCTGTGACCAGGATAAAAGACACGCTCAAAATAGTTCTGACCTGGATAAACAGACACGCTGGCTTTTAACTTCTATTGTGTGAGTAGTATTTTATGCATTTAATAAAAACGCAATTATAAGCGGGATCACACTATGTTTGCCCTTTCTTTGCTTCCAATGAGGATAAACTGTTATAAGTACTGGATGTCAGCCAGATCAGCTCTGCAAAGCGGCACAGGGGCTCACACTGTGAAGGCGCATTAACCCCTTATGGGGAGAGGGAGCTGGTGAGTGCGGCCATTTGTCTTACACACGGAAATCGCACCGGTTGTAACCCAGGAATTCACTGACATGGAAGCACAGTGGCACCTGCCTTTAGCAGAATTTTTCAGTTTAGACATTACTGTTTTTTCTGCCGTGATTTTTACCAACTTTAAACGTGCAATTAACCGCATATTTCCTTTTAGCGATTTTGAAATAATCGCATGCCTCAATTTAGCGATTTTATGAATTAAATAGACTGGATTTATGTACTGTGGCAACTTTAGGAGCAAGTGACACTTTTTTGCATAGCTGACATTGTTATTATGGCACTTTGTTAAGCACGCAGCACTTTTTCATATGGTTTGCACAATTTATATAAGCACTTTAATATTGCTAGAGGTTCGTTTGAGCATCCTTTTGCATATTTGCACATTTATTTACAGTAGCACTTTAATTATTGAAACAAGGGGTTCTGTTTGAGTATATTTTTTTCACATATTTCATACAGATTTTGTACGTGTTTTTCCACGTTTCACTTTTATTTTTAAATTTATTTCTATCTTTATATTCACTACTGCAAATAATCAGACACAAGGATCAGTAGGAGGGTTTAGCCCGCAAATATAATGAACAAGAGGTGTGCGCCGTAACTACCACCCTAGTATTCATTTACAGTGGTGTGAAAAAGTGTTTGCCCTCATTTCCTGTTCCTGCAATGTTTGTCACACTTAAGTGTTTCGGAACATCAAACCAATTTAAACAATAGTCAAGGACAACACAAGTAAACACAAAATGCAATTTGTAAATGAAGGTGTTTATTATTAAAGGTGAAAAAAAATCCAAACCATCATGGCCCTGTGTGAAAAAGTGATTGCCCCCCTTGTTAAAACATACTATAACTGTGGTTGTCCACACCTGAGTTCAATTTCTCTAGCCACACCCAGGCCTGATTATTGCCACACCTGTTCACAATCAAGGCATCACTTAAATAGGAGCTGCTTGACACAGTAAGGTCCACCAGAAGATCCTTAAAAGCTACACATCATGCCGAGACCCAAAGAAATTCAGGAACAATTGAGAAAGAAAGTAATTGAGATCTATCAGTCTGAAAAGGGTTATAAAGCCATTTCCAAAGCTTTGGGAATCCAGCGAACCACAGTGAGAGCCATTATCCACAAATGGCGAAGACATGGAACAGTGGTGAATCTTCCCAGGAGTGGCCGGACGCCCAAAATGACCCCAAGAGCGCATCGACGACTCATCCAAGAGGTCACAAAAGACCCCACAACAACGTCCAAGGAACTGCAGGCCTCACTTGCCTCAGTTAAGGTCAGCGTTCATGCCTCCACCATCAGGAAAAGACTGGGCAAAAATGGCCTGCATGGCAGAGTTCCAAGGAGAAAACCACTGCTGAGCAAAAAGAACATCAAAGCTCGTCTCAATTTCTCCACAACACATCTTGATGATCCCCAAGACTTTTGGGACAACATTCTGTGGACCAATGAGACAAAAGTGGAACTCTTTGGAAGGTGTGTGTCCAAGTATATCTGGCGTAGAAGGAACACTGCATTTCATAAAAAGAACATTATACCAACAATAAAATATGGTGGTGGTAGTGTGATGGTCTGGGGCTGTTTTGCTGCTTCAGGACCTGGAAGACTTGCCGTGATAAAAGGAACTATGAATTCTGCTGTATACCAAGAGATCCTGAAGGAGAATGTCCGACCATCTGTTCGTGTACTCAAGCTGAAACGAACTTGGGTTCTGCAGCAGGACAATGATCCTAAACACACCAGCAAGTCCACCACCGAATGGCTGAAGAAAAACAAAATGAAGACTTTGGAGTGGCCTAGCCAAAGTCCTGACCTGAATCCTATTGAGATGTTGTGGTATGACCTTAAAAAGGCCGTTCATGCTCGAAAACCCTCTAATGTAACTGAATTAGGACAATTCTGCAAAGATGAGTGGGCCAAAATTCCTCCAGGACGCTGTAAAAGCCTCATTGCACATTATCGCAAACGCTTGGTTGCAGTTGTTGCTGCTAAGGGTGGCCCAACCAGTTATTAGGTTTAGGGGGCAATCACTTTTTCACACAGGGCCATGATGGTTTGGATTTTTTTTCACCTTTAATAATAAACACCTTCATTTACAAATTGCATTTTGTGTTTACTTGTGTTGTCCTTGACTATTGTTTAAATTGGTTTGATGTTCCGAAACACTTAAGTGTGACAAACATGCAAAGGAACAGGAAATGAGGAAGGGGCAAACACTTTTTCACACCACTGTATGTCTTTCACCTTTTAGGTGAATATATTAGGTAGTGGCAGCCCCCTTCACCATAACACATAGCTCGTTCACACTTTACCTTTGGTATTAATTATTTGCATACTTTTTCTGTTCTATTAAAACAGTCTAGGGTCCTTAGCGCACCTTTACCCCCCTTTCTTTTCACTCATTTATTTATGTCGGATCTTTCGTTTTTCGGATTCTGTGCTTTCGTTATCGTTTGTCAAAATGAAAACAGCTGAAATTCGGACGAAAATGCATTCGGACGAAAACGAATGCACATGTCTAATCACCGAGCCCAGTGGGAGCAACGGAACACACAAAGCCACACTCCAGGCTCTCACCGTCCAGCCTCGTCTTCTACTTATCCTAATCCTCTCTCCTCACAATTGTCCTCCACTCCACCTTCCATCATGCTAAGCTCACGTTTCTCTGGAAAAGGGCAGGCTTCCGTGTGCCAAATGTTCGAGCGTAAAAAATGATGACGCCGGATAACCCTCTTGCCCAACAGTTGATGGCTGGCTTGTCAGAACTGATAGCCCGCCAACTACTGCTATATAAACTGGTGGACTCGGAGGCCTTTCGAAAATTTGTGGCCATTTGAACACCACAATGGAAGGTCCCAGGAAGGAAGTATTTCTCACAGAAGGGCATCCCAGAGCTATATGGTCATGTACAGCGGCAAGTGAATGTATCTCTGGCACACAGTGTCGGTGCAATGATATATCTGACCACAGACACATGGTCTAGCAAACATGAGCAGGGAAGGTATATCACTTTTACTGCCCACTGGGTGAACCTTCTGACGGCCGTCAAGCATGTAACCCATGGCACCCGTGTAGATTTGGTTTTACTGCCATGGATTGCATGCAGACCTGGCTCTTCTCCTCCTCCTAGTCCATCCTCCTCCCTCTCCTCCTTGGCTGACTCCTCCTTTTCTGCTGCTAAAGTCTCTTCTGCTGCACCGCCCAAGCTCGCCAGAACCTATTCGACATGCCAGGTGAGACGTTGCCATGCTGCGTCTGTTGTGCCTGGAAGCCAAGAGCCACACTGGCCCGGCACTCCTTTCAGCTTTGCATTCAAAGGCAGATCAGTGGCTAACACCACTCAATTTGACAGTTGGTAAAGTGGTGTGTGACAACGGTGCCAATTTGCTTAGCGCATTGAAACAGGGCAAAATTACGCACGTGCCATGCTTTTCACACGTCTTAAACTTGGTCGTGCAGTGATTCATTGTCAAATACCCTGGGGTCCAGGACATCTTGTGGCAGGCAAGGAAAATCTCGGCCCATTTCAGAAGATCTTACACGGCCATGGCTCGCCTTGCTGACATTCAGCGGCGACACAATCTGCCAGTCAGACGTCTTATTTGCGATTGCCCGACGCGATGGAACTCAACCTTCTATATGCTTGATAGGCTGCTCCAGCAGAAATGTGGAGTTAACGTCTACCTGTACGAACTCTGCGGCAGAACAGGTTCTGGGGAACTTGTTTTTTTTTTTCACTGTGCCAGTGGCTGCTCATGCACACTGCATGCAGACTTCTGCGGCCATTTGATTAGATCACCAAACTGGTCAGGCCCAGCCATGGTGCCATCAGTGACATGGTACATTATGCCTTATTTATGTAGCGTGCATTGCATTGTGTCATTGATCAAGCCGTGGAGGAGCAGGAAGATGAGGAAGTTGCAATGCTGGATGTATTCCCAGGGGGGGCTACTCTGAGACAAGTCAACAACAGGAGTCTAAAGAGGAGTCAGAGGAGGATGGTGCCGGGGCGGATGAGGAGGAGCAAGAATAGCATGCTTTAAACCTTTCTGGGATCCCTGTTGTTGTGCATGGATGGGGAGAGGAGAACAAGGAGGATGACATTATACTGGATGATAAGCAATAGCCAGGCCACCATACCGCTTCCAGTTTAGTGCAAATGCTCCAGTTTTTTAACAGGGACCCCGTATAAGGGTCAAGGACCAGTACTGGGTGACAAGTACTTAGACCCCCGGTACAAACACAAAATGGCGGAAATGTTACCACCGTCACAGAGGGCTGTCAGAATGGAGCACTTCCAGGCCTTGCTTCGAGAAATGCTGCATTCTGCTTTTGCGTGCGCTGGCAGAGGAGGATTGCGGCTACCAATCCAACAGCGCCTACAATAAGAGGGCGGTTTGAAGATGTGTTGGTGACTTCTGATATGAGGTCATTCTTTCAGCCAACCCATCGACAGGTCTCATCCGGATCCAGCATCAGGGAATGCCTAGACTGACAGGTGTCCGACTACATTGGGTTAAAGGCCGATGTGGACACTCTGAGGACTGATGAACCCCTGGACTACTGGGTAGGCAGGCTTGACCTCTAGCCAGAGCTTCCCAATTTGCAATGGAACTGTTGCCTTGCCCCTCATCCAGTGTCCTGTCCAAAAGGACGTTCAGCTCAGCAGGGGGGATTGTGACCGATAAGCGCACTCGCCTAGCTCACCACAGTGTTGACTACCTCACATTTCTAAAAATGAATGAGGCATGGATCTCAGAGGAATTCAACACATGTGACCAGTAGATCATGTATATCTCTATAAACGATTTATTTAATCGAGCACACAGACCTTTTTTCTACCTTTGGCTCACTTCCTTGTACAAAAAAAGCACACCGTACTACATGCCCGTACCCTCCTGTTTGAAGAGGTTGAGCGGTGTCATATTTTTGGGGCACAGCAGCGAATTGCTGGTATCAGTGCTGCTGTCATTGCTCTCTATCTCGGTGCTGGTGTAAGTGCTCTCTCTATCTCGGTGCTGGTGTGGTGTCAGTGCTCTCTATCGTGGTGCTGGTGTGGTCTCAGTGCTCTCTATCACGGTGCTGGTGTGGTGTCAGTGCTCTCTATCACGGTGCTGGTGTGGTGTCAGTGCTCTCTATCACGGTGCTGGTGTGGTGTCAGTGCTCTCTATCACGGTGCTGGTGTGGTGTCAGTGCTCTCTATCACGGTGCTGGTGTCAGTGCTCTCTATCACAGTGCTGGTGCCAGTGCTCTCTATCACAGTGCTGGTGCCAGTGCTCTCTATCACAGTGCTGGTGCCAGTGCTCTCTATCACAGTGCTGGTGTCAGTGCTCTCTCTCCATCTCGGTGCTGGAGAGGTTGCAATGTTGCAATGTCGTGGCACCAACACCAGTGCCTTAGGCCCAATTTTTCAGCCCCTGTTTAACAGAGGCATGTAATACAATTTTTGATGCAATGCTTTGCAGCAGTGCTCATTCCTGCACTCCAACTAGAGTATCTGGGAGAGGTTGCAGTGTCGTGGCCCAATTTTTCAGCCCCTCTTTAACAGGGGCATGTACTTACAATTCTTGATATAATATTTCACAGCAGGGCCCATTCCTGGGCCCACCGAGTGTAACTGTGAGGCACTTATAGTGTTGTGGCACCAGCACCAACACCACAACCACCAAAGGCCCAATTTTTCTACCACTGTTCAACAATGGCATGTAATTACAATTCTTGATATAATCGTTCACAGCAGGGCGCTCCAGCACCCACCAAGAGTCACTTTGAGGGCTTACAGTGTTGTGGCAACACCAACACCTTAGGCCCCCATTTCTGCAGAGCATATAGGGCAGGCCCCTACTTTTAAACATCCAACTTACAAATGTCTCCTACTTGCAAACGGAAGGAGACAACAGGAAGTGAGATGAAAAAAGACGGACGGCAAAAAAAAATTATACAGAGGTGATAACCCTTCCCATTTTTTCCAAAAAAGCTTAAAAATAGATTTTTTGACTGGAGCTACACTTTCAAAATGTACCAGTTGAAAATTACAAACAGATTCTACTTAACACAACAAACCTACAGAGTCCCTGTCTTGTTTGCACCGCCTGTATACTGCTGTTCTGAGTATATAGGGCCTGGGGGCACCATGCCTTTCCTTTTTTTATTTGGGTACGGGGTTCCCCTTAATATCCGTACAAGACCCAAAGGGGCTGGTAATGGGCAGGGGGGCTACCCATGCCATTTTTCTAAATGATTTTCTTCCATATTGCCGGAACCAGATATTACATTAAAACTGCAAGCAGTTTTAAATGACTTTTTTCTGTTAAATGTCATTTTGTGCAGGGACTGTTGTAAACACGGGAAACACGTGCCACTTCACAGGCATACTATAGACACCCCCCAGGCATGATATTTAAAGGAATATTTAACTTTTTTTTCACTTTAATCGTCATTAAAATCAGTGCTCCCGAAAAAACCCTGTTTTTAAAAACGATTTTGCCATTGACCCATGTCCCCTGGGGCAGGAGCCAGGTCCCCAAACCCTTTTTAGGACAATATCTTGCATATTAGCCATTAAAATTAGCACTTTTTATTTCGAACGTTCGACTCCCATAGACTTTAATGGGGTTCTAAAGTTCGCACAAATTTTCGGTCCGTTCAAAAGTTCTGGTGCGAACCGAACCAGGGGTGTTAGGCTCATCCCTACCAACAGACCATTAGAATTCATTAAAAAAGGTATCTATTCTGTGGCCTGACCTGGCATGAAGACAGTCACTCAATCCCTGAGCTCCGGCCACCACAGGAGAAAACTACCTAAAACCAGAGGTAATTTCCACAGGACCTGCTCTCTAACGATGGGGACTGCCTCATGGAACTCCTCTACCTCCCATTCTCGATCCCCCAGAGAACTGACCGAGACCCAGAGCCAATACATCCCTGAGATGTTCAGGACTGACAGAGGAAATATGGCACCTTCCCACCACGGACACACACACCCGCAGTTACCGCTGACTGACCCAACGCCCTCTGCTCCTTCACATACCCACTCAAATGGGGCTAGCGGTGGCATAGAACTTGTGTGCCAACTGCAATTAAACATACAGGATCTGCATACTTTAGTGGAGGACATAAAAGGCGCTCTCGTCGCCACCATTGCCGCACTCTGGCTTGACATAAACGCACTAAATGACTGGGGGCAGGCTATTGAGAAAGTGACTGACCGCCATGATAGGATCCTGCACTCTGCTACAACCCATATTGACTCCCATACACTACAGATGCGGGACATGCAACGCCATCTAGAAGACCTTGACAACAGAGGTCGTGTCACAACCTCAGGATCCAGGGAATGCCAGAAACAATCGAGGGCGTCAAATCTCCCATGCTGTTGTGGGCCTCTTTAACGGCCTCCTCTGCAATCCGCCCCAAACACCTATAGCCATGGAGAGGATCCACCGTGCATTGCGCTCCAAGGGGAGAGATGGCGACCCCCAATGGGACATTATTGGCTGTATTGTGGATTATAAGTTAAAGGAAGAGATCATTAAACAAGCAAGGGGCAGACAGCAGATTCTTCTTGAAGGGACACCTATTCAAATCTACCAGGACCTCTCGGGCATTATGCTGCAGCATAGATGGGACCTGAAACCCCTGGTGGATACCCTAGGAGAGAAAGGCATCCCTTACAAATGGAAGTTCCCATTCTGCCTCTCAGCATCCACTCAAGGCCGCACGGCCCTCCTCAAAGTACCCGAAGACCTGCCTCACTTCTGCAGCACACTTGGTATCCCCATAGTGCATGTACCTAACTGGTATGCAGCATTCCGCTGCACAACATCAAGGAAAGACGAGGCACTAGAAGAACCCATGGACGCATACGACAACAGATACCATAGGAGACAGTCTTCCTCTGCCCTGAGAAACTATACCAACTTCCGCACTGGACACATAGATTCCAGCTCTACAGACTCACCTAGGTCCTGGAGAATGCGCAGGGACCATTAGCTCACATCAGATGCTAACCTGCCATTGATTCTTGTTTGCCTTGTTTGGCTCATCCTGGTCATTTTTTCCTTCTAACTTTTTATTTTGCTCCCTGACTTTAATTTAGCTTTTTGGAGTATAATTAGTTATGGGTTGATGTTCTTTAAGTTTTTACCCTTTGTCCACAAGCCCGGACCCCCCTCAGACACACTCTGCACTCTGTAACTGAGCGTCACTATCCCAGCAAAATAGTAAGGAATACCGCTTTGCTATACCTCTAGCTCTCTTAACTCTATGATGTCCAGTGTTTATCACACACTACAGAAATATGCTTAGCGACAAGACACTGTTAATGGAACTACGAATACCACAATACTTTGCGGCACAAGACCCAGCCTCACGCAGGAAGGATTATTATTATTATTATTATTATTATTATTATACAGGTTATATATAGTGGCAACAGTTCGCGCAGCGCTTAACAGTTTGGATAGCATGGAACGCTTCGCTCCCACCTCCTAAACCCCTGAGGCGCACCCCGCTCCGCTTCAACCTCTACCACAGCTTCACGGCTTCCTTGAGGTACACTCTGTGGCTCGCTCCTTACAGACAGGACATGCTCACTTCACCCGCCACTCAAGATTTGCCTAAGGAGACTGCCACCGACAGTGAAACCATGTTGGATTCAATATGAATTCATATTAATATTTCTGGGATCCATACATCGGCTCTCACTCCCAATAATCAGCTAAATTGAGTCTTACAGTATCATGGAGAAAAGGATGCCACCCCCCCAGGTTGGAATGCAGCCAGTTAAAATTATATTTTACATGAGACTAGAGGCTCCAATCTATCTATGAGAGCTACTCTGTATGACAATGCTGACTCTGATCTATCTATGAGATTTCCTGATTCAAGCAAGCTTCAAAGAGAACCTAACTGACAGATGATGAATGAGGTGAGGCGCAGGAGATCGAACCCAAGATTTGACCCCAGTCGGATTAATTGCAATTCCTGGACAGACACTGTCTCCTGGAGGCCAATTATGGCAAGATGGTCAGAAAATTAACCTGGTGGAGGAGACACCCCAGAGGGACATACACATTACCCACGTTCTATACTCCATTGATTCGATATGTTAAAAAGGTCTGTGGACAAACCATTCCACACCTCATCGGTTCTTCTCCATTGACACGCCCGCTACACATGCATCTACCTCACCCACTACAAACCCTCTCCCCCCTCCTTTCCCCATCCACACACCCATGACGGACGCATCACATACCCGAGCCCCATAAGGCAACAGGCAACCACAAGTTCAAATACCTAAACTATGCTCCATAAACATTGGGGGTCTCAATACCCCTGAAAAGAGGTCTAAACTTTTATACTCTTTACAACAATCAAAGACCCAAATTGCACTTATACAGGAGACGCACTTCTGAATGGATACCATTCCTAAATTGAAGAATAACTACTTCCCCATGGCCTATCATTCATCTAACACCGAGGCAAAATCTAAAGGTGTAACCATTCTCATTTCTAAACATTGCCCTATTCAAGCTGCTGAAGTTCAAAGGGATCCACATGGGAGATTCCTCTTTCTTAATCACTTCCAGACCGGCGCACGCCGATGTACGTAGTCAGAATGGCACGGGCAGGCAAATGGGCCTACCTGTACATCCCTTTAAATTTGCCGCCCTGCCATCGCGAGCGAGCTGCCGGCGGCGCGCTTGCGTGCCGGTCGGGACCCCCGTGAGTCCATTTGCGGGTCCTGCGGACTCGATTGCCGCGGGCATACCGGCGATCGTCTCACGGGGTGGCTGAACTGGGAGATGCCGTTGTAAACAGCATTTCCCCATTCTGCCTAGCAACAAGTGACGCTGATCTCTGCTCCATGTGATTGGAGCAGAGATCAGTGTTCATTAAAAGAAAGCCCAGCCCCTAACAGTTAGTAACACGCCCCTGGGAACACTTAACACCTACACTGCCACCCACTGGTTAACCCTTTCATTGCTAGTGTCATTTACACAGGAATCAGTGCATTTGTATAGCAGTGATTGCTGTGTAAATGACAATGGTCCCAAAAATGTGTCAAAAATGTCCGATGTGTCCGCCATAATGTCGCAGTCACAATAAAAATTGCTAATCGCCGCCATTACTAGTAAAAAAATAAAATAAAAAAATAATATATAAAAATGCCATAAAACTATCCCCTATTTTGTAAACGCTATAACTTTTGCACAAAGCAATCAATAATCGCTTATTGCGATTTTTTGCCAAAAATATGTAGAAGAATACGTATCGGCCTAAACTGAGGGAAAAAAATAATTTTTTTATACATTTTTGGGGGATATTTATTATAACAAAAAGTAAAAAATAATGTTTTTTTTTAATCAAAATTGTCCCTCTATTTTTGTTTATTGCGCAAAAATTTAAAACCGCAGGGGTGATCAAATACCACCAAAAGAAAGCTCTATTTCTGGGGAAAAAAAGCACGTCAATTTTGTTTGGGAGCCACGACCCCTGATCGCACAATTGTTAGTTAAAGCGACAGAGTGCCGAATCGCAGTGCTGAATCGCAAAAAGTGGTCTGGTCTTTGACCAGCAAAATGGTCCGGGCTGAAGTGGTTAAAGACACCCTGTATCAAAGACCCCTCACTATTGCCAACATCTACGCCCCCCAACTCAGAAATCTCTTTTTTCTGTACTACTCTCCAACTGCTTACCAGCTTCCAATCAGGTACCTTGATAGTTGGAGGATATTTTAATGTGGCGCTCACCCCCTCTATTGACACCTCAAACGGCACATCTTCCCTAACCTATAGGGACCTGCGGGCTATTAAACAACAACTTAGCAACCTACTGCTCCATGACACTTGGCCCACACTACATCCCAAAGTAAAGAACTTTACTTTCTGTTCTGCCCCCCACAACAAATATTCCAGACTAGATCACTTTTTTGTATCTCAGACAGACCTGACCTATCTCACTAAAGCCTCCATTGACCCCTCTGTACTTTCTGACCATAACACCATCTTTATGACTTTGCAACTCCCAACATCCCTCCCAATAGCACATATCTGGTGACTCGATAATTCTTTGCTGACTGACGCAGCCAATATACATTGGATAACCACATGCCTCTCCAACTTTTTCCCCGAAAACACTTCAGACGACATTTCACCTACAGTCACGTGGGCCTTACATAAGTGTATCATTCGGGGGGAACTGCTTTCTCTAGTGGCGCAACGTAATAAACTTAAGAAAACACGTATTACTGAACTGACTGCTCGTACCCGCAAGCTTGAACATACACATAAGGCATCTCTAGCTGCCTCCTCTTTGGCAGACTTGACCCAGGCAAGGGAAGAACTCCTGGAAACACTTCATAGTACACTGAAACTTAAGTTTGCGATGACGCAAAAGCTTTACTATGAATTTAGCAACAAAGCAGGTACATTTTTGACAAGGGCAATTTCTTTACATTATACAACCTCCCACCCACACGACAGACTGAAACCAACGTAGAATGCAAGAGAGCCATCCCTGACTTTTTAGCACTATACAGTCCAACCCCTCTTTCCTTAAATGAATCACTAGCACTAGATCTACCCCTCTCAACAGAAGAAATACTCACGGCACTAAAACAAATGAAAACAGGCAAGAGCACGGGTCCAGGCGGCTTATCGGTCAGCTACTATAAAACTTTCCTGACTATTCTCATCCCCCATCTTACCAGGGCTCTCAACAACCTTTCACCAGACTCCATTGCTCATAGGGACATCCTTGAAGCACACATCACACTTATCCCCAAGCAGGGCAAAGACCCCACATTAGTGTCCAGTTTCCACCCAATCTCACTACTGAATGTAGACCTAAAACTTTATGCCAAAGCATTGGCAAACTGCATTCTCCACTTCATTCCTGAACTCATTTCACTAGACCAGGTTGGTTTTGTCCCAGGCAGGGAAGCAAGGGACAACACCACCAAAACATCCACCATTGGCTATCCAAAACTGACACATAAAGTTTTTCTCTCCCTGGATGCAGAGAAGACGTTTGACAGGGTGGCCTGGGATTACATGGAGGCCACGTTATGAGCTATAGGCCTTCCATCCCGCTTCCTACACATGATCCTAGCCTTGTACCCCTCCCCGATGGCTAAAATCAGGATTAACGGTTGCTTGTTGAGCGCCTTCTCTGTGTCCAATGGAACCCGTCAGGGATGCCCTCTATCCCCACTAATATTTATCCTGACCATGGAACCCATGCTCCGAAGATTGAGAGATAACCCTGCCATCAAAGGCATAGAGATAAATCATAGGCAGTATAAAATAGCCGAGTATGCAGATGACATCCTGCTTTCTCTTACAGATCCCATCATAACTATTCCCAACCTTCTGGCAGACTTTTCATTATTCAAAACCCTATCCAACCTTCAAATCAATTTTGAGAAATCAAAAGCGCTGAATATTACTCTACCGACCGCAATTGTGACACAATGCAATCATAACTTTCCATTTGGGTGGGCCCATCATGAAATCTCTTATCTCGGAATCAAAATTCTGACTAAACTACATGAACTAGATGCCAGAATTTTTTTACCAATGCTCTTGTCCATCCAAGGTGATCTCCAGAAATGGCATCTGGGCTCCTTCTCTTGGCTGGGCAGGATCGCCATACTGAAAATAAATGTCTATCCCAGACTCCTCTACCTCTTCCAAGCAGTCCCAATTAGACTACTGATTTCTTTCTTTGTTACCTACAAACGTATATGTAGGAACTTTATCTGGGCCTCCAAGACCCCTCGAATAAGCTGGAACAGGATGGTGTTACCCAAACTAATAGGAGGTCTTGGCCTCCCAGACCTCCAAAAATATCACTGGGCTTGCCACCTATCCAAGATAGTGGACTGGTATGTACATCGCCTCACCAAAGAATGGACCACATTGGAAGACTCTTTCGTGAATCTCCCAATACCCAACTCCCCCTGGATTGACCACAAATCTGTTCCCAAAGATTACACACTACACCGCTCACTGGAGACACACTAACACTATCCAAACTAGTCTGCAAAATGCTTGACATCACATCCTCTCATGGTCCTATGACCCCATTGGAAAACAACCCTGAATTTCCCCCGGGCCTGTCACTACAAGACCCATCATGTGATGCATAAACCTCGCATGCTAGGGCACAACACTTTTTCCAAAAATGGGACACTCCTATCCTACCCCACACTTTCTGCTACAATACCCAAATTAAAAAATCCCCTTTTACAAATACCTACAATTGCGGCATTTTTCCAACACGACCAAGCCTACCTCGCTTTTGCATAGGGACTGCACACCATTTGAACTCTTATGCAACAGTACAGAACCCCAAGGCCACTTAATCTCCTCTATTTATGCCCTCCTATTCTCAAAGCATAAAGTTAAAGATAACAAAATAGTAAGACAATGGGAATCAGATCTATCTCTAGACCTCACCCCTACTGAATGGGAACGTATATTCACACTCATTCACAAGGGTTCAGTCAATGTCTCGACACAGGGAAACAGATATAAACTGTTCTTTGCTTTATATTTGGTGGGAATGCCCTCTTATCCAGCCATTCTGGTCTACTGCATCAAACCCCTGAACCCCTTGGTCCGTACAAAAAGTCTCTATCGATACACCTCATCAACGCAGCCAACCTTTGCATCCCAGTTCTATGGAGAAACTCTATCCCTCCCACGGTGGACGACTGGATCCGTCGGGTGGACAGAACGGCAGACATGGAAAAAGTCATCTGCCAAGCAAACGACAAACCAACCAAATTGAATGCCACATGGGCCTGCTGGTTACACTTAGGAAGTCCACAGCATTAACCACTTCACCTGCTCTCCACCCACCTCGACCATGAACTCACTGCACAGTTCTACGTTCCTAAACTTCATACTCCACACACCCTCTACCATCCCCCTCTCTCCTTCACCTCTCTTACCTTTCCGGAACCACCCCTTTGCCCCAAATGTGCCCACCTATCACTGCCATTGCTTTAAGAGGCTCCCTGTGGGCTTTACCCGCCACACACTCAACCACTTTCATATACAGGTACAGATAGACTACCAAACGGTCACTGGAAACCTCCTTCCTCCCCGTCCCAGATAATTAAACTTCTCAACGGGAATTGTTAATAGGACATACCATACCATCCAAGTTCTATATACTTGTATACTCTTCTTAGGCCCCCTCCCATTCACAGCAAGGTCCCTACAGGGGTAAATGGTACTTGGGAAGGCCACAGACGGTATATACATAACCTCCATTCACCCCCCCCCCCCCCAGATCTTCACAATTATCATACATCCCTGCGCTGAGCAATGCTAATCTTCT
This sequence comes from Lithobates pipiens, assembly GCF_037356315.1. Taxonomy (NCBI): domain Eukaryota; kingdom Metazoa; phylum Chordata; class Amphibia; order Anura; family Ranidae; genus Lithobates; species Lithobates pipiens. Next base: position 550,627,229 of record NW_027507718.1, read on the forward strand.
GGATTAGTAAGACCTTAAAGCACATTGTACTATGAACTCTTAAAACATGAAACCCCACGGTGCTTCTCAGCACTTATTTTCTCTCACAGGGGTCATTTACACTTCATTTTATACTTCTCTTCACTTTTGTCATTGACACATGTATTTTTCTTAAAGATATGTATGCTTATGACAATGTTATACACCTGCTTCTTTAATTCTCACAATGTTATATTGACATGTATGTTACAAACTTCCTGTTAACCTGTTAAAACTCAATAAAAAAAAATAAAAATAAAAAGATATCTACTCAAGAGATAAGACTTCAATTCTACAACTTTACAAAACTCTGGTTTGGCCACATCTGGAGTATGCCATCTAGTTCTAGTTCAAAGCCAATAAGTGGGCTGGAGGATCTTGGATATGAAGAAGGACTACAAACATTAAACCTATTCTCCCAGGAAAAGCATTTATGAAGAGATATGCAACCACTTGAAGAAGTTGAATGAGAAGCAGTTTAATCTTAAACTCTGTAAGGGGTTCTTTACTGTTAGATTGTTAAGAATGTGAAACTCCTTTCTATTTACTATATAACTAGAGTCAGACAACTCTGATATTAAATTATCTGAACAGCCAGAGAACTAGCATTCTCCAGGGAGAGTTCAGCAATGGCAGCCTCCATTAGGGAGACCAGTGACTGTCTGTTTGTTGATCTCCCCTAGCTATTTGTAACCCAAATGTGATGTGTAAAATGTCACTTTGGGGCCCTGCTTCCACTGGGAAGAAGCTAATGGAGTGTGATCTGCACTCCGTTCATTTAATAGAGGGCAGGGGAGACATCAGGGGTCTCATTAAAGGGAAACTGTCCCCAAAAAATTTCACATAGGTGTCCTTGTGATAAAAAATAAAGTGTAAGAAAATAAAGTCAAATCCATGCACTTAAACCCCTCAAAATACATATATATGAGTATCCTCCCACCCCCACATTCATGCACATACAAAAATAAACACAGATGGGAGGGGCACCTGCGCACTAAAGCGTAATTTTTTTCTGCACATGTTATTAACACACATGCTGGAGTGAGAACAATCATTTTAGACCTGTTATCAGTTATCTGGTATGAGTGGATCATGGGTGCAATGCAATGAAAAAAATCTATGTACAGGCATGGTTTGCCAATTGTATTAGTAACCTATGTATCCACATGAAAAACCCCGATGCATTTCGACCCTTGCGATTTCCGGTCTCTTCAGGGGGATTTATATTCTAGGGAAATGTCAAAATATCTAATTAAAGACTTTGGACAATATAAAAATGTATATAGGTTGTAATGTTCGGGGGACCAGGTAGACCGCAGGACACAGGCTTTTCATACAACAAAGGGGTTTATTAACTTAAATAGCTTTACAGCAGCCAAAAACAAAAGGAAAAAGATTTGTAGTCTCACCGACTTGCAAAGTCCAGAACAGCTGTCCTTATCAGAAACAGAGCTTGGTCTTGATGGCAGGTAGCTTCTCCTACCAGGAGCCTTCCAAACAGGACACTGCTGTCCACTTCATTTGCTGCAACCCAAAACAAACGCCAAACACCATCCACCATGTGTTCTCCACTCCTCCACACCCATCTACAACTTCCTGCCTTGCCTTTTAAAGACACTTCCTCTAACAGGTGGGTTAATCAATTTTCATTCCCTAAAGAGAGCACAACCCAAACAGAGGGGAAATATAGCGTCCTTCCAGGACCCAGCCACGGCGTCCATTACATATCCCCCCCCTGTGCCCCAACGCCAAGGAGGTGGAGGCAACAGTGGAGCTCAAACAATGGACTCGGGAGAGGGCATCTGCGTTTTGATGCAGTCTCCCGGGCCTATGCTCCACTACAAACTTAAATTCCTGGAGTGCCAGGAACCACCGGGTAACCCTGGCATTAGTCCCTTTTCCCTGTCTCAGCCATGTTAAAGGGGCATGGTCAGAAATCAACCTAAACTTCCTCCCCAAAAGGTAATATCTGAGGGATTCCAGAGCCCACTTAATGGCCAGACACTCTCGTTCAATTATGGCATAGTTTTTCTCCGCTGGTGTTAACTTCCTGCTGAGGAAGACTATCGGGTGTTCCTCGCCATGAATAACCTGTGACAACACCGCTCCCAATCCTACATCGGAAGCATCAGTCTGGACAATAAATTCTTTTGAAAAATTGGGTGCTACAAGGACAGGGTGTTGGCACAGCGCCGACTTGAGCTCCAAAAAAGCCTTCTCAGCGTCTGCATTCCACTCCACCATGACCGATTTCCGACCCTTAGTCAGATCGGTCAACGGAGCCGCCAACGTGGCAAAGTTGGGTACAAACCTCCTGTAGTATCCCACCATGCCCAGGAATGCACGTACCTGCTTTTTTGTGAGGGGGCGGGGCCAATTCTGTATAGCCTCTATCTTGTTGACCTGAGGTTTCACTACCCCTCTACCCACGATATAACCCAGGTATTTCACCTCCTCCATTCCCAAAGCACATTTTTCAGGGTTTATTGTAAACCCCTCCTTCCAAAGAGAGTCCAGCACTGCCTGCACTTTGGGCAAATGTGATTCCCAGTCTTTGCTAAAAATGACTATATCGTCCAAGTATACTGAGGCATACTTCCGGTGAGGTCGTAAAATCCTATCCATTGCTCTCTGGAAAGTGGCTGGAGCAGTTTGCAATCCAAAAGGCATCCTTTTGTACTGAAAACTCCCCTCTGGGGTAGAAAAAGCAGTTTTCTCTCTAGCAGCCTTAGTCAACGGTATTTGCCAATACCCCTTGGTAAGGTCTAACGTAGTGATATACCTGGCTGGACCTAGTCTCTCGATAAGCTCATCTACCCGGGGCATAGGGTAGGCATCAAACCGGGAAACTTCATTAAGTTTCCGGAAATCATTGCAGAATCGCAGAGTCCCGTTGGGCTTCGGTACCAACACAATCGGGCTCGACCACTCACTCTGCGATTCCTCAATAATCCCTAGGTCTAACATCTTTTTTACTTCCTCTGAAACGGCCTTCCTTTGAGCCTCTGGGATGCGGTAGGGCCGGACAAAAACTTTGACTCCTGGTTCTGTGACAATATCATGCTCTACGACACTAGTGAGCCCGGGCAAGTCTGAAAATTTTTCTTTATTTCTCTGCAAGAACTCCTTTGCCTGCTGACTTTGGGTTTTAGACAGGGTATTTGCTATTTGGACACTCTCCACCCCAACCCGAGGCTCAAGTTTTGTACTAGCCAGGGAGGTCGCTGGTTCCCTGTCTGTCCAGGGCTTTAACAAGTTTACATGATATATCTGATAGGGTTTCCTCTTGCCTGGCTGGTGAACTCTATAATTTACCTCTCCCATTTTTTCTACAACCTCGAAAGGGCCTTGCCATCTGGCCAAGATTTTACTTTCCACAGTGGGAATCAACACTGCTACTCGATCCCCCACTTGAAAGTTCCTAATTTTGGCTGCCCTATTATAGACCTGTCGTTGAGCCTCCTGGGCTTTTTGTAAGTGTTCCTTAACTAGCGGCATCACAGTTCGGATCCTCTCCTGCATTTGAGAGACATATTCAAGAACACTTTTATGCTGGATTGGTTCACTTTCCCATTCTTCTTTAACAAAGTCCAGTAGTCCGCGAGGTCTCCGCCCATATACCAATTCAAAGGGCGAAAACCCAGTGGAGGCCTGGGGCACTTCTCGGATAGCGAACAGGAGAGCTGGTAACAGGTAGTCCCAGTCTTTCCCATCCCTTTGTACCACTCTCTTGAGCATAGACTTAAGGGTCTTATTAAAACGTTCTACCAATCCATCTGTTTGGGGATGGTAGACCGATGTGCGCAGCTGTTTAATCCGGAACAGTTTGCATACATCAGCCATAACCTTCGACATAAACGGGGTGCCCTGGTCTGTGAGTATTTCCTTGGGAAAACCTGTCCGTGTAAACAACTGGAATAACTCTCGTGCAATAGCCTTAGAGGAGGTATTCCGCAGGGGTAGCGCCTCAGGATATCGAGTGGCATAGTCAAGGATCACTAGTATGTAAGAATGACCTCGAGCCGACTTTACCAAGGGACCCACTATATCCATGGCTATCCTCTCGAATGGGACCTCAATTATGGGTAGAGGGACCAACGGGCTCCGGAAATGGGTCGCCGGAGCGGTCAACTGACAGGTGGGACAAGAGGTACAGTATCTCCTTACCTCTGCTTTCAAGCCTGGCCAGTAAAACCGGTCGGCGATCCGTGCCTCCGTCTTTTCAACTCCCAGGTGTCCCCCTAACACATCATCATGGGCCAGGTCCAGGACCTTGCGTCTATATTGTTGGGGTACCAATAATTGTTCTACCACATTTTCTTTCACTTTAGTAACCCGATAAAGCAATTCATTACGTATTGAAAAATGTGGCCACCGCTCATTAGCACCTGGCTCTTGGGGCTCCCCATTTATTACTACAACCTGTTCCCGTGCCCTGGCCAAAGTGGGGTCCTGCATCTGGGCAGTACCAAATGCCCCCTGGGGAACACCCAAATCTGGCAAGTCAGGGGTAGAGGCCATTTCCTCATCATCTTTCCCCAGCATTACCTGAAGCGGGGAAGGTTCCCCCCCCTCAGTATTCAGGTAGGTCTGAGAACCCCACATATTGACATCTTTAACAGAATCAGCACTATTTTCATCATTATTAACCAAAGTCTTGGCGTTTTTATCAACTGGGTCCATATTATGAACATGTGGCATCTCAGGGTTATTACCCTCTACAACAGGAACAGAGGGACTAGTTTCTTCCCAGTCTCTGGACCTTTCAGATAGTTCTCCTTGTCTCCAAAGTTTTGCAAATAATGGACAGTCTCGTCCTATGATAACGTCATGTACCAAGTTCTTTACCACCCCCACCTCTTGAGTACCAGTGCCACATGCTGTGGAGATGGACACCGAGATGAGAGGGTACTCTCTAGTGTCCCCATGAATGCACACAACCCGCAAAATTTTGCTTACCGGACCGATCTTCCCAATTACTCTAGGGTGAACCAGGGTTACCATGCTTCCAGAGTCCAGCAAGGCCCATGCAGGGTGGTGGTTCACTTGGACTTCACACTCAAAATTCCTCTCTCCAAGGTCAAGATGTGTTGTACACGATTTATGGGCATAAAAAGACCCCCTCCGAAGAACCCCGCATTCCATGGGTTCTTCCTGCAATGGGCAGTGGGCCCGGGTATGGCCCCAGGCATGACATCGCCAACATTGTACATCCCCTCCTCTCCGATCAGGAACAGGTCGCTGAGGGGGTAACGGGTGTGACTCTTGGCCTTCCGGGGGGTTGGTTCCAGGGCTCCTGGGGACATCCGTTCGAAGGGCGGCAGTTGATCGGAAGGGCCGTGGCAGACTGGGCCCTTGACGCTTGGTGGGGCCAAGCCGATCCTCCACCACCGTATATCGTTCCACCATCTCAACAAGGCCGTTCGCGGTTTTGGGGTCTCCATGACTGACCCACCGTTGAAGGTCATCTGGCAGTGACCTTAAGTACCGGTCCAGCACGATCCGCTCCACAATTTGGGGGCCAGACAACACTTCGGGCTGCAGCCATTTTTTTACTAGTTGCACCAGGTCATGCATTTGAGATCGCGGTGGCCGGTTTGGACGATACTTCCATTGGTGCACTCGTTGGGCCCGAACGGCCGTAGTCACCCCCAACCGAGCCAGTATTTCTGTCTTTAGTTTTTGATAATTTTTAGCATCTTCTGGTGGTAGGTCAAAATAGGCTTTTTGAGAATCTCCGGTGAGGAAAGGAGCAATTAAGCCGGCCCACTGGTCCTGGGGCCACCCTTCTCTCTCTGCCGTCCTCTCAAATGTTGCCAGAAACGCCTCTACGTCATCACTCGGGGACAACTTCTGCAAGAAATGGCTTGCCCTTATGGTCACCTGGTGGCCAGGGGCAACGGCCACTTGTTCACGGCCCTGAGAAAGCTGCTGCACTGCTTCTTTTAAGGCCGCCATCTGATCCTGCATAACCCCTTGTTGGGTCGCTTGCTGGGCTGCTAACTGGGCCACCAACAGGCGAGTATTTTCTTGCTGCAAAGCCAGTGCCTCGTTGTGCTGCGTTGCTAAGCGCTGATTAGCTTCCTCATGGCGGGTCTGCGATTGTATATTCGCCAAGGACAGCTGTTTAATTAGCTCCTCCATGGTTTCAGCTTTCCGCAGTTGTGCAGCTTTAACCCAGGACATAAATTCACTGTACTGTCCCTTTAAATGTCAGTTCAAATCCACAAAAAAAAAAAATAGCAAGAAAAAATGCCTGTTACTTTGTCCTGCCCGCATTCGAGCACCACTTGTAATGTTCGGGGGACCAGGTAGACCGCAGGACACAGGCTTTTCATACAACAAAGGGGTTTATTAACTTAAATAGCTTTACAGCAGCCAAAAACAAAAGGAAAAAGATTTGTAGTCTCACCGACTTGCAAAGTCCAGAACAGCTGTCCTTATCAGAAACAGAGCTTGGTCTTGATGGCAGGTAGCTTCTCCTACCAGGAGCCTTCCAAACAGGACACTGCTGTCCACTTCATTTGCTGCAACCCAAAACAAACGCCAAACACCATCCACCATGTGTTCTCCACTCCTCCACACCCATCTACAACTTCCTGCCTTGCCTTTTAAAGACACTTCCTCTAACAGGTGGGTTAATCAATTTTCATTCCCTAAAGAGAGCACAACCCAAACAGAGGGGAAATATAGCGTCCTTCCAGGACCCAGCCACGGCGTCCATTACAAGGTATAGTATTTCAAATTAAGCAAAATGATTTCTCCATGCATATAGAGATATAGTTACCAATGGGTGTATGAGGACATGAGGACGTGTCACATGAACCGGCATTGCAGGATTATAGCCATCCAGTGATCCCATCGCTGCCACATGTATATAAAAGTAGATATATGTAGATAAACATATATGTTTGTAGCTTATACGCTTTATGGACTAATGAGGTTCCTAGGGATACATCACTATCCACACAATTGTAGTTCACCTCTTTTCCCCCCCTTTCCTTGTCCACTTTGTCACCTGGTAGTACCCCTCTGTTGTCCTAGGTTTCTAATCATCTTCATGGCCCTACAACCTTTGGCTCAGGCCTTTCATTCATGCATACATATCTTTATACCAATATCTATTGATTTTACTCTACTACTTTAGATGCCTGACAAACATACTTCTGTTCACAGCCTATACTTTTTATTGACCAATGAGGACCCTAGGGATACATCACTACACCTTTGTCATGCCTGCTCTCCGTTTGGCCCTGGATGGGGTCCCATTTGATCCTGCCCCCTCAGCTCCCTGGGGAGGCATCTGCTGCCGCACACCTGGAGCCATGGCCAAGCTCAATGGTAAGTATGGGGGGGGGCTAAAACCCCTCCTACCCTGTGCTTTTATAACTAATACTGTGCTATATTGCCAAACATATATATTTTTGTTCATCCTAGGTACATTGTTACACACATCCACCCCTGAAGAGCGAGCTGGATCTCACAAAACTAGTCGGGTAGTATGATGCCCGTGTACCATGTACTACTTCTACATTTATGTACCAATACTCCTTGTTTATATATTTTTTAATTGCCAACCGTTGATGTTATTTATCCATGTAAACATTTGTACTTGAATAAACCATATACTATATTTACTACTGTTATGTTTACTGGCGGAAACAGTGCCCACTTCATTTAAAGTCCCAGGGCGAATCCTTTGTTGTTTCATGTATATAGAAGGGGAGTATATAGAAGTGCTTGGCAGCTGTAGGCTTATTACTTGGTAATTAATGGATTCATATTGTAAAATAATTAAACTAGTTATACATAGCATGGCGTAGTTTATTCATTAGTTATATTAATTATAAGAGGGATTAGCCGACAGTGAAAAAAGGTGGGTGAGGGATAGGGTGTGGAGATGTGATGGGTGAAGTGAAAATGCATAATGTGAGGTACACTGATGACGGGGCAAGAGGGGTGTGAAAGTGAAAACAAAACAAAACCAAACCAAACTACTGAAAAAGAAAACTGAAACAACAAAATTGGAAGTGTGAAGAGGATAATGCATGCGTGTATGTGTGTGAGAAAAAAAGAAAAGAAAAAGGTGGACAATTGAATAAGATGGTGAGAGTGAGATGGATCAAGGTGCCAGACATGAGTGATATGACACTGAATGCTGTCTGCATAAAGTGAGGAAGTAGGATTATGATTATATTACTAAAGAATAATATTGAGTGGGTAAAGTAGTAATGTTAGTAAATGAATGGGTGTCGCTTAAGTACAAGGATTACCCAGTCATAATCATTCCAAAAGCTGCACTTACCAAGCACTCCATCAGTCTTGTATTAGTGTATGACAGCACTACCAGGGAACACCTCAGGATCTCCTGGGAGCTGTGGAGTTTTAAAGTATCTGCATGATTTGTCCATTGTCTGCAGGTGTAGGACCCCACCCAATCCACCCTCTCACAGGTCTACAACACCAAAAGGGCATCGTCCGCATGGTCCCCTTGGCGTTCCGGAAGGCATAAGCCCTGGCCTAAGCCATCGCCTCCGACGCAAAAGCTCCACGTCACTGACAGTCCGGTGGTGATCATGGAATGCCGCCGGCACGGAGAAAGCCCCCCACAGCGGCCCAAAAAGGAATCAACTGTAGGAAAACAAACATTGGGGAGAATCGCAGATAACATCTGCGTCTCCCCACTGTGCCGGGAAGCGAGGCGGAAAAGAGGCACCCCCCCCCCCCCAGTGACACGGGGCTGAACAGAGCGGTTTGCACCAAAGGGATGGAAAAAAATAGAACACTGCAATGCATGCAAAGTAGTACAAATAAAATGATTTACAGATGATCATATGTTAATATAGGTATATTGTCGGCTAATCCCTCTTATAATTAATATAACTAATGAAGAAACTACGCCATGCTATACATAACTAGTTTAATTATTTTACAATATGAATTCATTAATTACCAAGAAATAAGCCTATAACTGCCAAACACTTCTATATACTCCCCTAATATTATTTAATGATGACTTACAAAAAGTTTTTTTGCATGTCCATCTGCAGGTGTTTTAGCCCCCATCCTCCTCTCTGGGTCCCAAAACGTGGCCCCCTGTAAGCTCAGTGGACTATGCACCCACCCAGAGGGCGCGGGGGGAACATGTGGCAGCGATGGGATCACTGGATGGCTATAATCCTGCAATGCCGGTTCATGCGACATGTCCTCATGTCCTCATACACCCATTGGTAACTATATCTCTATATGCATGGAGACATAATTTTGCTTAATTTGAAATACTATACCTATATATATTTTTATATTGTTCAAAGTCTTTAATAAGATATTTTGACATTTCCCTAGAATATAAATCCCCCTGAAGAGACCGGAAATGAATGAATGAATGAATGAATGAAATACTTATATAGCGCACAATGCGAACTGAATCGCCTCTAGGGTCGAAAGGGTCTGAATCGCAAGGGTCGAAAAGCATCAGGGTTTTTCATGTGGATACATATGTTACTAATACAATTGGCAAACCATGCTTGTACATAGAGTTAATTTTGCTATGAGTGATGTTCCATGTTTGTATTTGTTGCACTACCTATATGGATGATGTATTATTGTTCATTTGGAATTACCATTGTCCGTTAAATAAATTATTTTTTACATCAACTATTTTCACACCAACTCTCTGCTGCTAAAAAAAAAAACCCTGGGGAAATTTCCTGTGTTTTGTTGTATACTTATGGGTTATGCAGCTTTGGGGGCTCCCTTATTGTGTTATTTTTCCTTTTTACTGTATATTGTTTAGGGTTTTTTTTTTTATAATCTTCAGGCCTAAAATTATTTTTTTAACATGGGTGCAAAAAAAAAAAAAAAAAACAGCTCCAGAAGTGAAAGGGTTAAACATCTATAAACTAAACATGAACCTAAACTGGGTGTAATTTTTGTCTGGGCACATTGTGTTCCAGTACTGAACTGACCGAGTATAAAAAGATACGAGGAAACTTTCATTGGACGCTCTCACCTTATACTTTAGTGTGTGTGGATTTATTTCAGATTTTTTATTATTTATTTTAAAAGATAAATCCATGTCATGTAATGCTTGAGCCAAAATGTAGACTGAGATATACACTCTACTGGATGTTTTCTCATCAGGATAATATAAACCAAGTGGACGTGTCCCCAAACTGTAGTTCCTAAGAGGTAATCCAGTTGTGAATGGTATAAGGAAATTTTTAATTTGATTTTTTGAAAAGCATCTATGTTCAGTTATGAGAATATCCTCTATCAAGGGGTCATTTGGGCGGCTGGATGGATAAATACTGCGAAAATATTCCAGCAATCCCTTTGTGTAGAGAAGGGGGAACGTAATCACTAAGCTGCAGTTACTGATACCAAAAAACACTTCACTCATTGACCAAGAATCTGGTAGAATAAATGTTTTCTCCGTGTAATAAGGGACATTATTAAACAAAAACTTGTAATAAGTCAGACTAACTGAGCCACAAATAATAAGAACTTCCGTAGTTGAGGTCAGCAGCTCTGGAGGAATTTTATTATAATTCTTTACAGACACCAGAATCTTGAATTCAATACAAATTCCATGATTAGATAAATGTTTGCTGAGTTGTCGGATCTCCCTCTCTCCGTATTCATCATCAGATGTGAGGATCCCGACCCAGTTCCACTTCAACCTTTCCAGTAACTTTGCTATGGCCACATATTGCATCTTATCATCTGGGACTGTCCGGAAAAAGTTTGGATACATCTTTCTATCACTCAGTAAAGTATCTCTGGCTCCATAACTAATCTAGAAAGAAATAAAACAGTCTGTATAAATATGTATAGAGGAAGAAGATTTGAAGGGCTGCACACCCATACGATGCAAATCAAAGCTTATTTATTGAGAAAATCATCAATAAAAACAGACACAAAAAGCATATTCTTAAACACACAAACGGCCTTCATGAAACACTCAGCACTATGGTGCCTTGATGTACCCCTTATTGCTGGATGCAACTGCAATCTTATGCAGGTAAATAAATAATTTAAAAAAATGTTTTATGATATAAAAGCAGCCACTTAAAAGTTCATACAATATATACACATGAAAAAAAAACAATCCTTCAACAAGTCTCTAGATATTTGTATTCAAAGCAATGCCCAATAAGATAAGATAAGATAAGATAAGATCAGATAAGATTTATTGTCATTGTAGAAACAAATCACAATGAAATTACATTTCTTCTCCACACATTATTCATACATCTAAATTTTCAACCATGCGTTTACCACATAGGATTTTATTATACCAAAATGTGTATAATACATTTATATATATGTATAAAAAAGTGTCCCCATATATATGAAGGGTGCACCAGTCAGTCCCCAGAAGCGGACAGAGCATTCCACTCCACCCTCCTGTCCATACATCACACAGTAGGTCAGTAGCGCCATCTCTTCCAAGATCAGTGAAGGCAAAAGTATACACATCAATATGAACATGTTAAAGAAAATTGTGTAAAAGTCAAATGAACTATCTGTAATAAACTGTGGTCCAAAACTGAGGATCAAAACTTCCCCTCCCCCCTCCCCGCCCATAGCCCCAAACATCCCACGAGCTTGTACCCAAAACTGTGAGCCAATAGACATGTTCACCCTTGTGGGGGGCAGTACTCCCAGTCCAGCCGGACTGGGCGATCAGGGGTGGGTATGTGTTTCCAAAAGGTCAAAGTATAGACCGCGTTGCTTGTAGAATGATTCTCAGCCTGCCAGTCTTAGGATATTCGTTGGTTATGCTAATACTTCATGAGTCATGGCGTGGTGGGCCTTCTCAAATGCTTGTTTCCGGGGCGTGGCTTGCGCACGCTAGTGAATGGCTGCCTGAGCTGTGAGCTCCACACACCAGACCAGACCGAAGCGACAAACGGGAACTCTTCACCCCGCAAATGGCCCTCAAAAACCTCCCACCTTGCTCCTCCACACCCGGCCACCGGGATGTCCCGAAAACGGAACAAGGAGAAGGGTCCGAAGCAGCTGGAATCGTTTTCCTTCCAGCCACGCCGCACACAAGCAAAGGCCCAAGATGCCGCTGCTGGAGGAACAGCGCGGCATTCCCTGCCCTTCAGCGACATCCCAGGCTCCCATCAACATGAAAGGATGGATGGATCCTCACCTTCTCTCCCCCCTGCGTCATTCTCGGACACCGCAGCATCACAGAGCCCTGCCAAATCGAGGATGCGGATGGATTTGCATGAACAGGCCTCAGACGCAGTGAGTACAGGCCTCCATAACGATAATGATATCTCCTCATTGCAATCCTCCATAGCACAATTTACAACTTCAGGGCAAGCAGTGGTAGACACTACAATGAAGGACATGCTCCTATCTCTGCAATCCTCTCTTATGACCAATCTGTCAGCCCTGATTAACAGGTTCTCATTCGAAATGATAGACAATAGGATTCAAGCCATAGAAAATAAAATGGAGGAATGCTCTGACACAGTTAACGATCTGGTAGATGCATACACTGAGCAAAAAGATGACACCCTTTGGATTAAAGCGAAAATTGCAGATCTCGAAGATCGCTCCAGACACAACAATATAAAAATCCTAGGCGTAACAGAATCCATTATGCCCAAAGACCTCCATAACTTTGCCATCACCATGTTTTCTAGCATGCTCCCTAATTTATCCCTGATCGAGCTCACTATCGATCACATCCACAGACTCCCTAAACCCCATCATCTAGAAACAGACTTACCTAGAGACGTATTTTTGAGATTCCACTTTTACCAGGCAAAGGAACAAATCCTGTTGAAAGCAAGAGACATAGCCCCACTCCCAGAACCGTACTCAAACATCCAACTCTACGCTGACCTATCACAATACACTTTACAAATGCAATGGCAACTCAAAACCCTTACCAAAGCCATGAACAATCACAAAATCGCATACAAATGATTCCCGTCATGCCATCCTGCCATGATTCTGGCCACTCACAATGGCATACAACGCATACTATCTCCACGCTGGAAGGGGAAATGAAACTCCTACACGCCTGGGGTATATTGCAAGACCAGCCACATCCTCAACTTGACCCCCAAGGAAATCCCGCTGGTGGTGTGGAATGCACACAAGGCAGTTATCAGAGGGGTGTTTTTACAATTGGGTGCTAGAGCACAAAAACAGAAAAATCAGCAGGTTGAGGATCTCACAAATGCCATAGACAAAGCCGAAACCCTAAACAAAACAAATCCATCATCACCACTACAGGCAAAAATTTTCACGCTTAGACATGAACTGAGAGCCCTCCTCCTCTCTAAACACGAAAAAGCATACAAAATCCTTAAGGCTACTTCATACACCACAGGGAACAAAGCAGGTAAAAGAATGTCCCTAAGGATTAAAGGTCATAGAAACAAAACGAAAATCCCTTTCCTTCACCACCCACACACCAACAAAAAGCTTATCAAACCCCAATTAATAGCCAATGGATTTAGCAAATATTATGAAGACCTATATAATCTTAAAAATGACAATGCCACCCCCCAACCTTCACCAACTCTCATACAATCATTTCTAGATGTGTGAATCTCCCAATCATAACCCTTCAACAGTACTCAGACTTGAACGCCCCCTTCACAGTGGAGGAAACTCTAAAAGCGATAGACAAGCTCCCTACCCACAAAGTCCCTGGACCAGACGGATTTACTGGGGAATATTTTAAGAAATTCAAACATATCTTGGTCCCTACACTAGTTAAAATTTTTAACCGGCCACAGTCGCCTCATTCTGTACCAAAATGCTCTCTGCCATGGTAATCACTCTCCCTAAACCTGGGAAAGAACCCACCTTCCGAAAAAACTTCCGACCTATCTCACTGCTTAACCTTGATATAACAATCTATGCCAAAATTATAGCCAATAGATTAGAAAACATTCTCCCCTCCCTCACATCTCCAGACCAATCCGGTTTCACAAAAGGGCATCAGGCACCCGATGCTACCCGACGTATGATAGACATCATCCACCATGCAGAATCTGTTAATTCCCCCTCCCTCCTTCTATCCTTAGATGCCGAAAAAGCATTTGATAGGGTTCATTGGGGTTACATTTCAGCTGTTTTAACAAAATTCTGGATTGTAGGCCATATACACAATGCAATAATGGCCTTATAGTCAAACCCCTCTGCTCGTGTGTTTTCAGCAGATGCTCTTTCCACACCATTTCAGATTTCAAATGGCACACGGCAAGGGTGCCCCCTGTCGCCTATAATATTCAATCTGATCATGGAACCCCTAGCGGAAAGCATAAGAGCCAACAACTCAATCTCCGGTATACATGTAGCAAAACAAGAACACAAAATCAGTCTCTTCGCAGACAACGTGATTCTCATGATTACCAACTGAGCGGTCCCTGCCCGAGGTCCAGAGGATGCTAGCCTGGTATAGCAGTATTTCATATTACAAGGTCAATGAGACCAAATCTTACATTCTCAATCTAGGATTGGACAATTATACTAGAGAACGACTTAAACGACAATTTCCTTACACATGGGCGGAACATCGCATAACCTACCTGGGAATCCAACTGACCCAATCAACTAAACTATTGTCCTCCTCTAACTACCTGCCATTCTGCTCTAAATTACAAACAGACCTCTCCAGGCTGGCATTGTTTCAGTTCTCGTGGATGGGACGCTTAGCGGCGTTTAAAATGCTGCACCTTCCCCAAATACTATATCTATTTTGCACACTTCCTATTCCCATCCCTATTAGTTATTTCAACTCATTACAAGCAATCCTTTCTAAATTCCTATGGAAGGACAAAAAACCAAGATGTGCCCAATCTCAGATAGTTAAACATCGCATGGCCGGAGGCCTAGCCTATGTTAACTTCCAAGACTACCATACAGCATGCATTCTCACACAAGCCAGAGAATGGTTCCTTTCCCCTCACCACCAAACGATATGGGGGAAATTGGAAGCAACCTTACACCATGGTACTAAATTACCCTTGTGGTTGCTCGCCAACCCACTAGGAGTGAAACTCCCATCACTCCCATCTCCAACCATAGTGGCAACTGCAAAAGCCTGGTCCCAACTCCTAAAAACGACCTCATCCCACCCTAACCAAGCGACCGTTCAACTACCTATTGACACCCTACAGGCATTAATGTGCTCGACATCATTCCATCATTGGAAAGACAGAGGTATCTTATACATATCTGATCTCTACAATAGTGACAAACCCAAATCATTCCCCACGCTGCAGAAGGATTACCAGATCCCTAATTCAGACTTATTTCTGTACATTCGTACACTACACTGCCTACACACCCTCATAGTAAGGACATGCACTTTACCCCAACCTGCTTGGATTTATCTCAAATCAACTCATACACATGTGAAGGGTATAACAATGTTTTACAACCTCCTCCAATCTAAAAATACAATGGCAAGCTCCACCTCCCTCAACAGATGGGGAAGAGACCTGAACCAGACCTTTACTCTTGACCAATGGGGAAAGGTGGGGCAATCCACCTATAAGGCCACCAGCTGTTCCACATTATGGGAACTAGCATACAAGTTAACTTACCGATGGTACCTAACGCCCGACAGGTTATCCAAATTTAACCCTGCAACTGACAACTCCTGTTGGAGGAAGTGTGGACACAAAGGCAACCTCCTCCACATTTTTTGGGATTGCCCAAAAATGTCTACCTTTTGGCAATCTGTGTTCCAACTTATGGAGGTTGTCACAAAGTTAACCATTGAAGGGAACCCAGCCTTGGCATTACTATCCTTGACCATTGACCGATTCTCAAACCCATCAAAATCTTTCATTATTCACATCCTGTTAGCAGCCCGCATCAGCATAACCAGAAAATGGAAAGATCCACTTCCCCCCAACATAACTGATGTAATAAGATCCACACATGAACATTGTATTTATGAAACAACCCTAAATATATGCCAGCACGTCAAAACGCGTTCAAGCCAAAATGGCAACAATGGTTTGAATGGGTCAACTCCCCCGAACTGGTTAAGACTTTTTCTCCTGAACCTTGATTACAAATGCTACTAGAAACTGTCTTGCGTGGGGTTTGGGGGGCATCGCTACATGGGCACAGTCTTTGAGGGGTGCCCCTGTGGAGAGGCCTTCCCAACTCATCCAAGAGGTCACAAAAGACCCCACAACAACGTCCAAGGAACTACAGACCTCACTTGCCTCAGTTAAGGTCAGCGTTCATGCCTCAACCATCAGGAAAAGACTGGGCAAAAATGGCCTGCATGGCAGAGTTCCAAGGAGAAAACCACTGCTGAGCAAAAAGAACATCAAAGCTCGTCTCAATTTCTCCACAACACATCTTGATGATCCCCAAGACTTTTGGGACAACATTCTGTGGACCGATGAGACAAAAGTGGAACTCTTTGGAAGGTGTGTGTCCAAGTATATCTGGGGTAGAAGGAACACTGCATTTCATAAAAAGAACATTATACCAACAGTAAAATATGGTGGTGGTAGTGTGATGGTCTGGGGCTGTTTTGCTGCTTCAGGACCTGGAAGACTTGCCGTGATAAAAGGAACTATGAATTCTGCTGTCTACCAAGAGATCCTGAAGGAGAATGTCCGACCATCTGTTCGTGTACTCAAGCTGAAACGAACTTGGGTTCTGCAGCAGGACAATGATCCTAAACACACCAGCAAGTCCACCACCGAATGGCTGAAGAAAAACAAAATGAAGACTTTGGAGTGGCCTAGCCAAAGTCCTGACCTGAATCCTATTGAGATGTTGTGGTATGACCTTAAAAAGGCCGTTCATGCTCGAAAACCCTCTAATGTAACTGAATTAGGACAATTCTGCAAAGATGAGTGGGCCAAAATTCCTCCAGGACGCTGTAAAAGCCTCATTGCACGTTATCGCAAACGCTTGGTTGCAGTTGTTGCTGCTAAGGGTGGCCCAACCAGTTATTAGGTTTAGGGGGCAATCACTTTTTCACACAGGGCCATGATGGTTTGGAGTTTTTTTCACCTTTAATAATAAACACCTTAATTTACAAATTGCATTTTGTGTTTACTTGTGTTGTCCTTGACTATTGTTTAAATTGGTTTGATGTTCCGAAACACTTAAGTGTGACAAACATGCAAAGGAACAGGAAATGAGGAAGGGGGCAAACACTTTTTCATACCACTGTATCTTCCTGGGACTTGTAGTCCGCCGCTGTATCTCTCACCTGCACCATCAATGGATTGAGATCATCTTCCACTGTGCTGATCCGCTGCTCCGCAGCGGTGACCTTATGCCTAATTTCCTGGACATCATCTTTCAATATAGCAAAGTCCACCCAGATAGTTTCCATCTGATTAGAGAGCACCGCATGGCAGCTTTTAATTGTGTCCATAATTTGAGCCAGCGTGGGTTCTCCTACCTAAGCCCCGGATCCTCCTGCCTCTGCTTCTGTTGGAAGGGATGGCAGGGGAGTAGCCAGCGGGTCTGTAAGGTCAGACCATTCTGGGTCCCCCTCGGCGCTCAGGTGTCCATCCATCGCTGAGGCATTGTGTGTCCCTGCAGCTGCTAGGCGCCATCTTGGGCAGCCTCATGCGCGAATCTGGCCAGATGGTCCGCGGGCCGTATTTGTTAACCATGCTCATGTGCCCGGTATGTCCCTGAATTGATATTACCGCTTGGTGGGCTGATCCTGGGTCTCAGGCTGATAAGGATGGGTGAAGGATTCTAACGCGTTCCAGAGCTCTCAGAAACAGGTCTTCACATACCGGAAGTCGGACACGCCTCCCCCAAAATAAAACTATTTAACATCTTTCATTTCATTCCTGCATTGATAGCCTTAACAGCCCTGGGAAAAAAGCTCTCTTTAAATCTATTTGCCCTTGTTTTAATTACCCTAAAATGTCTCCCAGATGGCAATAATTCAAAGAAATGACAACCAGGATGAGGCTGGTCTTTCACTATTTTTCCTGCTCAAAGGCAACGAGTCTCAAGTTCACACCCTACAATTTTCTGCACTGTTCGAAACACTCTCCTTAGTGCCTCCTTCAGCCACACTTACACACAGGCTCCATAGGTGGCTGATCACAAGAGAAAGAGAAACACTCTACATAGCGTGATCTCATTTCAACTAGTTTATTGTTATTTTTAAAACAACTCCTCTTATGATTACACTTACAAGATTTAATATTTAAAATAGCAAAGTAATATAAATCAATCTGTAACTGTTCAGGAGGAGACACCATCCTCTATCTCGTGCATCCACTGTTTAGACAGACTCAGGCTAATCCTAGTGACATGCTATCCTAGGGCATGACTGGAAGTGAGAATAGCATGTCACGAGTGGAGAGGATTAGCTGACCATGTCCCTGCCTGCTCCCTGGACCAATGCTTTCCTGTGGACCACAGCACTACCAAAACCACAGGTAATTTTTTTTTTTACCCTTTGCTCAGCAGAATGTATTTTGGGGTGTAATTAATGGCATGTATATGCTACGTGTTAGAAAGATGAAGGGCCTTAAAAAAATTTGATAAGTTGGGGACGTGGCTGGAAATTGACCGTGGTGGTACCAGTCTGCTCCAGGCAACAGCGGCTCTCCAGGGCATACACAGTATGCGGTAATCACCAGCAACTGCAGTGACACACACCGCAAAAGCTCTGGGACACTCAGCGAGATGTCAAAGAGCAGGAAGGAGCTGAGTGAGTTTTACCCAGCACCAGCCAGACCGTGTCTCCAAGATGGCTCCAGCGGCTGCAGGGCCTCTACACGCGGCAGGCCAACTACGTCAGGTATACAGACACAGGAGATGAGAGATGGAATGCGGATGACTCCTCTACCAGGAAGCAGCTCCTCTTCCCCTTCTGTCAGCCCAGCTAACACTAAATCCAGGATGTCACAAAACACAGATCAAGACAGTGAGGTGAGCCCCTCTCTGATTTCCATTCCTGTCAGTGCTAATCTCCATAAGTTGATTGTATCTTTCCCCACATCAAACCAACCGGTCTTGGACATAACTTTGAGAGACGTGTCACTATCCCTTCAGAGTTCCACACACGCTGATATTGTCAAAATAATGCACCACTTCACATCTGAACTGTCTTCTGTGGGGGAAAGAGTCATTAAAATAGAAGATAAAATGAGAGAATTTACCACATCCTTCAACAATCTAGTAGATGCACATGGCGAAAAAGCAAATGACATTGACTAAATAAAAGATAAGCTGGCAGATCTTGAAGATAGTCCCAGAAGGAAAAACATAAAAATAAATGGAATATCAGAGTCTGTCCAACCTCTTGCCTTAAAAGAATATTTTACTCAACTGATGGCTGCTTTTCTCCCAGGCTAGTATCCCGGTGCCACACACAGGAGTGCAGAGAACAGCAGGCAGAGAGGATGTTCCCGACAAACTGGAACACAGGAGAGTACAGGCAAGCCGGATTATATACAGACGGGTAACACTGGAACAGATGCTGAGGCAAGAGCAGGTTCAAGGTACTAGCAGGGTCGGTAACAGGCGGGCAGCTGATTAACCCGAGGAGCAGGCAAGTTGAAGTCCGAGACAAGCCGGGGGCAGATGCAGGTGTAAGGCAGGAGTAGTCAGAAGCAAGCTAGATCAATACAGGAACAGATGCAAAGTCACAGAGATATCACAGGGAACACTGTAAATCAGACACCATTGTTCCTGTGTACAAGCCCAGTTTAAATAGTCCGTTTGGTGCCAGGAATCATGCGCAAGCTCCTGTGCAGCTCTTCAAACGGGGATTCTGGCAATGATTTCCTGACATTGCCCGCCTCCAAGGGGCAGCCTCTGGAATAACTGGATCAAACTTTTGATGTGGATATTGCCTTCAAGTTCCCACAAGTTCTCCTCTGGTCCATACCGCTTCCACTTAATCAAGAACTGAATATGATTGTCTAGCTTCCTACAATACAAGATTGCTTCAACCTCAAATTCTTCTTCCCCATCAATTATTATAGGTTCTGGTGGACCAGTATTCTGTTCAGGAAAGAAATTGGGCACAGAAGATATTAACAGGGGCACATGAAAAACAGGATGAATCCTGAATGACTCCAGCAGTTCCAGCTCATGTCGTTAATATTTGATTATTCACACCCTCAGTGCTGCTTATTTGGTGGACTGAGTATATGCACTGTTTTCAGTGTGTGATAGCACGTTGGATATTAGCACCTTAATATTTATTTTCCAGCACGTAGGTCTATTTTTATCGCAATCTTGGATTTACTTTTTAATATTTTTATATACTTGACATGCCTTTATGGGACACCCTTTACATGGAATGGCTTTATCTGTTTATACTTAAGTTTTATTACTTCTCAATATCACTCTGTCTGTTATATTTACTGTATTTATAGTAAGTGACCCTGCTCTTAGGATCAGCTTGAATACTATCATTAGATACTACTGATCCCATTCACCTTTTATATATTTAGTATAGTGCACCACTACATTTTTAACCGTTCATTCACTTGTGGGTTCAGTTATTTCCCCCAGTGTGTGCAGCCATACACTTGCTAGGAGTTCTTCTATCGGCGCAGGAATACCCCCCCCCCCTTTTTTACTAGAGTGAGAAGAGTTATTGTAGGCAAACGTGACTAAAGGTAGCAGGAAATTCAGTCATCCTGCGAAAATGAGGAGAAGCAGAGCAGGTATTGCTTGAGATTCTGATTGCTGCTCTCTGACTGCTCATTTGTCTGTGGGTGGTAGAGGAAAAAGATTCCTAGAGACTTACATAATGCTTTCCCGAACATGGAGGTGAATGGCACTCCTGGATCAGAGACAATGTTAGCTGGAACTCTATGAAGCTTTATGATCTCCCTGATAAAGACTTGTGCTGTCTCAGGAGCTGAGGGTGTCCATTTCATTGTAATAAAATGTGCTGTCTTGGACAGCCGATTCAGCACCATAAAGATGGTGCTATGACCCTCTGCTGGAGGAAATTCTACAGTAAAGTCTATTGAGACCATTTTTCAAAGCCTCTCTGGAACAGTTAATTGTTTCAGCAACCCCCAAGTCTTAACTTTACTATTCTTGCTTCAAATGCAGATGGTACAGGATTCCACATATCTTTTACAATCTCTTGCTACTTGAGACTAGGGATGAGCCGAACACCCCCCGGTTCGGTTCGCACCAGAACTTTAGAACGGACCCCAAATTCGTACGAACGTTAGAACCCCATTGAAGTCTATGGGACTCGAACGTTCGAAATTAAAAGTGCTAATTTTAACTGCTAATATGCAAGATACTGTCCTAAAAAGGTTTTGGGGACCTGGCTCCTGCCCCAGGGGACATGGGTCAATGCCTAAAATGTTTTTTAAAAATGGCCGTTTTGGTGGGAGCACTGATTTTAATGACGATTAAAGTGAAAAAAAGTGAAATATTCCTTTAAATATCATGCCTGGGGGGTGTCTATAGTATGCCTGTGAAGTGCCACGTGTTTCCCATGTTTAGAACAGTCCCTGCACAAAATGACATTTAACGGAAATAACATCATTTAAAACTGCTTGCAGTTTTAATGTTATATCTGGTTCCTGCAATATGGTTGAAAATCATTGAGAAAAATGGCATGGGTAGCCCTCCCTGCCCATTACCAGCCCCTTTGTGTCTTGTACGGATATTAAGGGGAACCCCGTACCCATATTAAAAAAAGGAAATACGTGTGGCCCCCAGGCCCTATTTACTAAGAACAGCAGTATACAGGTGGTGCAAACAAGACAGGGACTGTGTAGGTTTGTTGTGTTAAGTAGAATCTGTTTGTAATTTTCAACTGGTACATTTTTAAAGTGTAGCTCCAGTCAAAAAATCTATTTTTAAGCTTTTTGGAAAACATAGGGAAGGGTTATCACCCCTGTATAATTTGTTTTGCCGTCCGTCTTTTTTCATCTCACTTCCTGTTGTCTCCTTCCATTTGCAAGTAGGAGACGTTTGTAAGTTGGATGTTTGAAAGTAGGGACCTGCCCTATATGCTCTGCAGAAATGGCGGAACAAGGTGTTGGTTTTGCCACAACATTGTAAGCCCTCAAAGTGACTCTTGGTGGGCGCTGGAGCGCTCTGCTGTGAACGATTATATCAAGAATTGTAATTACATGCCATTGTGGTAGAAAAATTGACCTTTGGTGGTTGTGGTGCTGGTGCCACAACACTATAAGTCCTCACAGTTACTTTGGGTGGGCACAGCAACGGGCCCTCCTGTGAAATATTATATCAAGAATTGTAATTACATGCCCCTGTTATACAGGGGCTGAAAAATTGGGCTGCTGGCACTGGTGCTGGTGCCACGACACTGCAACCTCTCCCATATACTCTAGTTGTAGTGCAGGAATGAGCCCTGCTGCAAAGCATTGCATCAAAAATTGTAATTAAACGCCCCTGTTAAACAGGGGCAGAAAAACTGGGCCTTAGGCACTGGTGCTGGTGCCACGACACTGCAACCTCTCCCATATACTCTAGTTGTAGTGCAGGAATGAGCCCTGCTGCAAAGCATTGCATCAAAAAGTGTAATTAAACGCAACTGTTAAACAGGGGCAGAAAAAGTGGGGTGGTGGCATCACCCAGAACCAGAAATGTTCTTCCAACATATCAGCGGAGGAGGAAGAGGATAGACAATCAACATAACAGGACAGTCACTCAGCATCAGCATAGGCAGTCTTGAAGGGATGTGATATTTCAAAAAAAATTATTTGGTTACATCAGCTTCAGGTGCTTGGTAGCTGTGGGTGATCCAAGACTGATTCATCTTGATGAAGGTCAGTCGATCAACTGAGTCGGTGGACAGGCGCACCTTGTGATCGGTAACAAAGCCACCAGCGAACTGAAGGTACGTTCCGAAATAACAGTGGACGCAGGACAGGCCGGAAGCTCAATTGCACACTGTGCAAGCTCTGGCCAGTGATCCATCCTCAAGACCCAGTAAGCCAGAGTATTTTCGGTGGGAAATGTGTCCAAGTCTGACCTTGCCCTAGGTATTCCTGCACCATGTAAATCAGACGCTGGCAATGGTTGCTGGAACTGATCATACCTTGGGGCTGCGGACTAAAAAATTGTCTGAAAGCAACGGTCAGACGGCCACCTTCTCCACCGCTCCTTCTGACCGATGCCTCAGCAACACGTTGTCCAGGACCAGGAGTTTGTAACCTCCCAGTCTCTGGAAACGCGTTGCACAGACCTTTCTGCAAGGCCTCCCGGAGATGTCTCATCCTCTGCTCCCTCTGCGACGGCAAGATAAGGTCGGCAACCTTACCCTTGTACCGTGGATCAAGGAGAGTAGCCAGCCAGTAATGGTCCCTCTCCTTGATCCGAAGAATACGAGGATCCTTTCGCAGGCTTTGCAGGATCAGGGAGGCCATGCAGCGTAGGTTAGCTGAGGCATTCGGTCCAGAGTCCTCTGGGTCACTAAGGACAACATGATCCACAGCTACCTCCTCCCAGCCACGCACAAGTCCACAGGTTTCTTGGGACTGTAAATCATCCCTACAAGACTGCTGGTGCTGCTGCTGATGCTGGGTGCCAGCCTCCACCTCCATGCTGACACAATCATCCTCCTCCTCCTCCTCATCCTCTTCCTGTGTGATGGGTGGCACAGCAGGAACACTGTCTGGATAAAGGGGGCCTTGAGAGGCAAGGAAGTCCTCCTCTTCCTGCCTCTGTTCTGCCTCAAGTGCCCTGTCCATTATTCCACGCAGCGTATGCTCCAAGAGGTGGACAAAAGGTACAGTGTCACTGATGCATGCACTGTCGCTGCTCATCATCCTTGTGGCCTCCTCAAACGGTGACAGGACAGTGCATGCATCCCTGATCATGCCCCACTGGCGTGGTGAGAAAAAACCGAGCTCCCCTGACCCTGTCCTGGTGCCGTAGTCACACAGGTACTCATTGATGGCCCTCTGCTGCATGTGCAGCCGCTGCAACATGGCCAATGTTGAGTTCCACCTGGTGGGCATGTCACATATAAGGCAGTTCTTGGGCAGGTTCAACTCCTTTTGGAGCTCAGCCAGCTGAGCACAGGCATTAAATGATCGGCGGAAATGCACACAGACTTTCCTGGCCTGCTTTAGGACATCCTGTAAGCCCTGGTACCTGCCCAAGAACCGCTGCACCACCAGGTTAAGGACGTGAGCCACACAGGGCACATGGGTCAGTTGTCCCTGTCGGAGGGCAGAGAGGAGGTTGGTGACATTGTCGCAAACCACCATTGCTGGCTTAAGCTGGCGTGGCGTCAACCACCTCTCGGCCTGCCCCTGCAGAGCTGACAAAACATCCGCCCCAGTGTGGCTCCTGTCCCCCAAACAAACCAGCGCAAGCACGGCATGGCATTGTTTTGCCTGCGTACTTGCGTAGTCCCTGGAATGCCTACGGAGAACCGCTGGTTCTGAGGACAGAGCACTGGAAGAGGCCATGGAGGAAGAAGAAGAGGAGGGGGTGGAGGAGAGAGGTGTGTCACAACCAATAGTAGCATTTTGGAGGCGTGGTGGCGGAAAAAACCTCCAACACTACTGCACCTTGTCCTGCATCCTTCCCAGCTGCCAGAAGAGTGACCCAATGGGCCATGAAAGACAGGTAACGTCCCTGTCCATGCCTGCTGGACCATGAGTCAGCGGTTATATGCACCTTACCACTGACTGCCCTGTCCAGTGAGGCAAGGACATTGCCTTCCACATGCTGGTAGAGAGCCAGAATCACCTTCCGTGAGAAAAAGTGGCGTTTGGGGACCTGCCACTGAGGAACCGCACATTGCACAAACTCACGGAAGGGGGCCGAATCTACAAACTGAAAAGGCAGCAGTTGAAGTGCTAGCAATTTTGCCAAGCTAGCATTCAACCGCTGGGCATGTGGATGGCTGGGAGTGAACTTCTTTCTACGGTCCAGCAGCTGGGGCAGGGAAATTTGACTGCTACAATCGGACGTGGGTGTACTGCTAGCAGAGTGCCCGGAAGCACTTGGCTGTGACACACCTAATTCTACACCTTCATTCCTCTCAGTGCAGATTTCAGAGAGGAATGAAGGTCTAGTGGGGTTGGAGATCCCAGCTGATCAGGAGCAAGGAGAGGTCTGCTTTGTTCTTTGGTGTGGGTCTTTGAGGTAAGCTTGCCAATGAGCTGCATGGCAGGTCAACATATGTCTGGTCAAGCATGTGGTGCCCAATCAGCTGATGTTTTGGCCACATGAGATACGCTTGAGACACATGCAAATAGCAGCGGTGTGATCTGATGCACTCATCTCAAAAAAGGCCCACACCAAAGAATTTTTAGAATAATGCGCAGAGGCAGCGTCCTGCACAGTCGGAGCTCTGTGGTGTGATTCAGTCGGTGTGCTGCATCTAAGCTGGCCCCCGGAGGGCATCCTTCCTCATTGGAGATGTGCCTCCTCCTCTCTCCTACCAGGCACCCACGTAGAGTCAGTGCCCTCATCATCCCCTCCCCCTTCATCACTGGAGCAAACCTGGCAGTATGCTGCAGCTTCTGGAACATGACTGCTAGATTGTAGTCCTTTTTGAGCATCCCCTCTCTCTGCGCTCATGCTACTGCCTTCCTCTAGCTGAGTATCATCCTCAGGGCCTACAAAACACTGGGCCTCCTCCTGGAGCATGTGCCCAACACTGTGCTCAAACTGTTTGGGGGACTCCTCAGGAGGACATGGTGGATCTAGGGAAGGAGTCACTGATGATGACATTGAGACGAGGGAAGAGGATGCGTTGGCAGCTGCTTTGCTAGTACCCTGAGCCTGGGTGAGAGAGAATGAGGAGGATGAAGAGGGCTTGGTCATCCACACTTCCAAGTCTTCAGCATGATGCAGCTCAACACGTCCAGGAGGACAAGGACAAGCGTTTCACATGGCCACGTGCTGATGATGATTCACCGCGCCCACAACCAGCACTGTTGTCTCTAGACACAGAGCCTGCTTGCCCTCTTTTATTGGCTCGTGCCTGTCTGCCTCTCCTTGTTGGCCTTCCGGACATGGTAATGACCTGCAGGGAGATGGGAAAACCAGCAATTGGGTAGTGTATATTATGCTGGAGGCACACAACACCCACTAACTCCTGCAGATGCCTGTATGATATAACACCAGCAATAAAGGGTAGATACAGGTGTATACTGGGCTGGAGGCACACAACACCCACTAACTACTGCAGATGCCTTTATGAGAGAACACCAGCAATAAAGGGTAGATACAGGTGTATATTGTGCTGTGCTGGAGGCAAGGAACACCTGCTAACTCCTGCAGATGCCTTTATTATAGAACACCAGCAATTAAAGGGTAGATACAGGTGTATACTGTGCTGTGCTGGAGGCACACAACACCAACTAACTCCTGCAGATGGCTCAATTAGAGAACAGCATTATAGGTTTCTACAGGTGTATACTGCGCTGGAAGCACACAACACCCACTAACTTCTGCAGATGGCTCAATTAGAGAACAGCAATATAAGTAGCTACAGGTGTATACTGCGCTGGAAGCACACAGACAACACCCACTAACTCCTGCAGATGGCTCAATTAGAGAACAGCAATATAGGTAGCTACAGGTGTATACTGCGCTGAAGGCACACAGACAACACCCACTAACTCCTGCAGATGGCTCAATTAGAGAAGAGCAATATCGGTAGATACAGGTGTATACTGTGCTGAAGGCACACAGACAACACCCACTAACACCTGCAGATGGCAGATGGCTCAATTAGAGAACAGCAATATAGGTAGCTACAGGTGTATACTGCGCTGAAGGCACACAGACAACACCCACAACTCCTGCAGATGGCTCAATTAGAGAAGAGCAATATCGGTAGATACAGGTGTATACTGCGCTGAAGGCACACAGACAACACCCACTAACACCTGCAGATGGCAGATGGCTCAATTAGAGAACAGCAATATAGGTAGCTACAGGTGTATACTGCACTGAAGGCACACAGACAACACCACATTGATTGGGAATCACATGTCTGTTTTTGGTTGGGAGTGTCCGCGTTTGGTATGTCTATGTCCTTGTACACACGGTCGGACATTCCGACAACAAAATCCGTCGGATAAATTCCGACAGATTTAGTCCAGAATTGGTCCGGAAGTGGTGTTGCGTACACACGGTCGGACTAAGTTGTTGGAATTTCCGGTAGCCAAGAACACGGTGACGCAAACCGCGTACAACAGGACTAGAAAAGGGAAGTTCAGCACCACGTCCGGCACCCTTTGGGCTCCTTCTGCTGATCTCATGTTTATTGCGTGTTAATTGAAGTTTGGTTAGAGACGATTCGCGCTTTTCAGATTTGTGCTTCAGATCGTTACTGCTCTTCAGTTTGTGCTTGTGGGTTCATATCTGCTTATCAGTGCGTGTAGTCAGTTCGCATTTGTTGGTCATTGTGGACTATATCTTGGTATAGTACGCTTTGATTTTCAGTGCTTATTGTCCGCTCGTTTCTGGTTATCAGTTCGTTCTTTCAGGCCTTGCTATTTATTGGTGCCTTCTGTTGTCTGTTCTGACCGGCCGACCGTTTTGAAGCCATGTTTCATGTACGTACTCGTCGTAGAGTTTGTGCTGTACAGGGGCTTGGTGTTGGGCTTTTAGCTTTGACACAAGCCCGGTCCATGAACAGGGTGAGGTGGAGTTCGTGGACCAAGAATTGGTTGCTCCAGCGTGACCAGTTCTCGCACATGCCTTTGCTTCGTGAGATCCGGGAGAATAATCCTGGTGATTTCAGGAATTATCTCAAGATGATGGACCCCGTTTTTCACTGTCTGCTGGCTTTGCTGTCCCCTTAAATCAGCAAGCAGGATACCTGCATGCAGCAAGCCATCACTCCGGAGCAGAGGCTAGTTGCCCCGTTGCGCTACTTGGCAACAGGGAAAAGTCTTCAGGACCTCAAGTTCTCCACAGGCATCTCCCCCCAGACTCTGGGGATCATTATTCCAGAGACCTCTTCTGCCATCATTCAGGTCCTGCAGAAGGACTATATTAAGGTAAGTTTTCTCCTTTAACATCAAATTCTATGTATTTAATGTTTGCTAATGTATTGGATTTCTTTCCTCCTTCCCTAATTACCATGATTGCAATATGCTCTAATTGATATGCTGTGATATTGGCCAGTCGGTTTCACCTATTTTTGACTCCTATACACATGATGGAATGTAAACTAAATCATATTCTGCTTGCCTGCTGCGTTCTGCACAATTTTTTGAAAAAACATTCAGCAAACTATGTGGCCTCAGTTGGGCCTGATGCAGACTTGACAGAAAATGTGAACCTCACGGCCCTTGAAGCTGCTCGTCCTGGCTTGCCCCCCCCCCCCGAAGCGCCCGCGAGGTCAGATCCAGATATGTGGAGTACTTTGTGGGTAGGGGGGCCATTGATATGCCAGACAATGTCTGAGAGGCATTTTTTTATAATTTTTTTCTTTGAAACTCCAATAATCTTTGTTTTCATTTACTGCTTGGCTTTGTTTTCGGTGTCTCCTACGTTTTATTTGTGTTTTTTTGTGCCTTTTTCTACAACAGTGCAAACCCAAGTTTTGAGCGAGATGAGGTGACAGTCTCTTCTTCAGATAATCTTATTATGTTGTGGGTCTGCTACACACACACCTTATTTTTGTTGATAATGTATGTAGTGCATTACTGACAAAAATATTGCTAATTTTCAGCACCATGGCAGAAATATGTGGGGTCATGAAAATGGCGTGATTGGGGAAATTTAAACATCACTGTGGGTATTTACTAAAGGCAAATCCACTATGCACTACAAGTGCACTGCAAAAGTGCACCTGAAACTGCACTTGGAGTGCGAAGTGTATTTGCCTTTAGTAAATACCACCCATTGCCACAGAAAACAACAACTTTACAACAAATACTGCTTTTTCACATTGAAAAAGGAAGCCTCACATTGTTGATAATTTACCTTTTTACTCAAAACACATTCACATGTGCATTTAGAAAAGGGTTTTACAACAAACCAACATATTTGGTGTATATAAAACATTATTTTGGGTAACATTTTTCTAACTTGGCGTTTTTGTGTAAACAGGCATGTATCAAAGCATAACATACAAAACACAGGAACTTACAAGGTGCAACTTTGAAAAGTGAAGACAATATCAGGCAAGATTATGTACAAACTGTGCTGATATTGCCTTCATCAGATGGGGTGTCACCCCTGGAAAAGCCAAATTTGGAAGATGCACACAAATTGAGAATCATAGTGGCCAGTTTCCTCTTGTTCCCATGCCTGATGTCAACATGTGCTATCTCCCATCGTGGGATATCAATGTACATGTTTTGGGGGTTCATCTCAGCCACTTTGGTAGCAAGGAAGGGGTTGCACCCACAAAACACGTACATAGATACCCCATGATGGGAGATAGTACATGTTGACACACTGTGTGCATCTTGCAAATTTGGCTTTTCTAAAAATATTAAAAATGTTTTTTTAAATTTTAAATGGATGCTAGCTAGTTTTGGGTGTTTCAGACTCTCCCTAAAACATCAATGATGTTCTTCATTTTTTTTTTTTAACATGATTGATGTTTTTCTGTATATTCTCCAAATCACAATTGCACCCCAATATCTCCCCAATGAGGATCTGGGCACTTTCACTTGTAAAATGCAATTCTTCTTCCCCAACATCCACATCACCTAAAAAAACAAAAAAAAAACACACCATGTATTATAAATATGCAGACATACATTGATTAGCTTACTTGAAGCTGTGGTCTCCGACACTCACCTGTTGTAGTGACAATTTTGCCAATCTTTGCAATCTCTCCTTCCTCCTCCTTTTCCTCTGCTTGTGATTTTGGTATTCCCCTTTCTTTGGGAGGTGTGGGATCCCTGGTGTCCTCAGACGTCCCGAGTCTTCTCTCCCCTATGAGAATGTAAAAAAGGAATACTTAGCACACAGATATTTGAGGGCAGAATTAGGAATATGAAACATTGCTTGGAAGTGTCGTACAATTGTGTTTTTTGGCAGAGTTCAAAGGTGAAAACATTATTTTTGACACTTTCTAAAGCTGGAATACTTACCTGTTGTGTGAACAAATGTAGTCAAGTGCAACTTGTCAAAACATCATTTTTGGAGTGGGCTAACGAACAATGTTTATTACGAACGATTGAACCCATGAACATGAAAGTGGCCATTTTAAACTGTACACCATTAAATCAAAGCACATGGAGCAATATGCAAGCAATAATAATAATAATAATAATAATAATATGAACACACGACAACTACTTACTTTTTTGAAGAACTCACTTTATGCTTCTGTACTGAACGCGCTCCCTCGGTTTCAGGTCTGACCAGCATTTTCTTAGTTGATCCTTGGATCGTCATACCCCAAAATTCTTCTGAAGACTCTTCACAACTTTAGTCATGATCTTGGCCTTTCTGATATTTGGGTTTGGGTAAGGTCCATACTTCCCATCATAGCCGTTCCTCTTTAATATGTCCACCATCTCCAACATCTCTCCAAAAGACATATTTGAGGCCTTAAATCTTCTCCTTCAGGATCGGGCTTTCCTTGTCCTTCTCCTCGTTAGTGGAATTAGCATGCCCCTGCTGTGTCTCCGCCATGTGCTCTCCCCACTGCGCTGAAAGAGAAGGGGCGGGGAATAGACTAGAAAGAACGTCAGGGGTGGGCGGAGTTTCACGCATGCGCACTGTATATAAAACGCAACATGTGTGTGTTGTACCTACGATCTGTGAGCAGAGGGAGAAGCTGCCACGCTGATCGTTCAAACGAATGTACAATTTTTAACTTGGTACATCACTAGCCTATACTGCTTCTAGATTGAGGCCTGTATTGGGACAACATTTAGGAGAGTTTAACCTGACATTAGGGTGTGACTTGTGTTGTGTCTTGCAGAGAATATGGATGGGTTTAACAACCAAAGTTACCTCCCCCTGTTCATTGATAAGTACAGGGAGCTGCCCTGTCTGTGGCAAGCTACACATCCACACTACAGTAACAAATGAAAGAGGCAGGCAACGATAGAGAAACTGGTGGAGTTGGTGAAGCTGGTGGTCCCCAGGGCAGACATCAACTATTTAAGAACGAAAATTGGTGGCCTGAGGAGTACATATTTGAGGGAGCGCAGGAAGGTGCTGGAGTCCATGCAAACTGGAGCAGCAACAGATAACGTTTATGTTCCCAGGCTGTGGTACTATGAGAGGATGCCTTTTCTGTCAGACCAGACTGAGGTCAGGGAATCCCTCTCAACCCTTCCTTGCACACGTCCTTCTACTCTTCATTCCACCCCTGCTGAGTCTTCCGACGCCCACCCTGGGTCTTCCAGACAGGAAGAACTGGAGGAATCCAGCTTGAGCCTGGTATAGTATTGTTCTACATATTTTTGTAGTAAAAATGAATGATGTTAACTTGATTGTTGCTCACTAATTTCTGATTTTAGAAAGTATTTCACATATCAATAGACAGTAGTAGCCAAAACATTTGGGCCAAGAGTGAAAAATGCTGGGCTCAGAATGATAGTCTTTTCTATTTGTTAACAATTTGCAACAGTCAAGAGCTGAAAATTGTGTGTGTTTGATGAACCAAAAACTAAAACTATGTCCCTTTTTCATACACAGGAAGACATCAGCCAGGAGGAGGGTGTGGAATGCAGCAGCCAGGAGGTGGCTGTGGAACGTGGCAGCCAGGAGGAGGCAGGGACAAGCGGCAGCCAAGAGGTGGGCTGCCGTAGGAGACTGTCACAGGTCCCTCCCCTCCGCCTTCCACCCAAAAGGGCCAGAAAGGGGGGGAATGTGGAGGAGTCGGCTCTGAAGCTCATTGGGGAGGCTTCAGCGGCCCTCAAAGCCACCCCCACATATCACAATTGGCTGCCTGCAAACTCCAACAAATGTAGGAGGGGCAACACCTCTTGTGTGAGGAGCTCATTATCCACACACTCAACAAGGGGTTGTTGGGTCAAATCACACAAACAACACACTCGTGTGATTTGGGCCATGCTCCTCCTCCTCCTCTTTCTGCCACACCTCCAGCACCACAGCCACAACCTGGAAGGAAGCGTGGAAATAAGACCAGGGAGTGATGGCCTGGGTTCAGTCTGGTCTAACAGAAGGTGCAGCCTCTTGTAGGACCACAGCCTGGGAACATAGATGTCATCTGCTGCTGTTCTGGGTTTCTTGGACTTCAGGACCAGACTGCTCTCCCTCAAATATGTACTCCTCTGCCCACCAATTTTTGCATTAAAATAGTTGATGTGTGCCCTGGGGGCCAAAGGCTTCTTTAATCTTCCCAGTTTCTCCAGCGCTGCCTCCCTCTTTATTTGGTACTGACACCTAAATAAAGGGTTTTTTTTGATTCAAGAAATATTTGCCTATGTGTTTTACTTAAAAAAGGATAGTTTATTTGTGAGTAGGCAGGTACATTTCAAAAATACAAAGTCAAATTAATAACAAGGGACACCAACACCAAACAACCTCCTCTAGATTAAAAAAGCAAACAATAAAATACAAATATAATAATGGTGTTGTGGTAAGTTGACACACAAAACACACCAAAAAATTCTGAAAATGACCAAACTGTCAAAAAAGGAGATCTTGATTAAAAAAAACAACCACAAAATTTAAAAACAAAAAAAACAAAAAAATGATTGGGGAGATGTGATGAATTAAAATATTGTATTCATGAAATGAGGAAAAAGAATAAAGAGGAGAAGTGTGTGTGAATATGAGCAGCAAAACAACTTCATTCTTGTAGCATTGTAAAGAAAAAGAGAATGCGCTGCATTAAAGAGTTTTTAACATTGCAGCGTGACGAATGTGTTATATCGATTACGAACGGTAGTTTTACCTGACCGAGCGCTTCCGTCTCAAAATTTATTCTGAGCATGCATGGCACCTTGTCCGTCAGACTAGGCTACACACGATCGGAACATTTTATGGCAACAGTCCGATGGAGCCCACACACTGTCGGATTATCCGACAACACGGTCCGATTGGATATTTTCAGTTGGAATGTCTGACCACGTGTACAAGGGCTTTGACGGAATGTCTACATTGAGGGGGAAGCTTGCCTCTGTGTATGAGAGTGGGAACCTCTGGAGCCTGTTCCTATTGTTGGATTTACTTTGCGGGGGTGGGATAAATCCCCACCTTACAAGCTGCTGTAATGGAGGTTTCTCTTAAGATTTTGGCCTGGAATGTTAGGGGTCTCAACTCAAAATGTAAGCGCTCATTAATTTGGACTATATAAAAAAACATAAACCACATATAATACTGTTGCAGGAGACACATCTTCTGGGCTCCAGGGTTCTCTCTCTAAAAAGGGCACATATTGCTGGGGCCTACCATGCCACATATTCATCATACACCAGAGGGGTGTCTACTCTGGTCACTAAGAGTATGCCTTTTTCGATACATGCTATTTGGACCAACACGAGAGGGATGTTTGTGATATTGGTGGTGCAAGTGATGAACAGATTTATAACAATTTTTAACCTGTATGTGCCTCCTCCTTTCTTGCTGGCTCATTTAGATGATATGCGGCAGGCTACCCATGAGGTGGCGGAAGGGAGGATTTTCATACTGGGAGACTTTAACTCTGCGTCTGACCCGGCATTGGATAGGCTGGGAATGGCCTCTGGCACGGAGGCTCCCTTGGCGGGCTGGTTATCTGCTCATGGTTTTAGAGATGTCTGGCGTTTCCATAATCCTGATAAAAAAGAGTACTCCTGTTATTTTGAAACACATGAGACGCTCTCCGGAATAGATCCCGACAGAGGGGGATGGTATGGCATTAGCCAAGGGGGTTTCTTATCTGCCTAGAGCCCTTTCAGATCACTCCCCTATGCTACTGGAATTGGGGCTAGGGCCGAAACCACGCCTACGTGTCTGGAGGATGGAGGCCAGTTGGCTGCAGGAGGAGTATATAAGGATTAAGTGTACAGAGGCTATCAAACCCTTTTGGGATGAAAATGGTAATACTAATTCTTTTTTCCTCCAATGGGAAGCCTTCAAGGCCACGTTAAGGGGGGTGTTTACAGCTGAAGTTCAAGGGTTTAAAAAACAACTAGCTTCCACAGTACAGCTTAAGGAAACAGAAGTGACACTGGCGGAGGCAGAATATCTTAGGGACCCCAACAGGGAAAGGTTACTGACTCTACAGACCAGAACCAGGGAGAACAAGACAGTTCTTACAGACCATACCACCAAACTTAACCTCGCACAATGTAGGTGTATTTTTGAATATGGCGACAAGAATGACAGGCTTCTGGCATACTTGGCGCAGCCGGAATATATTAAATCAGTATATGGTAATTTTAGAGTTGAAGTATGTGACTCAGCCGATATCCTGAAAGTTTTTGCTCAATATTATGAGGAACTGTATAGGTCTTGTGCTCCTATGGGGACGGATGATTTAGAAACATACATGGCAGATATAGACCTACCTAAGTTGTCAGAGGATGACAGTAATGCTTTGGAAACGGGTATCACGGTGGAGGAAGTGGAGAAGGCGATTGCCTCTTTTCCCCCTAGAAAATCCTCTGGTTTACATGGCCTCCCCTCAGAATGGTACAACACTTTTGGGGGTGTGTTGGCCCCCCGTCTTCTGAAAGTATTCAATGCAGCCAGGTTGGATGGTAGACTTTCCCCCTCAATGAGGGAAGCTTTGGCTGTCCTGATCTCTAAAGGGGGAAAAGACCCTCGAGAATGTGATTCCTATCATCCGATCTCGCTGATGAATGTTGATACAAAAATTCTGGCAAAAATACTGGCAGGAAGGCTACAATCAGTCACCCTAAAATTAGTGGATGCTGATCAAACCGGTTTTATCCAAGGTAGATATGCTCAGATGAACGTTAGAAGACTCTTTGTAAACCTCCAGACCACTCATGACAACTCTGGGACTAGAATAGTGGCCTCCTTGGATACAAAAAGGCCTTCGACTCTGTCGAGTGGCCATTTCTGTTCCACCTTCTGGAGTCTTACGGATTTGGCCCTGTCTTTATCTCTTGGGTGTGGCTTCTCTTTGCCCTGGCTATAGAGCCTCTAGCGGTTAGGTTGAGGATAACTCCAGATCTGACGGGACTGCGACTTGGGGAATTTGAGGATAGAGTGTTGTTATATGCAGACGATATTCTTTTGTATCTGCAGGATCCGGGGCCCTCGCTGTTGGAGGCCTTTCGAATGATTCAGGAGTTTGGGGATTACTCCGGATTTCAAATTAATTGTAATAAATCCTCCCTCTTCCCTATTGGTGAAGCTGTGGCGGTCTCGCCGGATTGCCTCATTCCTCTGTCCACCTCTTTTAGGTACTTGGGGGTGTAGGTTCAACTTCCCATTTCTAAATTCCTGGAAACAAACCTGGCACTAGGGATGAGCTTGGTGTTCGAGTCGAACGCATGTTCGACTCAAACAGCGGCTGTTCGCCCATTCGGCAAAGCCAGATCTCTCCACGCGAATTTGGAGCGAACGCATCGCAGTGCAATGCTGGCTCATGATTGGCCAAGCATGCACTGTGACCCCACTTGCTTGGCCAATCACAGTGGCGGCAGCGAGGATAGCCATAATTTACCACAGGCAGGATGCCTGTGGCCAGTTATAGCTCAGGCTGTTTTGTACACGCCCCATACTATATAAGGCCACCAGTGCAGCGGCCTTGTGTAGTGTTCCGGTGTCTGCAGGAGTTAGTGGGTGTTGTGTGCCTTCAGCGCAGTATAAACCTGTATCTACCATATTGCTGTTCTCTAATTGAGCCATCTGCAGGAGTTAGTGGGTGTTGTGTGCCTCCAGCGCAGTATACACCTGTATCTACCTATATTGCTGTTCTCTAATTGAGCCATCTGCAGGAGTTACTGGGTGTTGTGTTCCTCCAGTGCAGTATACACCTGTATCTACCTATATTGCTGTTCTCTATTTGAGCCATCTGCAGGAGTTAGTGGGTGTTGTGTGCCTCCAGCGTAGTATACACCTGTATCAACTTTTATTTCTGTTCTCTAATAGAGCCATCTGCAGGAGTTAGTGGGTGTTGTGTGCTTCCAGCGCAGTATACACCTGTATCTACCTTTATTGCTGTTCTCTAATAGAGCCATCTGCAGGAGTTAGTGGGTGTTGTGTGCTTCCAGCGCAGTATACAACTGTATCTACCCTTTATTGATGTTCTCTAATTGAGCCATCTGCAGGAGTTAGTGGGTGTTGTGTGCCTCCAGCGCAGTATACACCTGTATCTACCCTTTATTGCTGTTCTCTAATTGAGCCATCTGTAGGAGTAATGCCACGTACACACGTAGCAGACTATCCGAACGAGCTACCGGCCCACACACGGTACTTTTGCACCGGACTAAGTCTGTCGGACTATCCGCCGTACTTTTGAAATGAACGGACTCGCCCACATACGCAGAGGAAAGTCCACTCATTTTGAGCACGTCTTCAGGTAGCCGGGGCCAGCAACGCCTCCTTCACTGGTCCCGGCTACCTGAAGACGTGCTCAAAATGAGTGGACTTTCCTCTGCGTATGTGGGCGAGTCCGTTCCCCACGCCTTTCCTTTTTTTAATAAGGGTATGAGGTTCCCTTTAATATCTGTACAAGACCCAAAGGGGCTGTTAATGGGCAGGGGGGCTACCCATGCCATTTTTCTCAATGATTTCCATCCATATTATCGGAACCAGATATTACATTAAAACAAGCAGTTTTAAATTACTTTTTTTCCCGTTGTCATTTTGTGCAGGGACTGTTCTAAACACAGGAAACACGTGGCATTTCACAGGCATACTATAGACACCCCCCAGGCACGATATTTAAAGGAATATTTTTTCTCAGTTTAATCAGGGTTCTAAAGTTTAGGGTTCTAAAGTTTGCACAAATTTTCGGTCCGTTCGAAAGTTCTGGTGCGAACCGAACCGGGGGTGTTCGGCTCATCCCTACCTGGCACAAGTAACGGTGAACTTTAGAGAGAAGGCGCAAAGGAGGCAGAATTTTCTGATTACATTGATGAGACCGATAAATCTCTTTAAGATGATTTTTCTTCCTAAGTTCCTGTGCATTCTCTCAAACTCGCCAGTTTTTGTAACGCTAATATTTTTTAAGCAACTTGACTCCATCATTGTTGGTTTTCTGTGGGGCTCCAGGCCGCCCAGGGTATCATTGGCAGTCTGCCAGTTAGGATGGGTGGAATGGCCCTTCCTGATTTTAGGCCCTACGTTATGGCCTCTGAGCTTATTTTTTTTGCATTGGCGACTTTATCCACAAACACCCAATGCTACTACCCTGTTGGAGGCAGCAGTTGCCACCTCACAGGAAACCCTACAAAACATGCTATATAGGAGGGGGATCCCAGGGAGGAAGATGGGTACGGTAATGACACTTCCTGGGAAGGTGTTCCACATATGCTCTCAATGGAGGAAAGACGACCCTTTGTGGTTGTCCCCTATTAGTCCCCTGTGGTATAATAAAACCCTAGAGGAATTTCTTAAGCTACCTGATGGGCATAGAACCTGGGCTAAATATGGTATAAAGTATCTGCACCAGATCTACCAAGACTACCATCTCTGTACCTTTGATCAATTAAGAGAACAATTTGGAGTGCCCAGGACCTGGGTCTTTCGCTATGCACAGCTGAAGCATGCAGCTACCACACAGTTTGGGAAGGGGGAAATTTTGGTATAGAATACAGGAGCTGGAGAAGGTTCTAACTGATCGAGATCCAGTCAAGCGAATTTCCAGGTACTATGCGGCAATGGGCCTGGGAGTGACGGTTGCAACTTCTAGACCCATGGAGCGGTGGGTGAAGATTGTCCCCAAGCTCTCGGGAGAAATGTGGCAGGAGGTATTTGACGCATATTTGGGATCTGTTGTTTCTTCCACTGACAAAATGATCCAGTTCCACTACTTGCATCAGCAATATTATACACTGGCTAGACTTTATCGAATGCAGAGGAGGGACTCGGCTAACTGCCATAAATGCAAGGGGGGCGGAGGGTACTTTTCTACATATGGTATGGGAATGTGAAAAAGTGCGGCCACTATGGTCCCAGGTGACTGAGTTTATTTCAGATCATTTTGATCTCCTCAACATCTGTTCTCCTCTGAGATGTCTCCTGGGAATCTTCGAGGAAGAAGAGATGAAGGCTCACACAAAACTATTTCTTAGGATCCTATTTTTTGGGGTTAAGAAACTCATTGCCAGGAGATGGATACACGATGAGCAATTGACTTTGGGTATGTGGATAAAAATAATAAATGCAGATGTGTTGATGTATAGAATGACTTATGAGGCTAGGGGTGCCTCCAAGAAGTTTAAGAAAGTATGGTTCCGAGTGCGCATGCGCGAGTGCTCCGTGATGGCCGCTTAAGCCGGGAGCTCCGCATCACCCCTGCTCCATTATCGCTCGTGGCACCGCAGCAACAACCCGAACGGCTCCTTTTTACCCCGTTCGCTTCGGGGAACCCGACGGGAACACCCGCAGATGCCCGGTCCGGCGGCCAGACGAGATCTGGGACCGGATTTTAGCAAAGAAGAAACGGAGAGGGTGTACCAAGATGGCCGCCGTCCAGATTACCTCACAGCCTCACACAGCCACAGGGGACAAGCAAACTGAACACAGGCAAGTGTTAACCCCTGCAACTCTGTCATATTCACAAGTGGCCCAGGGCAGTCACCACTATCCCCAGACTCCGTCCCCAGCCTCCACAGAATCCCTCCTGAGCCGTCACATTGAGGATAATGCCCTGTCTCCATTAGGGCCTTTATCTCCATGCCTCATGGCTACACCTCCCCCTCCCAGGCCTACACAGGACTCTGTCTCCCCGCAGGAAGACCTTTTTCTTAAATTGTCAGCCCTCCTGGAAAGGGACCTGGCGAACACAGCAGCACAGATTACTAATGACATGAGGTCTGATTTTGCCAACCTAGGTTCTAGGATGGAAGCGATTGAAAGTAAACTGGACATTACTGTCTCACGCACGAATAAAAACGCAGCGCATATTCAAACCCTTCAGGAGCAACTAGATATGGCCCTATCTAGGATCGATGACCTCGAAAATAGGTCCAGGCGTTATAATATTCGGATCCGGGGCCTTCCTGAATCCTTTTCGGATGTATCGACAGTTGTCCAGGAACTGATTAAAGAATTGATCCCAAATATTCCCTCACATAGACTGGAACTAGACAGGGCCCACAGAGCCCTTGGACCCCTGAGAAAAGATGGCTCCCCCAGAGACATCATAGTGAAGCCACACTTTTATGCTGTTAAGGAAGAGGTCCTGAAGCAGTCGAGACTGAGGCAACAGGTCTCCTGCCACGGTCACCAGCTCCAAATCTTTGCTGACCTGTCCCCTTCAACCATTCAGAAGAGACGAGCCCTGAAACCACTTCTCATGGCCCTCTCCAACCAGGAGATCAAGTATCGCTGGGCTTTTCCCTTCGCAGTCAAATTTACTCACAAGGAACGCACCTACTCGTTTTCCAGTCTGCAGGAAGGTGAAAAGCTTCTCCTCCACCTGAAGATTATCTCCCAGGAGGCTCCCATGGAAGTGTCGGCCAACGCAGCAGCTTCAGCCAAGCGTCCACAACCAACGAGCCCAGTCTCCCCCCTTTGGGCATCCGGAAAGAACAAGAAATCAAGGGATGGCAGACCCCCCTAACAAGGACTTCAGGAACCCCACACTTGTTTCCTCCATGTTTGGAATCTACTTCGGGACAGGTTTCCCTCTGTTGTTGTGAGCCTTAGGCTCCTATTACGCCTTGTCCCCCTACTGGACCTCTTCTGGCTCCTCCAGTTTAGGTTTTCCCCCCTTCCCCTTTTTTTCATTTTTTAACTCACCTGTTTTTCATCTCAGTTTTTTTTTTTTTTCTCTCGACGGCCAGGTCGGGTGTTTTTTCCCTTTTCTTTTCCCCTTCACAGGGGAGGTATGGAGGATCTGTTCAACTGCACACAATCGTTCTCTTCATAGCCCCTCCTTCATGGTTCCTCCACATTTTGATCTACCCATCGAACGTTTTTTCCTTTGGGCAGGACTGAATTGTGACTGGTACATTTTGCTAGTTTTGCCCTTTTTATCGCAGGTTGTTCAGGTTTACTTTCTGTTTTATACGACCTCTCATAAGTGGTGCCTTAAGCATATTTGTTTGATTTTTTTTTTCTAATGATTTTTCAGTCAGGGGCAGGGGTGATCCCCTTGCGCCTCCATCCTTCCCGCGAAGACAAGTTTTTGTATTTGCGGGACGGACAGCCGGCCCTCAGTTAGGGAGCCGGCTCCTTTGACCGTTGGTCTATGGGGGGTAATTCCCCCGACCTTTACTGTACTTATTTGTCGTTGTCTTCTCATGTATGTTTTTTTTCTCTCTTTACCTTTCCTCCCTTCTTCCTTTTTCCCCGGAGCCAGACGCCAGGTCATGCAGGGACCACGGAGCCAATTCTGCATTGGTCTACCTCCTCGACTTCAGCCAGTCCTCAGGGTGTGGGATCGACCTCGGGTAAGAGCAGCCTGCTTACACATCTCACCTTCCACAGGTTTCCATGACTGATTCCAATTGTCCTTCAGGGGCTCTCCGTTTTGCCTCTCACAACACTCAGGGACTAAACTCCCCCAGAAAAAGGAGATTAGCCTTTGACCACTATCGCTCCCTCAAACTCGATATAGTTCTTCTTCAAGAAACACACTTCCCAATTCGGTACAGCCCTAACTTCCTCCATTCACACTACCCCAATTTCTTCTTAGCAAATGCTGAGAACAAGACTAAAGGGGTAGCCATCCTCTTTTCTAAAACGTGCAAGTTTGAACACTCTTTTACATATAGCGACCCCGGGGGTAGGTTTATACTGGTCAGGGGACTGATTGAGGGCAACATGTACTCCATAATATCGTATTACGCACCTAATACAGGACAATTGAAATTTTTTCAAGGCCTCCTCAAAACCTTGCTCCCCCTGACGGAGGGGAAGGTGATTTTCGGAGGAGATTCGAATGTTGCCTTTGATCAGGGCCTAGACAGATCCAAACCTCCTAGTTCTCAATTAACGCGCCCCACCAAGCTCAGCTTATCTATTGCGAGGTACCTCCACAAGCACAACTTAGTGGACATATGGAGGGAATTGAACCCTACCAAACGGGATTTTACACACTACTCTTCACCACACCAATCCTACTCTAGGATAGACCATATTTTGGTTCCTCCGGAGCTGATCCCTCCCACCCGTAAGGCCTCCATTATCGATGTGCCCTGGTCGGATCATTCAATAGTTAGCATCTCCATGGACAATACCATTACAAAAAGGCCAGGGACACACTGGAGACTCAACAAATCTCTCCTAAATGATTCTCTGATTACCAAAGAAATTGAGAGCTCCCTGAAAGAATATTTTAGCCTTAATGAGGTGTGGGGGATCTCTCCGGAGACCCTTTGGGCGGCTCATAAAGCTGTGGTTAGAGGTAATATAATAGGTATAGCCGCACGAAACAAGAAAGCTAGGCAGTTCGCCATACAGAAACTTGAAACTGAATTTAAAACCCTAAAGTCCCAGCATAAGAAACATCCCTCTCGGGCACTAGCCGAGCAGGTGGATGCGACCAGATTAGAATTAAACTTGGCCCTAACGGTTAGGACAGAGAAAGAGATCCGTTGGAGCAGTGCAAGATTTTATCACCAGAAAGACAAAATAGGATCCATGCTAGCGACCAAATTGACCCCTAAGTCTCGTTCTCACTACTTCCCCAAAATTAGGGTGGCAGGGCAAACGCTTTCAGCTAATCCTGACAAAATACTGAGGGCCTTCCGAGACTTCTATGCCAAACTTTACAGTTCAAACCAAGCAAGAGACCGCCAAGCCTGCAATGCCCTCTTCCGGGATTTGCCCATGCCTAAACTGTCGGCTGACCATAGAGATGTAATGGAAGCGGAATTCTCGACTGAGGAGATAAGGGAGGTAGTGAAATCCCTCAAAACGGGTTCGGCTCCGGGGCCTGATGGTCTTTCTGCCATATATTATAAGACATTCATAGACCCCTTAGCTCCTTACATGGCAAAATTCTTCAACTCAATCGCTAAAGGTGCCCCATTAGATCCTCAGCTGAATTCCGCATTCATTACGGTTATCCCAAAGCCGAATAAAAGCCCGGAAGAGGTCGAAAATTACAGACCCATTTCTCTAATAAATAATGACCTTAAGATACTTACAAAGATCTTGGCCAACCGGCTAGCATCCTTTATTGGACGATATGTCCATAAGGACCAAGTGGGATTTATCCCTGGAAGACAAGGGCCGGATCTGACTAGGAGGGCAGTAGACATCATTTCTGTTCTTCAATCTAACTGGATAGGAGGTCCTAAACAAGAGGGTATGCTGCTGTCCATTGACCTACACAAAGCTTTTGACTCCATCGAATGGCCTTATATCTTCTCACTCATGACACAATGGGGATTTGGCAACAGATTTATGGGCATCCTTCATGCCCTATACTCGAATCCGACCGCATCTATTCGATTGTTGGGCCACTACTCCCAACCTCTCACCATAGCCAGAGGCACTAGGCAGGGGTGCCCCTTATCCCCCTTGATCTTTGCCCTAGCTATCGAAACTCTAGCCATTGCCATCCGCATGAATCCTGATATACAAGGGGTCTCCTGTGGCGCCCAATCTCATAAATGCGGTCTGTTCGCAGACGACCTACTGCTCTTTCTCACCTCTCCACTCACCTCGCTGCCCGTCCTCTATAAAACCCTAAAGACCTTTTCATTAGCCTCAGGCCTCAAGGTCAATTTCGCCAAATCTCATGCCCTTAATATTTCACTCCCAGGGCAGATTGTAAGCAGCCTTCGGGACAACTTTTTTTGCATGGAAGGACACGTCCCTGGATTATCTAGGGATTAAACTCACTCCTAAAATAGAACAATTATATTCGGCCAACTTCCCTCCCACCTACAAGAAGCTAGAACTAGACTTACGAAATTGGGCTAAGCATGGTCTTTCATGGCTGGGCAGGGTTCATTCCCTTAAAATGACTCTCCTTCCCAACCAGAATGGGTGAATATAGAGCGACAGGCCGCCCCATTACATACCTTAGACTTCCTGCTCTGGGTCCCCGCCAAGGAGAGACCCCCCATTCTCTCGCCCACCCTATCACAATC
Organism: Lithobates pipiens; assembly: GCF_037356315.1. Classification (NCBI taxonomy): domain Eukaryota; kingdom Metazoa; phylum Chordata; class Amphibia; order Anura; family Ranidae; genus Lithobates; species Lithobates pipiens. The sequence continues at coordinate 550,670,332 of NW_027507718.1, forward strand.
CCTCTCCCTTTGGGATAAACTTAAAACAAACAAATCCTTAGTGTCAGACTCCCACCCGCTTGCGCATATTTTTAATAATCGGGACTTCCCTCCGGGAATGGATATTAACCACTTCAGGACCGCCGTATTGCCAATGTACGTCAACACAATGGCACAGGCAGGCACAATCACGTAGATGTACGTGCCTGCCTTCCAGCGGGTGGGGGGTCCGATCGGACCCCCTCCCGCTGGATACGGCGGTCCGGTTCGCTCCAGGAGCGCTCCGTGATGAGGGGATGGCCGTTGGTTTTCGGCCACCCCCTCTGGATCGCTCCTGGTCAATGAGAAGCTTCCTCCCACTGTGTATTGTTTACACAGGAAGGAGGAAGTGATGTCATTCTCCTCGGGGCGGTCTTTTTGACCGGACTACGAGGAGAAGACTAATAGTAAGTGTGCACCAACACTACACTGACATGTAGGTACACACAGGCACACAAACCCCCCCCCCCCCGATCCCCCCCCCCCGATCGCCCCCCGATCCCCCCCGCCCCCCCTCCCCCCCCAGTCACAGTGTCACTGATTGCATTGATCATTTCTTTACTGATCAATGCATTCAGTGTCAGTTGTGACAGTAAAAACTGTCAGGACAGTTAGTGTTAGGTCCAGGGTAGCCCCCTATCACCCCCCAATAAAGATTTAACCCCCTGATTGCCCCTAGAGTTAACCCTTTCACCCCCTTTTGCCAGTGTCACTAAGCGATCATTTTTCTGATCGCTGCATGTGTCGCTAGGTAGCTAGTTATTTTTTTAGGTTCACCGCCAGGTTTTTATATCGCTAGGTACCCCGATATACTACCCAATAATGGTTTTAACCCCCTGATTTCCGCTAGTTAACCCTTTCACCCCTTTTGCCAGTGTCACTAAGCGATCGTTTTTCTGATCGCTGCATTAGTGTCGCTACAGTCGCTAGGTAGCTAGTTATTTTTTTAGGTTCACCGCCAGGTTTTTATAGCGCTAGGTACCCCGATATACTACCCAATAATGGTTTTAACCCCCTGATTTCCGCTAGTTAACCCTTTCACCCCCTTTTGCCAGTGTCACTAAGCGATAATTTTTCTGATCGCTGCATCAGTGTCGCTAGTGTCGCTAGGTAGCTAGTTATTTTTTTAGGTTCACCGCCAGGTTTTTATAGCGCTAGGTACCCCGATATACTACCCAATAATGGTTTTAACCCCCTGATTGCTGCTAGTTAACCCTTTCACCCCCTTTCACCAGCGATCACAGTATAAGTGTCACTGGTGACGCTGGTTAGCCAGTTAGTTATTTAGGTTCCCCGTCAGGTTTTTATATAGCGCCAGGGACCCCCATATACTACCTAATAAAAATTGGAACCCCCTGATTGCCCCTAGTTAACCCTTTCACCACTGATCACCGTATAAGTGTTACGGGTGACTCTGGTTAGTTTGTTTTTTATAGCATCAGAGCACCCACCATTTATTACCCAATAAAGGTTTAACCCCCTGATCACCCGGCGGGTGATATCAATTAGGTTTTAGGGTCAGGGTCTGCGTCGCCCCAGGCAGCGCTAGGTTAGTGCCAGTACCGCTAACACCCACACGCAAAGCATACACCTCCCGTAGTGCTATAGAATCTGAACAGATCAATATCTGATCTGATCAGATCTATACTAGCGTCCCCAGCAGTTTAGGGTTCCAAAAAAACGCATTGTTAGCGGGAACAGCCCAGATACCTGCTAGTACCTGCGTTTTGCCCCTCTGCCCAGCCCACCCAAGTGCAGTATCGATCGATCACTGTCACTTACAAAACACTAAACACATAACTGCAGCGATCGCAGAGTCAGGCCTGATCCCTGCCATCGCTAACAGGTTTTTTGGTAGCATTTTATATTTAAATCCGGAAGGCAGTGCTTGGGTTTCGGGGTCCCGTACGTGGCTAGGCTCCCAAAAAGTCCCCCACATGTGGTATCCCCGTACTCGGGAGAAGCAGCAGAATTTATTTTGGGGTGTAATTTGACTTCTGCCCATAGCATGTGTGAGCAATATATCATTTAGTGACAACTTTTTGCAAAAAAAAAAAAGTTTGTAATATTCCCGCAACTTTTGGCAAAATATAAAATATTCCATGGACTCAACATGCCTCTCAGTAAATAGCTTGGGGTGTCTACTTTCCAAAATGGGGTTATTTGGGGGGGGTTTGTGCTATTTTGGCATTTTATGGCCTTCGAAACTGTGATAGGTAGTGAGGAGTTAAATCAAAAATTTTCACCCTTAGAAATCCTGAAGGTGGTGATTGGTTTTCGGGGTGCCGTGCGCGACTACACTCCCAAAAAGTCCCACACATGTGGTATCCCCATACTCGGGAGAAGTAGCGGAATATATTTTGGGGTGCAATTCCACATATAACCATGGCATGTGTGAGCAATATATCATTTAGTGACAACTTTTTGTCATTATTCAATCCCTTAGGACAAAAAAAATAAATATTCAATGGGCTCAACATACCCATCAGCAATTTCCTTGGGGTGTCTACTTTCCAAAATGGGGTCATTTGGGGGGGATTTGTACTGCCCTGCCATTTTAGCACCTCAAGAAATGAGATCGGCAGTCATAAATTAAAAGCTGTGTAAATTCCAGAAAATGTACTCTAGTTTGTAGACGCTATAACTTTTGCGCAAACCAAAAAATATACGCTTATTGACATTTTTTTTACTAAAGACATGTGGCTGAATAAATTTTGCCCTCAATGTATGACTAAAATTTAGTTTATTCGATTTTTCTTATAACAAAAAGAAGAAAATATCTTTTTTTTTCAAAATTTTCGCTCTTTTTCCATTTATATCGCAAAAAAAAAAAATCGCAGAGGCAATCAAATACCATCAAAAGAAAGCTCTATTTGTGGGAAGAAAAGGACGCAAATTTCGTTTGGGTGCAATATTGCATGACCGCGCAATTACCAGTTAAAGTCAAATTTTGCCCTCAATGTATGACTAAAATTTAGTTTATTCGATTTTTCTTATAACAAAAAGAAGAAAATATCTTTTTTTTTTCAAAATTTTCGCTCTTTTTCCATTTATATCGCAAAAAAAAAAAAATCGCAGAGGCAATCAAATACCATCAAAAGAAAGCTCTATTTGTGGGAAGAAAAGGACGCAAATTTCGTTTGGGTGCAATATTGCATGACCGCGCAATTACCAGTTAAAGCAGCGCAGTGCGAAATTGCAAAAAGACCTCTGGTCCTTAAGGTGTTTATTGGTCCGGAGCTGAAGTGGTTAAGTCATTCAAGTGGTGGTTGGATAAGGGGCTGTACTGAATTGGTCATTTCTTTACTCCCTCGGGCCCGATCTCCCTGCAGTTTTGTAAAAAGAAGCTAGAACTCCCCAATAAGGAACTATTTAGATTTTCTCAGATTCAACATTACCTTCATGGGCTCTGGAGGGAGAAGCCGGGTCCTCCGCGCTTTTCTGATTATGAAATTTGGTGTGGTCAAGCCACAGATCAGAGAGGAGGGATCTCGATTATTTACCAAGCTCTTGCCCAGAATGGTAGTAAATCACCCTTCATGATAGCCTGGGAAAAGGATCTTCTCATCCAATGGAAACCGGAGTCCTGGTTCTCCTCCTACTCCAGAGCCTATAGGGGAATTAAGAATGTTTCCCTGATAGAAGCTAACATCAAAGTGTTGACCAGATGATATTTGACCCCGAACAAATTGGCCCGAATGTTTCCCTCGACCAGCCCCTTATGCTTTAGAGGTTGTGACATGGTAGGAACAATGGCCCACACTTGGTGGGAATGCATCAAACTCAGGCCATTCTGGCGGAAGATGTTCAACCTAATCTACCAGGTAACAAAAACTCAGATTCCTAGAACCCCTTCAGTGGCTCTTCTGAATGGCCCCATCCCACAAACGGGCAAGTATACTAGCATCTTGATCCACTTTATGCTGCTTGGAGCCAAGATCACCATAGCCAAATCCTGGAAACAGCCCAGGGTTTCCCTTCGGGCAGTCAAACATAAAATATCTTGGATTATGACCCAGGAGAAATTGACTAGCATTTTATTAGACTATAAAGACAAATTCGAATCAGTCTGGGAACCATGGGCCCAACATGTGGGCATCTCCCTCATCACTGGCATATGATGTAATCTGGATTTTTGGGCGCCTAGGTCTTGGCACTGGCTCTGTCGACTGGCTCTCTTCTCCTTCCCCTACGTCGGCTTTACCCCCTCTACATGATGAACACCTCCTCCTGTCAAATATACCAGGCGATTCTTATCTGTTGACACCCACTGGGTGTTTATCAGCCATCTCTATCTTTCCTTCGTTGTCTTTTCTACTCTCTTCTGGGTCCCTTCACCCCACTGTTCCCCTGTCTTTGTCTTCTTTCAGACCCATAACATTTTAATCTCATGATAGATTCTGAAGATAACGGTATTTTTTTCTTTTTTTGACTGGTCTCAAGAGTGTATAGGCCTTATCTATGTAGGTCTTAATCCGGTTTTATAACCTCACTAATCCCTCTGACCCTTCTGGTATTTTTTTGGATACGGGGGGGGCCTGGGTTGGGCTTGCCTTGCACAGCAAGTTCCCGTAAGGGGTGCTGGGCTGGCCCCTAGGGCCTCTGGTCCTCCTGACCTTGGGATAGTCAGGGACTTTTATAGTCATACAGCATGTACTGTTAATGTTATGTTCCCTCTTTCTATTTGTATTGAGTTGGGACCCCCTGGGGTCACGACCTTGCTTCATTGTTCATAATATTTGTTTCACTGAAGGTCGATCAGTCTTTGATGTCTATCTTGAGATATTACTGGTACTTCTTTCTTGATTGTATACTTTTGTAACCAATAAAAACTTTGAAAGAAAAAGAAAGTATGGTTCCGATGGGTTGACTCCAGCAATACATTGGAGGAAGAGAGAGAATAGGGCATTTGATTGCGTAGATTTAATCCTTCTTGAATTTAGACAGAGGGAAGAAGGTCTCTTTCCAGTAGGAGCAGAGGTGGGCTATTTTCATTCTACCTAAAATGGCACTGAAGGCGGACATCCCTTGGGTAGGGAGTTTTTTTTCTTAGGGGTATTCAATTAGTTTTAGTTTAAAAAAAAAAAGGAAAGCGCATACCTGGGAAAATGGCTGGGTTGGAAACATATTTGGTTTAGATATGCCATGGTTGATATGTACAGTGTTACTATTCTTAATTCATCTTGGTTGTTTTTTTTCTCTCCATTTTTATGGATGTAACCCATGTCAGATTTATTGTTTGTAAAATACTTACGTGCGCAATAAAAATCTTAAAAAAATAATAATAATCACAATACACAAGTAAATGCGCAAAAACAGGGTCAAAGATTTTCCCAATGTCCACCAGTCTCTCACCAATTGAAACCAAAAATCCAATTAAATGAATGAGAGTCCATATTATGTAAAGATCCGTATGGTTATAAATTTAAAAGCTACTGTCCAGTAGAACAAAGGAAAGCATTTAAAACCAGGAGCTCCATATCCAGGGCTGCCATCAGTGAAGGACAGAAACCATGTTCCAAAGTCTGTGAAAAAAAGCAAAGGAAGAGGCGCCTCTGGGTGTAGAGATAATATTAAATGTGTTTTTTTAATTAAAGTGTATGTTATCCCTACACCCAGAGGCGCCTCTTCCTTTGCTTTTTTTTTTTTTTTTTTGCTTTAAAAAAAAATAAAAAATAAAGTGTGTGTGTGTGTTTCTGTAGGGGGGCGTGGCTTGGATTCTGACGTCACTGATCGTCTTTCCCTATAACAGGGAACAGGCGATCAGTGACAGCCTCAGTAGGAAGCATGAGGAGAGGTTTGTTTACACTTACCTCTCCTCGTTCTTCAGCTCTGTGACCCAATCGTGAGACACCGGCGGCAATTGGATCTGCAGGTCCCGCGGCCACGGTCACAGAGCTCAGGAGCGGGTTGCGAGCGTGCCGCTGGTGGAGCACACGCACGACCCACGGCTGGGCAATTAAAGGCAACGTACAGGTACGTGATTGTGCCCAGCCGTGCCATTCTGCCCATGTACATCGGCGTGAAGCGGTCCTTAAGTGGTTAATCATGCCCCTTTAAGCCCCTCCCATTGATAGCACAATCTGGCCTTACCAACTGTTCATTGTGGCGTGAATAGCGTGCCGCATTAGATATGTGCACACTGAAATATTTCATTTCGGAATTTTGTTTTTGTACGAAAAATAAATTTATTTAGTTACTCCCGAAATATTTCCTATATTTATTTTGTTTCATTAAAACATGCATTTATCTGAAATAATTAAGGTCGAATCTGTCATTGAAGGCTCATGGTGTCTGTCGAATGTTCTAAGAAGATTTGACGGAGCAGCTAAACTGTACGACGCCGCATTCGTACATTTCCGGTCGAATGTCCCGCCTACAAGCTATAGTAGAATTCTAATGTTGTATGACACTACTAGTAATAATTATATTTATTAATTATTATTACTAGTCAACCAACATTAAAATTCTTCTATAGCCTATGGGTGGAGAATTTGACCCTAAATATCCATTCACAGCGAATGCTTCATCAAATCTTCATGTCAAATCTTTTCTCTCTATGTAGAATAATCTTGAACTAATAACGATAAGGTTAGGCACATTCGACCACAGGTTCGATGGACACAGATTGCTATTGTCAGCGCCATGTCGAATCTCCTATCTATATATCGAACTGTTGTCACCACAAAAATGAAAATAAAGCATTTGTTTATGTCAGATCTTTCGGTTTTTGGATTCTGCACGTTCATTATCATTTGTTAAAACGATAATGAAAATACCCTAAATTCCGATGAAAATGCATTTGAACGAAAAACAAATGTCTATGCCGCATTACTGCTCTTCTTGGGGCACCAAACGTTTTTTTACAATCCTATTAGACTTGTGCACAATGACAATTTTTGTTTAGTTTTGGTTCGTTGTCATTCATAAAATACATAATTTTGTTCTGTTATAATTATCATGTTCTGTTAATACGTTTTTGGATAATTCATTATTTCTGTAGAGTGTCGATCTTTGTTATACTGAATCTTGAACCATATCGAATTAGCTAGTTATATGCGCTAGAATTTCGTTCCTATTTGTTGAAAATCGATATTTATGTATGTATATTGATTTGTGATAATGATTCGTAGTTTGGAAAGTCGTTTGTTTATTGAATCTATTAACGCACACAATGACAACATCTCTTCTCCTCTGCTCAAATATAATACAACACAATTCTCACTCAGTTCTCAGGAATGCAGTTTGCCAGTAATCCAACCTCCAGCACAAAATGAATCAGCTGATTGAACTGTAAGATTTACTTTGATTTGACCTTTTGTTTCATTAGATCTTTAATGAATTACCAAATCTGTCAAAGTCATTCATTATATCCGCTATAATTTCTTTCATATTAATTGGAATTCGTTATTTTTTTATGCAAAATTAGGCCGAATTTTGATTTGTCATGAAACAAATTTCAGAAGCCTAAATCCTATAGTTTACAGTACAAAGAAACTGTGTGCAGCTAAAGTGTTTGAGTTTGGCTTGAATAAAAGGTGGCAATTCTAAGCCCAGCAGCTCTCATTCACCCAGCACAGCAACCAATTCAGGGTGAATGGGAAACTAACAGCCAGAGGATTATGGGACTTGTAGTCCCGGATACCAGCGGGCCCAGGATGATTCCCTGGGAGTGGACAGCAGCCCCCTGCATGCCAAGCAAGAGGGAGAAGAAGAGGGGAGAGAGGAAAGGGAGAGGAGTGGAGGAACCACAAGGCTGTCCAGCTGTCCACAAGGTATGAATACTTTTTCAAAGTGCTGCTGATGCTGAGTGCCAGCCTCCACCTCCATGCTGACACAATCATCCTCCTCCTCCTCCTCTTCCTCCTCCTCATCCTCTTCCTGTGTGATGGGTGGCACAGCAAGAATACTGTCTGGATAAAGGGGGCCTTGAGAGGCAAGGAAGTCCTCCTCTTCCTGCCCCCTTGTCCTGCATCCTTCCCAGCTGCCAGAAGAGTGACCCAATGGGCCGTGAAAGACAGGTAACGTCCCTGTCCATGCCTGCTGGACCATGAGTCAGCGGTAATATGCACCTTACCGCTGACCGCCCTGTCCAGCGAGGCAAGGACATTGCCTTCCACATGCCGGTAGAGAGTTGGAATCGCCTTCCGTGAGAAAAAGTGGTGTTTAGGGACCTGCCACTGAGGAACCACACATTGTACAAACTCACGGAAGGGGGCCAAGTCTACCAACTGAAAAGGCAGCAGTTGAAGTGCTAGCAATTTAGCCAAGCTAGCATTCAACCGCTGGGCATGTGGATGGCTGGGAGTGAACTTCTTTTGTCGGTCCAGCAGCTGGGGCATGGACATTTGCCTGCCATAATCGGACGTGGGTGTACTGCTAGCAGAGTGCCCGGAAGCACCTGGCTGTGACACACCTAATTCTACACCTTCATTCCTCTCAGAGCAGGTTTCAGAGAGGACTGAAGGTCTAGTGGGGTTAGAGATGCCAGCTGATGAGGAGCAAGGAGAGGTCCGCTTTGTTCTTTGGTGTGGTCTTTGAGGTACGCTTGCCAACGAGCTGCATGGCAGGTCAACATATGTCTGGTCAAGCATGTGGTGCCCAAGCGGCTGATGTTTTGGCCACGCGAGATACGCTTGAGACATATGTTGCAAATAGCAGCGGTGTGATCTGATGCACTTGTCTCAAAAAAGGCCCACACCAAAGAAATTTTAGAATAACGCGCAGAGGCAGCGCCCTGCACAGGCGGAGCTCTGCGGTGTGATTCAGTCGGTGTGCTGCCCCTAAGCTGGCCCCCGGAGGGCATCCTGCCTCGTTGGACATGTGCCTCCTCCTCCTCCTCCTCTCTCCTACCAGGCACCCACGTGGAGTCAGTGCCCTCATCATCCCCTCCCTCTTCATCGCTGTAGCAAACCTGGCAGTATGCTGCAGCTTGTGGAACATGACTGCCAGATTGCTGTCCTTCTTGAGCATCCCCTCTCTCTGCATTCACGCTACTGCCTTCCTCTAGCTGAGTGTCATCATCAGAGCCTACAAAACACTGGGCATCCTCCTGGAGCATGTACCCAACACTGTGCTCAAAGAGTTCAGGAGACTCCTCAGGAGGACGTGGTGGGTCTAGGGAAGGAGTCACTGATGATGACATTGAGACGAGGGAAGACAATGCGTTGGCAGCTGCTTTGCTAGTACCCTGAGACTGGGTGAGAGAGGATGAGGAGGATGAAGAGGGCTTGGTCATCCACTCTACCAAGTCGTTGGCATGTTGCGGCTCAACATGTCCAGCTGCCGAAAAGAAGGACAAGCGTGTCCCATGGCCACGTGCTGATGACGATGCACCGCGTCCACGACCAGCACTGTTGTTTCTAGACACAGAGCCTGCTTGCCCTCTTTTATCGGCTCGCGCCTGTCTGCCTCTCCTTGCTGGCCTTCCAGACATGGTAATGGCCTGAAGGGAGTTGGGTAAAACAGCAATTGGGTAGTGTATATTGTGCTGGAGGCACACAACACCCACTAACTTCTGCAGATGCCTTTATTATAGAACACCAGCAATAAAGGGTAGATAAAGGGGTATACTGTACTGGAGGCACACAACACCCACTAAGCCCTGCAGATGGCTCTATTAGAGAACAGCAATAAAGGGTAGATACAGGTGTATATTGTGCTGGAGGCACACAACACCCACTAACTCCTACAGATGCCTTTATTATAGAACACCAGCAATAAAGGGTAGATAAAGAGGTATACTGTACTGGAGGCACACAACACCCACTAAGCCCTGCAGATGGCTCTATTAGAGAACAGCAATAAAGGGTAGATACGGGTGTATATTGTGCTGGAGGCACATAACACCCACTAACTCCTGCAGATGCCTTTATTATAGAACACCAGCAATAAAGGGTAAATACAGATGTATACTGTGCTGTGCTGGAGGCACACACAACTTCCAATAACTCCTGCAGATGGAAGATGGCTCAAATAGAGAAGAGTTATGTAGGTGGATATAGCGGTGTGTACTGGGTACAGAGCACGCAGACAGCACGCACAAGCTCCTAACACTGACTGCAAGCTCTATTATAAAAGATAGATATATCGCTAGCTATATAGGTGAGGTGAATATAGCGGTGTATACTGCGGTCAGGGCACGCAGACAACAACCACTACAGAAGAGCAAGCCTATAGTTTACAGTACAAAGAAACTGTGTGCAGCTAAAGTGTTCGAGTTAGGCTTGAATAAAAGGTGGCAACCCTAAGCCCAGCAGCTCTCATTCACCCAGCACAGCAACCAATTCAGGGTGAATGGGAAACTAACAGCCAGAGAATTATGGGACTTGTAGTCCCAGATACCAGCGGGCCCGGGATGATTCTCTGGGAGTGGACAGCGGCCCTCTGCATGCCAAGCAAGAGGGAGAAGAAGAGGGGAGAGAGGAAAGGGAGAGGAGTGGAGGAACCACAAGGCTGTCCAGCTGTCCACAAGGTATGAATACTTTTTCAAAGTGCTCTGTGTATATGTGTGTGTGTGTGTGTGTGTGTGTGTGTGTGTGTGTATATATATATATATAAATTTGCATTTTATAGTTGATCCCCCACACCCCACTTTTGTCCCTGGCCCCCCATTTGCCACCCTAAATATATAAGCTGGAGTCGCCACTGGCCATAACAGACAAAGATTGGACTCAACCATTGTTCTATCTCTACACAGCACTGCATTATTTTTTAGAACAATGCTATACTTTACAACACTTTGCCACATGGGCTTTTTGTTCCCTTTTGACCCACCTCACCATAAGACGACTACCTGTCCTAACGTTATATAATATAGAAAATTCAGCTTTTCTTACCTGGGTGTAACCATATAGATTCAGCAGCTGGGCCATTTGTAGAGAGGTGTCAGAATTGAGATCTCCAATGAAACCAGCCAGGGCATCCCGCTCCATACAGGAATAATTTGGAGCTTCCTTTGTATGTCCAGACAATATCTGTAGAACGTCTTTTATAGCTTTATTTACATGTCCACAAGAATCATACACATGGTATCCCAGAGTTATGTTGGGCAGAATATCTGGACTGCGGTTTATCTCATCAATAGCAAATATAAAAGCCAGGAGATGTCTGTATTCTCTGCTATAAACCCTGCAGAAAATGGATAGTTTTGCATTGGTCTACAGTACAAGGATTCAAGTCGAAGTTCTTAATGGCAAAATGTATAATACATTTCAAATGCAGATCTACGGTGGGATTGGTGGCCGCGTATATTACTCCATGAAACATATAGTGAAATTCAATCATTTCTGCACTTATATGATTTATAGCAGTGGTTGGCAATTTACAAGGCATAGAGGACCTCATCTGTAGCCCCTGATATCACCAGGTAGCCACACATAATATTCTGTATATGTAATGTCTTGTACACACGGTCGGACATTCCGATCACAAAATCTGTCTGATTTTTTCAGACGGATTTTGTCCGAAACTGGTGTTGCATACACACAGTCGGACAAAATTGACAGAAAATACGATAGTTCGAAATGTGATGACGTTCGTTCATTACGACGGGACTACGTTGAGGCTAGTAGCCAATGGCTTTGGTCTCGTAATTTTATCTGAACATGCGTGGCACTTTGTTTTCCACCGGAATTTCTGACGGAAAAAGTCCGATAGAGCCCACACACGTTCGGATTTTCCAACAATATAATCCGAACGGACCTTTTCCATCGGGATTTCCGAGTGAATGTATAGGGCATAATTCTACAGAAGAAAGTCATAGAATGCAGACTTACTAGAGGAAAGGGTCAAAGACTTCAAACTTGCTACAAGGCTGGTTGGATCCTACAGACATTCCATAGGAGACACTCAGGGCCAGAGATAAGACAATCTTCCTGGTTTAGTTTGTGAAAAGTTTTAAATCTTGGTTAAATTCTGAGGTTATTAAACTGTCAGCAAGCCCCATTAAGTTCTATGGGGGAATTTTTTTTGTTGTGTCCATTTCTAGGGCTAATAAGCAAACAATTGTCAGAAAAGGCATGGGAACTGGCAACTGCAATTTTGGAGGGGGGGACATAATACCATTAGGAAAGTGTCTCTCCCTACATAGTATTTTCAGCTCTCCATAAAGCTCCCACACATTAAAGCGGGGTTCCACCCTAAAGTCGAACTTCCGCTGTTTGGAACCCTCCCCCCCTCCGGTGTCACAATTGGCACCTTACAGGGGGGAGGGGGGGTGGAGATACCTGTCAAAGACAGGTATTTACACCCACCTCCGGGCATAGACTCCCATGGGAGTCTATGTCATTTCCTGTCCTGCCGCGCTGTCTGCTGGGACACACACGGGTCCCAGTGACAGCGCGGACAATTCCTATTGCGCTGTGCGACTCGCGCATGCACAGTAGGGAACCGGGAAGTGAAGCCGATTCGCTTCACTTCCTGATTCCCTCACCTAGAATGGTGGCGGCAGCAGTCGAGAGCTGAGCGATCGATTGGCCTCGGCTGCCGGCATCGCTGGAACCCGGGACAGGTGAGTGTCCATTTATTAAAAGTCAACAGCTGTAGTATTTATAGCTGCTGGCTTTTAATATTTTTTTTTTTAGGTGGAATCCCTCTTTAAAAATATGGCTGATGTAAGCTCACCTTTTTTTTCAAAAATGTTGTTTGGGTTGATTCCCTAATATTATTGGCTCTTGTGACCAAGGTAATGACTAAGGATGAGCTTCCGGCTTGGTCACAGGTTTGGACCACATTTTGCTTTTTTGAAGGTTAGGCAAAGGGCTGAACTAATTTTGAGTGTGGCTCAGTCAAACCTCCGGCACCAGCTGGAAATTATACATTTGGCCTCAATATTACTACCGCTACTAAATGTGACCGCTTCATTTCTGACTGGTTCTAAGAAAACAGGCAGTCGGCAACATAATCTGCTCCACCACGTGGGTGGGTTGATTCTAAAATATTGGACAAACCAATTTATGATGGATTTACCTTGTGGGATTTTTTTAGTTTTTTTAAATAAGGGACTTGTCAAAAACTGTGCTATGTTTATCTTTTTATTTTTCTATGAATGAATAGGGGGACTGAGTACCCCTTACTTATTCACATAGGTGATAGGGCCTGTATCTGGGGTTTCCAATAAGCCCACCAATGTGCAGAACCTCACAACCACCATGTCAAAGTCATGGGAAATATGCCCTCACCCTCATCATTCTGTTGCTTTGCCAGAGGGGCCCTCCTGGAAAGGTACCCCCATGTTGAGGGCATATGGCCTGGTATGGTTCAGGTGAGGAGGCTAAATTCTCACTTCCCTTTTTCTGTCCCGACAGGGTGCATGATCATATACAGTAAGTGTCAAGTGTGGATTTTGGCTGGAACCCATTGTTTTGTTTTTTCTTGCCTGTAATTTCCCCTTAAAATCCATACCAGACCAAAATGCCAAGCATGAATATTTAGGGGGAAGCCATATGCCATTTATGGGGGGTCCTCCTTGACATCCATAGCTCATTAGGGATAAGGGTAATTTATGTATCTTTATCGGTAATTATACACTTTTTTTGTTTTGTGTGTAGTCCACCATTAACATTTATACCAGACCCTCACCTGGGATAAGAGTCTGCTATAGATTAGGTGAACCCTTAGCTGTTTGGTAGGTGGCTGAAGCTGTAATTTGTCAGCAATTTAAACAGCATCTTTTTCATTTGTAAATGTTAATGTTGCTGTAGTAGGTTGTATACATCATTCAGATACCCCCCTTCACTTGTAGGGTCAGGGCATCCCCAGAGAATGCTAGTTATTTATTTTTCTCCTCTTTTTTAACTCTACCTATGTTACCTTGAAGAGTCTAATCAACCCCCAAAACACACATTCACAGTTTTTTGGTTTTCAGTTTTTACTTTGAGAACAAAACAATCCTCCAATGCTGTAGTGTTGAGGAGAAGGGGAGACATTCTTTAGATTACCAAAAGAAACTTGGCAGGGCTGACACCTTTCCTTGTGAGTTCATTTCACAAATAGTGCAGTGTTGTCAGCCCACAACAAGAACAGATCAATGGAAATTTTTCTGTGACTGTGCTGTCTTCAATCCTTTCACTGCCAGAGCCACTTTTGTGTGAAATATTAAAATACCTGACATAGATAACCAGTTGCGACCGGCCACCGTCAAATGATGGAGGGGCGGAGGGGGGCGTGGCTACCGGGCTACTGCATGGTCGCATAGGCAGATAGCTCTGTGCCAGAGAAGGGAACAAGGCACAACAGAGGTGTTCGATCGAGCTAATTCTACCTTGCAACACAGTCACAAGACCCCTCAACGTCCCGGCATGGCTCGGAAGAGGAAAGGAGCCTCTCAGCTCCAAAAGCTCCCTCATTTCTTTCCGCAGAAAGAGTGCGGCCTGAGAAAAGATGGCGACGGCGAGGCCTCGCCAGCCTCGCCCAGCGACTCCAATGCTACGACGCCTAGCCCAGGCTCCCACAGAGCGATGGACCGGCAGTCGACTGAGATCTCCACCTCGCTGTCTGGGAGCCCAGCGAAGTCGAAACCGTGGCTATCCACCCACACCAACGATGATCAGGTGAGCGGTGACCGGGAGGGCCTGGACGACACCAGGGAACTGGCGGAGTCCCTTACAACGTTCCCCACAAATGATCAGCCAGTCTCGGACACCACATTGCGGGATATGCTTGTTTCTCTCTGCAGCTCACTCCATGCGGACATCATGCAATGCATGAGAGGTTTTAAAGCTGATAAGGGCGAGCTGGGGGAGAGGGCAGAACACGTGGAGTAAAAGATGGGGGAGTTTGGTTCCTCATATAACTCCTTAGTTGACGCACATAATGAACAATCTGTGGAGGTGGCCTGGCTTAAGTCTAAAGTCGCAGACCTCGAAGATAGGTCCAGAAGAAATAACTTAAAAATTAGAGGGGTCCCAGAATCAGTTTTATCCGGGCAATTGCTTCAGTATGCACAAGATCTGATAAGGGCCTATTTGCCAGAGCTGGAAAAGCCAGATGTGGTGATTGACAGAATACATAGACTCCCTAAGCCCTCTCATTTGCCTGACAACATCCCCAGAGATGTCCTTATGAGAATACATTTCTACCACTTAAAAGAGAGTTTTATGTCAGCATTTAGGAAGAATAGGCAACCACCCGAAAAAATATGTGTCTCTACAACTCTTTGCTGACTAATCGCAGCACACCATGCAAAGATGCAAAACTCTCCTTCCCATCACTAAGGCATTGCGTAATCACGCTATTGTATATTGCTGGGGATACCCCTCCAAGTTGACTATCTTGAAAGATGATCACACTGAGGTGGTAAACACGCTAGAAGAGGGGCTTGCTCTGCTACGGACATGGGACATCATTCCGGAACCATCTACGGTTAGCCCAGCTTCCACCGCCAAACTGGATACTAACAATTCCTGGCAAATGGTATCCCGCAAACACAAAGCAAAGAAGTGAAAGTATACTGGTTGAACACCCTACGCTGCCACTTTAGTGCAACGTTCTAGTTCCCGTGGCCACTTAGATGGTTAAGAGACTATACTTCACCCCAAGTTTTGTTGGGCAGTTCTGCTGCTACAGGATTCAATGTGTAATCCTCTTTTTTATTCCTACCGTTCAGGATACAGACCTTTACCTGTTTCTATTATGTTTGTTCTTGCTAGTTTTGGTTCGTTTTTTTGTTTTTGTTCCTCTACTCTCTCCAGGATGGGCTCCAGTATTGAGCATATTTATTTCTCGTCGCTCTGCAGAACTGTACTCTCGAAAGTGGACTTACTGAACCTTTCTAGATGCAACCACTTCCAATATAAACGCAACTACCAATCGTCTGATGGTAAGTTAAAATGTTGAACATAATTTCCTTTAACACTCACGGTTTAAATCACCCTGTAAAAAGAGCTGCTCTATGGAAGGAGGCTCTAAGACTACAGGCTGATATTCTATGCCTCCAGGAGTCTCATCTACTGACATCTGATCAGCCCCGACTTAAACATCCCCATGTCTTTTTTGCATCTGCTACTTAAAAAAACAAAGGAGTTGCCATTGCCATTAGAGACACTGTTTCTTTTAAAGTACTGGAGACAATTTCCGATACGGAAGGTAGATATTTGATTTTGATAGGTGATATTAATAACAAGACTTACACAATAGTATGTCTCTATGCTCCAAACTCCCACCAGATACGCTTCCTGAAATGGCTTTTGAAGAGGGTATCCACTGTTAAGAGGGGGCTTTAGTGGTTTGTGGTAATTTCAATCTCACTGTTGACTATGCAATTGATACTACCACTAAGTCCAGACGCCCATTGGCTTCACTTCAAATGCTTTTCCATTCAGAGGAGATCTACGACGCCTGGAGGTATCAGCATCCAGGAGAAAGAGACTTCTCATTCCACTCTGCTAGACACAATTCCTATTCTCGTATTGACTTGATTCTGGTGGATAGAGTTCTGTTGCAACAGGTGTCCTCCTCCGCCATCCACGACATCTCATGATCCGATCACGCTCCAGTGTCAGTTGTGGTGGCGGAGGGGAACGCTTATTTGGGGGATTTTGTCTGGAGGGACAATTCTAGTCTGCTCAGAGTACCCGATCATGTGACCTTCATATCAAACAAATTAAGAGAATATTTTGATATTAATTCATCCTCAGTCTCTGACCCGACGGTTCTGTGGTGTGCCCATAAGGCATATATAAGGGGCATACTGATACAACTAAATTCGAGAATTAACAAAGAACTAGAAAACTAGACCTCCTATTGCAAGAGATTAAATCCATAGAAATACAGAACAAGGTCGCACCTATGGTTGCTCTGGCAGGTAAATTGATCAAACTCTGCTATGATCTTAGACGTATGCTTTTGGAATGCCATGATAAATATATCACTGCTATTAAGGTAAATCACTATGCTCTGGGAAATAGAGCGAGTAAATTACTGGCCTACAGATTAAAAGAACACAGGGCCCATACGAGAATCCCCTATCTTAAAAACTCCGTAGATAATAGCAAAATCATTAATCCCAAGGGTATTGCTGATGCCTTTGCTAGCTACTATTCTGCCCTGTACAATCTTCAGCAGGATGGGAACACCCACCAACCCTCAGAAGCAGACATACAAAGATTTTTGGAAGGGATAGCTCTCCCGGCCCTCTCCCAGGAACAACTACAATCTTTAATAGCGCCAATCGCAACACGAGAAATACAGCAAGCAATCCATTCCCTACCGATTGGCAAATCCCCAGGCCCAGATGGGCTTCCAAATGACTATTACAAAGCATTCGCCCCCATCCCATATTCTCCTCTAAAAGACACATTCGCTCATGCAATGCATACCTCTTCTTTCCCCTATGATATGCTTAAGGCATACGTTGTCACTATACCCAAACCCGGGAAAAGTCCTGATGAGCCCTCAAATTACCGCCCGATCTCACTCTTAAACACAGCTGTTAAGCTATACGCTAAAATAATTGCCCAGAGACTAGCCCAATTCATTCCCTCTTTGATCAATCCTGATCAATCAGGTTTTACACCTGGTAGACAACCATTGGATGCAACTCGTAGAGTGGTGGATATCCTTCATTATGCTAATTCCTGTCGGGCGCCTTCTCTGCTCCTAGCTTTGGATGCGGAGAAGGCGTTTGATGGGATACAATGGAGTTACATGGTTCATACCCTTAAAAGGTTTGGCTTTGGGGGACCTATATTATCAGCCATATTAGCTTTATATTCTTCACCGTCTGCACAGGTATATACATCCAACACACTATTATGATCTTTTACGATCTCCAACGGGACCAGACAGGAGTGTCCCCTTTCCCCTTTTATCTTTAACCTTCTTATAGAGCCCCTAGCAGAAAAAATTTGATCCCATCCAAATATCACAGGGTTTTCCTTCCCCAACCATACCCATAAAATAAACTTATTTGCCGATGATGTTATTTTATTCCTTACTTCCCCCTCACACTCCTTACCCAATGCCCATACAGTCCTTAACAAATTTATTAGAGTCTCCTATTATAAAGTAAACTTATCCAAATTACTTATCCTTCCTATTCATGTCCCCTCTGCTCTTCAGAATCAACTACAACTCCAATTCCTTTACTCATGGTCCACAGGACAAATCACCTATCTTGGCCTTCAAGTCACTAAAGATTCCTCTAAATTAGCGGACATTAATTATCATGCCCTTATATATAAATTAACCGTGCAAGCTACTCGATTAGCTAAAACTGAACCAACATGGTCTGGACGTCTAGCGTCTTTTAAAATGTTACTTCCCCCCGAGATTTTATACATCTTCCGCACCCTCCCGATACCCCTCAAAACAACTCATTTAAAAGCGTTGGACTCCCTACTAATAAGATGTGTTTGGAACTCAAAAAAACCGAGATGTTCTAAAGCCATATTGGCCAAACATAGGACGGCAGGTGGTATGGGGTTCCCAGTTCTGCTGGACTACTACCGTGCATCCCTGATCGCTTAACTTACAATGTGGTTTATATGTGGAGCGGACATTCCGTGGCGTAAACTAGAACAGACCCTAAGCCCCACCAGAGACCTCTCTCATCTTCTTTTACTTGACAGTTGGAGCCGTGTTCCATTGCAAAACTTACCCATGACTCTCCGGGCCTCATTACAGGCTTGGAGGGATCTCTGTGGTACTTTAACGCCATTAGATAAGCAAATAGAAGTACCACTACCTTTGGTTATAATTGAGGGTGCTATACCAAACATTAGACTTATTAATTGGATGTCCAGGGGGATTACCCGGTTAACTGATATATTTCATAACGACTTCCTAAAAACATTCCTACATCTGCAGGAACAATATGGCCTTCCAAATAGGGAACACTACACATATGATCAGATCTCCTATTTCTTAAGACTGTTATCGGTAGCTCATTTTTATATTTAAGAGATAGCGTGGACATTTTTTACAGCGTCTGATGCTCCCCCAAAAGGGATTTCCATGTTTTACACACTTTTCCAACACAAAACTACATTTATCAAATCTTCACCATTTCAGAAATTGGGAGGCAGAATTGGAGACCACATTCACATCTCAGCAATGGAAAACAGCCCCTAACACAGTATATAAATCATCAAAGTGTGTGAATCACTGGGAATTGACTCAGAAAATCACATTAAGATGGTACTTGACACCATACCGTCTCCATAAGTTCTTTCCAGGCCATTCCTCCTTGTGCTGAAGAGGGTGTGGAGAGGTGGGTAACATTATGCACATCATGTGGACCTGTAAACATATAACTAGTTTTTGGCATGCCGTGTTTCGATTAATTTCCTCTATTACTGGGATGATCACATATCCGAAGAATAGCCTGGCTCTTTTGAATCTGGGAATTGAGGTGTTTCCACTAGATCTACGCACGGTGGTTGCACACATACTGATTGCGGCTAAGTTGCTTATTACTAGGAAGTGGAAGAGCGATGTCCCCCCAAACATTTCAGATATATATCCTATGATACAAACACATTACAGATGTAAGACCTTATGGGCTGTAAAGATGGGTTCCAAGGGGAAGGTCGACAAAAGGTGGGAGAGCTGGATAGGAAAATTCCTGCAATAGTCATTGGAATATACTAGTAAATACTGGAGTTTGCCCACTAGAGTTGGTCCACTGATCCCGAGAGATGAGTCAAGAATTAACCACTTGACCACTGGGCACTTAAACACCCTTAATAACCGGACCAATTTTCAGCTTTCGGTGCTCTCACATTTTGAATGACAATTACTCAGTCATGCAACACTGGATCTATATGACATTTTTGTCCTTTTTTTCACACAAATGGAGCTTTCTTTTGGTGGTATTTAATCACCGCTCGTTTTTTTTATTTTTTGTGCTATAAAAGAAAAAATACAGAAAATTCTGTAAAAAAATGAATTTTTCTTTGTTTGTTATAAAATTTAGCAGAATAGTAATTTTTTCTTCATACATTTTGGCCAAAATGTATACTACTACATATCTTTGGTAAAAATAAGTACAAATTGGTGGATATTATTTGGTCTTTGTGAAAGTTATAGAGTCCACAAGCTAAGGTGCCAACATCTGAAAATTGATCACACCTGAAGTACTGACGGCCTATTTCAATTCTTAAAACCCTAACATGCCAGAAAAGTACAAATACCCCCCAAATGACCCCTTTTTGGAAAGAAGCCATTCCAATGTATTTAGTAAGAGGCATGATGAGTTTTTTGACGTTGTCATTTTTTTCCCACAATTCTTTGCAAAATCAAGATTTTTTTACTTTTTTTTTTTTTCACAAAATTGTCATATTAGATTATTTCTCACACACAGCATATGCATACCCCAAATTACACCCCAAAACACATTCGGCTATTACTCCCGAGTACGGCGATACCACATGTGTGAGATTTTTACACAGCGTGGCCACATACAGAGGCTCAACATGCATGGAGCGCCATCAGGCGTTCTAGAGCACCCAGGCCAATTCTGAAATTTCTCTCCTACATGTGAAAATCATAATTTATTTGCTAGAAAATTACATAGAATCCCAAAACATTATATATGTTTTTTTAGCAAACACCCTGGAGAATACAATGGTGGTTGTTGCAACTTTTTTTCTTTTTTTTTCCCCAAGAAAAGTTTTATTGTAAAAGTTGCAGAAAACTTACAATTCAGCACATCAGAGCAGTACAGCACAGTGATGTCAAAGTCGATTAATAACCAAGGAACAATGAATGAAACAAAACACATGTCTACAAGTTAAGGCAAATACCTTTAGAGGAGACGAGGGTCATGAACAAACTGCCCCGTATACCTAAAAGCTCCTCTAGGTCAAGAACTGACACAAGGAAAATTTGAGCAATGCGTGTTGATAGAACAAAACAGGAAAAATACGTGCTAAGGCATGCGTAACAAACTCAACAATGGGTTTTCATGTGTCAAGCTTTAAGGTGACTGTAAACTTTAATGCCCAGGATCTTGGGGATTTAATTGGTAGCAATTGTGCCGTATTACCATGCCGAGAGAGGTGTGGGGGTGCGGTCACGGACCCCTAGCGACCCCCCTGTGAATGCTACCCGAGATTACACATATATCTAAACACCAGAAAAACAAGGAGAATAAAAAACAAACAACAAAACAGGGAAGATGGAGGGGAACGGGAAGAGAAGGGACATGGAGAGATCCAAGAGTGACGCATGCAAGGGGGGTACCCCGACTAGAAAGTAATTGCCCTACTTACACACGTACACGCCAGGTATGTTTCCACTTCTAAAGGATGACAGCTGCCCTCAGAGCCAGCCTGAGGGTGGTAGGGGGGGTTAAGCCGCATTTACCCTAAGCTTTCGAACGCTGGGGATGCATTCTCTCATTGTGAAAGTAAAAGTTTATATTCATCAGATAACTTAAAGTGGTTCCAGCAGGACCATATCTTCATGAATTTAGACGCTGTGTCTTTAGCTTGGTGGATGAGATCTTCCATTTCCGCAATTCTAGAAATGCGGTTGAACCAATCCGCAATTGATGGCACTTTCGTGGAGTTCCAAAATGTGGGAATACACATCTTGGCCGCATTGATTAGGTGGAGAGCTAATGAACGATGATAATGATTAAAGGGGATCGAGGAGTGATGTAATAACATTTGCCCTGGAGTGTAATCTAAATGGTAAGTCGTGATCTTGGAAGTCAGTCGGTGTACAGTTTGCCAAAAGGGTTGGAGTTTAGGGCAGGACCACCATATGTGTAGCATGGAGCCTGTATCCTGCGAGCAACGCCAGCATTTGGGGGAGATAGTCGGGGAGATCTTGTTCAATTTGGTCTGAGTTTTATACCATTTTGAAAAGTTCTTAAAGCCATTCTCTTGGGCTGACACATTAATAGAACCTTTATGAATCAGCGTGTAGATATTTTCCTACTCATCTGGGGAAAGATTAAGGGCAAGATCTCTTTCCCAGCTTCGAACGGCCACATTAGATTTAGGATCATGGGTCGAAAACAGCATCGGGTAAATATTGGAAATTAAGTGTCTTTGTTGTTCCGTTTGCAAGCACAAATTTTTAAACAAGGTGGGTTGTCTAGAGAAGTCACTGCGCTTATGGGGATCAGTTAAGAAGTGTCGTAATTGGAAATAAGTCCACATTGGGCAAGCGCGATCAACATTCCGTGAGGGGATATCAGCCCGGTCCAAAAACGACCCCGCAGAAAAGAAGTGTCTTGCCTGCATCTCGTCATGGGGCCAAAATTCCGACAAAAAGGAGGTTGACATGCCCGCAGGGAATTCTGGATTCTGTCTAATTGGGGTTAGGGGACCATTTAACGAGGAAATATAGTGCCCCTTACAGGCCTTCTGGAACATTTGAAGGGTGCAACCGATTAGTGGATGTTGTATACACGAACTAGGTATGTGTTTCGAGGCCAACCACGGCAATGAACTTTTCGGCATTCTAGTAAATTTTTGTTCTATATTAATCCAAGCTTTCGAGTGAGTATGGACATTCCAATCAATAATACGAGTCAACTGGCACGCCCAGTGGTACTTATTCACGTCTGGTAAGCCTATACCGCCTGCTATTTTGGGTAGGGCCAGCCTATCAAGACTAAGTCTGGGACGTTGAGAGCCCCATATGAATCGACGTATGGCCGTTCTATATGAGGAAAAAAAAGTCTGGGGTACCTTGATGGGGATAGTTTGAAAAATATATAGCAGGCGTGGGAGGATATTCATTTTAAGGACAGCAGCCCTTCCAAACCACGAAAACATACCGGACGACCAATCTTTAAGATCGTTTTGAATGTTGCGAATGAGAGGGATATAATTAAACGCGTATAGGTTAGATAGGTGGGTTGGGAGCTTGATTTCTAAATAAGTTATGGCGTCTTTAACCCATCTAAAGGGGGAGTTGGCTTTGCATAATGTGAGCGTCTCAGGGTCTAAAGATACAATTTTGAAGATTAGATAGGGTGTTGAAAGTAGCGAAATCCGCAAGTACATTAGGGTGTTGCAACTTTTTATCTCGCACGGTATTTGCGCAGCAATTTTTCCAATGCTTTTTTGGGGAAAAAAACAGTTTTGTGCTTAAAAAAAAAAAAAAAAACACAGTAAAGTTAGCCCAATTTTTGCATAATGTGAAAGATGAAGTTACGCTGAGTAAATAGATACCTAACATGTCACTCTTCAAAATTGCACACGCTCGTGGAATGGCGCCAAACGTCGCTACTTAAAAATCCCCATAGGCGACGATTTAATTTTTTTTTACTAGTTATATGTTTTGAGTTACAGAAGAGGTCTAGGGCTAGAATTATTGCTCTCGCTCTAACTTTCGCAGCGATACCTCACATGTGTGGTTTGAACACCGTTTTCATATGTGGGAGGGACTTACATATGCGTTCGCTTCTGCATGCGAGCACATGGGGACAGGGGCGCTTTAAATTTATTTTTATTTTTTATTGTTCATTTTAGCGGGTGTTGCAGGGTATTGCAGAGTGTTGCAGGGTATTGCAGAGTGTTGCAGGGTATTGCAGAGTATTTGTGGGTATTGCAGAGTGTTGCAGGGTATTGCAGAGTATTTGTGGGTATTGCAGAGTATTTGTGGGTATTGCAGAGTGTTGAAGAGTATTGGGGGGGGGTATTGCAGGGTACTGCAGAATATTGCAGAGTAATGGCAGGGGATTGAGGGGTTAAATTTCGGTGAGCAGCGATGTGGGCACTGCAGATGCAGCCCACAGCGCTGCTGACACCGATCTCTTCCCCCTCCGCTGTACCGATCAGTACAGAGAGGGGAGGGAGGAACCGGCGTCATAACATGACGCCAGTTTGTTTACAAGTGATCACTCTGTCATTTGATGAGCGGCCATTTACCGTGATCCGTGATGCGCTGGATCCTGTGGACCCAGCGGTCACGGATGCTCTCGAGTGCGCGCCCCAGGGGGTGCGCAAGAGCGGAATTCTGGGAGGAAGTCATATGACGGCCTCCCAGAGTTAAAAAACCGCCCTGTAGCCGTCATTCGGCTATGGGCCGGTTGTTAAGTGGTTAATGTATGCTGTACAATAGAGAATATGTAACAATAGGTCCATACTGGAGGTTTAATTCTGAAATATACTACCCTTAAATCTATACTTACACCTTGTCAGAGGCCTTACTGCCAGGCCATTTAAATCCTGTTCTTGTTTGTTCTTGGTTTTTTCCTTTTTTTTTTCTTTTATTCTTCTTTTCCATATATTTGCATTTCTGACTTGGAGACTTATACATGCCCTTTAATGTGAAGGAAAGACTGTAATAGTTGAGTATTATGCTAATCACCTGGAGGTCAGATTATATGTTTTTGAATTAATGCTGTTGACTATTAGTTCAACTGTTACATATGTAATATGCGCATGATGTCTCAAGGCTCAATGCTGATTGTCGGTACTATCACTGTATTTTGCAATTTTGTACACTTATAATAATCTTTGTGTATGGAAATTTATTTTTGTGTTCTGTTTTGAAAATATTTCCAATAAAAATCAAATTGATAATAAACGATGGAGGGGCGGTGTGACTCTAGTTCTAGGCAGATGTCATATCACGTTGGCCCACTCAAACAGGGCATGCACGATCGGGTGCACGTAGCCCTGAACTGTCGTGGCAGCGTGTCCCCAAGACACAGCGAGTCACTGACAGGGGTGAACAGTCATTGGTACTGCCTGCTTGAAGACAGCGCATTTGCGCGATTGGGTGTGTGCTTTGTGGGCATGTCGGTGAAGGCATGTTCCCAGAAACACTGCTCATCACTGAGCATGGCAAACAGCCAATGACTGGCGGCTGTTAACCACATGATCGGCTGTGATCCATTCACAGCTGATCACAAAATGTAAATACAGACCAGTAACTAGCCATTACCAGCTCTTCCCTCCTCACACACCATTCCCAGTGTGAGGAGAGAAGAGCCAGGAGTAGTGAGTTACCGATGTGTGTGTACTGTACTGCACAAACACCACACAAGTAAAGAGAACCTGTCCCATCCCCCAATTGCACCTATCACCCAACAGTGACCACATCAGTGCCCATCAGTGCTTCTAAAAGTGCACCTGCAACCATCAGTGCCCATAAAATTAATCAGAGGAAGAATGAGTGCCTCCCAAAAGGGCACGGCACTCTGTTAACCAGGTAGCCACAAGCAATATTCCCAAACCCAATACTAGTGCTGCCGCCAGTGATAGACCCCAAGAAATGCCCAGGCCCAGTACCAGGGCTGTCACATCACAATGAAGTACTAGCACAGGAACTTCAAATCCCCCAACTACCAGCACTGCAATGTCACATCCTCCAAGAGCTAGGGGCCGCTACATATTTCCCAGATGATCTTGCCAACCCAGCATGGCTGCCTTCCGACTCGGGATCAGCAAGAATTTCCTCTTTCACTGCACAGCCAGGTGTGTAGGCCAATACCCAATTTCACAGAAATTGATTGCTTTTATATGTTTTTGCCCAAAAAATTTGCTGCAATTTATCATGGACCAGACCATTTTATATGCACAGCAGCATATTGCCAACAACCTCCAATCATCATACATCCGTCCGTTTAAGTGGAGAAATTTGACTCTGGAGGAGTTCAAATTGTTTAAACTCCTCCTGAGTAAGGTCACCATATACACGAGGCTTACAAAAAAATTAAGGACATGTCTACTGGTCCACAAACCCCATCCACCACATGCCCATTTATTCTGTCGTAATGTCCAAATTATTATGTGCTTCCTTAACCTCCCTGGCGGTACGATTATTTTGGATTTTAGGTGCTAAAAGCGGTACCATTATTTTGCATGAAAATTTGGCGTTTTATATTGTAGTCCTGCAATTCTTAGGAATAACTCTCTTAAATCTGTCCAAACCAGAGTCTAGCAAACATCCCGGGTATAATAAAGTTTGAAAAATGAAATCATAAATTATAATATAATAAATAATTATAAATAATTGTACCAAATAATAATATAACAATAATAAAAATTATTCAATAATGTAATCAAATCAAAAACACAGAAATTTGCTCAGTTGCAGAATTGTCACTGTCATTACTTTTCAGTATTTGATGACGGATCTCCCCACAAATCGCTATCGCTCAATTCTGCGAGTGATTACAATTTATTATCGCTGTTTTCTAGCTGGTCTAAAACCATTTTTGATGTAAAAGGACAGTTTTGGTTGCTATGGACAATCTCCAGTTTCCAGGCATAAAGAACAGTTTTTATTACATAAAACTGCATGCAGGACACTGGGCAGACCACTAGGGACAAAGGGGATGTGAAATATTTACATACAGCAATGTAATCTGTAAGATTACATTATACTGTATGTTTACTGTTTGTTTCACTTTTTGAATTTGGCCCGGATCTCCGTCCCCGTGCGTCGCAACGCTCGCAGGGCACGGAGATCGGCGATGTGATGCATCGAGCGAGGCACGGCTCGCTCGTACAGTGGGGAGACAACGCTGGATCCGAGGGAGAAGGTGAGTAAACCTCCTCCTGGATCCAGCGATGCAGTCCCGAGTCTGGCTCGGGGATACCACTTTTGGCATGAAAATTCCTCCCCGAGCCAGACTCGGAAATACCGTCAGGGGGGTTAATTTCAGCGACAACACCCAGTGCCCTCCCCAAAATCATCCAAATTATGACAAATTATATAAAATTTGCCAACTCGTGAATTTTTTTCCCAAAGATTTGCAAAACTCTATGTTCCTGATGAACATATATGTGTAGATGATTCCCTGGTACCATTTTCAGACTAGCTAGGAATAAAACAATACATTCCTAGCAAAAGGGCCAGATACGGAGTCAAATTTTACAAGCTGTGTGAGAAAGTCACGGGATATCGGTATGCGTTCCGCATATACAAAGGAAGAGATTCCCAGCTCCAGCCCCCTGAGTGCCCGGCCTACATGGGCACAACTGGAAAAATTGTATGGGACCTGGCATACCCACTATTGAACAAAGGTTACCACATGTACGTGGATAACTTCTACACTAGCCTGGCCCTTTTCAAACACCTATACTTCGCAGAAACCCTGGCCTGCGGAACCTCCAGAAAGAATAGGAAGGGCTTCCCACAATCTATAGTGAATAAAAAGTTGTGAAAGGGGAAAGTGTAACTTTGAGATGTAATGAAGTGCTGACTTTGAGGTGGAAGGATAACAGGTATGTGTACATGATATCTACCATCCACGATGAAACTACAGTTGAGGTTCAAAGAAGATGAGGTCCCATTGAAAGCCAAAGTGTGTTCAAGAATACAATCTCTACATGGGAGGGTGGATTTTAATGACCAAATGTTTCAGCCTATTTGTCAATAAGGAGGTCCTATTTCTGGTACAAGAAAGTAGCACTTTATCTAATAAATTTGGCCATTTATAATGCATACATAATTTACACCAAATACATGAAAACCCCTGCCCACTTCCTCAAATTCATTGAATAAGTTGTAACGTCCCTCATCTACCAACAAAGACCCCCCAGAAAAACTTTGCTCTGATGCTGTTAGCCAACTTCAAGAGTGCCACTTCCCAGACAACATTCCACCATCTAAAGCAGGCTGAAGATGCCAAAAAAGATTTCACGTATGTAGCAAAAGAAGATTTCAAAGAGATGCCATCTACCATTATCCCCAGTGTCCCTCCCAACCCAGCCTTTGCATCAGTGAATTCTTCCGAATTTTTCACACATACCTAAAATATTAGCCCATATTTTTAACCATTTCCCCACTTTCATCATCTGTGCTGACCATTTTCAATGCTTCCTCAAATAACCATGCCACTGCCTTCCACGTGAACTGACCCTGGCCTGTTTTTTGAATATGCCTCTGTCTACTGCTCAGACTGCTTCCATGTTAACTGACCCTGGCCTGTTTTATCGACTATGCTTTTGCCTACCACTTGTACTGATCTGTTGTCCTGCTACTGTAGTACTACTGCTACTTAGTACACAGAGGTCTCACATGCGAGGGGCTCCAGAATTGTTTTTCCGGATGAAGAAAAAATCTTTTTTGTTTTCTCCGGGTTTCATAATTTCCAGATTAGGGTCTGGAGTCTGAAGACTTCAAAGAGATTTGGGTGAGAGAAGCCTCTACCCCTTTGCCCCTGTGCACAGGTCTTACCTGATTGCAGCCCTCAGCCTGCTGCTGACTTATGGCCTCATGACTCTGCCTGCCGCATGAACTGACCACACCTCTGCCTACTGCCTGGACTATGGAAATAAATAGCTGTAGCAAGAGGCAGTATGTTTATGAAGGTCTGGAGAACAGAGTACAATGATTGTCTGCAGGTAACAGTGTTCCAGGACCAATATTATGGCTGTGCTGGCTTTCTCTGGCTGGACAATTCCTATGGACAAATGATTTGGCTGTTCTGATGATATCCTTGTGTTGACTATAGACAATATTCCCTGCCTGCTGCCTGGATAATTACTATTATTGTCGCTAAGCACATCCCTGCCTGCTGCCTGGACTAATTCTCTCCTCTGTGGACACTACTAAAACCACAGGTCATACTTTTTTTTACATTTTCCTCAACAGAATTTAGAATTTAGAAATATGAAGGACCTTCAAAAATGATAGGTTATCAGGAAATTAGATGTTTAATGTATGCTCCTAGAATGTCTGAAGGTGCTATTTAAATGTTGGTCCTCTGTAAGTGACCAGGCTGTGTAAAAGTCTCACACATGTGGTAGCCATACTCAGGAGTAGCAAAATGTATTTTGGGGTGTTATTTTTTTCTATGTACATGCTATGTGTTAGAAATCTTATAAATGGACAACTTTGGGTACATTTTTTTTTCCTTTTTTTCCACATTTTTCAAAAACTTCTGGAAAAAAATGAACTGTTCAAAAGACTCATTATGCCTCAAAGATTATATGTTGAGGTGTTAGCTTTCCAAAATTGGGTCATTTTGTGGGTGTTTCCATTGGCCTGGTGCTCCAGAGCCTTTAAAAATTATAATAGGTGGTTGAGAAATGAGATGTGTAACTTATGCTTGTATAACGCCTGAAGGTTCTATTTCATTGTTGGGCCTCTGTATGTGGCCAGGCTGTGCAAAAGTCTCACCCATGTGGCATTGTCATACTCAGTAGGAATAGCAGAATGTTTATTGGGGTGTCATTTTTGCTATGTACAACTCACCATGTGGCCTACTAAATACCTTGGGATGTTTACTTTCCAAAAAGAGGTAATTTGGGAGGTATTTACTTTCCTGGCTTGTTAGTGTCTTAATAATTGAGAGTGATCAATTTTCAATGATTGGCACCATAGCTTGTGAACTCTATAACCTTAACACAGACCAAATAATATACACTAATTAGGGTTATTTTTACCGAAGATATGTAGCCATATACATTTTGGACAGAGAATAAATTTTATGACAAGACTAAGAAAAGGGCATTTTTTCACAAAATGTTCAGTCTTTTTATATTTATAGCACAACATGTAAAAAACCCAATAGTGATTAAATACCATCAAAAGAAATATCTATTTGTGTGAAAAAAAGGATGAAAATGTAATTTGGGTACAGTGTTGCATGACTGAGTAATTGTCATTCAAAGTGTGAGAGCGCTGAAAGCTGAAATTTGGTCCGGGCAAGAAGGGGGTGAAAGTGCTCTGTAGGCAAGTGGTTAAAACCCCTTAAATATTATATATTTTCTGAAAGCAAAGACCCTGAAAACAATGGTGGTAGTTACAATTTTTTTTATGATACTAGCAGAGCTGTTTATTTAACACATATTTTCAGTGAAAAATACACTAAAACTAATGTTACTGCACACAAATAAAATGTGGTAGTCAACTTTTTGGTTAAATATAAAATATGAGTTTGTTTTGAGTAAATAGAAAGCCAACATGTAAAGCCTTAAAATTGTTCATGCTGGTGAAAAGGTAAATGTAATGTCGGCCATCAAAAACCAAAATACTATATAATGTTATTGTGGTGCCTTAAAATGCACGTTCAACCAAAAACGTGTTTTCTTTTGGACAGTCACTGTCCAGGGCTCTATTAGAGAGATTTTTCCTCACTTCCTGTCCTACAGATTCTCTTCTATGGAGACCCAGATAGCAGTAAAAACCTGACAGGGATTCTTTATCCTTCCCATTCTATTTGAAAGTATATAGAGTCATTAAGGGCCAAAGTCATTCAAGGTCTCATTCACACTTGTGTATTGTGGTAACACATAACAATGCATGGCAAAGCACCTTCTCTATGGGCAGTGCAATGTGGTGTCATTCATTATGAATTGCCCCCCAATGCATTGTACAGTAGATCCCAACACACAACACACCTCTTGGCACCATAATACACATACCATGCTCTGCGGTGTGCGACCTTAAAAAAAAATGTATTGTGTGTTTTTTCCACCATTGTGGTGCATTGACAGATATTCATAATGAATAAATGTGACCATTAATACCCGGCAATGGAACACCTAAATGTGAATGGGCCATACGTCATTTTCATGAACATATTTTTATATAAATGCTGTGTAACAGACTGAATGAGTCCTGCACATTATCACACATATCTCCTAAAGACACAGCTCTGTAGATCAGATTGGAAGCTTTAAACTTCATATTTCACTTACGCTGAACACATGAGATTTGTAATAATACTTCCTTTCTCATACCACCCTGACACTGCAGAATGTACAGAGAATATCCCTCCTATAATGATGTCTCCATCCTGAGAATACTTGTACTCAAATGTATAATTCTTCATAGTCATATCACAGCGGTGAGCAGAGTTCTGGGTGTCAGATGTGCAGGGGGTCACACACAAAGACAACAACCACAATATTCTAAGTAGATATCTGAAGACAACATGACCGAGTCTCTGATAGACTTCAATGACTTCTTCCTCTTCTCCCACCTCATCATCACTGACATCAGCCCAGGATCCTGACACTGAGTTCATGGCTCAGCTGAAGGCTGTGAGAGTGTCAGGTTTATAAAGAATAATTCTGTTATTTATTACTGATAGACTGGAATATGAATCTGCTTATAGAGTAGGAAAAAAAGGCCAAACATAAAATACACAGAATCCATCTTTGTCAGCACTGTAGAAAGCGAATGTTATAAAATACTATTATCACATATTGTACATGAAACAGTAAAAATTACAAGTTTGGTGGCCAAGAACGCCATGTGTATTATTATTAGTAGTAGTAGTAGTAGTATTATAATTATTATTATTATTATTATTATTATTATTATTATTATTGTTCTATAAATACAGGTGTAGAGATGAGGTTTGGCACCTACCATAGACAATAATTCTGTGAAATAGCAGAAGGGATTGTAGACCTGTTATTGTTTGTTATCACATTGTGTAGTTGGACAAGGAAAGGTCTACAAGTTGAAGTTTTCTGTTGCAGAGGCAAATGGATATACCAATGACAAAATAAAAAATCTCTCCTTACACAGATTTTCCCTAATAATTCCATCACTCACTGAAAATATGACTGTCATAAGGCCACCTTTATATAAGAAGAGGTCTGGATTATCTATTCCTTTATATTATCGGGTCTTGTGACTCAGCTGACTGGGGGCAATACGTATTCACCGCATCATAGGTTGTCCTTAATTTATGGTGAACCTGCAAACTTATTTTCAAACTTTGTGAATGCCAGAGGATTGCTTATTGTAGTGGTGAAGCCAAACTTCACCCTTATTAACTTGTGATTTCATGAAACACTGCAGAAATACAGCTATATGGTCAAAAGAGAAATACATATAATTAATGTAATCTTTCCTCAGACGTAACATAACAATAATGGATGAACCTTGACTTACATATGGGCACATTTTATAGTACAAAGACACCAAAATGTTAGATAAAACTACAAATCTACTAGGAGAATTATGATCTAATTGGTATTGCTGAATCTTGGCTTCATTCTTCTCATGACTAGGCTATTAATATTCCTGGCTATGTTCTCTTTGTAAAGACAGAGAAAAACGGAAATATGATGGTGTCTGTCTCTATGTTAGCAGTGATCTCAAAGCAAGTGTGAAAGAGGACCAAGTTAATGAGTATTATGGGTGAGAGCATTATGGGTGGAACAGTACATGGGTGTGCATACTACAAAGGTTGTCATTGGAGTTTTTTTATAGACTTCCCAGTGTTAGTGAGGAGGTGGAGACTCAGCTCCTTGTACAGGTGGAAAGGACTGCAAGGGCTGGGACAGTGATAATAATGGAGGATTTTAACTACCCGGAAAATGACTGGCGTGATGGCATTGCTGGGACAGTTAAAGGGCAAACATTTATCAACCTATTACAATTCAATTTTATGGTCCAGTTTATTGACTAGGAATGAGAGCAAAATCTTCCAAGGATGAGGGCTGCTCTCCAGGATTTAGACTGGGAGGGAATATTGGCATCAATGGACACAGAACAGAAATGGGAATTCTTCAAAGTGACTTATAAAAACTCACTACAAAGTATATTCCCATGAGCAATTCATTTAAAAAGCTAATAATAAAACCTATGTGGCTGGCTGCTAGTGATGGACGAACTTCCGACAGGACGTTTCGCAAACGCGGACCGCGAACGCGGCCGATAGTTCGCGAACCGGAACGTTCGCGGCGGGCACCATTGACTTCAATGGGAGGCGAACTTTGCAAACCTACAGGTCAAATTTTCAGCCACAAAATAATTACTAGCTGTGCAAACATAGCCCCACCACATGGCCAATGACATAACACATGTATGAGGTGAATCTGCGATCGACAACTACAAGCATTCTTTTTTTATATGTGAAATAGTGACAATTCAGGACTGTGGAGCGCATGAAGGCAATGGAGGAGAGGGAAGGTCAGGGTAGGGAAAGAAGAGGGTGCAGGAGATGATCACCAGCAGCGTGACATACAGCAATGACACCTGCACCGTGATAGAGTGATCTGACACCAGCACCGTGAAAAGAGTACTGACATCAGCAGCGTGACATAAAGCACTGACACCAGCATCGTGATAGAGAGCACTGACATCAGCAGCGTGACATACAGCAATGACACCTGCACCGTGATAGAGTGATCTGACACCAGCACCGTGATAGAGAGCACTGACATCAGCAGCGTGACATACAGCAATGACACCTGCACCGTAATAGAGTGATCTGACACCAGCACCGTGATAGAGAGCACTGACATCAGCAGCGTGACATACAGCAATGACACCTGCACCGTGATAGAATGATCTGACGCCAGCACCGTGATATAGAGCACTGACATCAGCAGCGTGACATAAAGCACTGACACCAGCACCATGATATACAGCATTGACACTAGCACCGTGATATACAGCACTGACACCTGCACCGTAAGCAGCCCCAGGAGGAAGTCAGCATAGCACAGGGATGGTGGGAGCCCCTCATAATGAGCATAGCACAGGTATGGTGGGAGCCCCTCATAATATGCACAGCAGAGGTACAGCCCCAGGAGGAAGTCAGCACTGCACAGGGATGGTGGGAGCCCCTCATAATAAGCAGCCCCAGGAGGATGTCAGCATAGCACAGGGATGGTGGGAGCCCCTCATAATAAGCAGCCCCAGGAGGAAGTCAGCACAGCACAGGGATGGTGGGAGCCCCTCATAATAAGCAGCCCCAGGAGGATGTCAGCATAGCACAGGGATGGTGGGAGCCCCTCACAATAAGCAGCCCCAGGAGGAAGTCAGCACAGCACAGGGATAGTGGGAGCCCCTCATAATGAGCATAGCACAGGGGTGGTGGGAGCCCCTCATAATGAGCATAGCACAGGGATGGTGGGAGCCCCTCATAATATGCACAGCAGAGGTACAGCCCCAGGAGAAAGTCAGCACAGCACAGGGATGGTGGGAGGCCCTCATAATAAGCTGCCCCAGGAGGAAGTCAGCACAGCACAGGGATGGTGGGAGCCCCTCATAATAAGCATCCCCAGTAGAAATATGACACCACTCAACCTCTTCAAACAGGAGGGTACGGGCATATAGTACGGTGTGCTTTTTTTGGACAAGGAAGTGAGCCAAATGAAGAAAGAAGGTCTGTGTGCTCGATTAAAAAAATCGTTTATAGACATATACATGGTCTACTGGTCACATGTGTTGAATTCCTCAGAGATCCATGCCTCATTCATTTTTAGAAATGTGAGGTAGTTAACACTGTCGTGAGCTAGGCAAGTACGCTTATCGGTCACGATCCCCCCTGCTGCACTGAACGTCCTTTCGGACAGGACACTGGACGAAGGGCAAGCCAACAGTTCGATTGCAAATTGGGCAAGCTCTGGCCAGAGGTCAAGCCTGCCCACCCAGTAGTCCAGGGGTTCATCACTCCTCAGAGCGTCCACATGGGCCGTTAACCCGATGTAGTCAGACACCTGGCGGTCTAGGCGTTCCCTGATGCTGGATCCGGATGATACCTGTCGATGGGTCGGCTGAAAGAATGACCTCATATCAGAAGTCACCAACACATCTTAAAACCGGCCTCTTCTTGCAGGCGCTGTTGGATTGGTACCCGCAACTCCTTCTCTGGGAGTGGGAATTACTCCTCTGCCAGCGCACGCAAAAGCAGAATGCAGCATTTCTCGAAGCAAGGCCTGGAAGTGCTCCATTCTGATAGCTCTCTGTGACAGCGGTAACATTTCCGCCATTTTGTGTTTGTACTGGGGGTCTAAGTACATTGCCACCCAGTACTGGTCCTTGACCCTTTTGCTTTTTATACGGGGGTCCCTATTAAAGCACTGGAGCATGAAGGCCCCCATTTGCACTAAACTGGAAGCGGTGTGGTGGCCTGGCTCCTGCTCATCATCCAGGATAATGTTGTCCTCTTCATTCTCCTCTCCCCGTTCACACACAACAACAGGGATCCCAGAAAGGTTTAAAGCATGCTTTTCTTGCTCCTCCTCTTCTGCCCCGGCACCATCCTCCTCTGACTCCTCTTCAGACTCCTGTTGTTCACTTGTCTCAGATAGAGTAGCCTCCCCTGGGAATTCATCCAGCATTGCGACTTCCTCATCTTTCCGCTCCTGCTCCTCCACAGCTTGATCAATGACACGACGCAATGCACGCTCCATAAAGAAGGCATAAGGTACCATGTCACTGAAGGCACCATGGCTGCGACTGACCAGTTTGGTGATCTCCTCAAATGGCCGTAGAAGTATGCATGCGTCGCACATGAGCAGCCACTGGCGCAGTGAAAAAAACACAGCTTCCCAGAACCTGTTCTGCTGCAGAGTTCATACAGGTAGACGTTAACTGCACGTTTCTGCTGGAGCAGCCTATCAAGCATATAGAAGGTTGAGTTCCATCGCGTCGGGCAATCGCAAATAAGACGTCTGACCGGCAGATTGTGTCACTGCTGAATGTCAGCAAGGCGAGCCATGGCCGTGTAAGATCTTCTGAAATGGGCCGAGATTTTCCTTGCCTGCCGCAAGATGTCCTGGACCCCAGGGTATTTGACAACGAATCGCTGCACGACCAAGTTTAAGACGTGTGCCATGCATGGCACGTGCGTGATTTTGCCCTGTTTCAATGCACTAAGCAGATTGGCACCGTTGTCACACACCACTTTACCAACTGTCAAATTGAGCGGTATTAGCCACTGATCTGCCTGTGAACGCAAAGCTGAAAGGAGTGCCGGGCCAGTGTGGCTCTTGGCTTCCAGGCACAACAGACGCAGCACGGAATGGCAACGTCTCACCTGGCATGTCGAATAGGTTCTGGGGAGCTTGGGCAGTGCAGCAGAAGAGACGCTAGCAGCGGAAAAGGAGGAGTCAGCCGAGGAGGGAGGAGGATGGAGTAGGAGGAGGAGGAGGAGAAGATGAGCCAGGCCTGCATGCAATCCGTGGCAGTAAAACCAAATCTACACGGGTGCTACAGGTTACATGCTTGACAGCCGTCAGGAGGTTCACCCAGTGGGCAGTAAAAGTGATATACCTTCCCTGCCCGTGTTTGCTAGACCACGTGTCTGTGGTCATATGTATCTTGGCACTGACACTGTGTGCCAGAGATACATTCTCTTGCCACTGAACATGGCCATATAGCTCTGGGATGCCCTTCTCTGAGAAATACTTCCTTCCTGGGACCTTCCATTGTGGTGTTCCAATAGCCACAAATTTGCGAAAGGCCTCCGATTTCACCAGTTTATATGGCAGTAGTTGGCGGGCTATGAGTTCTGACAAGCCAGCAGTCAACCGTTGGGCAAGAGGGTTATCCGGCGTCATCATTTTTTTACGCTTGAACATTAGGCCCACGGAAGCCTGCCTTTTTGCAGAAAAACGTGATCTTGGCGTGATGGAAGGTGGAGTGGAGGACAATTGTGAGGAGAGAGGAGAAGGAGAAGTATAAGACGAGGCTGGACAGTGAGAGCCTGGAGTGTGGCTTTGTGTGTTCCGTTGCTCCCACTGGGCTCGGTGATGGCTGCTCATGTGCCTTCTTAAGGCGGTCATCCCTAGGTGAGTGTTGGGCTTACCGCGACTAATGTGTTGACTGCAAAGTTTGCAGATGGCAACACTATTGTCAGCAGCGGACACGTTAAAAAAAGCCCACACTGCGGAGCCATGTGCCGGCGTCCTGGGAGCGCCAGATGTGACCGTACATGGTCGATGCCTCACTCCTGATACATTAGCAGTCTGCTTTGTCCCTCCTGTGCAATGTAAGTTATTCCTGCTTCTCCTCCCTATCTGCTGGTCCATATCTCCCTCTGAACTCCCCTCCTCTTCCTCTCTTGTGGGCACCCACGTGACATCACTAGACACGTCATCATCAACGTCACCTTCCCCACCGCTATAAGTAGAGATCTCGGAGTAGGCTGCAAAACCGGGGACCAACCTCCTCCTTGGGCTGATCTGGGTACTGTCGTCAGACTGCTG
Source organism: Lithobates pipiens (assembly GCF_037356315.1). NCBI lineage: Eukaryota > Metazoa > Chordata > Amphibia > Anura > Ranidae > Lithobates > Lithobates pipiens. The sequence goes on from NW_027507718.1 coordinate 550,707,168, forward strand.
AGTGGCGGTTCTTGCCACCTCCTCTTCCTGATCCAATGCCAAGCATGGCTGCACATCAGAAATGTCTTGATATGGATCGGAAAATAATTCCTGTGACTCAAGCGGAAGGTATGTGGTGGTGGTGGTGGTGGTGTTGTTGGTGGTAGTGTCTTTGGGGGTGCACATAGCAGAGAGTGAAGAAGAGGGTGCAGATCGAGAGGATGAGGAGGGTGCAGAAGAGTAAGGCTGAGTGAGCCACTCAACCAAGTCTGGTGCATCCTTTAAAGTAATTGAATGCACCTTCTGCAACTTCCCACTTTGGCTCAAGCCTGTTGCTCCTGCCCTACCCCTACCACCCCTGTGGAAGGGCCTGCCTCTTCCTCTGCCTGTCATTTTTTTAAATTACCCTGTGACAAAACTCTCAGTCCCTATACTGATAAAGGACTGCTGCAGTATCAACCCTATATATTGTGTACCTATACCAGTCCTTAAGGAATAGCAGACTGTACCTCACTCAACCCTATGTACTGTAGTACTCTATACCTTACCATTCCTTATAAGGACCTTTGTGGAACTAGTAGGTTGTGAATGATTAGTAGACTGTACCTCAGTCCCTATACTGATAAAGGACTGCTGCAGTATGGGGCAGCAGTCAGCAGTAGTGCACCTCAACCCTATATATTGTGGACCTATACCAGTCCTTAAGGAATAGCAGACTGTACCTCACTCAACCCTATGTACTGTAGTACCCTATACCTTACCAGTCCTTATAAGGACCTTTGTGAAACTAGTAGGTTGTGAATGATTAGCAGACTGTACCTCAGTCCCTATACTGATAAAGGACTGCTGCAGTATAGGGCAGCAGTCAGCAGTAGTGCACCTCAACCCTATATGTTGTGGACCTATACCAGTCCTTAAGGAATAGCAGACTGTACCTCACTCAACCCTATGTACTGTAGTACCCTATACCTTACCAGTCCTTATAAGGACCTTTGTGGAACTAGTAGGTTGTGAATGATTAGCAGACTGTACCTCAGTCCCTATACTCATAAAGGACTACTGCAGCAGAAGGGCAGCAGTCAAGTATAGTATTCTTTCTATATTTGGAAGAAAGAATATTATACGCGTACAAGCCTATTACCATACCAGTCCTGAAAAGAACCTTTGCGGACCTAATAGTAACAGCTACTGATTAAACTGACTGTCCCTCACTGCCACACACAGCTTCCTGCCTGTCCCTATTTTAACTGACAAAACACAGGCTCCTGGAACAATAACTTGAATAGCACTCAAAACTATATCCTGTACTACTTTACCATACCAGTCCTGAAAAGGACTTTTGTGGACCTAATAGTAACAGCTAATGATTAAACTGACTGTCCCTGCTGCACACAGTGTCCTGTCCCTCTCTCTACACTGACAAAAGACAGGCTGCTGCAACAATCACTAGCACAGCAGTGCCTCAAACCTATATCCTGAACTACACCTAACACCTACACCATACCAGTCCTGAACAGAACTTTTGTGGACCTAATAGCTAGCAATTTGGTTCACTGCAGTCTCATCTTCACACAGCAACCTCTCCCTATAGTGATATATTAAAGAATGTAAAATGGCCGCCGGATCAGGTCTATTTATAAGTTAGGGGGAATGTCCAAGTGTCCATGTGCTGTAATGTCTCAATTGGCTGTCCTGTACCCCATGATGGATGTGTCATCATAGGTCAAAGTTCTTTTACACAGTAAACACGGAAGTCCGCCGGGCGAAAGGCGGCAATAGTCCGCCGATCAGGCGGACCGCGAACTGCCGAAAACGACCGCGGGGCGAACCATTCGGCCATCCCTACTCACTGCCAAAGTTATAATTGCTATAAATAATTAAAAAAGAGTTTTTAAAAAATATAAAAATGAAGAACAAACATAGTCAAAACATAGGAAATGTTCAGTAACCAGAATGGATAGTCAGCCAAGCCAGAAGTCAGGGATCAAAGTAGTGGAACAGCAAGAAGGATCCAGAGCCTTAAGGGATGTCAGCAAAGCCAGTCTTTAAACAGGAACGCAGGCGATGTTTCTTGTGATGTTGACCAAGGTGAAGGCAGAGCTCCTCTGGACTGGACGACTTAAGTAGGCAGGACTGATGAGCAGGATATCAACAACAACTGAGTAACTGTGGAGAGAGATGGGAGCTGGCAATTAGCCGACAGCTGAATGACCAGCTCAGAGAAGGAAGGGCTGAGCCCAGTCCTGGGACTGAGGAAAAAGAGAAGGCTAATTTATTAAATATGTTCTTCAGCTCTGTGTATACAAAGGAGCATGGAGGAGCTCATGTCCATAATTGGGTTGGTAGTGACACAGCCTCAAATGATGAACAATGGCTCAAAAGTGATAGGGTCCAAAAATATGTAGACAGAATAAAGGTGGATAAAGCACGTGGACCAGATGGCATTCACCCATGGATCCTAAAGAAATTGAGCTCCTTCATTTCGAGGCCATTGTTTCTAATATTTAGGGATACATTAATGGCTGGAATGGTACCACTGGATTACCACAGGGCCAATGTGTTGCCCATATTTAAAAGGGGGTCAAAGTATTTACCAAGTAACTACAGACCTGTTAGTTTAACTTTAGTAGTCGGGAAGACACTGGAGAGTTTAATAAATGACCACATAGATGAGTTCTTGCAGGAAAAAAAAATGTAAGCAACATACAGCATGGATTCATAGAAACAGGTGCCTAGAGTCACCTCAGAAATGCCACTGGCAAAAGGGAAAAAGGCTTGGACTACCTCAATATTTCAAAGACATAAACAAGGATATGTATAGTTTTATATAAAAGAGATTAATGGATTCATGAAAGACGGAAGTAAAACCTTGGACATAGGGGTTAGGGGCTGGGGCTGGTATACATGGATTTTGCAAAAAAGGTTTGACACAGTTCCCCACTCACGGCTCATGTGTAAGGTAAAGTCTACAGGTTTGGAAATATCAGTTTGTAAATGGATAGAAAACTGGATAAAAGACAGAATTCAGAGAGTCGTGGTTAATAATTCTTACTCTGAATGGTCTAAGGTCATCAGTGGTGTACCCCAAGGTTCAGTGTTGGGACCCTTACTTTTTAATATATTTAGAAATGATAAAGCTTCTGGGATTAAAAGTAACATTTCTGTCTTTGCAGATGACACCAAACTATGCAGTGGAATATCGTCGTCCTTACAGGATGTCTCCAATTTACAAGCCGACTTCAATGCACTGTCTAATTGGGCAACTAAGTGGAAAATGAGGTTTAATGTTGATAAAGTTATGCACTTGGGGGATAAGAATATGTATGCATCATACATACTAGGTGGAGTACAACTGGAGGAATCAATGGTGGAGAAGGATCTGGGAGTTTTGGTAGATCATAAGCTCAATCATAATATGCAATGCCAAGCTGCGGTTTCCAAAGGGAGCAAAGTCCTTTCTTGTATTAAGAGAGGTATGGACTCCAGAGAGAGAGAGACATCATCTTTTTAAATCATTAGTAAGACCCCATCTGGAATATGCAGTTCAGTTTTGGGCACCGGTTCTCAAAAAGGATATCGGGGAACTGGAGAAAGTGCAGACAAGGGCAACCAAACTTATAAGAAGCATGGAAGAGGTCAGCTATGAGGAAATATTAGAAGAATTTAATCTATTCCCTCTTGAAAAGAGGATATTAAAGTGGAGTTCCACCGAAAAAAAAAGTCAGCAAATAGTGATCAGACACTCACCTGTCCCACAGTCCAGCGATGCGGGCATACAAAGCCTCGCTCCTCTCCCCTCCTCTCCATGGCACCGCATTCTTACTGTGGGCACTGGGCTGTGGCTTCACAGCTAGGCACGCACTGTGCATACGCAAGCCATGCTGCGCACTGTGAATGGTAGAGCAATCTATTGGGACCTGTGACGTGTCCCAGAAGATTGCAGGGAGGGAGGGGGAGAGGTGAACTTCCTTGGAGAGCCACGGAGCCCCAGGAGAAAGTGGGAGCTATATGCCTCTAAAAAGAGGCTATCTGCTCCCCCCAAAAAAGTAACATGCCAAATGTGGAAGTTGCATTTTTGGACGGAACTCCGCTTTAAGGTGGGATATGATTAACATGTCCAAATACATAAGTGGTTCATATACTGAAATTCATGTTGAGTTATTCACTTTAGGGCCATCGCAGAGGACAGGAGGGCGGTCTATACGTTCGGAGAAAAAAAATTTCATCTTCAAGTACAGAGTGGTTTCTTCACAGTAAGAGCTGTGAAAATGTGGAATAGACAGAATGAGGTGATTTTGGCAAGCTCATTAGATTGCTTTAAAAAAGGCCTGGATTATTTCCTAAATGTACATAATATAAGTGGGTACTAACATTTATAGGTAAAGTTGATCCAGGGAAAATCTGATTGCCTCTCAGGGGATCAGGAAGGAATTGTTGTCACCGGCTGGAGAAAATTAGAGCATGCTTTGCTGGAGTTTTTTGTCTTCCTGTGGATCAACTGTGTGTGAAGAATTGTGTATATGGGATTGTATTTTTTTTGGGGTTGAAGTTGATGGACTTGTGACTTTTTTCAACCTGACTAACTCTACAATAGTGGGTCCATATGCAATCTGATAGCCAATGTATATGACAATGGCCCACTCCTCTAAGCCCCTGTACACACGGTCGGAGATTCCGACGGAATGTGTCCGATCGGACTGTTTTGTCGGATATTCCGACTGTGTGTGGTCTCCATTGGACTGGTTCCGTTGGAGTATCCGACGGACCAAGTTTTCCAACTTGTTGGTAAAATTTTCCGTCAAAATGTTCCAATCGGACAAACTCCGATCATGTGTAGAGAATTCCGATTGGACAAAGTGCCACGCATGCTCAGATCAAATTACTACATCAAAGCTATTGGCTACTAGCCTGAACATAGTCCCGTCGTAACGAAATAACGCCATCAGGTTGGATTTTCCGACAACTTCGTCCGACCATGTGTATACAACAGTTTCGGACAAAATCTGACGGATTTGGTTGTCGGAATCTCCGACCGTGTGTACAAGGGCTAAGACTCAATATTTCTTGTGGGATACTTTTATGTTTCAGTTGGTGGTCACCCTGACTGGAAACGAGGCTCTGCTTGACCTACTAATTAGCAATAACCCAGAGCCTATAGTGGATGTAGAAGAAAGGGATCATTTGGGAAACATTGATCACAGGACAATTACGTTCACTGTAAGGCACAGGAAATCAGAAAAGAGGGTGGGACAAGTACATTTCAAAAGAGTCAACTTTACCAAACTGGACTCCATAAATCATGACACTAAATGCTAAGATGTTCTAGAAACCAAAAAACACTGATTAAAGTGAGAGGACTTTAAGAACATTTTAGGTAATATCATTATTCCAAAGGGCAACAAATATAAAAGAACTATGGCCAAACCTGCATGGCTAAATTCAAGTCTAAAAAGGCACAGTAAATGAAAAAAAAAAACAGTTCTTTACAAAATATAAGACTTAGGGGATACTATTAACATTCCAGCACTACAAATCCAATAAGAAATGTAAGAGCAGCAGGGCAGCAAAAATAGACCATGAGCGATACATACCAGAGGAGAGTCAAAAAAGAATCCAATGTTTTTTTAAAATATATCAATAGTAAAAAAGCTAAGTCAGGGTTAGGGATGAGCTTCGTGTTCGAGTCGAACATACGTTCGACTCGAACATCGGCTGTTCGCCTGTTCAGCGAATACCGAATGTTATGGATCGTTCGTGCCAAATTCGTGTGGCGCTCACGGCCCACAATGCACTGCGCCATTGCAGTGCATTGCTGGCTCATTATTGGCCAAGCATGCACTGTGACCCCGCATTCTTGGCCAATCACAGTGCCGGCAGCGAGGAGAGCCATGATTGGCCACAGGCAGGATGCCTGTGGCCAATCATAGCTCAGGCTGTGTAGTACACGCCCCACACTATATAAGGCCGCCAGCGCGGCGGCCTTGTGTAGTGTGTTGGCGTCTGTAGGAGTTAGTGGGTGTTCTGTGTACCTTCAACACAGTATACACTGTTCGTTATCGGCCGATTTTGCGTTCTTGCTCTTCTGTAGTGGTTGTTGTCTGCGTTGTCAGTTGTAGGAGATTGTGCGTGCTGTCTGCGTGCCCTGACCACAGTATACACCGTTATATCCGCCTACATAGCTCTTCTCTAATTGAGCCATCTGCCATCTGCAGGAGTTAGTGGGTGTTGTGTGTGCCTCCAGCACAATATACACTACCCAATTGCTGGTTTTCCCATCAGGCCAGCAAGGAGAAGCAGACAGGTGCAAGCCGATAAAAGAGGGCAAGCAGGCTCTGTGTCTAGAGACAACTGTGCTGGTCGTGGATGCGATGCATCGTCATCGTCAGCACGTGGCCACAGGACACGCTTGTCCTTCTTTTTCGGCAGCTGGACATGTTGAGCCACAACATGCCGAAGACTTGGTAGAGTGGATGACCAAGCCCACTTCATCCTCCTCATCCTCTCTCACCCAGGCTCAGGGTACTAGCAAAGCAGTTGCCAACGCATCGTCTTCCCTCCTCTCAATGTCATCATCAGTGACTCCTTCCCTAGACCCACCACGTCCTCCTGAGGAGTCTCCTGAACTCTTTGAGCACAGTGTTGGGTACATGCTCCAGGAAGATGCCCAGTGTTTTGTAGGCTCTGATGATGATACTCAGCTAGAGGAAGGCAGTAGCGTGAGCGCAGAGAGAGGGGATGCTCAAGAAGGACAGCAATCTGGCAGTCATGTTCCACAAGCTGCAGCATACTGCCAGGTTTGCTCCAGCGATGAAGAGGGAGGGGATGATGAGGGCACTGACTCCACGTGGGTGCCTGGTAGGAGAGATGAGGAGGAGGAGGAGGCACATGTCCAACGAGGCAAGATACCCTCTGGGGGCCAGCTTAGGGGCAGCACGCCGACTGAGTCACACCGCAGAGCTCCGCCTGTGCAGGGCGCTGCCTCTGCGCGTTATTCTAAAAGTTCTTGGGTGTGGGCCTTTTTTGAGACGAGTGCATCAGATCGCACCGCTGCTATTTGCAACATATGTCTCAAGCGTATCTCGGGTGGGCAAAACATCAGCCACTTGGGCACCACATGCTTGACCAGACATATGTTGACCTGCCATGCAGTTTGTTGGCAAGCGTACCTCAAAGACCCACACCAAAGAACAAAGCGGACCTCTCCTTGCTCCTCATCAGCTGGGATCTCCAACCCTACTAGACCCTCAGTCCTCTCTGAAACCTGCTCTGAGAGGAATGAAGGTGTAGAATTAGGTGTGTCACAGCCAAGTGCTTCCGGGCACTCTGCTAGCAGTACACCCACGTCCGATTATAGCAGGCAAATGTCCCTGCCCCAGCTGCTGGACCACCGAAAGAAGTTCACTCCCAGCCATCCACATGCCCAGCAGTTGAATGCTAGCTTGGCTAAATTGCTAGCACTTCAACTGCTGCCTTTTCAGTTGGTAGACTCGGCCCTCTTCCGTGAGTTTGTACAATGTGCGGTTCCTCAGTGGCAGGACCCCAAACACCACTTTTTCTCACGGAAGGCGATTCCAGCTCTCTACCGGCATGTGGAAGGCAATGTCCTTGCCTCGCTGGACCGGGCGGTCAGCAGTAAGGTGCATATTATTGCTGACTCATGGTCCAGCAGGCATGGACAGGGATGTTACCTGTCTTTCACGGCCCTGTCCATTGGGTCACTCTTCTGGCAGCTGGGAAGGATGCAGGACAAGGTGCAGTAGTGTTGGAGGTTGTTCCGCCACCACGCCTCCAAAATGCTACTATTGGTTGTGACACACCTTTCTCCTCCACCCCCTCCTCTTCTTCTTCCTCCATGGCCTCTTCCAGTGCTCTGTCCTCAGAACCAGCGGTGCTCCGTAGGCGTTCCACGGGCTATGCAAGTATGCAGGCAAAACGATGCCATGCCGTCCTTGCGCTGGTTTGTTTGGGGGACAGGAGCCACACTGGGGCAGATGTTTTGTCAGCTCTGCAGAGGCAGACCGAGAGGTGGTTTACGCCACGCCAGCTTAAGCCAGGAATGGTGGTTTGCGACAATGGCACCAACCTCCTCTCCGCCCATCCGACAGGGACAACTGACCCATGTGCCCTGTGTGGCTCACGTCCTTAACCTGGTGGTGCAGCGGTTCTTGGGCAGGTACCCCGGCTTACAGGATGTCCTGAAGCAGGCCAGGAAAGTCTGTGTGCATTTCCGCCGATCATTTAATGCCTGTGCTTGGCTGGCTGAGCTCCAAAAGGAGTTGAACCTGCCCAAGAACCGCCTTATATGTGACATGCACACCAGGTGGAACTCAATGTTGGCCATGCTGCAGTGGCTGCACACGCAGCAGAGGGCCATCAATGAGTACCTGTGCGACTACGGCACCAGGACAGGGTCAGGGGAGCTCGGTTTTTTCTCACCACCCCAGTGGGGCATGATCAGGGATGCATGCACTGTCCTGTCACCGTTTGAGGAGGCCACAAGGATGATGAGCAGTGACAGTGCATGCATCAGTGACACTGTACCTCTTGTCCACCTGTTGTAGCATACGCTGCGTGGAATAATTGACAGGGCACTTGAGGCAGAACAGAGGCAGGAAGAAGAGGACTTCCTTGCCTCTCAAGGCCCCCTTTATCCAGACAGTGTTCCTGCTGTGCCACCCATCACATAGGAAGAGGATGAGGAGGAGGAGGAGGAGGAGGAGGATTGTGTAAGCATGGAGGTGGAGGCTGGCACTCAGCAACAGCAGCAGCAGCAGTCTTGTAGGGATGAATTACAGTCCCAAGAAACCTGTGGACTTGTACGTGGCTGGGAGGAGGTAGCTGTGGATCATGTTGTCCTTAGTGACCCAGAGGACTCCGGACGGAATGCATCAGCTAACCTACGCTGCATGGCCTCCCTGTTCCTGCAAAGCCTGCAAAAGGATCCTTGTATTCTTCGGATCAAGGAGAGGGACCATTACTGGCTGGCCACTCTCCTTGATCCACGGTACAAGGGTAAGGTTACCGATCTTATCTTGCCATCGCAGAGGGAGCAGAGGATTAGACATCTCCGGGATGCCTTGCAGAAAGGTCTGTGCAACGCGTTCCCAGAGACTGGGAGGTTACAAACTCCTGGTCCTGGACAATGTGTTGCTGAGGCATCGGTCAGAAGGAGCGGTGGAGAAGGTGGCCGTCTGACCGATACGTTCAGACATTTTTTTAGTCCGCAGCCCAAGATATGATCGGTTTCCAGCAACCATCGCCAGCGTCTGATTTACATGGTGCAGGAATACCTAAGGGCAAGGTCAGACTTGGACACCTTTCCCACCGAAAATCCTCTGGCTTACTGGGTCTTGAGGATGGATCACTGGCCAGAGCTTGCACAGTATGCAGTTGAGCTACTGGCTTGTCCTGCATCCAGCGTTCTTTCGGAACGCACCTTCAGTGCTACTGGTGGCTTTGTTACCGATCACAGGGTGCGCCTGTCCACCGACTCAGTTGATCAACTGACCTTCATCAAGATGAATCAGTCTTGGATCACCCACAGCTACCAAGCACCTGAAGCTGATGTAACCGAATAATTTTTTTTTAAATATCACATCCCTTCAAGACTGCCTATGCTGATGCTGAGTGACTGTCCTGTTATGTTGATTGTCTATCCTCTTCCTCCTCCGCTGATATATTGGAAGAACATTTTTGGTTCTGGGTGATGCCACCAGCCCAATTTTTCAGCCCCTGTTTATCAGGGGCGTTTAATTACAGTTTTTGATGCAATGCTTTGCAGCAGGGCTCATTTCTGCACCACAACTAGAGTATATGGGAGAGGTTGCAGTGTTGTGGCACCAGCACCAGTGCCTAAGGCCCAATTTTTCTGCCCCTGTTTAGCAGGGGCGTTTAATTACAATTTTTGATCCAATGCTTTGGAGCAGGGCTCATTCCTGCACTACAACTAGAGTATATGGGAGAGGTTTTCACTGTCGTGGCACCAGCACCAGTGCCTAAGGCCCCATTTTTCAGCCCCTGTTTAACAGGGGCATGTAATTACAATTCTTGATATAATAGTTCACAGGAGGGCCCATTCCTGTGCCCACCCAGAGTAACTGTGAGGACTTATAGTGTTGTGGCACCAGCACCACAACCACCAAAGGTCAATTTTTCTGCCACTGTTCAACAATGGCATGTAATTACAATTCTTGATATAATCGTTCACAGCAGGGCGCTCCAGCGCCCACCAAGAGTCACTTTGAGGGCGTACAATGTTGTGGCAACACCAACACCTTGTTCCCCAATTTCTGCAGAGCATATAGGGCAGGCCCCTACTTTCAAACATCTAACTTACAAACGTCTCTTACTTGTAAACGGAAGGAGACAACAGGAAGTGAGATGAAAAAAGACGGACACCTAAACAAATTATACAGGGGTGATAACCCTTCCCTATGTTTTCCAAAAAGCTTAAAAATAGATTTTTTGACGGGAGCTACACTTTAAAAATGTACCAGTTGAAAATTACAAACAGATTCTACTTAACACAACAAACCTACACAGTCCCTGTCTTGTTTGCACCGCCTGTATACTGCTGTTCTGAGTATATAGGGCCTGGGGGCCACACATATTTCCTTTTTTTAATATGGGTATGTGGGGTTCCCCTTAATATCCGTACAAGACCCAAAGGGGCTGGTAATGGGCAGGGGGGGGGGCTACCCATGCCATTTTTCTCAATGATTTTCATCCATATTGCCGGAACCAGACATTATATTAAAACCGCAAGCAGTTTTAAATGATGTTATTTCCGTTAAATGTCATTTTGTGCAGGGACTGTTCTAAACACGGGAAAAACGTGGCACTTCACAGGCATACTATAGACACCCCCCAGGCATGATATTTAAAGGAATATTTCACTTTTTTTTCACTTTAATCATCATTAAAATCAGTGCTCCCACCAAAACAGTCATTTTTAAAAACATTTTAGGCATTGACCCATGTCCCCTGGGGCAGGAGCCAGGTCCCCAAACCCTTTTTAGGACAGTATCTTGCAAATTAGCCATTAAAATTAGCACTTTTTATTTCAAACGTTCGAGTCCCATAGACTTCAATGGGGTTCTAAAGTTCGTATGAATTTTCGGTTTGTTCGAAAATTCTGGTGCGAACCGAACCAGGGGCGGGGGGGGGGGGGGGGGTGGGGTTTCAGCTCATCCCTAGTCAGGGTATATTGGCCCCATAAAAGATGAACAAGGTGACTGTATTAAATACATTCTTCTCCTTGGTTTTTACTATGGAAAAGGAGGTGAATGATAGACACAATGATAGGGATAGCAACACAGCAAGGAACGTGCCCTTGTGGTTAACAGCTGGTAGTGTTTGAAAAAGACTAGAAAACCTTAATATGAACAAATCACCATAATCAGATGGCTTGTACCCAAGAATCCTCAAAAAACGTAGCCAGGTCATCGTTAGACCTGCCTCCCCAGCCCAAAGCACGCTGTCCCCATGTTGATGGTGAAAAGGGCCTCTTCCCCACAACCCTGGGTGGTGGTTGTGGGGATCTGCGGGCAGGGGGCTTATCAGAATCTGTAAGCCCCCATTAACAAGGGGGCCCCCAAATCCTGCCCCACCACCTGAATAAGTAGGGGTTCTTGTTCTTGTTCTTGTTCTTCTTCTAGAACTTTTGCGCAGGATGTGGAAACCTTACAAGAAAACCTAAACAAAATAATTGGGTGGGCAACTACAAGGCAAATGAAGTTTAATGTTGAAAAATGTAAAGTAATAAATTTTTTGTAGGTACTAAAAAATATGAGCACAAGTTATTCGCTAGGGGCAGAACCTCTGGTGGAATCCAGGATGGAAAAGGACCTGGGGGACCTAGTAGAGGACAGGCTCAGCAATGGCATGCAATGCCAAACTGCTGCAAGCAAAACCAACATAATATTGTCATACATTAAAAAGGGGATTCACTCCAGAGATAAAATGATCATTTTCTCACTCTACAAGACTCTGGTCTGGCCGCATCTGGAGTACGCCGTCCAGTTCTAGGTTCCATACCCTGAAGGTGCCTCCGTTAATCATGGCTCATAAGGAGCATCGAGAGCGGTGACTCTTAAGAGATGAAGTGAAGGACCACAGAGGTGAGAGAGATTTGTTTAGTTTGAGCTCTTCAAAATAGTTGGATCAGCTATCCTGCAAGACCAAAAGCTAGAAGATCAGGAGGGAACGGGTAGGAAATATACAGCGGCAAGGATCAAAAGTGGAGAAAAAGGAAGTGCAAAGTACAGGCAGCTAGCTGGAGAGGCTATATCCAAAGAGAAGGATATTGGAAAGAACACACTGCTGGCAAGAGCGGGGAGGGTGCTGCTCACCCCTATAAATCGAAAAAATAAAACAAATTCCCCCACCAATGGGGTTTTTAGGCAGCAATAAACAATGAGCGTAGCATAATATAAAAAGATTATTTTATTGTATGGTAAAAATATGAGCTTCACCTAGGTATTTAAAACAAAAAATAGAGCCAGGCTCTTATATACAAGAAATACAATGACATCAATGGGCATACACTAAGCAGACCTAACTATAGATATACTGTATAAAATTAGTAACAGCAAAAAATAGTTCTAACGCGTTTCAACCACTAGGGTCTTCTTCAGAGATAGTCTGTTGATAGAGAGACAAGATAAAACTTAATAAATCTATCAAATAATATTTATGTTAAAAATATTCTAGGTTTATTAGTATGGTTTACCCAATATAGTATTGCCGAAAGGTTCACGTAAATTATAATGCTTAATGGTGGAGTTTACCCAGGTTCATGCTTCAGCGTCCCTCACAAATTAAAGAAGGTACATGGTCCATACATCTCGCCACAGAATCCAGCAGAGGGGCTGGGGTCAGAGGCCCAGAAGCGCGGCTCACGAGCAGTCACACGAAAAGCCCTATGCCCCACAGAAATTGTAGGAAGTAGGTGCAAATGTAGGCAGCCTGCCCGTATGGTAAGCCACGCCTGTGACAAAAATCCCAACATAAACAAAATTAGACATATATGTTTCATATATAGGCCCACATATGTGGTATGAAGATATCATACACATGATTTATATGTATATAAAGGAAATGTCCCCAGATATCTGCATCTACATCAGGAAAAAAAAAAAAAAAAAAAAAAAAGGGGGGGGGGACAAAACTCAAAAACCACCACACACTGAAAACTATAAAAGCCAAAACAAACAGACAGACGTAACTCAAGTAAAAAAGAAAAGGCGTGAAATGACATGTAGTTGGAATAGTGTATATAATGACATCCAAATGATGGGTGACTGGAGTGAATAAGTGAGTGAATCGTGTATATCCAAAGAGAAGGACTGTTTTAAACTAGGAAAAAGCTTGCTTTGGATTGCTTTAGCATCTCTGGATCGTCTGCTTTCCTTCTATGGAATCCCGATGCATCATTTTTAGAGCTTTAACTTTTTTTCCTGCAAGATTGAATTTGTCCCTATATATCCTTTTGCCTACACCAGTACAGCTACACAGTCATAAAGTTGCTTATTATCCATTTGCAATATTTACTTTTACACATTTTGACCCATTTGAAGGAATACAAGCATTAAATCTGTGTCCTGGGATAATAACTATAACATTTACAAAATATCTGAACATCTGCCTGTATTCCTACTCGTGCATTCACCTGCTGTTTGTAAATGCATTTGTACTACCTGGTTGATCTACTTGCTTGACCCAATGAGGAAGCAAATGAGGAAGAATAATTATTAATTCATTGGGACTGTTCTATACTTGTCTGTAGAGATTGTTTTGTGAGGTGCCCGCAATTTAATTCCCTCTGGAAGAGGGAAAAAGGAAAACGAATGCAAAGTTTCAATTAGGAAGCTGGATAGGGAGGCTTTATTTAAGGGAAGGACTACTGAAAGTTCATAAGAGGACTGATTCAGCCCGCTTCAGCTTGCTTGTTTGATAAGATAGGTATATGACAAGTATATGCCGTCTACAAAACATTTTTATATATATGCTTTTAATGCGTATACTGCTTATGTTGGCCTATTCTCATATTCCCTAAGGTGTTTGTTGGATACCTATACAACTATACCTATACCTATACAACTATAAATCAGCCGGCCAGACAGACAGCCAAATAACTTGTAAAGCTGACGAGGGGACTTGAATATTTCTGAAAGTTTGAAAAATAATCATAATTACTCATCTATCTGCCACTCTAGCATTTCTGTCTTCTTGGGGTTCTATTTGAATCCAAATCTTTAGGTCCTTCTGAATGTTTTTGTATATACAGATGGCAAATAGACAGCACATAGATTTGTATAGCTACATGAACACTTATTTATAGCCGTGCTTGTAATTCATTTGGAACTGACTACTTTTGTGGGAACTCAACTGAAATACTTATATGAGGACCTATCAATCTGCATTTTGAGTGGACATTTGTCTGCTACGGTATTAATTGTGTGGATAGGCCAGAATAGATCTGTGTATGAAGTGACTGTATATTTTCATTATTATCAGTATGCTTAAACGAAAACCCCTCGGTATAGTCTTTTCCTACACAGGTGTCAGTTGGGTTGGTAAGGGATCACATTTTAGGTGGTGAATAAATTGAGTAAAATAGAGCGAAAACAATCTGACAAGAGCGAATAATGGGAAGGAAAGGAGTCAAAACTAATCAAGCAGAAAGCGGGAATTCTAATTCTATAAAGACATAAATGGTACAGGATAATACAGACCAAACAACGGAACAGACAGTTGAGAGTGTTGCGGAAAAAAAACCTTGTGTCAGAGGGACAGATACGTAAAACTGATCTAAGAGAAGAGGGAGACCCACAGAAGGACAGAGAATGGAAACAACAAAACCAAAACAACAAAGAATGGAAAAAGAAACATCTCGCAAGCGCTTCCTACCAAGCAAGATATGGTAGAGATGATGTCACATTTAGAATGCATGATTAGGACCCCATTCACACCTGAGCGTTTTGTAGCTTGAAGCCTGAAGCTACAAAACGCTTGAGGGGAAAAAATCTATTATGCTCAATGGAGATGGTTCACATCTCCACTCCAAGTCACCTGAAGCCGAACGCCTGAAGCGCAAACAAGTTCCGGACCCTTTTTTGTCGCTCGAATTGAGCAGATTTGGGCGTTTTTCTTCTTTTAACTTTGGTGACCTTTTGCCCTGCACAAAATCGCGGCAAATCACGGTAAAAAAACACTGCAAAAAAACGCCACAAAATCGCGGTAAATTCACATGATTTTCTGCTTGAAAACGCTACGTTCAGGTGTGAATGCAGTCTTAAGGATAACTGAATGCCACAAGAAAGGATATACAGAACGTGCTATAAAGGGTAGAAGAATATGAAGCCCATTTAGATGATCATAAAAAGGCAATAATGGAGCTGCGTGGGAGAGTGGAATTAGATTGGTTGGAAATGAGGAATATTCGATACAGGCTCGAAGACATAAAAATAGGAATAGATGAAACAACTTAAGAAATCGGGGCCTGCCTGGGTCTGTGAAAAAGAGTGACTTCGAAAAAAACTGTCTGCGAGGTATTTAATAGGGATGAGCTTGAGTTCGAGTCAAACTCATGTTCGACTCGAACATTGCCTGTTCGCCTGTTCAGCGAACAGTGAACAATTTGGGCTGTTCACGGCAAATTCGAAAATTCCCCTTCACAGGCATACTATAGACACCCCCCAGGTACGAAATTTAAAGGAATATTACACATTTATTGTTTCACTTTAATCATTATTAAAATCACTGCTCCTGAAAAAACGGCCGTTTTTAAAACTTTTTTTTGCATTGATACATGTCCCCTGGGGCAGGACATGGGTCCCCTGGGGCAGGACATGGGTCCCCAAACACTTTTTAGCACAGTAACTTGCATATTAGCCTTTAAAATTAGCACTTTAGATTGTGAACGTTTGAGTCCCATAGACTTTAATAGGGTTCTAAAGTTCACACGAAGTTTAGGTCTGTTCGCAGGTTCTGGTGCGAACCGAACAGGGGGGTGTTCGGCTCACCCTTAGTGTTTAATAAGATATTGAAAAAATAAACATCATCCCATATACGCTTTGAAAGAGTACATGGAATACAAAAAATAACTATGTCATCAACAAACATGGCAAGAGACGTAATAGGAAGATTGTCTCACTATGAAATAAAGCAACATGTTTCATATGGAAATTGCTGCACCAATTGAATTTAACAGAGTTGAAATTCTGATCTTTACAGATCTATCACAAGAGACTTTAGCTCGTAGGAGGGCACTGAAACCCTTGATAATTCAACTACAGGAAAAAAATATCTCTTATAGATGGGGTTTCCCTGCTTGTTTAATAGTGAAAAATCAAGGGATTTCAGCTACACTGTGATTCCCAGAAGATTTGAAATAATTCTGCAGCAAACTAGATTTGCCATTGGTCAACTTGGAAAACTGGGAAAAAAAAATACCAGAATGGGGGAAACTAAAAAAATCAGTTATGAAATAAAGTATAGAGCCCTAATGGTAGAAACAAAATGGGAGACAATAGATAAGTAGGGTAGCATGTGGGTAGGAGGGGATGGGCTGCTAAGGAAGGGAGCTCCGCTCAGGGGTGTACTACGGTTTGGCAATGCCTGCTTGTTCCCTCAGAACCATTTCCAGTTGGGGAATGAGGACTGGGGGCCCATGCAGGCATATAAAACCCCTCAAGGAAGGCCCTATCAGGCTGGCCGCCTATAATCTAGGCGACAGTCTGAAGGATTATTTCATAGGTATTCAATGTAGGGGTTGGGAGAGGGGAGGGGGGAATGGTACAAGGAAGTTTGTTTGGGATAAAATAGATAGGGGGTTGCATTGGTGGGTTTTGTTTAGTTCTTTGTTATTAGTTGAATGGATTATCCTAAAAAAGGGGAAGATTTATCTCTCTCCCTTATGGTTAAATGTTTCTTGATGCTCTTGATTTGTAAATCTGAGAGATTATGCCCTTAAAGATAATTATATATAATGTGAGAGGTTTAAATAGTCTCAACAAAAGGTATCAAATAACGCAGGAACTGAAGAGCTGGTCATTAAACATTGTCTTTTTTGCAGGAGACTCATCTGAAGTGGTCTTCAAGGGTTGGATTGAGCACAAGGGTTTTTCCAGTTTGGTTCCATGGATACTCCCCTAATAAGAGATCCTAGGGAGGAAGGCGCATGCTCCGAAGCTCGAAGATGGCCGTGTAAGCCAGGAGCTCCACACCACCCCGGACCACCGGCACCTTTAACAGCCCCCACAGCCACCCACGAACGGTACAACGGGTGCCACGGAGCACCGGAGACCCCCGCGCACACCCCTGGATGTCTGCCCCACTTGCCAGGCGAGACTTCGGGCTGCAATTGGACTCAGTGGCGTGGGGAGGGGGTACCAAGATGGACGCCGTCCCCTCAAGCACACAGCCACACAAGACTCAAACGGAGGACAATCCTAAACAGAGGCAAGTCATAGCCCCAGCCACCCTCACTCTCAGGTAACACAGGGAACTCACCAGCCTCCCCTGGCCCCCTCACCGGCCTCCACAGAATCCCTGCTAGGCTGCACTATGGAGGATTTTGCTCTCTCCCCGCCCGGGGCTACTCACACACATCTGAGGGCCTCCCCATCCCCAGGATACCTAGACCATGATCCTTCCACACCACCTCCAGACTTGTTCCTCAGGCTCTCAGAGCTTCTGGAGAGGAATCTGACCAGCACAGCTGCCCAAATAACCAAGGACATTAAATCTGACTTTCAAAACCTGGGATCCAGAATGGAGGCCATAGAGAGCAAACTAGGCTTCACAGTATCCAGAACCAACCAAAACTCGGACCACATACAGGTCCTACAAGAACAGCTTAACAGGGCCCTATTTAGAATCGATAACCTGGGGAATAGGTCCAGAAGATATAACTTCAGACTACGTGGCCGGCCCGAAAAATTTCACGGAAGTGAATGCCGCAGTCCAGGACCTCATCAGGGCCCTAATCCCTGATATTCCACATCATCGCCTAGAATTAGACAGAGCCCACAGAGCCCTGGGACCCCCACGGAAGGATGGATCCCCCAGAGACATTGTTGTGAAGCCTCACTTTTTTGCAGTGAAGAAGGAGGTTACCTTAGGCTCTCTGCCTAAGGTAACCTGCCAGGGCCACCAAGTACAATTTTTCGCTGACCTCTCCCCTTCAACGATTCAGAAGCGGAGGTCACTGAAACCACTTTTGACGGTCCTATCACAACGGGACAACAAATACAACTGGGCCTTCCCGTTTGCTGTAAAATTCACTTTAAATAACTAAACTGTGAGGGCTTACCTAGGTTGGAGTCCATGGCACAGAGATGTAGGCTCAACCTTGCAAATAGACACAGCCCACGGTAACAAAGAGATAAGCTACCTGGGCTGTGAACCTGTGCATGGGGCTGTTTGGAATTTTTATGTTTCCACAAATTCCTGGGTTTGGATCTAGCATTGTGAGTGTCGGATAATAAATCTGATAGTTATTTGACAGCTGCAACCTTCAAACTCCTATAAAAGGACCACCGAAGAAAACCTCTGGACTCAAGCCTGTTCCTAATTACTCAACATAATTTTTTTTAAAGCAGGAGTCCGCCGGGACTCCGCGTTTTTTTTTTTTAAAAAGCCAGCAGCTACAAATACTGCAGCTGCTGACTTTTAAAATAGTGACACTTACCTGTCCAGCGCGCCCGTGATGTCGGCACCCGAAGCCGATCTCTAGATCGTCTCTCGGGTACTGCCGTCGCCATCTTGGGTATGGGAATCAGGAAATGGAGCCTTTCAGCTTCATTTCCCGGTTCCCTACTGCACATGCGCGAGTCGCGCTGCGCAATAAGGACGATCTGTGTGTTTCCCAGCAGGCAGCGGGGCACTTGCGGAAAGGGGCGTAATCTACGCCCCTTTCCGCAGAGAGCTATTCCGGAAGTGGGTGCAGATACCTGTACTGTACAGGTATCTGCACCCCCCTCCCCCCTGAAAGGTGCCAATTGTGGCGCCAGAGGGGGGGGTTCCGATGAGCGGAAGGTCCACTTTAGGGTGGACCTCCGCTTTAAAGAAACCTCGATAGAGCAGTTTCATCTTGCTCTAGTGAACTTGCCTACAAGGATGGTTTTATAATATGGGCGGGATGACAGCTACTGGCCAATAAAGTGGTATTATCAATGGTGGGATAATGTGTTTATGATTAGACACGTGCATTTGTTTTCGTCCAAATGCACTTTCGTCAGAATTTCGGGTACTTTCGTTATTGTTTTAACAAACGATAACGAACATGCAGAATCCAAAAATGGAAAGATCCGACATAAACAAATGCTTTATTTTCGTTTTTGTTGCAACAGTTCGATATAGATAGGAGATTCGACATGATGCTGACAATAGCGATCTGTGTGGTCGAATGTGCCTAACCTTAGCTCTATGAGCCCTTGTACACACGGTCTGAGATTCCGACAACCAAATCCGTCGGAGCAATTCCGACGGATTAATTCCGGAAGAGGTCCGGAAGTGATGTTGCATACACACGGTCGGACTAAGTTGTCGGAAAATCCGATTGTACGTAACATGATGGCGTTATTTCGTTACGACCGGACTACGGTCAGGCTAGTAGCCAATAGCTTTGGTCTAGGAATTTTATCTGAGCATGCGTGGCTCTTTGTCTGTCGGAGTAGGCTACACATGATTGGAGTATGTCCGATTCGAGCATTTTGTCGGAAAATTTTGCCGGCAAGTTGGAAAACTTGGTCCGTCGGATATTCTGACATTAACAGTCCGATGCAGACCACACACAGTCAGAATATCCGACAAAACAGTCCGATAGGAAACATTTTGTCTGAATCTACGACCGTGTGTACAAGGGCTTAGAGAAAAGATTCGACATAGAGAGAAAAGATTTGACATTAGAGAGACAATAACAAAAAAGGTTGAATGTGCCTAACCTAACTCTATTAGTCCAAGATTATTCGACATAGAGAGAAAAGATTTGACATGAAGATCCGACGAAGCAGTTGCTGCGAGTGGACATTTATGGTCAAATGCTCCACCAATAGGCTATAGAAAAATTCTAATGTTGGTTGAATAGTTATAATACCGTATTTTCCGGACTATAAGGTGCACCGGATTATAAGGCGCACTAGCAATGATCGGCTGCTAATGGGATATTTCCATGTATAAGGCGCACCGGACTATAAGGCGGACTGGATTATAAGGCGCATTTAATGAAACAAAACTCTGATGCGGTACCGTAAGTCAAATTTTATTCAACTCTTTAGCAATAACCATAAAATGGTCTATAACAATAACTCTTAACACTGTTCAGTTAAATACAAAACCAGACACTCACTTTTTCACTTTATTCTTCAATAACTCTTAACACTGTTCAGTTACCGGTGAATACCGTACAAAACCAGACACTCACTTTTTCACTTTATTCTTCTCCCGCAAATCCATCAAATTCTTCATCTTCAGTGTCTGAGTTTAACAATTGGGCGATTTCGGCATCAAGCACGCCCGTATCCCTCTCATCATTCTCATCAGTATCCGAGTCAGGCTCGTTGCTGTCATCGGTACCGGTACTTAGCTGTTCAGTGATAATTCCGGACTTCTTGAAAGCTTGGATTACACTGGTGACTGATACCTTCGCCCAGGCATCCACGATCCACTGGCAGATAGTGGCGTAACTCGCCCAGCGTTGCCTCCCTGTGTTGGTGAATGTGTGTTCGCCTTCTGTCATCCAATGCTCCCACGCAGCTCGCAATTTAACTTTAAATGACCTGTTGACACCTATATGCAGTTCTTTGGTTAATCCACCCGGAATGATGGCAAGCACCGAATTAGTTTTCTTCACTTGGGCTTTGACAGTATCTGTCAGATGGGCGCGCATGGAGTCACAGACCAATAGGGATGGAGATTTGTGGAAAAAGCCACCCGGTCTCTTGACGTAAACCTCTCTCAGCCACTCACTCATCTTCTCCTCGTCCATCCAGCCCTTCGGGTTAGCCTTGATGATGATGCCAACCGGGAACTTTTCTTTTGGCAGTGTCTTCCTCTTGAAAATTACCATGGGTGGTAGTTTCTGGCCATTAGCCTGGCAACCGAGAACTACAGTGAAGGATGACTTCTCGTTTCCTGTAGTGCGTATAGATACCGTACTGGTCCCTGTTCTCTCGACAGTACGGTTTACAGGGATATCAAAGGTAAGGGGGACCTCGTCCATGTTGGTGATGTGCTCTGGCCGGATCTTCTGTTCATTGATCTTGTTCTTGCAGTAGGTACGGAAAATGGCCAACTTTTCTTCGTAATCCTTTGGCAGTTGCTGTGACATAGTGGTTCTTGTGTGGATAGAGAGATTACGCCTTTTCATGAAACGGAAGCACCAAGAGGGACCTCCTCGAAAGTCATTGATCTCCATGTCGCGTGCGATCGCTGTTGCTTTGAGTCAAATAGAGACAGTAGAGACACTTCTAACTGCGGTTCTCTGTTCAATAACCCACTGTTCAATTTTGTCCTCCAACTGTGGCCATCTTGCTTTGTTTCTTCGGAAACTCAGTTTGGTCTTCTTTACCTGGCGCAGGGCATCTTCTTGCTTGCTCCACTTCCGTACCATTGATTCATTAATGTTGAATTCTCTCGCAGCTACTCTATTTCCATGCTCTACTGCATGACTGATAGCCTTCAGTTTGAAATCCGCATCATAAGCATGTCTCTTAACAGGAGCCATTTTTGGGGCAGCGTGTATACCGTAGAAAATGAACGAATGAATGCGCACACCTCCTGACTAAGATGGCCGTAATGCCCAATCCAAGCAGTGCAGCTTCCTAGCTTTGGTAATCCCACAAAGCTGCACTGCTTGGATTGGGCATTACGGCCATCTTAGTCAGGAGGTGTGCGCATTCATTCGTTCATTTTCTACGGTATACCCGCTGCCCCAAAAATGGCTCCTGTTAAGAGACATGCTTACGAAGCGGATTTCAAACTCATCGCTATCAGTCACGCAGTAGAACAACCTGAGAGAGGTTTACGGTACGTCGGTTTACGGTAAGAGACCGGGTGGCTTTTTCCACAAATCTCCATCCCTATTGATCTGTGACTCCATGCGCGCCCATCTGACAGATACTGTGAAAACCTAAGTGAAGAAAACTAATTCGGTGCTTGCCATCATTCCGGGTGCATTAACCAAAGAACAGGTCATATATAAGGCGCACCGCATTATAAGGCGCACGGTCGATTTTGTGAGAAAATTTAGGGCTTTTAAGTGCGCCTTATAGTCCGAAAAATACGGTAATCAATAAATATAATTATCACTAGTGTCATACAACATTAGAATTCTACTATAGCTTGTAGGCGAAACATTCGACTGGAAATGTACGAATGATGCATCATACAGTTTAGCTGCTCTGTCAAATCTTCTTAGAACATTCAACAGACACCATAAGCCTTCAATGACAGATTCAGCCTTAATTATTTCGGATTTTTGCACAATTGCATTTTTTAACGAAACAAAATAAATAAAAACGAATTTCAGAAGTAACTAAATAAAAAAAAAAATTCAGACGAAAACGAAATTCCCAAACAAAATATCTCAGTGTGCACATGTCTATTTCTGATTCATTTTCCCCACTCTCTCTATATTCTATTTGTGAAGCTTTAGTTCAGGGGGTCTCAAAATGGCGGCCCTGCAGCTGTTGCAAAACTACAAGTCCCATTGTACCTCTGCCTGTTGGGGTCAGGCTTGTAACTGTCAGCCTTGCAATGCCTCATGGGACTTGTAGTTTCCCAAAAGCTGGAGGGCCGCAAGTTTGAGACCTCTGCTTTAGATGTTTCTCAGATTTAATGATTTCAGCTTTCTTGTTGAAGTATCTGGAGGTATATACTCTTTCAGTATATTTGATGCCTTTTTTATCTATGTAATACATGTTATTATATACAGTACATTTATGTAAAATTGTATGCTTATAGTGCCTTATTTTGTATTTCATGTATGTTTTGACATCTGTCTCCACCCCTATTTGTTGGGACATGTGACACTTGGAGATGTTTATCTGATTTAGTCTACACTATTTAATCTGCTTTGTGTCACTTATTTGTGAGATGTGATTAACTGGTTCTGACCAGCTCACACAGATATACCCCGGCACAATGACATCGCTGGGCGAAACCCTGTAACAGGGTACAGGGTCCCCTTTAAGAGCTGCCAGAGGGTGTCCGTGCACAGTTGGAGGCCCGCGCACACCTGCTGCATGGCGGGGGCCTGATGCACGTGGCTGGTGGACGTGATCTCCACAGGCCACACGCGATCATGTGCAGGAGAGCCAGCACAGGGATTTATGTGTGTAAACACACAAGTCCCTGTTCTGTCAGGGGAGACGAGACATATTGTTATCCCTACTATGTAGGAACAATGATATGTCTCCTCCCCCAGTCAGTCCCATACAGTTAGATCACATCTAGGGAACACACATTTAACCCCTTGATCACCCTTTACCAGTGACAGCGGCAGCGGCGGCAGAAGAACGGGCCACTGCTAGTAAAAGAGCTGGAAGAAGGAGCGGTGGCCCGGCAAGAAGAACCAAAGAGGGGGACAAGACACATATATGTGACATGACACACATATCTCTGTCTTTGTACAGTTAAACCATCCCCCACACAGTACAAAAACACTCCCAGGGAACACATTTAACTCTTTGATCGTTCCTGATGTTAACTCCTTCCCTGCCAGTGTCATTAGTACAGTGACAGTGCATTTTTTTAGCCCTGATCACTGTATTGGTGTCACGTGTCCTCAAAAAGTGTTAATTAGTGTCAGATTTCTCCACTGCAATGTCACAGCCCCGCTAAAAATCACTGATCTCCCCCATTACTTGTAAAACAAAATTGCATAAATCTATCCCATAGTTTGTAGATGCTATAACTTTTGCGCAAACCAATCATTATACGTTTATTGGGATTTTTTTACCAAAAATATGTAACAGAATACATTGTGGTCTAAATTGATGAAGAAATTAGATTTTTTTTTTACATATTTTTATTATTATTATTATTATTATTATTATTATTATTATTATTATTATTATAATACAGGTTTTAAATAGTGCCAACAGTTTGCACAGCACTTAAGAAAATGAAGGCAGACATTACAGTTTTATTACAATTTGGTACAAGAGGAATCAGAGGGCCCTGCTCATTAGAGCTTACAATCTAAAAAGGAATGGTCAATTGATACAAAAGGTAATAGCTGTGGGGGATGAGCTGATGGAGAAAGTAAAACGGTGTATTAGTTAGAAGCAGGATAGACTTCTTTAAATAGAAGGGTTTTCAGGGATCGCCTAAAGATGGATAGATTAGGGGATAGTCGGACAGATTGGATTAGGGAGTTCCAAAGGATGTGAGAAGCTCTGGAGAAATCCTGGTGGTGAGTATGGGAGGAGATGAGAGCAGGAGGTCTTGGAAGGGCTGAAGAGAGCGGCTTGGTTGGTATTTTGGGACTAGGTTAGTGATGTAGCTGGGAGCAGACTTGGCTTTGTAAATTATTGTTAGTACTTTGAATTTTATTTTTATTTGGGTGAGTGGAAGCCAATGCAGGGATTGGTAGAGAGGGGTGGAGGACAGATTTATTGGAAGTGTTTTATAGCACAATGTTATTTTCAAAATTATTGTCTTTTTTTGTTTATAGCGCAAAAAAAACAAAAAACAAAGAAGTGACCAAATATCACCAAAAGAAAGCTCTATTTGTGGAAAAATAAGGAAAACTATTTTATTTGGGTACAGTCGCACAACCGTGCAATTTTCAGTTAAAGCAATACAGTGCAGTATCGCAAAAAATGGCCTGGTAAGGAAGGGGGTGAACTTCCCGGAGCTGAAGGGGTTAACCACTTTCAGACCGGACCATTTTGCTGGCTTAAGACCAGACCACTTTTTGCGATTCGGCACTGCATCACTTTAACTGACAAGTGCGTGGTCGTGCGACGTGGCTCCCAAACAAAATTGACGTCCTTTTTTTCCCACAAATAGAGCTTTCTTTTGGTGGTATTTTATCACCCCTGCAATTTTTTTTTGCGCTATAAACGAAAAAATAGCGCCAATTTAAAAAAAAATGCATTATTTTTTTACTTTTTGCTATAATAAATAACCCCCAAAAAATATATTAAAAAAAACATTTTTTTCCTCATTTTAGGCCGATACGTATTCTTCTACATATTTTTGGTAAAAAAAAATAAAAAATCACAATAAACGATTATTGATTGGTTTGCACAAAATTTATAGAGTTTACAAAATAGGGGATAATTTTATGGCACTTTTATTAATTTAATTTTTTTACTAGTAATGGCGGCGATCAGCAATTTTTATTGTGACTGCAACATTATGGCGGACGCATCGGCCGTTTTTGACACATTTTTGGGACCATTGTCATTTATACAGCGATCACTGTTATACAAATGCAGTGATACCTGTGTAAATGACACTGGCAGTGAAGGGGTTAACCAGGGGGTGGCAGTGTAGGGGTTAAGTGTGTCCTAGGGGCGTGGCTGTGTGTTAGTGAACACTGATCTCTGCTCCAATCACAGGGAGCAGAGATCAGTGTCACTTGTTGCTAGGCAGAACTGGGAGATGCTGTTTACTTCTGCACCTCCCCATTCAGCCTCCACGTGAGACGATCCACGGGACCCGCGTCTGGACTCACGGCGGTCCCGACCGGAGGCACGGTGGCATTCTTAACGGATTAACCTGTATGCCCTTATGCCTGTCCGCGCCATTCTGCCGACGTACATCGTCGTGCGCTGGTCGGGAAGTGGTTAATGGGCAAATATGTGTAGTCACCTGACCTGCCCCCACCTCTGTGCCTATAACTGTCTCCACTGTCCCTTGTAATCATAGAAGGCTTCTGTGTATACAAGTGACAGTGAGGAGCGGAGGGTGAGATCTAGAATGGAGTTCCACATTCAGGCTGCGTTTGAGGATCACATGTCAAGGCCTGGTGAGCCGTATTCAGCCCGTGGGCCTTGTGTTTGATATCTGTGCTGTAGAGGGATGAATGATAATAGAAGGAAGACTGAAGCTGTTTCTGGTACTGCTGGTACTGGATTGCACTTGTACCGGCTGGTGATCTTGAATCTTTCTTCTCTATCACACTCCAATCAGTGTGTGAGGGCAAAGTGGGGGTAAGCTGCTAACTTCAGGTGTTGGTTACATTGTGTGATGATTTGATTGGTCACAACATTTGTTTATGATCAGCACCGTCCAATGGACAGCACAGTCACAGTACTTTGCTTGTGCATGCTAGGGGGTATGTAAGAGAAAGAAAAGATTGAAGCTCTAATATATCATCCAATCCTGTAACATCCACCTTCCATCCACTTATGTACAATAGGCAGACAGAAGGCAGTCAATGTACCCAAAATATCATAATGGTGATAATAATGTCATTCATAATGATGACAATGATGATGGTAGTAATCTGACTGAGCTTGTTTAAGCACCTCAATTACATCCCCCTTCCTGTCCAGACCAATTTTCAGCTTCAGCGCTCTCACAGTTTGAATGACAATTACTCAGTCATGCAAAACTGTACCCATATGAAACTTGTGTGCTTTTTCCACACAAATAGAGTTTTCTTTTAGTGGTATTTAACCACTAGTGTTTATTTTTTTATTTTTTGTGCTATAAATAAAAAAAAAAAACATAAATTTTGTGAAAAAAATGCCCTTTTCTTTGTTTCAGACATAAAATTTTGCTAATTAGTAATTTTTCTTCATTCATTTTGGACAAAATGTATACTGCTACATATCTTTGGTAAAAAAAAAAAAAAACCCACATTAGTGTATATTGTTTGGTCTCTGTGAAATTTATAGAGTCTAAAAAACTATGGTGCCAATCACTGAAAATTGACAGTACAAATACCCCCCAAATTACCCCTTTTTAGAAAGTAGACCTTCCAAGGTATTAATTAAGTAGCATGGTGAGTTTTTTTAAGTTGTCATTTATTCCCACAATTCTTTGCAAAATTAAGTTTTTTTTTTAGTTTTTTTTACAAAATTGTCATATTATCAGGTTATTTCTCACACATGGAAGTAGTACCTTCAGGCTTTCTACGAGCATAAATTACACAATTCCTACCTATCACAATTTTGAAGGTCCAGGAGCACCAGGACAGTGGAATTACCCACAAAATTACCCCATTTTGGAAAGCAAACACTCCAACGTATATTCTATGAGGCATGGGCTGCAAATAGGTACTCGGGTACTCTGATGGGCTGGTGACAGGTACTCGGGTATTCTGATGGCCTGGTGACAGGTACTTGGGTACTCTGATGGCCTGGTGACTGGTATTCGGATATTCTGAAGGGCAGTGATAGGTACTCATATGGACTGTGTTAGGTAGTCAGGTACTCAGATGAACCATGACAGGTACTCATATGCATTGTGACAGGTACTCAGATGGACTGACAGGTACTCTGATGGACTATGACAGGTACTTGGGCATTCATATGGACTGTAACAGGTACTCGGGTACTCTTATGGGCTGTGACAGGTACTCAGGTAATCTAATGGACTGTGACAGGTACTCGGGTACTCTGATGGGCTGTGACAGGTACTCGGTACTCATATGGAGTGCGACAGGTACTCGGGGTACTCATATGGAGTGTTACAGGTACTCAGATGGACTGACAGGTACTCTGGTGGACTGTGAGTGGCAGGTACTATAATGGGCGGTGACAGGTTATCTTTATTGGGGGGCAATCAGTGGGATTGGTGTGTACAGTAGGCGGTAACGAGATGTTACCACAATCTCCTCCTCACACACGATCGTTGTGTGATGAGGAGAACCCGGTAACATCTCATTACCGCTGTTTGTTTACATTTAGTGATCGGCTGTGAAAGGATCACAGCCGATCACGTGGGTAAACAGCTGGCCAATGGCTGTTTACCAGTGTCGGTGATGAGCAGTGTTCCCAGGAACACGCCGACACTGACATGCACATGCAGCGCACTCGCGCGCATGCACCATGCACAGTGGGGGTGGAACTATCTGTAATCGGCCGTGACTTCATCACGGCCGATCACGTGGTAAACAGTCAAACCCAATGGCTGTTCACCCCCCTTGGTGGCGAGCGGTGTCTCAGTGACGCGCCGCCACCGAAGGAACAGGGATGCACGCACACGATCGTGCACATTCCCTGTTTAAATGGGAGGACTTCATATGACACCCTACCGCCACAAGAGCCCCGCCGCCTGGCCGTAATTTGATGGCAACCAGTTAATCTGGTCTACAGCATTATACATTGAATCGATGTGTTACATTTACAACATTCTTTTCCCCAGCATTGTCCCTCTTGTATTCAGTTCAGGTTTTAAAAGTAAAATGTAGAGTTTTGGAGAAAACATACACAATAATATTCCAGCACTGGAGGTCAGTATGGCGAATATCTCCACAGCCACCATGTATTTCCCTCTGGTGCTCAGATAGGCCGGGATCATGGCAATCCAGACACTGCAGAACACCAGCATGCTGAAGGTGATGTACTTGGCCTCATTAAAACTGTCCGGTAATGTCCTCACCATGAAAGCCAGAACAAAACTCACAGCTGCCAGAAACCCCATATAACCCAACATAGAGTAGAACCCGATAACTGACCCTTCATTACACTGAATGATGATCTTCCCAGGATAGGAGTCCATGTCATACTCCTGAAATGGTGGAGAGATGGACAACCAGAGAATGCAATTCATAACCTGAATGGATGAGCAGAATAACATGACTGTATTGGGAAGTTTGACTCCCACCCATTTTCTACAAGAGCTTCCAGGTCTGGTGGCTTTGAAAGCAATGAAGACCATGATGGTTTTGGCTAGGATAGAAGATGCTGAGATGGTGAAGGGAACTCCAAAAGTGACTTGTTGCAGCAAACAGGTAATATCCACAGGACGGCCAAGGAACAGGAATACAGAAAGGAAGCTCAGTATGAGGGAGAGCAGCAGAATGAAGCTGAGGTTCCGGTTATTGGCTCTGACTATGGGAGTGCTCCGAAACCAAACAAATAGTCCAAGTATAAGGAGAGATGTTGTAGCAAATATGACTGAAGTTATAGAAAAAAATAAAACTAGAATATCCTCCTCATATGATAAATATTCATAGACCTTGTCAATACAAATAGTTTTAGCTTTGCTGGGCCATTCATTTTCAGGACATTTCTTGCAGAGTTCACTGTCTGTAGAGTAAAAAATAAGTGAAAATAGCATTAGCATGGCAGCTATTTAACAGTTTTAAATATTAATTTCTGTATTTTTCCTTAACCACTTGACCTCCAGAAGATTTACCCCCCTTCATGAGCAGGTCATTATTTGATCATCTCTGCGTTTTTTGCACTATAAACAAAAAAAGACCAACAATCTTGAAAAAAATGCTTTCTGCTTGAAAACATTCAATAAATATTTAAAAAAAAAAATCGAATTTCTTCATAAATGTAAGCCAATATGTATTCTGGTACATGTTTTTAGTAAAAAAAAATAAAAATAAAAAATAAGAATAAATAAATATATATATACCCTGTTTCCCCTAAAATAAGACCTAGTGTGATTGTCTGCAATAAAAGCCCTACCCCCCAAATAAGCCCTAGTTAAAGTCCTTGTAGGTCTTCTTTTCAGGGTAGGGCTTATTTTTGAGGAAACAGGGTAGGGCTTATTTGGGTGGTAGGGCTTATTTGTGTGGTAGGGCTTATATTGCAGCCAACGCCGACAATCAGGCTAGGTCTTATTTTAGGGGAAACAGGGAATATATATATATATATATATATATATATATATATATATATATATCCCAATAAGCATATATTGAGATTTTATGGTTTATGTGAACTGTGGTGTACAAAGTGTGGTATATATTTATGACATTTTTATTTTATGTTTTTTTCTAGTAGTGATCAGCGACTTATAGAGGGACTGAGATATTGTGGCATATAATCTGACACTAATGCCGCATACACACGTAGCGAACTATCCGGCGGACTTAGTCCGGCGGACTTCCCACCGGACTGTTCGCCGGACTTTCCGAACGGGCTACTTGCCCACACACAGCACTTTTTTCAGCGGACTAATACGGCGTACTAAGTCTGCCGGACTATCCGCCGTACTTTTGAAATGAAGTACCCCCCCTTCCCCAAGGCACCCCCCATGTTGAGGGCACGCGGCCTGGTACGGCTCAGTAGGGGGGGGGGGGGCGGTCGCTCATCCCCCCTTTCCTGGCCGGCCGGGTAGCATGCTCGGACAATGGTCTGATGTGGACCTGGGGTTCCCCTTTAAGTCCATACCAGGTGACGGGGCCAGTGACGCCTCCTTTGCTGGCCCCGTCTACCTGGAGACGCGCTCAAAATGAGCGGACTTTTCTCCGCGCGGGAAAAGTCCGCTCATTTCAAAAGTACAGCGGACTGGCATACCAACACCCGGATTGTCCGCCGAAATGCGAGTCCGGCAGGAAGATTGGAGTGCAAAAATACGTTCTAGGTCCGCCGTACTTTCGGGTAAAATAAGTCCACCGGAGGCTACACACGGGGGGATTGTTTGCCGGACTTTTCCACCCGATTGTTTGATTGTGTGTACGCGGCATAACTGACACTTTTGACACTTTATACAGTAAAACCAAAAAGGACAAATGTAGCGCTAAAAAAAAGTAAAAATATAAATAATGAAATATAAAAAAGAGTCCACTAGAGTTCATCTGAATGAACAATGGATTCTCGGAGCTGGAAGATCAATCCTGCATGGAGAAAAGCAGCAGACAGCTGTGTATAGATGAATGGTAAGGTCCGGATAAACTGGTATGATGAAATACTCTTACCGGAAACGATGGACCTGCGTGTCAGCGACACCAGATCGTACGAGCATATAGCGATAATCGCTTGGAGCGACTGACTCTGTGAGGTCCTTCACTATCCACGAGCGTCCAAAGGGATCGACATCAATGAGGATCAGCAGACCAAGAGGTTGACAGCCAAGGCATCCAAAAAAGTGTTTCTCCGAACGGTCAAGCAAAAGGAACATAAAAGAAAAAAAGGCTCCCAATGGTGTAGAATCAAAGGTATCGATGGGCATTTTTATTTCAAAAAATTCCAAATACATAAAATAAGTATAAAAAATTTGATCACATGGTTAAAAATCAATATAGAAGGCGTGAGAAGCCACCCTACGCGTTTCGTCTGAAAATAGGACTTCAACTGGGGCATCAAACAGCTCTCCCATATTGCTAGACTATATATATACTTATACTCACTAAGTGCACCAATGACAATGCCCAGAAAGGTCAGTGAGCAAATTAGCCAATGAGAGAGGTCACAACCAACCATGCACCAATATCGGTAATAGACATAGGACACCAGAATATATCTTTGTTAATAGATCAATCAATCCCCACAGAGACCATATAAATTCCCCCAATCATAATGAACCTAAAAGTAAAACCAGATGTGTCATATTTAGACTAGCCAATCAAGAGCCCGTTTAGGGTAGTTAGATCAAATCACCCACTAGAATTGTCCAATAGTGAGTGGACTTATACGTACCCCATCCGAATCTGTATTCTCCAGAGGGGGCACCATTAAATCATGTGAGGATGGTTATATAAGCGTTCCACCTGCCTGCATGGCGTGGAACGCAAAAAGAGTTTTTCAAAAATGCCGCCTGTCAGTGTCTCCCCGCCTGCGCTTCACACGCCTACCTGGCGTGGAACGCAAGTGGCGGAAAATGGAAGAGGAAGGACGCGTCACTTCCGTTCGCGCCAGGTAACAAGTAACACAGGACGCGGACGATGGGAAATGGCGTCACTTGAGCCTGCGTGCCACCGTGTGTGGAGCGCATGCGGAAATGACGTCGTCCCGGAAGAGAGCCCAGCCACGCGAGACACAACAGTCTCAAAATAGGATGCAATAGACTCAGTCCGCCCTCCAACTCCACCCAATGGGAAACCACACTAAAATGGATAAATATTAAAAAAAATAAACAATCAAATAAAAAATAAAAAAATAAGGACATGAAATAAAAAATAGAAATGCTTTTTTCCATGCAGGATTGAGCTTCCAGCTCCGAGAATCCACTGTTCATTCAGATGAACTCTAGTGGACTCTTTTTTTATATTTCACTATTTACTGTATATTTTACTTTTATTTTAGCGCTACATTTGTCCTTTTTGGTTTTTATGAATTATTGTCACATTTGTATGTAGCTGCTGTACGCAACTTTCCACCACAATTTTAGCGCAGTAATTATTGCGTTTTTCCTTGTTACATTTTGACCTTGTTTATTGCTGCTATTGCTATTTTTTTGTTAATTTTTTTGTGCACTATGGATATATTTGAATATAGGACCACTAGAGCACTTAACACAGATGGAGTGTTTGTAACCACAAGTTCTGATTCAGAAATAGGTGGGATGTTCACTAGATTAAAAAATCTGATGACTACTGAAATTCATCTCCAATGGGATCAAGCTTTCCTGGAACAATGCATTAAGGAGAAAATGGTTCCAAGGGGACTCCATTGGGATGTATTTCCCCAACAAGGAGATTCATATATAGACTCCTGGTTCCGTTATTTTAATGAAGTGGGGATTACACTCCTAGGTTTCTTGAATGAAAGGAATCAAAAAAAATTGTCTGTAATTGACAAAGAAATCAAGGAACTTAAGGATAAATTATCCCCTTTTAGCACTACATCTGAATATATTTCCCTTTCCACCACATTGAGAAAGCATTTGGAGAAAGAGGAAAAAGATCAACGGAATAAAAAACAAAATAAATATAACCGTGATCTTACTGACTATAAGACAAATTTGGTCTTCGGTTGGCAAAAAAAAGCTTGCCTCTGCAACACCAACTCAGAAGGGGGTCCCTCTAATGGAGGTTACCCAGCCTCATACCCCTGCAGTCACCAGGAGGTTACTTCCCGAACCTTCAGTCCAAGATAGACCTGGTATGGCATACTATCCCCCACAGGCTCCAAGGAATAGAGCCTGCAACTTCTATGAACCCAATAATGGTCCCCACCCAGGGATAATCCCTTATCCCTCCTATCATCCCATCAATAGGGGAGGAGGTGGGAAAAATACCGGTAGAGGAAAACCTAGAGGTAGGGGAAGAAATTCTAACCATAATGAAACCAATAGGAGATCTACATCGGATTGGCATGACCAATGAGGGGAGTATAGTCAAGAGAGGTACGAATATGATTATTCAACATGTACCCCGATTCATACTCAGAATAGGTTTTTCCCGTTACAGGGTAAACCACCCCATACTACATATCAAGATACATATGGACATGACAACAGAGATGAAGACCTCTGTTCACGTTCACCTTACAGATATAATCAATCCCAACCTGGGCCTTCTTACCAATCAGGTTTTCCAGGGTCAAACCAAGAGTATTTGGGAAGTCCTCCACGAAAAGAGGCACTCGAGGGGGTAGGAGGGTCCAAGGCAAAAAGAAAAAGAACCTATCCGGCCAAGGCGTTTTCAATCTAAGTTTGGTTACCTTTACAGACGCAGAGAAGTCCGTGTTAGACAGGGGCCTTAAATATGTTCCCCCTAAGACGTTGGATAAGTTCTCCACTTTTATTGATGTCCAGAAATTTATCAGAAAGTTAAATATCCAATGTCACTTTTTGTCTTGCCCTTCCCAACCCCAGATAAGGCGTGCAGGTGGGTATGTACATTCAGGTCTTGCCAATCTGTCTTTATTCAATCCCCCTGGTACTATGGCTCCGGCTATCAGTGTATTCCGGAGTCTTGTACTGAAAGATTTAGATGGATTGCCAAAGAAAAAGGTTTACCGTATATACTCGAGTATAAGCCGAGATTTTCAGCCTCTTTTTTGAGGCTGAAAGTGCCCCCTCGGCTTATACTCGAGTCACCGCTGTCTGACTGCTCGATCAGCGTATCGAGCAGACAGACGGCGGACATTAAAATTCAAAAGCCGCGCCTCCTTCTCCGCCTCCGCCTGTGATAGGCGGAACACTGAATTTCCCAGCAGTCAGTGTTCCGCCTATCACGGACATCCGTTCATTCTCATACTACGGACGAGTATGAGAGGATGTCCGTGATAGGCGGAACACAGGCTGCTGGGAAATTGAGTGTTCCGCCTATCACAGGCGGAGGACGGAGGCGCGGCTTTTGAATTGTAGAATGGCCGCCGAGAAGAGCGGCGATCCATCGGCACGACACGGGACGGAGGAGGCACGGGACGGAGGAGGCACGGGACAGAGGAGGCACGGGACAGAGGAGGCACGGGACAGAGGAGGCACGGGACAGAGGAGGCTCGGGACGACGGCGGCTCGGGACGGAGGCTTGGGACACAGGTAGGCTGGACACACACACAAGGCTGCACGGACACACACACACACACACACACACACACACACACACACACACACACACACAGGGATGGATGGATGGATGAATACACACACACACACACACACACACACACACACAGGGATGGATGGATGGATGGATACACACACAGGGATGGATGGACGGACACACACACAGGGATGGATGGATGGATGGATGGATGGACACACACACAGGGATGGATGGACGGACACACACACAGGGATGGACGGACACACAGGGATGGACAGCCATGTCTCACCCTCGGCTTATACACGAGTCAATAAGTTTTCCAGTTTTTTGGGGGTAAATTGGGGGCCTCGGCTTATATTCGGGTCGGCCTATACTCGAGTATATACGGTATGTTGACCCCAATCTTAAAAAGGGTCTCAAATCTCTTTGCAAACAAAAAAATCTGACTATACGCCCGGCCGATAAAGGGGGTGCTATAGTCATATTAGACAAAGAGAAATATGTGGCTAAGATGGACGCAATCCTAGATGATTGCAAGACATACAGTCGCCTTAATTGTGACCCTACCACCAAGTTTAAAAACTCCTTATTGGGACTGGTTGGAGAGGGTTATTCCTTGGGCATTCTAGACAAAAAAGAACGCAGTTACTTGGTTCCTTCAGTGCCCCGTATTCCAACCATTTACTACCTCCTTAAGGTACATAAAGACCCAGTTGACCCTCCTGGAAGTCCCATAGTCAGTGGCATTGACTCGGTGATGTCCAGGATTGGGAAATATGTAGACTTCCATCTCCAACCACTGGTTTGCCGTATGCCTTCATATTTGAAGGATACTGGTGACACCATGAAGAAATTACAATCCATTGTTTTCAAACAAGGTATGATTTTGGCAATGGCTGATGTGGCCTCTCTTTATACCTGTGTTCTCCACCATTTGGTGTTTAAAGCCGTAGAATACTATCTTCACCAGAATACGGCTTTACCCCTTCTTTAACGCAATTTCATTCTCGATCTTTTAAAATTTGCTACTCAGCATAATTACTTTTGGTTTAACGACAAATTATTTTTACAAACCAAGGATGTGTCTATGGGGGCAAAAATTTGCCCCCAGTTTGGCCAATCTCTTTATGGCCAAATGGGAGGAGGATTTCGTCTATGCCCTACAGCCACCCAAATTGGTCCTGTGGGCTAGGTACATAGACGACATCCTCCTCCTGTGTGATCATACCTCTCTTGATACTTTTGATACTTTCATGACCTCTCTCAATGGGAATGATAGAGGTATTAGCCTGAGTTATGAGGCTAGTACTACCTCCATTCACTTTTTAAATCTTGAGATTCGAACGGTTGACCCCCACCTTGAATTTAAGACCTACTTTAAACCTACCAACCAGAATGGTTACATTCCGGTCGATAGCTGTCACCATCCTTCGTGGCTTAAGTCTGTCCCTCGGAGCCAGTTTCTTAGGCTGAGGGAAAACTGCACAAAGGTAGACGATTTTCATGCACAAGCGATAATTTTAAAGAATCAATTCATAGAAAAAGGTTATCAGTCCCTATATCTAGAGGCTGAAATTGATAGAATATCTAAATTAGATAGAGATTTTCTCCTTGTACCCAATCAGCGAACTGACAATGGAAATAAATTTAAGTGGTCGTTTTTTACGTCATACTCAGTCCAATCCAGACAAATTAAAAACATCATTCAGAAACACTGGAATGTACTTCTGAGTGATAGGATTCTGAGTTCTAGCATTCCGAGCAATACGGGAGTTATTTTTAGGGGGGCTCGTTCCATCCAGGGACAAATTGCCCCTAACACCATCGATCCACCTAACATACTCCCTTTTTCCAACACTGTAAGGGTTATTATCTGTGTCGGAAATGCAATGTTTGTCTAAACAATGTGTGTGGTAGACGTAAAAGCGAGACATTCACATTTATGGTCACTCAACGTACTTATCACATGTAACATTTTACCACCTGTGCAACTAAATATATTGTGTACATGTTGACGTGTCCCTGAAACAAACAATATATAGGCCGCACCATTCGCACGTTCTCCATTAGGGTCGGTGAGAATTTGGCCAATATAAGGGGGGTAAGACCAACCAAGCCGTGCCCCGTCACTATTCAGAACATCATGGCCAAGACCCAAGTGGAACACAGTTTGTCATAATTGACAGACTTGTTCCGCACTGGAGGGGCGAGTCTCGCATACGTGGCGTATCCAGATTAGAAACTTTTTGGATTTTCCACCTCAAGACTTATTCACCCTTCGGCTTAAACGTTAAATGGGACATAAATTGATTTATTAATAAGTCTTGAGTGTCAAAATAACTTTTCCTTATCCTTTTTTTTTCTCTCTCACCTTTTCATCCATTATTTTCCTATTTTCCTATTATTCTTTTATTATTATTATTTTATTATTATCCTATTTCACTTTTTCTTCCATTACTCATTTTTCAATTTCCATTTCACTCTTTCACTCCATTATTTTCCCATTATTTTATTAGTCTCTTATTATTACTCTTTTATTATTTTATTTCACTTTTTCATCCATCATTCATTTCTCAATTCCCATTTCACTTTTTTATCTATTATTAATTGTTCACTTTTCATTTTCTTTTTCACAAATTTTTTACTTTATTATTTATTTTTACTTCATTTTTCTTTTTCATTATTTATTTTCCATTTTTTATTTCATTTTTCCCATTATTCATCTATTTTGCATTTCTAATACATTTTTCTATTTTTTATTTCATGTCCTTAATTTTTTTTTTTATTTGATTGTTTATTTTTTTCAATATTTATCCATTTTAGTGTGGTTTCCCATTGGGTGGAGTTGGAGGGCAGACTGAGTCTATTGCATCCTATTTTGAGACTGTTGTGTCTCGCGTGGCTGTGCTCTCTTCCGGGACGACGTAATTTCCACATTCGCTCCACACACGGTGGCACGCAGGATCGACCATTTCCCGTCATCCGCGCCCTGTGTTACTTTTTACCTGGCGCAAACGGAAGTGGCGCGTCCTTCCTCTTCCATTTTCCATCGCTTGCATTCCACGCAGGGTAGGCGTGTGAAGCGCAGGCGGGGAGACAGTGACAGGCGGCATTTTTGAAAAACTCTTTTTGCATTCCACGCCATACAGGCAGGTGGAGCACTTATATAACCATCGCCACGTGGTTTAATGGCGTCCCCTCTGGAGGATACAGATTCAGATGGGATACGTATAAGTCCTCTCACTATTGGACAAATCTAGTGGGTGGTTTGATCTAACTACCCTAAACAGGCTCTTGATTGACTAGTCTTAATATCACACATATGGTTTTACTTTTAGGTTCATTATGATTGGGGGAATTTATATGGTCTCTGTGGGGATTGATTGATCTATTAACTTAGATATATTCTGGTGTCCTATGTCTATTACCGATATTGGTGCGTGGTTGGTTATGACCTCTCTCATTGGCTATTTTGCTCACTGACCTTTCTGGGCGTTGTCATTGGTGCACTAAGTGATGATAAGTATATATATATATATATATATATATATATATATAGTCTAGCAATATGGGAGAGCTGTTTGATGCCCCAGTTGAAGTCCTATTTTCGCGTAGGGCTGCTTCTCACGCCTTCTATATTGCTTTTTAACCATGTGATCACATTTTCTATACTTATTCTATGTATTTGGCATTTTTTGAAATAAAAAGCCTTTTTTTCTTTTATGTTCCTACATGCTACTTGCTCCTTATGCTTATTGACCGTTCGGAGAAACACTTTTTTGGATGCCTTGGATGTCAACCTCTCGGTCTGCTGATCCTCCTTGATGTCGATCCACTTAGATGCTCGTGGATAGTGAAGGACCTCACAGAGTCGGCCGCTCCAAGTGATTATCACTATACGCTCCTACAATATGGTGTCACTGACACGCAGGTCCATTGTTTCCGGTAAGAGTATTTCATCATACCAGTTTATCCGGACCTTACCATTCATCTATACACAGCTGTCTGCTGCTTTTCTCCATGCAGGATTGATCTTCCAGCTCCGAGAATCCATTGTTCATTCAGATAAACTCTAGTGGACTCTTTTTTATATTTCACTATTTATATTTTACTTTTATTTTAGCGCTACATTTGTCCTTTTTGGTTTTTATGAATTTTTGTCACATTTGTATGTAGCTGCTGTACGCAACTTTCCACCGCAATTTTAGCGCAGTAATTATCATGTTTTTACTTTATACAGTAATCTGTGCTAAAAATAGGCAATGTCAATGCACTAATGACACTGGCTGGGAAGGGGCGATAAAAGGGTTAGCTGTGTGCCTAGCCAGTGTTTTTGTGTACTGTGTGTGCTGCTTTTACTAGGGGAAGAGATGGATTTATTCTGCACTTTGCAGGGATGCAGAATCCAACCCCCCCCCCCCCCCCTTGTCAGAACAGAGATCTGCCTTGCTTACATAGGCACAACTCAGCTCTGTGTGTTTTACTGATGATCAATGGGTGCCAGCAGACATCCAGTACCCAGCACCCGCAGATCGGCTTCTGCTGTGTTTAATCACAGCAGAAGAAGCCTGCTGGTTGGGCATGTGCACCCCCTGCAGGTGGAAGTGCAGAATAATGTATATATGTGATCCGGCACAGGGGGGCTGCTCTGTAGCAGTAAATCTGTTAAAGGGCAGTCTGGTGGTTTGCCTTAAAGGTTTTTGTAGTTAAGATGGTAATGTTATATATGAATTAAAAGTCATACATTTAAAA
This sequence comes from Lithobates pipiens, assembly GCF_037356315.1. Classification (NCBI taxonomy): domain Eukaryota; kingdom Metazoa; phylum Chordata; class Amphibia; order Anura; family Ranidae; genus Lithobates; species Lithobates pipiens. The sequence goes on from NW_027507718.1 coordinate 550,746,256, forward strand.
AAAAAATTGGGAACAATATACAGAATATGTTGAATATCTCAAGAAAGCTTTAGTCATAAATAAAGTGTGATGATGCCCTACTAAAAACCAAAGAACCTTCAGCCCCAGTGATGGCCATGACACAGTCTATCTGTAACTTTAACATGTATGTAACAATAACATTCCCGTATTTTACACTTTTGGTCTCTTCAGTGAAATAATTTTCCAGATAATTTCTTTTAGATAAGTGCAAACATGTCGGAGGCTTTCTCAGACAGACAGGAGGAGGAAGGAGTTCCCAGTTGCTTGCCTGAGAAAGCCTCCAACACTCCCAGAAGGGTCAGAGGTAGAAGAAAAGTACAGAAAGGAACCATCAGTAATCATTAATTTCATACAATTTAAGGAGATGTTCAGCCTGCAAAGTGTAAAGTGTGTACAGAATCAAATTAAAGGACTTTAAATGCTTTCATTTTCTAATTCAGTAACAGAGTTTATACTTAAAGAAACATAAAGCTTACCAGAATGGTTTGATATTTCTCCTTCTGAACATGGAGCACAATTATAACAACATGGGTGATATCCTTCTCTTACAGATTTTCGGAAGCCTGGAAGACATTCCTCGGAGCATCGACCTCTTGGGACCTGAGATAATATAGAGCTATATGATCTATTCAAGTGCAAAAGTACAGATGTAATAGTGTAGGTAAGCCAAGCTCCTGATGTTTAAAATGATGCAGCATGTACAGTATACCTTGGTGGAAACACATGGACATTCCAGAAGGTGGCCCTTCATTAGATTGGATAGCACAGCATATTCTCTGAACCAGAAGACAGAAATAGACATCTAGGAGTACTAGCAAAATCCTTTCAGGATTACAGCAACAAAACTATCAGTACAAGTATAAGTGCTGCTTTAGAAATCCAAAGAGCAAATCAACCGCATTTGACCACATTTTAGTTTCACTCATACATAAACCCAGAAGCGCCATGTTTTTTGTTTTTTAGTAATTACGGTATTACTCAAAACTTTTTTTTTTCTTTACAGTCAGATGAATTCAAAAGGTCTGGATAGAATCTGCCCGTGGGTGAATACTGACGGCCATTCCACTCCAAAGTCTTTTATCTTCTTCTGTACACAGGAGTCGGGTCCTTCTATGAGTGTCTATGTCCCTGTCTGTGTGATGATCTAATCACCATGGAATGAGTCAGGGAATGTTGGCCGTCTATGAACAGGATGGGGGGAGGGGGTTCGGTTTTGCCTGGAGATGGGCTTTAGGGTAAAAACTAGTATGTTTTTAAGTTATATCGTTTATAAGTTGTGGATCAGCTTCCCCGGTGTAACTCACCTTGTCTCCTTTCCATGATATTCCCTCTGGTTCTAGTGTAAGTTGCTGACCCTCTGAGAGGGACCCATCAAAGTGACCAACAAGCATCCAATCAGTGATATTTCCACCTTCAATTCTTGTAATCCAATTTACAATTTCCATTGGGCTGGGCAGTTCTCCTTTATCATTAAAAATCATGACCTTGCCATTCGGATCCTTGTACTGGACTTCTTTTACATAGCGGGACAGCTTAAAAAATGACATTTATTATAGGTAACAAGTATATATAATGTTTTGTAGTTTTTTTGACTATAGATTGTTTATCTAGTTATATCTCAATCAGAGAATGTCATTGGGATGAGATGACCTATTTGCTGAGCACTTATAATCAGATACATTTTAATGGGGCTATTTATAAGCAATTTGCTTTGCGGATTTAATCGTTCCAGAGATAAATCAATAATTCTCCCCCTTTACAATACACAGGCTCAGCCTCATCTTGGATATACAGTTCAGTTTTGGTCACCAATCCTCAGGAAAGAAGTCAATGAATTAGAAAGAGTTCAGAAAATGGGAACAAAATGAGCAAGGAGGACAGAAGATCTCAGCTATGAGGACTGATAGATTACAGGTAGTCACTCTGGAAAAGAGGCAGTTAAAGTGACGCAGTGCCAAATCGCAAAAAGTGCTCTGGTCTTTGGCCTGCAAAATAGTCCGGGGCTTAAGTGGTTAAGCACTTTTTGAAGTGAAGAGTGCATGACCGCTATTACACATTTAACCCCAAAACTTATAGATACCTTGCTGTGTGCGACTTCAGTAAATCAGTGGAAGAAATATTTCCTGTATAACTGGAGTCAGACAACTCTAATATAAAATAATCTGAACAGCCAAAGAACTAGCATTCTCCAAGGAGAGTTCAGCAATGGCAGCCTCCATTAGGGAGACCAGTGAATGTCTGTTTGTCGATCTCCCTTGTTTATTTGTAATCCAAAAGTGATCGGTAAAATGTCACTTTGGGGCCCGGGTGCCACTGGGAAGAAGCTAATGGAGCATGATCTGCACTCCATTCATTTAATGGAGGGCAGGGGAGACATCAGGGGTCTCATTAAAGGGAACCTGTCTCAAAAAAGTATTACATAAGGGATTTGTGTCCTTATGTGATAAAACATAAAGTGTAAGAAAATAAAGTTAAATTCATGTACTTTAACCCCTCAAAATACATATATATGAGCCTCCCCCACCCCCACATGCATGCATATATATAAAAATAAACAGAAATTGTAAGGGCGCCTGCACACTAAAGCTTAAATTTTTCTACACGTGTTATCAATACGTATGCCGGAGTGTGAACAATAATTTTAGGCCTGTTATCAGTTATCTGGTTTGAGTGGATCATGGGTGCAATGTCAGAAATGCACTTGGGGGCAAAAAAAAAACTACTCACTAGGGGGAGAACCGTTGGGGAATCAAGAGTGGAGAAATATACGGGTCCTAGTAGATGATAGATTGAGCAATAGCGTGCAATGTCAAGCTGCAGCTACCAAAGCTGGTAGAATATTAGCATGAATAAAAAAGGGATATACTCCAGAGATAAAACTATAAACCTACCACTTTATAAAACTCTGGGGACTGGACGCCCTCAATTATAAGGAACACCTGCAAGCACAACATGTATTCTTGCTGGAGAAATTACACTTGAGAGGAGATATGACAGTGATTCACAAATACATCAATGGTGATCCCAGCATAGGAAAAAATTATTCAGTCTCATGGAGTGTATGAGGACAGGGCCACACAATGAGATTGAAAGAGAAGCGGTTTAACCTTAAACTGCACAGAGGTTTTTGATATTTTTAAAAGATGTGCATCTTAACCACCTCACGCGTGTCGGCCGTCAAATGATGGCTAGGCAGTGCGGCTCTCATTCTGGGAGGCTGTCATATGACTTCCACCCAAAACAAATGCTTTTGCGTGCCTGTGGGGGCATGCATCATGGCAATTGGTGGTGTGGTGTGTCAGTCAGACACACTGCTACACTGATCTTGGTAAAAAGCCTCTGATGGAGGCTCTTTACCACATTATCATCCATGTCCAATCACAGCTGATCATGATGTATACAGGAAGAGCCATTGATCGGCTTTTCCTCACTCACGTCTGACACATGTGAGTAGAGGAGAGACAATCAGCTGGTCTCCTGACAGGGTCGGTGTGTACTGATTGTTTATCAGCACAGTTCCCCTTGGATGCCCATCCAGGACCACCAGGAAGCCGCCAGGACCGCCAGGGATTGGCACCACCCTGGACCACCAGTTATGCCACCCTAGACCACCAGGGAATTGCCAATCAGTTCCCAGGCAGCTGCAAATCAGTGCCCAGACAGCTGCCAATCAGTGTCTGTCCCCAATGCCTGTCAGTACTAGTGCCATCAGTGATGCCTATCAATGCCATCTATCAGTGCAGCATATCAGTGCCCATAAGTGTCATGTATCAGTGCCCAGCAGTGCCACCTAACAGTGCCCATCAGTGACCAGCAGTGCTGCCTATCAGTGCCACCCATAAGTACCCATGAGTGCAACCTTTCAGTGCCCATCAGTGTCAACTATCAGTGCCCATCAGTGCCACCTATTAATGCCCATCAGTACAGCATATTAGTGCCACCCATCAGTGCCTCCTACCAGTGCCCATTAGTGCTGCCTACCAGTGCCCATCGTCAGTGCCATCAGTGCCACCTCATTGGTGCCACCTCATCAGTGCCGCCTTATCAGTGCCCATCAGTAAAGGAGAAAACCTACTTATTTACACATTGGGGCAGACAGAATTGTTGTATTGATGGATTGCAGTTGCGCCAATCAGTGCACTCATATAGTTACATGTGTAGCGCTGACATCCTTGCCTATTGATGTGGTTATGTATACTTTAAGTCAAGGTATATGGACATTACTATGGTTCTGTACCAGAGCCATCAAGTGACCAAATATGGGTAACGCGCCTGTTTATTATTACCTCAGAACAACCTAAAGACTTGTACAGGAAGTGACCGTTGTTTGGATTCAGAAGGTTGACCTTGTTACTCAGGAGTCTGTGTGACCTACCCATAAACACTCTCTTACGCAGTGCATGCTGGGTAGGGGATAAAAGGGACCTGAGCAGCCATTTTAGGTCTCTTGGGATTGCATTAACTGCCTGTGCAGATCTGTCAGGAGACTTCCCGGAGACAGCAGCCTGCAGCCATCACGGAACGTCAGCCTGTTTGTTTGTAAAGTGACCTGACAGAGCCTGAAAGACGGTGACCGGATTGAGAAGGTCCAGATATACTCAGTGGAGGATCAGAGAACCAGATTGAATCAGTGGAGCGATACAGAGCGTCTGGCCCAGCTGACGGAGAGGCAAGCTACAGTCACCGGATCAAAGTGATCACGTGGAACTGAATCCATGTTGTGAGCGGGTTTACGGCCCACCGTTTGTTAACTTTTGCACGCAGTTAGACTCACATACAGGCCTCACTGGAATCTTGGTTCCACGGAGGAGTAGCAGAGCAACTGAAACTGAGCAGGCTTGAGGCCTATCTATCCTGGCGCCTCAAGCGTTGTAAATAAGTTACTGAAGTTACACCAGGAGAACTTCAGCTTAACCCTCCATAGAATTTGGATTATAAATACAAAGGAGTGACTTTAGCTAGCAAAGAAAGAAGACCCTGGATAAAGTATTTTAAGTGAGGCCTCACATATAGCCTTTAAAGCAGGGGGAGCTCCCAGGTTTATTTATATAAATATACATTTTATATTGTTTTATATTGAAATATATTGTGCTGTCATCCTATGTTGGGATGACAGCACAATTTCTGTAATCACCTGTTTAAATATTTTGCAGTAAAGATATTTCTGGTTAAATATCCAGTTGTGTGGAGTACTGTTTTTCCCCACCAGGTGGAGCCAGTGGATCCTGAGGGTATAACACAGGTACTTTGCATTGTCCTATATTGTACTGTATTACATTGCACCACAGCTGTGCCAAGGGGATAGAGTCAAGTTAGTGGGGTTTCTCGGTAGAGTGCAGGCCCAATTCAAACCAGCAGCTCCTTCGGGGGCCAGTGCTACACGTGGGGGCTTGTCTGCGATCTGCCACTCTACTAGCAAGCCCGTCCCTTGGTATTACCATGGATCTAGTCAAAGCGGTCCAATGGTGCAAAGCAGAAGGGACAAGCTCAGAAGCGAGCATGGCCCTCGAACTTCCAGGAAGCGACTGGGGAGAGAAACAGGTCAAAGAGGTGAACAAGCATTGTCCCCAGACAAAAAGGCATATGTGGTCGCAGTGAAAACAGACCATGGCACCGGTTGTACCTACACACTGATAGCGTGGGGACAGGATATCCCTGAAAGCTTCCATGGTGCCAGTATAAAATTGTCTGAAAGGACAGAACTCCTACAGACACACCCAATCAAACAAAAAGGGGACTCTCCCAGTCAGAAGCAGTTGGAACCTTTAGATAGGAAAGTCGGAGCTTCTATGAAATCACAGGCGGAACAACAGTTGGCCGATCTAAAGAGACAGTATCGTGATATACAAGAGAAGTTTCAGGAGACCTCCAGATTGATCACTGAACGCATCAGTGGGATACATGCCTCTCTGGAGGATCAGACAGATGACCAGGTGATGCTGAACCCTGTGATGGCGCAGAAAAGATGCACTCTGGGTCGCTTGCAGGAAGTAACTACCCGGAAAGATTTCCACATTGACGGCCAGATAGGAGAAAAAAAGGACAGAAGGACAAACTGTCTTACACCAGCCTCCTATACCAAGTAGAGTTGGAGTTACAGAAAGGATATCCGGAATCCAAAATTAGAGAGGCTGTAATCCATGCTATCAGCCCTGGTTCGAGTGTCAGGGACATGTTGGAGAGAAAGACTGGAATGGCCCTGAACCAGTTAATGAGGATACTGAAAAGTTACTATGAGGAGGAAGCCACCGCTGAACTGTATCATAGACTGATGAATATGACTTAAGCCGCGTACACACGGGCGGACTGTCTGTCCAACTTAGTCTGTCGAAACACATTTCAGCAGACAGTCCGCTCGTGTGTGGGCTTCAGCTGACTTTTTCAGCGTGCAGTCTGGCGTACTAAGTATTTCGGAATTTCCGTAATATTGTCCGTCAGACTTTGGTTTCAGCGGACAATCCACTCTTGAGTAGGCTAGTTGGACGGACTAAGTATGGCACATGCTCAGAAAGGATTTACACGGCGGAAGGTTGCATTGCTGTGTATTGGACATCCTATTTCTAGTCCCGTCGTACGTGCTGTACACGTCATCGTGCAAGCTTTCAACGGACTGTTTGTTCATCGTGTGTGGTCAAGTCCGTTCATTCGAAAGTAGGACGAACTGTCCGTCGGATTGTCTGACGGACTAAGTTGGCCATACAGTCCGCCCGTGTGTACGCGGCTTTAGGATAGTAAAGAGACTCCTCAAAACTTCCTATTCCGGGCTATTGAGCTCAAGGACCGCTTGCTTTCTGCAAGTCAGGAAGAAGGAATTGGAGAACACTTTGGCGCTGATCTAATTCAGAGGGAATTTCAGAGGTCTGTGACTACAGGATTGAGGAGTGATAATATCAAGATGTCTCTGAGGCAGTATTTGGAAGACTCCTCCACTAGAAATGAGGTACTCATCGAGAAGGTGAGTGAAGCGTATAAGATGGTGATTGAGAGGGACCAAAAACAGAGGAAACTTCAATCCCCTTGTACCTCAAGTGCTAAAGTGCAGCTGGTAGATGTCCCCTCAGACACCTAGGAACTCAGTGTACTGGCAGCAGGCACAGAACAAGGATCATGGCTTTCGCCTACTCAACACCTTTCTGCAAGTCAGACTGGGCTGCAGAAGTTGATCCAGGCACAGAAAGAAATACTAGAGATGATGAGAATGTTGATGAATCGTCTAGCAAACCCCCAGACAGAAGAAGTCTTGTCACAAAAGGCTCTGGAGACCTCTCACTGCCACACAAAACCAGTACAAAGAATCTGTTTGAAATGTGGAGGAGTAGGACATCTCAAGCGAGTGTGTCCAAGTCCAATAGCTGGGACAAAGTTCAAGCAGCTGGCGGAAAACTTCAGAGGGCCCCAGTAAAGGAGTCAACTGGGCGCCTGGGTGCTGTAATTAAATCCACACCGGCTCCCACACATCAAACCTCAGGTGGTGTAGAGAAGCAATGACGGAAGAGAGAGAGACCCCTAAAACCTAGGGTGAAAATACAGGCCACCAAGCAGGCCAAAGGTACCACATTCAGTGGGATACCCCCAAAGCTGGTGGGACCCTCCCCGATTGTCCCCATTCAAGTTGAGGGGATCTATACAAAGGTTCTGCTGGATACTGGAGAAACTGAAGTGACTTTATTGTACAGGGACTTCTACGACCGACATCTTAAGCACCTGCCGCTACAGAAATTGGAGGAACTGGAAATATGGGGGTTAAGCACTCAGAAATTTCCATATGATGGCTACCTGCAGTCAGACTCACATTTGACCCAAGTACAGCAGGAGAGGCTGAGACGTTTGACACCTTGGCCGTAGTGTGCCCTTGTTCCCCCGGGGGCTGACAAAATTTCCCTTATTATTGGTACGAATACCGACTTGGTAAGAAGGCTTCTTACACCGCTGGTACTCCAGAAGGGCCCCTCCTCCCCCCCTACTAAAATACATCCGATGTTGGCCCAGACATACCAAGATCGAAAGCAGGAAGAAGCGGCTCCTGAAGAGGGAGTGGGGAAAATTGGGCTCTTGGAGAGGAGAAAGAAATGGGTCCAGCCCGGGGAAGTAGTCTGCCTGAGGGCCCTTGTAAGGTTGAGTTGGAAGAAGCCAGGTTCTTTTGTTGTCCTTCAGAATGCAAGTCAGAGAGTCAAGAAGGGGCTAGAACTTATCCCAGAGGTATTGCCCACCAGGACATTGAATAGGGCTCACGGCAGGGTCTCAGTCACTGTCCATAACGTAGATTCTATGCCACTAAGGGTGCCATCCAGGTTACTGTTAGGGCATGTTAGTCCAGCAACCCCAGTCTCAGCATGTAGCTTGAAGGAAGGATCAGCAGCAGAGATCCCCAAGAAGAGTTCTGTCCCAAGGACACGCCACTTACCCCTGCCTGGAGGGAAAGAGCTAAGGCCCAACTTCTAAGATGGAGGGATGCATTCTCAAAAAGTGAGTTTTATGTGGGATTAGCATCAAATTCAGCTAGAGGAAGACAAGCCTTTTAGAGAAAGGATCAGGCGAATCCAATTGGGAGATCTGGAAGATCTGAGAGAGCAATTGGCTGAACTCAAGAGAACTGACATTATCCAGGAGTCCAGGAGTCCTTATGCCTCCCCAATAGAGGTGGTAAGAAAGAAGAACGGGTCTCTACGCCTATGCATTGATTCCTGACCAGTACACCACAGCTTGGATAGAGGATGCTCTACAGAGCCTATCGGGAGCAAAGTGGTTCAGTATGCTGGATTTGAAGAGTGGATATTATCAGATTCCCATGTGCCCCAAAGATCGAGAGAAGACTGCTTTCATCACCCCGGTGGGGTTTTTTGAGTTCAACCGGATGCCACAAGGACTGTCTGGGGCCCCAGAAACTTTCCAGAGATTGATGGAAAAAACTGTGGGGGACATGAACCTAATAGAAGTACTGGTCTACCTGGATGACATAATAGTGTATGGAAGAATATTGGAAGAACATGAAGAACGCCTCGAAAAGGCCCTGAAGAGACTTCATGAGGATGGCTTGAAGCTCTCTATGGAGAAATGTCAGTTCTACCAGCCCTCAGTGAATTACCTGGGACACATTGTGTCCTAAGAGGTAGTAGCGACTGATCCCAAGAAGTTGGAAGCTTTCACTTCTTGGCCCAGGCCCACCAACGTAACTGAACTCAGGTCATTTTTGGAGTTTTGTTCATACTATAGAAGGTTCGTGGAAGGGTTCGCAAAAATAGCCTCCCCACTCACTGAGCTTCTAAAGAATCAAGAAGAGACTAGTGAAAACCCAGATCAGTCGGGAAAGCCAAAAGAAGGGCCCAGAAGAAAAAAAGAATCCATCCAGGATCAGTGGACTCCAGAATGTGAGGAAGCCTTCAGACAGCTGAAATGGAGCCTTACCACTGCTCTGGTTTTGGCCTATGCCAACCCTACCAAGCCTTACGAGTTGCATGTGGATGCCAGTCGAGACGGGCTGGGAGGAGTGCTCTACCAAGAGCATGAAGGGCACCTGCGACTCATTACCTATATGAGCAGAAGTTTGATTCCTGCTGAAAAAAACTATCCTACTCACAAGCTTGAATTTCTGGCTCTGAAGTGGGCAGAGGTAGACAAGCTGAAGGACTACCTGCACGGGACTGAATTTGTAGTGAAGAAAAACAACAACCCCCTCACGTACTTGCTCACCACTGCAAAGCTGGATGCCACTGGTCACAGGTAGCTAGCCGCTCTTTCGCTATTTACCTTTAGTCTGAAGTATAGACCAGAAGTTTGTAACCGAGATGTGGATGCTCTGTCCTGAAGACCCCACGACCCTCAGGATCCCTCAGAAGACTGGACTCAGCTTACCCCAGAAGGGGTAAGAGCCCTGTGTGAAGGGACGAGTCAATATGGAAAAAGTGGGGCCAGAGCCGAAGAAATAGGAGTGTCCTCAGTGGGAGTCCCCAGGTGCTTTTGCAATGTCTCCCAAGATGTGCAGGAAGGTCTTCCCAAGCTATCCAGGAAGGATCTCAGGAGAGATCAAGAGGAAGACCCATTGTGCAGAATGGTGCTGCAGGCATTGGAACACCAACAGTCTGCGGTATAGCAGAAGAGCCCCAGTAAGGAAGCCCGGCTGTTATTGAAGGAATGGGATCAGCTGCAATTGTAACAGGGGGTGGTCTACCGAAGGGGCCCCTCCAATGATCCAGAAGAGAAGTGCAGCGACACAATCACCATGGCCATTTGGGAACCAAAAGGACTCTTCAATTAGCGAAGAACAGATTCTACTGGCCCTACATGAGGAAAGAAGATTCTACTGGCCCTACATGAGGAAAGTATGCACCTGAGGCATTCCTGACTCAGGTGCATAAAACGGAAGATATTGCTTCAGAGGGCTGCCCCAATGGGCCATCTGGAGAGCCAGGGCCCAATGGACCTGGTTTGCATAGACTTTCTCTTTTTAGAATCTGACCTAAGTGGGCAAGGGGACATCTTAGTGGTAACAGATCACTTCACCTGTTATGCCCAGGCATTTCCCATTAGAGACCAGCAAGCAACCACAGTGGCAAAGACTCTCGTTGAAAAGTTCTTCCTCCATTATGGCTTACCTCAAAGGATACATTCAGAACAAGGGAGAGACTTTGAGAGCAGATTGATTAAAAAACTGCTGGATTTAATAGGCATACAGAAGTCCAGGACTACTCCTTATCACCCACAAGGGGACCCTCAGTCATAAAGGTTCAACAGGACCCTCCTGAATATGTTGGGGACATTAACTGCGGAGAAAAAAACCTCACTGTAGACACATCACAGCACTGGTCCATGCCTACAATAGAACCAAGAGTGACGCCACTGGGTATTCACCCTACCGATTAATGTTTGGCCGTGAAGCACGATTACCAGGGGATCTTGCTTTTGGAACCTCCTTGGATCACACATCAGAGACCTCCCATAGAGGATATGTGGATAGGCTGAGGAGGAACTTGAAAAATGCTTATGGGCAGGCCCAAGCCACATTGAGCTCCAGGGAAAACAGGAACAAAAGGAATGTTTACCTGAAAGTGAGAGTCCAAGATCTTCAGCCAGATGAACGGGTTTTGCTAAGGAATCTAGGCATCCCAGGCAAACATAAGCTGGCTGATCGCTGGAGTTCGCAGCCTTATGTTGTGTGTAGGAAACTTCCAGGGCTCCCAGTGTACGAAATGAAGCCAGAAGGAAACACTGAACCAGTGAAGACCTGGCACCAGAATCACCTCTTGCCTCTCACTGAGGCAGTTAGGATAAATACAGAGGAGCAACTCCCAAATAGAGATGAGTTGGCTGTGGCCTACAGAAACTTCAGAAGCAGATGCTGATAACTTTTCGGAGGTGGAGGAAGATAATAATGATACTTTCAGAGCAGAGGCCCCAGAATTTGTACCGGTAACTTATCCTACAGAAGAGCTCAGTACTTTTAGTTACTCCCCACCTGCAGACACTGAAAGAGGGGTGGAAGATACTTGTCAGAGAGAAATGGATACCCCGAAAGTGCAAAGAGCAAAGAGAGACATTCGTCCACCCCGCAGACTGACCTACGATACATTGAGCGAATGCTCTGAAGCATCCCAGTTTGTCAGCAAAAAAAACCCTGAACTGTCTGGTCCCTCAACTACTGATTCAGTAGGGGACAGCCCCATCTCACCCCTTGGCACATCTGTATCAGATATGGTAGTATCAGCTTTGAGTGCACAGGATAGCTGCTCACCATATGACAACTGGTGGGAAGCTCCTTTGTCCGTATTATATGACCATATAGACGCTAAGATACAGGATAGAGCCAGCAATTTGAGCCTCTTTGTGGACCAAAGAGTTAAAGCAGGGGGAGTTTGTAGCACTGACATCCTTGCCTATTGATGTGGTTATATATACTTTAATGTAAGGTTTATGGACAATACTGTGGTTCTCTACCAGAGCCATATAGTGACCAAATACGGGTAACGCACCTGTATATTATTACCTCAGAACAACCTAAAGACTTGTACAGGAAGTGACCGTTGACCTTGTTACCCAGGAGAGGCAAGCTACAGTCACCGGATCAAAGTGATCACGTGGAACTCCGATCCAGTTGGTGAGCGGTTTACAGCCCACCATTTGTTAACTTTTGTTAGACTCACATACAGGCCTCACTGGAATCTGTGGTTCCACGGAGGAGTAGCAGAGCAACTAACACTGAGCAGGCTTGAGGCCTATCTACCCTGGTGCCTCAAGCGTTGTAAATAAGTTACCGGAGTTTCACCAGGAGCACTTCAGCTTTGGATTACAAATACAAAGGAGTGACTTTAGCTAGCAAAGAAATAAGACCCCAGATAAAGTACTTTAAGTGAAGCCTCACATATAGCCTTTAAAGCAGGGGGAGCTCCCAGGTTTATTTTTATATAAATATACATTTTATATTGTTTTATATTGAAAGATATTGTGCTGTCGTCCAATGTTGGGATGACAGCACAATTTCTGTAATCACCTGTTTAAATATTTTGCAGTAGAGATATTTCTGGTTAAGTATCCAGTTGTTTGGAGTACTGTTTTTCCCCACCAGGTGGAGCCAGTGGATCCTAAGGGTATAACACAGGTACTTTGCATTGTTTTATATTGTACTGTATTACATTGCACCACAGCTGTGCCAAGGGTCAGTGCTACACATAGTTACATAGCAGGTAAGGTTGAATAAAGACAATAGACAATTCAGTTCAACCTGTGTGGGTACACGTGTATCAGTATCTATAATTATTTTCCATATCCCTGTATGTAGTGTTATTTAACCACCTCAATACCAGGCACTTACACCCCCAAACAGAATTTTTAGAATTTTGTCCCCACAAATAAAAAATGCAAACGAGATAAAATACCACCAAAAGAAAGCTTTATTTGTGGGAACAAAATTATAAAAATTATGTTTGGGTTTGGGTACAGTGTAGCATGAGCGCACAATTGCCATTTAAACAGCGACAGCGCTGAAAGCTGAAAATTGGCTTGGGCAGGAAGGGGGTGTAAGTGCCTGGTATTGAGGTGGCTAAAGAACGCAACATACAGGGATATGGGAAATAATTGAAGACACTGATACACGTGCACCTACACAGGTTGAACTGGATTGACTATTGTCTTTATTCAACCTTACCTGCTATGTAACTATGTAACTATGTAACTATATGAGTGCACTGTTCCACACAACTGCAGACCATCAATACTACAATTCTGTCTACCATGATGGAAGACAGGACTTGTCGTTTATTCATTGATAGATTCCTGTGAATAAATGATATGGCTGTGTGGGCGGAGCCTTGAAAGCCATACTGGTTTTAAATGTGGGTGTGGTTTTTGGGGAGAGGAACCCCCTACCCACTGGCATCGGGGGGGTTTGGGGGGTGAGGGAACATGTGCTGGAACATTTGTCACCCTAAATACTGATGTGGCATGTAACATGTTCCAAAAAGTGAACTTAGCCTTAAAATCATTACCTATGGAAAAGTGAAGGTACTAAAGTTTATCACCATTTCAGTGATGAGGGACATTTTAAGGCTGGACATACTGGCTATCTATTTATTCAGTGCAATCTCTTCTTTTATATTTTACCAAATAAGTGAGTTATATATTAAATGTGTATGCTCTACGATTTTGGTAAACCATTGCACTAGCTTCATGTGACAGAAAGAAAAAAAAAGATACAACAAGCATTTTTTCTCCAGGGTCTCTGCTCTCAGAAAATATACCGTATGTTGTTTAGGGCAGGGGGTCTCAAACTGGTGGCCCTCCAGCTGTTGCGAAACTCTGCCTGTTGAAGTGAGGCTTGTAACTTTCAGCCTTGCAATGCCTCATGGGACTTGTAATTTTGCAACAGCTGGAGGGCCGCCAGTATGAGACCCCTGGCTTAGGGGTTTTATATAATCTTCAGGCCTAAAATGTTTTTTTTTTAACATGGGTGCAAAAAATAAATTAAAAACAGCTCCAGAAGTGAAAGGGTAGACCTCTAAACTAAACATGAACCTAAACTGGGTGTAATTTTTGTCTGGGCACATTGTGTTCCAGTACTGAACTGACCGATTATAAAAAGATATGAGGAAACTTTCATTGGACGATCTCACCTTATACTTTAGTGTGTGTGGATTTATTTCAGATTTTTTTTTATTTATTTCAAAAGAGAAATCCATGTCATGTAATGCTTGAGCCAAAATGTAGACTGAGATATACACTTTATAGGATGTTTTCTCATCAGGAAAATATAAACTAAGTGGAAGTGTCTCCAAACTGCAGTTCCTAAGAGGACGTCTAAATGTGAGTGGAATAAGGAAATTTTTTATTTGGTTTTTTGAAAAACATCCACATTGAGTTATAAGAATATCCTCCATCAGTGAATCATTTGGGCGGCTGGATGGATAAATACTAGACAAATATTCCATCAATCCCTTTATGTAGAGATGAGGGAACGTAAACACCAAGCTGCAGTTACTGATAGCAAAAAACACTTCACTCATTGACCAAGAATCTGGTAGAATAAATGTTTTCTCCGTGTAATAAAGGACATTATTATACAAAAACTTGTAATAAGTCCTACTAACTGAGCCACAGATAATAAGAACTTCCGTAGTTGAGGTCCGCAGCTCTGGAGGAATTGTATTATGATTCTTTACAGACACCAGAATCTTGAATTCAATACAAATTCCATGATTAGATAAATGTTTGCTGAGTTGTCGGATCTCCCTCTCTCCGTATTCATCATCAGATGTGAGGATCCCGACCCAGTTCCACTTCAACCTTTCCAGTAACTTTGCTATGGCCACATATTGCATCTCATCGTCCGGAACTGTCCGGAAAAAGTTTGGATACATCTTTCTATCACTCAGTAAAGTATCTCTGGCTCCATAACTAATCTAGAAAGAAATACAACAGTCTGTATAATTAATCTGGAACTTTTAATATCCAAATGGACAGAAGAGAACCTTAGAAAATGTTTTATTTTTTTAAAGAGAGCAAAAGCATGTCATCTGAGCTGTCTACAAGAGATCTATAAGGAGATTTTAGTGGTGCTTTTATTTCACCGGACCAATTAGATAAAGCTACAAGAGTAAATGTATTACTTCATAAATTATTACAGCAATCAATGAAAGCTGATAATATGACATTAATGGGGGATTTATCAAAACCGGAGCAGCCAGAATCTGGAGCAACCGATCAGCCTCTATCTTCAGCTTGTTTAGTTAAACTTGAAGATTTAAGATAGAAGATGATTGGTTGCCATGCATAACTGCCCCAGATTCTGGCAGCTCCAATTTTGATAAATCCCCCTCTAAGAGATCATCCTCCTGTAATGCCAACTAGGGGTCTCCTGATCATGAGTAACTTTGACAGCATCTACAGTACAGATAAGAGTCAGACCTACAAGGCTTGCTACTCTATATACTGTATACAGTATACATGCTCAATGGAATAGGAAACAATACAATAATTCAATAACAAAACAAACTTGTGTTAGCCCTTGTACACAAGGTCAGAGATTCCGACGGAATGTTTCCTATCGGAGTGTTTTGTCGGATATTTCGACTGTGTGTGGTCTATATCGAACTGTTTCCGTCGGAGTATCCGACGGACCAAGTTTTCCAACTTGTTGGTAAAATTTTCCGACAAAATGCTCCGATCGGACATACTCCGATCATGTGTAGAGAATTACAATCGGACAAAGTGCCACGCATGATCAGATCAAATTCCTACACCAAAGCTATTGGCTACTAGCCTGAACGTAGTCCCGTCGTAACGAAATAACGTCATCACGTCAAATTTTCCTACAACTTTGTCCGACCGTGTGTATGCAACAGTTTCGGACAGAATCTGACGGACAAAATCCTGCGGATTTGGTTGTCGGAATGCCCGACTGTGTGTACAAGGGCTTAAAAGTCCTCTTTCAATTATATGTGGGATCCACCGATAGATAGTCCTTCCCTCCACAACCATGGCCCGGTGGTTGTGGGGGTCTGCAGGTGGTAGGCTTATTGGAAGCTGGAAGCCTTTTTAAAAATATGGAGGCCTCCAGAAACCGGCCATCCCTTTTGTGAATGGGTAATGCCGCATACACATGACTGGGCTTTCCGTCAGAAAAGTTCAGACGGAATAATTTCATCGGATATTCCAATCATGTGTGGGCTTCATCTGACTTTTTTTTTTCAAAAATTGGCTACTGGCTATTGAACTCCCTTTTCTAGTCCCATCGTGCGCCATTACATTCTAAATGAACAGACATTAGTGTGATCGTGTGTAGGCAAGTCCATTTCAGCGGAACTCCATCGGAAAGACCGTCAGAGTTTATTCTGCTGGAAATTCCAGTCATGTGTACGCGGCATTAGAGGGACATAGTACTCCTACTCACAAAATCATAAAAAAGTAATCTATAGATAAAGACACCCACATGTTTGACATGTCCTTTATTAAAAAGAGAACCAAAGAAATTCCCCTCATTGTAAATGCATAATTATTTATGACGTATGCCACCTGCCAACCTTCCAACACTAAAAATCCAACAGACCCAATGCACATGACAGGGAAGGGGCAGGGATAATAATGACATCATTGACCAAATATGGCCATGGCTGGGGATTAAGGGCCATGTAAGCCAATGGCATTGGTGACTTTGGTGAATCCTGAAATACTACTTCTACAGTATCTCACAAAAGTGAGTACACCCCTCATATTTTTGCAAATATTTTATTATATCTTTTCACGTGACAACACTGAAGAAATGACACTTTGTCTACAATGTAAAGTAGTGAGTGTACAGCTTGTATAACAGTGTAAATTTGCTGTCCCCTCAAAATAACTCAACACACAGCCCTAAATGTATAAACCGCTGGCAACAAAAGTGAGTACGATCCTAACTGAAAATGTCCAAATTGAAACCAATTAGCCATTTTCCCTACCCAATGTCATGTGACTAATTAGTGTTACAAGGTCTCAGGTGTGAATGGGGAGCAGGTGTGTCCAGTTTGGTGTTATTGCTCTCACTCTTTCATACTGGTCACTGGAAGTTCAACATGGCACCTCATAGCAAAGAACTCTCTGAGGATCTGAAAAAAAATTGCTGCTCTACCTAAAAATGGCCTAGGCTATAAGAAAATTGCCAAGACCCTGAAAATGAGCTGCACACAGTGGCCAAGACCATACAGCGGTTTAACAGGAAAGGTTCCACTCAGAACAGGCATCACTATGGTCAAACAAAGAAGAAAGTGGGGTCCCCCAGGGTTCTGTCCTGGGACCAACCCTATTTAATTCATTCATAAACAACCTGGCGGATGTGATAAACAGCTCAATCTCTGTATATGCGGACGATACTAAGCTAAGCAGGGCAATAACGTCTCCGCAGGATGTGGAAAAACCTTGCAGGAAGATCTGAACAAATTATTGGGGTGGGCAACTACCGTATTTATCGGCGTATAACACACACTTTTTTCTCCCTAAATTCAGGGGGAAATCGGGTGTGCATGTTATACGCTGATCCCCCACTATTGCTAATGCTTTCTGCCGTTCTCTGTGGCTTTCGTGTATTTTCGGGCGCACTCGGCTATCTTTGGCCGCACTCAGCTATCTTTGGCCGCACTCGGCCATTCTCGGCGGGTTTTCGGAATGCCGAAAGCCATCGAGAATGGCTGAGTGTGGCCGAAAATAGCAGAGAACGGCTGAAAATAGCCGAGAACGGCCGAGTGTGGCCGACAATACCCAAAAGCTGCCGAGAGCGGGCGAGAACTACCGGCGCCATTTTTAAATGCCAAATGACTGACAAGGCTGAAAATGCAAGGCTGCATACAACTGACAAGGCTGCAAACAACTGACAAGGCTGCAATGGAAGGCTGCAAATGACTGACAAGGCTGCAAATGACACTGAAAAGGCTGCATTGATGGTCATTTAAATGTGAGTTTTTTTTCCTTAAACTTCCCTCCTAAAAGTTTTTTCTTTTGAATTCCCTCCTAAACTTGGGGTGCATGTTATACGCCAGAGCGTGTTATATGCCGATAAAAACGGTACATGCAAAATGAGGTTTAATGTAGAAAAATGTAAAATAATGCATTTGGGTGGCAAAAATATGAATGTAATCTACTCCCTGGGGGTAGAACCTCTGGGGGAATATAGGATGGAAAAGGACCTGGGGGTCCTAGTAGATGATAGACTCGGCAGGCTACTGCAAGCAAAGCAAACAGAATATTGTCATACATTAAAAAGGGGATTAGCTCCAGAGATAAAATGATAATTTCCCCACTCTATAAGACCCTGGTCTGGCCACACCTGGAGTATGCCGTCCAGTTCTGGGCTCCAGTCCTCAGGAAGAATGTGCTGGAAATGGAGCGAGCCCAGAGAAGGGCAATAAAACAAATTAAGGGACTGGATGATATTGGTTATGAGGAAAGGTTATGAGCACCAGACTTATTTTCTCTGGAGAAGAGACAATGATTTCAATGTACAAATACCGGACTGGTGACCCCACAATAGGGATAAAACTTTTCTGCAAAAGGGAATTTGATAAGACACACAGCTATTCACAAAAATTAGAAGAAAAGCAGTTTAACCTTAAACTACGTAGACGGTTCTTTACTGTAAAGCCGCGTACACACAATTGGAATTTCCGACAACAAATGTTCCATGTGAGCTTGTTGTCAGAAATTTCGATTGTGTAAAGGGTCCATCAGACATTTGCTGTCGGAATTTCAGACAACAGATGTTTGAGAGCTGGATCTCAAATTTTCCAACAAAATCCATTGCCGGAAATTCTAAGCATGTGTAGATAATTCTGACACACAAAATTCCAAGCATGCTCGAAATCAAGCAGAAGAGCCACACTGGCTATTGAATTTCAGTTTTCTTGGCTCGTCATATTCGTTGTACGTCACTGCGCTCTCGATCTTCGGAATTTCCAACAACATTTGTGTGACCGTGTGTATGCAAGATAAAGTTGAGCCAACATCCATCGGAAAACAATCCATGGGTTTTATATGTTATACATATAAGCTATATACTCACTAATAATGTAGGAAAGTGTAATTTCTTCAGTGTTGCCACATGAAAAGAAATAATAAAATATTTACCAAAAAATATTTGTGAGATACTGGATATATGATCATCAACTGAATAGGCAAAAGATCAGCCATTTGTCCAAATGCCATAACAGTCTGGACTGAACATCTGTCCATCCCTACAAGAGTCTTCTTTCTTTAGAAGAATGTTATACTTTACAGCGATTTTCACAGAGGATTATTTGTACACTTTTGACCCTAGCTTTCCTAACCTTATGTAATATAGAAAATTCAGCTTTTCTTACCTGGGTGTAACCATATAGATTCAGCAGCTGGGCCATTTGGAGAGTGGTGTCAGAATTGAGATCTCCAATGAAACCAGCCAGGGCACCCCGCTCCATACAGGAATAATTTGGAGCTTCCTTTGTATGTCCAGACAATATCTGTAGAACGTCTTTTATAGCTTTATTCACATGTCCACAAGAATCATACACATGATATCCCAGAGTTATGTTGGGCAGAATATCTGGACTTTCGTTTATTTCATCAATAGCAAATATAAAAGCCAGGAGATGTCTGTATTCTCTCTTGTAAACCCTGCAGAAAATGGATAGTTTAGCATTGGTCTACAGTACAAGGATTCAAGCCGAAATTCTTTATGGCACATTTTAACTAGAGATCTATGGTGGGATTGGTGGCCGTGTGCATTGCTCCATGAAACATATAATTAAATTCAATCATTCCTGCAATTATAAGAGTTATAGCCGTGGTTGGCAATTTAGGAGGGATAGAGGACCTTAGCTGAAGCCCCTGATATCACCAAGTAGCCGCACATATTAGTCAGTATATGTAATGCTAAAGAAGAAGGTCAAGAATGCAGACTTATTAGAGGAAAGGGTCAGAGACTCCAAACTTGCTACAGACATGTCATAGGAGACAGTCAGGGCCAGAGATAAGACAATCTTCCTGGGTTTTGGTTTGTGAAAAGTTTCCCAAATCTTGCTTAAATTGTGAAGTTTGTGAACTGTCAGCAAAACCTCCTGAAGTCTATGGGGGAGAATCTTGTTCTTTAGTTCTTTCCATTTCTAAACCTCCGGCACCAACTGAAAGCGATACATTTGGCATCAGTATTACTACCGCTGATCATTATGACCGCTTCCCTTCTGACTGGATCTTATGGAATTGGTAACCACCAACATAATCTGCTCCGTCATTTTTTCGTGTTGGTGGGTTGGATCAGAAATGTTGGACAAACTGATTGATGATGAATTTACGCTGTGTTTTTAGTTTGTGCTAAAAAAAAGACTTGTCAAAAACTGTGGTGTGTTTATTTTTTCACTTATTCTATGAATGAATATGGCTACTGTGTACCTCTTACTCATTTACATAGGCGGGAGGGCCTGCATCTCAGGTTTCCAGTTTCCAATAAGCCCCCCCAGCATGCAGACCCCCACAACCACCAGACCAGGGTTGTGGGAAAGAGGCTCTTGTCCTCATCATTCTGGTGCTTTGCCAGTGGCCTCCTGGAAAGGTACCCCCCATGCTGAGGGTATTTGGCCTGTTATGGTTCAGATGGGGAGGCTCAATTCTCACTTTTCCTGGCCTGACAGGGGCCATGATTATATATAGTAAATGCCACATATGGATTTTGAGTGGAACCACACTCTTTTTTTTTGCCTGATATTTCCCTTTAACAGAAATATCAGACCTTACCGGTCTGAAATGAATATTTATGGGGGGGGAGGCAATATGTCATTTTTTTGGGTACCCCTTGACATCCTTATCAGAACCTCATCAGGGTAAAGGGTCATTTATGCATCCTTAGGGGGAATTATACACTTTTGTGTTTTGTGTGGGGTCCACCATTAACATCTATACCAGATCCCCTCACCTCTGATAAGGGTCTTTTATAGATTAGGTGACCCCTCAGCTGATTGGTAGGTGGCTGAAACTGTAATTTGCCAGCAATTTAAACAGCATTTTTTTCCATTTTGTAAGTGTTAATGTTGCTGTAGTAGGTTGTATACATTATACTGATGCGCCACTTCACCAGCAGGGTCAGGGCATCCCCAAGGTGTGTTAGTTATATTTTCCCTCTTTTTTAACTCTGCCTATGTTACCTCAAATAGTCTAATTATCCCCCAAACACACACACACACTCACAGTTTTTTTTTTTATGTTTGACAACAAAACATTCCACCCATGTTGTAGAGTTTAGCAAAAGAAAGGTGGCGGGGCTGACACCATTCCTTGTTATTTCATTTAACAAATAGAACAGTATTGTCGGTCCACAACAAGAACAGATCGATGGTAATTTTTCTGTGACTGCGTTGTCTTTACTCTTTTCACTGCCAGAGCCGCATTTGTGTGAAATACTAAAATGCCCGATGATTATTTAAACCCCCAAACATTATATATTTTCTGAGAGCAAATATCCTGTGACATTAGTGGAGCTGTTAATCAACCACATATTTTCAGTAAAAAAAATACACTAAAAGTAATGTTACTGCACACAAACAAAATGTGGTAGTTAACTTTTTGTTAAAATATAAAATATGAGGTTTTTCCAAGTAAATAGAAACCCAACATGTAAAGCCTTAAAATTGTGCATGGCGGTGAAAAGGTAAATGCAACTCCGGCCATCAGAAACAGAAATACTATATAATGTTATTGTGGTGCCTGAAAATTCATGTCCAACCAAAACCTTTTTTCTTCTCTCCACTCTGTTTGGAAGTGAAAAAAAGGTATGGACTCAATAAGGGCCAAAGTAATTTAAGGTCCCATTTATACTTGTGTATGGTGTTAACAAATAACAATGTATGGCAAAGCACCTTCTCTATGGGCAGTGCAATGTGGTGTCATTCATTGTGAATTGCCCCCAATGCATTGCACAGTAGATCCCAACACACAACACACCTCTAGGCTCCATATTACACATACCATGCTCTGCGGTGTGCTGCCTTATTAAGAAAAGGAATTGCATGTTTTTTTTCCACTATTGTGGTGCATTGGGAGCTATTCAATATGAATGAATGTGATCATTAATACCTGGCAATGGAAAACCTAAATGTGAATGGGCCATACGTGGTTTTCATGAACATATTTTTATATAAATGCCGTGTAACAGACTGAATGAGTCCTGCACATTATCACACATATCTCCTAAAGACACAGCTCTGTAGATCAGATTGGAAGCTTTACACTTCATATTTCACTTACGCTGAACACATGAGATTTTTGATAAAATTTTCTTTCTCATACCACCGTGTCACTACAGAATGTACAGTGAATATCCCTCCTATAATGATGTCTCCATCCTGAGAATACTTGTACTCAAATGTATAATTCCTCATAGTCATATCACAGCGGTGATCAGAGTTCTGGGTGTCAGATGTGCAGGGGGTCACACACAAAGACAACAACCAAAATATTCTAAGTGGATATCTGAAGACAACATGGCCGGGTCTCTGATAGACTCCAATGACTTCTTCCTCTTCTCCCGACCTCATCATCACTGACAGCAGCCCAGGATCCTGACACTGATTTCATGGCTCAGCTGAAGGCTGTGAGAGTGTCAGGTTTATAAAGAATAATTCTGTTATTTATTACTGAGAGACTAGAATATGAATCTACTTATAGAGTAGGAAAAAAAGGTCAAACATAAAATACACAGAATCCATCTTTGTCAGCACTGTAGAAAGTGAAGGTTAAAAAAAAAAAAAAAAAATGACATATTGTACATGAAGCAGTAAAAATGAAAAGTTTGATGGCCAAGAATGTCATGTGTATTATTATTATTATTATTATTATTATTAATATTCATAACATTAATCTAATATAACTAGGTGTAGGGGTGAGGTTCAGCAGTTACCAGATCTTTGTGGGGAATCTCTGGGATTCAAAACATTTGGGAATCACCAAGAATTTCCAGGTTCACCACAAAAATAGAGAACAACCTCTATTGTGGCGCACAAGGAATGGATGAAGGAATTTGTGGCCTATTGATGAAAAGGTGGGGTCACAATAACCTTATCGTTGTTTTTAGAGACAGCTGACTGTTCTGTGTAGAAAGAGATTAATATTTTATTTTATTTTTAATTGGTACATGTCTCCATGGCAGTGTATAAACCAGAACATTAGCGTGTTACTGCCAATCTGCCCTTTAAGCTGCCTTTTGTTTGAAGTATGCAATTGGATCATTTGAAAGACTAAGTGCAAAAACAGTGTTCACATAAACCACCACCCATCATTCACCAAACCCCATCATTCACCAAAAGTTGGCATACACCAGTTAGGCCTATTATCCCTGATTAAAACTATCCAATTTCTGCACAATTTTACATTGTTGTTTGCTGTGCCGTTTCATAATTCCTAATGAGAATTTGACAATTTGATATCAGTATAGAAACCTTTCCATGTGAGACAAGCCAAGGTTGCCATATTGATGTCTGACTGTTTGTGACTTCTACTTTGACAATAAATATATGATCCAGCAGATGGTATTGTAGACCTGTTTTTTTTTTTTTTTGTTTGTTTTTTTTTTTTTTATTTGATGTGTAGTGGGATAAGGAAAGTTCCACAAGCTGCAAATTTCTGATGCAGAGGCAGTAAAATATATTAATGACAAAATAAAAAAAAACTATCCATACACAGAACTGTCAGAAGCCCCTACAAATTACAACACACACTGACAAGATGGCTGCCCTTATATAAGAAGAGGTCTGAGTTATCCATTCATTTACATTATTTTCTCTTGTGACTCAGCTGACTGGGAGAAATATGTTTGCACTGCATTATAGGTTGCCCCTTATTTCTGTTGGTGAACCTGCAAATTTATCAAAATGTCTAAAATGTTGTAAATCCCGGGGGACTGCTACAAATTCATTGTAGCGAGGTAGCCAAACTTTATACCTATTAACCTGTAATGTTAGGAAACCCTGCAGAAATACAGGTATATGGGCAAAAGATAAATAAATATAATTAACCTTTTTGCTGTCAGGCCCTTAAACTCAGCTGGCCAGACCATTTTTGAAATGTTTCCATTGCTTTTTTATTTTTCTCTTACAGCTTTCAGAGTTTGTAAAAGACCCCCCAACCATACATTTTATGAAAGCACATAACCAGTAGAGTACAAATACTACAGATTTTTACAGCACAATGATATTTGCAGTAATGTTTATCAAAACATTATTTTTCACAAAAAATACACAAAAATCCTTATTAGCAGGTAAAAACACAGCATGTTTTACAAAATGTTTACTAAATATAAAAGCTATCTTGTATTGCGGTAATAAATAGACGGGCCAGATCGGACCATTCATTGTTCTTTAAACTGAGGCTAATGTAAAAGAACACGTGTTCATTTACACCCGCCTGAATCTGACCCAATCCGCTAAAATCAGATGGACAGGGATCCCATTTCCTATCCATCTAGAAGATCAGATCAGTTTGAAATAGGCAGGTGGTTTGTTTCCATCCGACCGCCCCATAGAGCAAAGCGGGCTGTGTCCTGCTGCATCAGCAGAGTGGAAGCGGACCTGTCATCTGCCTGCTTAGCGAGGATCGGTGGACAGATCTCACGTTGAGCAGGCAGATCTGCTTGAGTCCACTCCATAGTGTCCACTATGTTTTTATTTTATTTTATATCTCTTTTTTTGCAAATATCTATCTATCTATCTATCTATCTATCTATCTATCTATCTATCTATCTATCTATCTATCCTGGACCTCCCCATGCTAGCCTACTATGGGTCAGCTTTGCCCCCTCCAGGACCACCTTTTTTCTATCCCATAAAGGGTGGCTGTCGTAGCAGCTCAATGTTCTTTTTTCGTCCTCACTCCAGATGCCTTAAAAAAAAAAAAAAAATATATATATATATATATATATATATATATATATATATATATTACAATGTGAGTGAAGAAAATGGGTTGAATTAGGGGCTGTAAATCTCCCAAGGAGGTGGGTTCCCATGGTGCAGGGACATATGCTAAATAGCTTAAAGAACTGTGTTGTTTGTGGCAGCTAAGAAGCAGTAGTAGTGTAGAAGCACTGTTTGCACACACGTATGCAGCTTGTTACCTTGCTTTCCCTGGTGTCTAGCGGTCTGCTGGGCTCCACAGTGTGCCCCTCGTGTGACTCAGAGCAGCTCTGAGCCGGGTGGGTGATGTCACGGCATTTTCCCTGCTCGTTTGGTTGCCTAGCAACCACCGGGATGCTCCGTGCTGATTCACGCAGCTGCCTATTCTTAAGGGGCGGTTCTCCCACTCTCTGGGCTTCCCTGCAGTTCCTCTCAGTGCTCCAGCTCGGCAAGCTATTGCTCTGCATAAAGGTAGGCTGTCTCCCTACTGATGTTGCATGCTTGCTGCTGTTGCCTAAGCCCTTGTACACACGGTCGGACATTCCGATGGACAATGTCCGATAGGACTGTGTTGTCGGATAATCCGACAGTGTGTGGGCTCCATCGGACTGTTTCCGTCGGAGTATCCGACGGACCAAGTTTTCCAGCTGGGCTATAAAATTTTCCGACAGCATGATCCGATCGGACTTTGTCCGATCATGTGCAGATCAAATTCCTAGACCAAAGCTATTGGCTAATAGACTGAACGTAGTCCCGTCCTCACAAAATAACGTCATCACGTTAAGTACGATCTGATTTTCTGACAACTTTGTCCGACTGTGTGTATGCAACAGTTTCGGACAAAATCCGATGGATTTGGTTGTCGGAATGTCCGACCATGTGTACAAGGGCTAATACCACTGTGCACTGTGCATTGATCCTCACCCTCGTCTTCCAGGTTCAGCTGACTGCCTGTGTTCTCTGTCTGTTTGCACTGAAGAACCCATGGAAAGGTTTTTAACTATGCTTTTCTTATATATATATATATATATATATATATATATGTATATATATATATATATATATATATATATATATGTATATATATATATATATATATATATATATATATATATATATATATATAGGTTTGCGGTGGAAGGCTCTTACTACTAGTTTCGGTGCCTCCCGTTTAGCCTTTGCACAGCACCCAGAACCTTTTCGAAAGTGCTCTCAGCCGTCATTGCGATCCTCAGAGTCCGAGACGTTCACATTTTTCATTATTTGAACAATCTGTTACTGCTAGCCTCTTCAGAACATCTTCTCCTTCAATATGTGGCCCTCACCTGTGAAACACTGGCTCAGTTCGGCTGTCTAGTCAACTATTGGAAAAGCCAAATGCAGCCAACCCAGGTTTTAGAATACCTGATGGTGAAGTTTGACACAAATCAGGGTCAAGTCTCTCTTCCTCAGAGGAAAATTTGGGACATTCAGATACAAACCAGGAGAGTAATGACCAGTTCATTCCTTGCAGCGACAGAATGCATGCGCATGAGTATTATCAGCCATGATCCCAGTAGTCCCATGGGCCAGGTGGAGAAGAAAAACTTTTCAGTGCAATTTACTTCTCCAATGGGATCATCACTCCCTGATGCAGAGGATACACATTCCGATATTGATAATTCAATCCCTGCTTTGGTGGACAGTCTCACGCAACCTTGCCCGTGTTGTATCCCTTCGGCCTCCAGAGCCGGTGGTACTGACTACTAATGCCAGTCTCCTGGGTTGGGGAATCCACTGCCTGGGCCAGCAGGCTCATGGTCGGTGGCCCCCACGTCTTGCAAACATCAAACTTCCTAGAATTGGAGGCTGTCCGGCATGCTCTTCTAGCCTTCCGACCACTCTTGAAAGATCAAGCTGTCAAAATATTGTCCGACAACAAGACCGCTGTCACGTACGTGTCCCGCCAGGGGGTCACCAGGAGCTGGGTCCTACTTCAAGTCACATGCCAGATATTCCAGTGGGACGAGAGTAATCTTGTTTCCCTGATGGCAGGGCCCGAAAACACCTTAGCAGACCAAACAAAATTGACGTCCTTTTTTTCCCACAAATAGAGCTTTCTTTTGGTGGTATTTGATCACCCCTGCAATTTTTTTGGGCTATAAACCAAAAAATAGCGACAATTTTGAAAAAAATGCATTCTTTTTTCACTTTTTGCTATAATAAATAGCCCCCAAAAATATATAAAAAAATGTTTTCCTCGTTTTAGGCCGATACGTATTCTTCTACATATTTTTGGTTAAAAAAAATCGCAATAAGCGATTATTGATTGGTTTGCACAAAATTTATAGCGTTTACAAAATAGGGGATAATTTTATGGCATTTTTATTAATTTTTTTTACTAGTAATGGCGGCGATCAACAATTTTTATTGGGACTGCGACATTATGGCAGACACATCGGACATTTTTGACACATTTTTGGGACCATTGTTATTTATACAGCAATCAGTGCTATACAAATGCACTGATTCTTGTGTAAATGACACTGGCAGTGAAGGGGATAACCAGGGGGTGGCAGAGTAGGGGTTAATTGTGTCTTAGGGGCGTGTTACTAACTGTGTGTTAGTGAACACTGATCTCTGCTCCAATCACAGGGAGCAGAGATCAGTGTCACTTGTTGCTAGGCAGAACTGGGAGATGCTGTTTACTTCTGCATCTCCCTATTCAGCCTCCTCGTGAGACGATCCACAGGACCCGCGTCTGGACTCACGGGGGTCCCGACCGGAGGCACGGCGGCATTCTTAAAGGATTTACCTGTATGCCCTTATGCCTGTCCGTGCCATTCTGCCGACGTACATCGTCGCACGCCGATTGGCAAGTGGTTAATGGCCAAATATGTGTAGTCACCTGACCTGCCCCCACCTCTGTGCCTATAACTGTCTCCACTGTCCCTTGTAATCATAGAAGGCTTCTGTGTATACAAATGACAGTGAGGAGCGGAGGGTGAGATCTAGAATGGAGTTCCACTTTCAGGCTGCAGAACTGCATTTGAGGATCACATGTCAAGGCCCGGAGAGCCGTATTCAGCCCGTGGGCCTTGTGTTTGATATATGTGCTGTAGAGGGATGAATGATAATAGAAGGAAGACTGAAGATGTTTCTGGTACTGCTGGTACTAGATTGCACTTGTACCGGCTGGTGATCTTGAATCTTTCTTTTCTATCACACTCCAATCAGTCTGTGAGGGCAAAGTGGGGGCAAGCTGCTAACTTCAGGTGTTGGTTACATTGTGTGATGCTTTGATTGGTCACACCATTTTATTGTGATCAGCACTGTCCAATGGACAATACAGTCACAGTACTTTGCTTGTGCATGCTTAGGGATGACCTTCAACACAGTATACACCGTTCATTATCAGCCGATTTTGCGTTCTTGCTTTTCTGTAAATGAGCTGTTAGCAATCTGCAGGAGTTTGTGGGTGTTGTCTGCGTGCCCTGACCGCAGTATACACCATTATATCCACCTATATAGCTAGCTATATTGCTCTTCTGTAATAGAGCTTGCAGTCAGTTGTAGGAGATTGTGCGTGTTGTCTGCGTGCCCTGAGCGCACTATACACCATTATATCCACCTATATAGCTAGCTATATTAATCTTCTGTAATAGAGTTAGCAGTCAGTTGTAGGAGATTGTGCATGTTGTCTGCGTGCCCTGAGCGCACTATACACCATTATATCCACCTATATAGCTAGCTATACTGCTCTTCTGTAATAGAGCTTGCAGTCAGTTGTAGGAGATTGTGCGCGTTGTCTGCGTGCCCTGAGCGCACTGTACACCATTATATCCACCTATATAGCTAGCTATATTGCTCTTCTGTAATAGAGCTTGCAGTCAGTTGTAGGAGATTGTGCGTGTTGTCTGCGTGCCCTGACCGCACTAAACACCATTATATCCACCTATATAGCTCTTCTATAATTGAGCCATCTGCCATCTGCAGGAGTTAGTGGGTGTTGTGTGCCTCCAGCACAATATACACTACCCAATTGCTGGTTTTCCCATCTCCCTTCAGGCCATTACCATGTCTGGAAGGCCAAAAAGGAGAGGCAGACAGGCGCGAGCCGATAAAAGAGGGCAAGCAGGCTTTGTGTCTAGAGACACCAAGGCTGGACGTGGACACAGTGAATCATCATCATCAGCACGTGGCCATGGGACACACTTGTCCTTCTTTTCGGCAGCTGGACGTGTTGAGCCGCATCATGCCGAAGACTTGGTAGAGTGGATGACCAAGCCCTCTTCATCCTCCTCATCCTCTCTCACCCAGGCTCAGGGTACTAGCAAAGCAGCTGCCAATGCATCGTCTTCCCTCGTCTCAATGTCATCATCAGTGACTCCTTCCCTAGACCCACCACGTCCTCCTGAGGAGTCCCCTGAACTCTTTGAGCACAGTGTTGGGTACATGCTCCAGGAGGATGCCCAGTGTTTTATAGGCTCTTATGATGATACTCAGCTAGAGGAAGGCAGTAGCATGAGCACAGAGAGAGGGGATGCTCAAGAAGGACAGCAATCTGGCAGTCATGTTCCAGAAGCTGCAGCAGACTGCCAGGTTTGCTCCAGCGATGAAGAGGGAGGGGATGATGAGGGCACTGACTCCACGTGGGTGCCTGGTAGGAGGGAGGAGGAGGGGGAGGCACATGTCCAACGAGGCAGGATGCCCTCCGGGGGCCAGCTTAGGGGCAGCACACCGACTGAATCAGACCGCAGAGCTCCACCTGTGCAGGGCGCTGCCTCTGCACGTTATTCTAAAAGTTCTTTGGTGTGGGCCTTTTTTGAGACAAGTGCATCAGATTGCACCGCTGCTATTTGCAACATATGTCTCAAGCATATCTCACGTGGGGCCAAAACATCAGCCGCTTGGGCACCACATGCTTGACCAGACATATGTTGACCTGCCATGCAGCTCGTTGGCAAGCGTACCTCAAAGACCCACACCAAAGAACAAAGCGGGCGTCTCCTTGCTCCTCATCAGCTGGGATCTCCAACCCCACTAGACCTTCAGTCCTCTCTGAAACCTGCTCTGAGAGGAATGAAGGTGTAGAATTAGGTGTGTCACAGCCAAGTGCTTCCGGGCACTCTGCTAGCAGTACACCCACATCCGATTATAGCAGGCAAATTTCCCTGCCCCAGCTGTTGGACCTTCGAAAGAAGTTCACTCCCAGCCATCCACATGCCCAGCGGTTGAATGCTAGCTTGGCTAAATTGCTAGCACTTCAACTGCTGCCTTTTCAGTTAGTAGACTTGGCCCCCTTCCGTGAGTTTGTACAATGTGCGGTTCCTCAGTGGCAGGTCCCCAAACGCCACTTTTTCTCATGGAAGGCGATTCCGGCTCTCTACCGGCATGTGGAAGGCAATGTCCTTGCCTCGCTGGACAATGTGGTCAGCGGTAAGGTTCATATTACCGCTGACTCATGGTCCATCAGGCATGAACAGGGATGTTACCTGTCTTTCACGGCCCATTGGTTCACTCTTCTGGCAGCTGGGAAGGATGCAGGACAAGGTGCAGTAGTGTTGGAGGTTGTTCCGCCACCACACCTCCAAAATGCTACTACTGGTTGTGACACACCTCTCTCCTCCACCCCTCCTCTTCTTCTTCCTCCATGGACTCTTCCAGTGCTCTGTCCTCAGAACCAGCGGTGCTCCGTAGGCGTTCAAGGGGCTACACAAGTATGAAGGCAAAACTATGCCATGCCGTGCTTGCGCTGGTTTGTTTGGGGGACAGGAGCCACACTGGGGCAGATATTTTGTAAGCTCTGCAGGGGCAGGCCGAGGGGTGGTTGACGCCACGCCAGCTTAAGCCAGAAATGGTGGTTTGCGACAATGGCACCAACCTCCTCTCCGCCCTCCGACAGGGACAACTGACCCATGTGCCCTGTGTGGCTCACGTCCTTAACCTGGTGGTGCAGCAGTTCTTGGGCAGGTACCCGGGCTTACAGGATGTCCTGAAGCAGTCCAGAAAAGTCTGTGTGCATGTCCGCTGATCATTTAATGTCTGTGCTCGGCTGGCTGAGCTCTAAAAGGAGTTGAACCTGTCCAAGAACTGCCTTATATGTGACATGCCCACCAGGTGGAACTCAACGTTGGCCATGCTGCAGCGGCTGCACACACAGCAGAGGGTCATCAATGAGTACCTGTGCGACTACGGCACCAGGACAGGGTCAGGGGAGCTTGGTTTTTTCTCACCACGCCAGTGGGGCATGATCAGGGATGCATGCACTGTCCTGTCACCGTTTGAGGAGGCCACAAGTAGGGTGAGCAGTGACAGTGCATGCATCAGTGACACTGTAGCTCTTGTCCACCTGTTGGAGCATAAGCTGCGTGGAACAATGGACAGGGCACTTGAGGAAGAACAGAGGCAGGAAGAGGAGGACTTCCTTGCCTCTCAAGGCCCCCTTTATCCAGACAGTGTTCCTGCTGTCCCACCCATCACACAGGAAGAGTACGAGGAGGAGGAGGAGAATGATTGTGTCAGCATGGAGGTGGAGGCTGGCACTCAGCATCAGCAGCAGCATTCTTGTAGGGATGATTTACAGTTCCAAGAAACCCGTGGACTTGTACGTGGCTGGGAGGAGGTAGCTGCGGATCATGATGTCCTTAGTGACCCAGAGGACTCCGGACCGAATGCCTCAGCTAACCTATGCTGCATGGCCTCCCTTTTCCTGCAAAGCCTGTAGAAAGATCCTCGTATTCTTCGGATCAAGGAGAGGGACCATTACTGGCTGGCCACTCTCCTTGATCCACGGTACAATGTTAAGGTTGCCGACCTTATCTTGCCGTCGCAGAGGGAGCAGAGGATGAGATATCTCCGGGAGGCCTTGCAGAAAGCTCTGTGCAACGCATTCCCAGAGACTGGGAGGTTACAAACTCCTGGTCCTGGACAACGTGTTGCTGAGGCATCGGTCAGAAGGAGCGATGGAGAAGGTGGCTGTCTGACCGATGCGTTCAGACAATTTTTTAGTCCGCAGCCCCAAGGTATGATCGGTTCCAGCAACCATCGCCAGCGTCTGATTTACATGGTGCAGGAATACCTAGAGTCAAGGTCAGACTTGGACACCTTTCCCACCAAAAATCCTCTGGCTTACTGGGTCTTGAGGATGGATCACTGGCCAGAGCTTGCACAGTATGCAATTGAGCTACTGGCCTGTCCTGCATCCAGCATTCTTTCGGAACGCACCTTCAGTGCTGCTGGTGGCTTTGTTACTGATCACAGGGTGTGCCTGTCCATCGACTCAGTTGATCGACCGACCTTCATAAAGATGAATCAGTCTTGGATCACCCACAGCTACCAAGCACCTGAAGCTGATGTAACCGAATATTTTTTTTTTTAAATATCACTCATTCAAGACTGCCTATGCTGATGCTGAGTGAGTGTCCTGTTATGTTGATTGTCTATCCTCTTCCTCCTCCGCTGATATGTTGGAAGGACATTTTTGGTTCTGGGTGATGCCACCAGCCCAATTTTTCAGCCCCTGTTTAACAGGGGCGTTTATTTACAATTTTTGATGCAATGCTTTGCAGCAGGACTCATTCCTGCACTACAACTAGAGTATATGGGAGAGGTTGCAGTGTCGTGGCACCAGCACCAGTGCCACCAGCCCAATTTTTCAGCTCCTGTTTAACAGGGGCATTTAATTACAATTTTTGATGCAATGCTTTGCAGCAGGGCTCATTCCTGCTATACAACTAGAGTATATGGGAGAGGTTGCAGTGTCCTGGCACCAGCACCAGTGCCCAAGGCCCAATTTTTCAGCCCCTGTTTAACAGGAGCGTTTAATTACAATTTTTGATGCAATGCTTTGCAGCAGGGCTCATTCCTGCACAACAACTAGAGTATATGGAAGAGGTTGTAGTGTCGTGGCACCAGCGCCAGTGCCACCAGCCCAATTTTTCAGCCCCTGTTTAACAGGGGCATTTAATTAAAATTTTTGATGCAATGCTTTGCAACAGGGCTCATTCCTGCACTACAACTAGAGTATATGGGAGAGGTTGCAGTGTCGTGTCACCAGCACCAGTGCCTAAGGCCCAATTTTTCAGCTCCTGTTTAACAGGGGCATGTAATTACATTTCTTGATATAATATTTCACAGCAGGGCCCATTCCTGTGCCCACCCAGAGTAACTGTGAGGACTTATAGTGTTGTGGCACCAGCACCATAACCACCAAAGGTCAATTTTTCTACCACTGTTCAACAATGGCATGTAATTACAATTCTTGATATAATCGTTCACAGCAGGGCACTCCAGCGCCCACCAAGAGTCACTTTGAGGGCTTACAATGTTGTGGCAACACAAACACCTTGTTCTGCCATTTCTGCAGAGCATATAGGACAGGCCCCTACTTTCAAACATCCAACTTACAAACATCTCCTACTTACAAATGTAAGGAGACAACAGGAAGTGAGATGAAAAAAGAAGGACGGCAAAACAAATTATACAGGGGTGATAACCCTTTCCTATGTTTTCCAAAAAAATTAAAAATAGATTTTTTGACTGGAGCTACTCTTTAAAAATGTACCAGTTCAAAATTACAAACAGATTCTACTTAACACAACAAATCTACACAGTCCCTGTCTTGTTTGCACCACCTGTATACTGCTGTTCTGAGTATATAGGGCCTGGGGGCCCCACGTCTTTCCAGATTATTAACTTATTGTCTGGCATCATTCCTAGGAGGGGCCTTTGGCTTGTGACTGCGAATGTTACTTCGTTGTACACTATTATTCCCCACCATTTGGGCTTAGCGGTGGTGAGAACATTTACATTCGCCCACTCCTTCAAATCATCAGATGCTCAGATCTCTGCTTCCACTCTTATGCTGACGACACGCAACTTTATTTCCGGATCAATGGAAAAAAAGATCACCAACAACAACTTGAAAACTGCCTCAAATCAATAGAGGACTGGATGACCACCAACTCCCTCCAGCTGAACCAATCAAAGACAGAGCTTCTTATCTTACACCCAAATCATAAGCCCGCAACCAAAACCTCCTGGTCTCCACCAACCGTCTTTGGGCAGACTATCTCCCCAAAGACCAAAGCGAAGAGTCTCGGGGTTATTTTAGACGCACAAATGTCAATGGATGCGCAAATAGGAGCAGTAGTCAGTCGATCTCACCATCTGCTGCGCATGCTTCGCAGACTCATCCCTTTTATCCCAAAGAATGACAAAGCAGTGGTAGTTGGAACAATCATTAATTCACGACTGGACTACGCAAACTCGCTTTACATAGGATTACCACAATATCAACTTGCGCGATTACAACTGATCCAAAACACGGCGGCAAGGCTGATAACAGGAAAAAAACCCTGGGAATCCATTTCTCCTTCACTGAGGAGCTTACATTGGCTAACCGTAAAAAATCGGATCACGTTCAAGACCCTTTGCCTCACCCACAAATGCGTGCATAGAGAAGCTCCGCAATACCTAATGGAGAAAATAAATCATTACACACCAAACCGCAGTCTTCGATCAGCCAACAAAAACCTCCTCCTCGTGCCCAAAGCCCGGTATAAATCCAAGGGGGATCGGAGATTCGCTGTCCAAGGGCCTCGGCTATGGAATGCTCTACCAATAAACATCCGCCTGGAAGAAAATCACCTGGCTTTTAGGAAAAAACTCAAGACCTTCCTCTTTTAGCAGATGATCAAAGCTCGCCACAGCGCCTAGAGGCGATTCAGTTCGCATTGTGCGCTATATAAGTATTTCATTCATTCATTCATTCATGAGAACATATTTGGAGAGGGGATCAGGTTTAGTTTTACTTCAGATAGATTTTATTATGGAACTGTTATGCCACGTACACACAATCAAATTATCCGGCGAAAAAGTCCAGTGGACTTGAGTCCACTGGACAACCCGCCCGTGTGTGGGCTCCGGTGGACTTTTTTTCCCAAAAGTAAAAGTAATTTTGACTCAAAAATTGTCCGCCGGACTCGCAGTCCGGCGCACAATACGGCCGTATGTGTGCTAGTCCACCGTACTTTTGAAATGAACTGACTTTTCCCTCACGGAGAAAAGTCCATTCATTTTGAGGACGGCTCCAGGTAGCCGGGACTAACGAAGGAAGCCAATGTCGCCGCCTTCGGTGGCGAGATTGACACGTCGCTGGCACCGTCACCTGGTATGGACTTAAAGGGGAAGCCCTACGCCGAAAGAACGGCATGGGGTCCCCCCCAGGTCCATATCAGACCCTTATCCGAGCACGCAACCTGGCTGGTCAGGAAAGGGGTGGGGACAAGCGAGCGCCCCCCCCCCCTTCCTGAGCCGTGCCAGGCTGCATGCCCTCAACATGGGGGGGTGTTTCGCGCCCTCCCCAGCCCAAAGCACCTTGTCCCCATGTTGATGAGGACAAGGGCCTCTTCCCGACAACCCTGGCTGTTGGTTGTCGGGGTCTGTGGGAGGGGGGCTTATCGGAATCTGGGAGCCCCCTTTAATAAGGGGGCCCAGGATCCCGGCCCCTCACCCTATGTGAATGAGCATGAGGTACAATGTTCCGAAGTCGGAAGAAGACCCCCGGGCGGGGACGAAGAAGAAAGCTGGGCTCCTCCGCTAGTAAAAAAGAGCTAGCAAAAGAGAAGAAGATGGAGGAGGAGTCCGGCAAGAAGACCCCCCAAGACGGAAGAAGACCCCCGGAGCTGTGCAATAAATTATTTTTAACCCTTGTGTGTTGTGTTTTATTTACATTTTTTTCACAGGTGAATGGGTACGGGTACATTGTACCCCATACTCATTCACATAGGCTGGGGGCCAGTATTCGGGGGCCCCCTTATTAAAGGGGGCTCCCGGATTCTGATAAGCCCCCTGCCCGCAGACCCAACAACCAACGGCCAGGGTAGTCGGGAAGAGGCCCTTGTCCTCATCAACATGGGGACAAGGTGCTTTGGGCTGGGGGGGGCGCACAGCCCCCCTTCCCCAAAGCTCCCCCCCTTGTTGAGGGCATGCGGCCTGGTACGGCTCGGGAGGGGGGGTGCTCGCTCGTCCCCACCCCTTTCCTGACCAGCCGGGTCGCGTGCTCGGATAAGGGTCTGATATTGACCTAGGGGGACCCCCACACCGTTTTTTCAGCAAAGGACTTCCCCTTTAAGTCCATACCCTTTAAGTCCATACCAGGTGAAGGGGCCAGCGATGTGTCAATCTCGCCGCCGAAGGCGGTGACATTGACTTCCTTCGCTAGTCCCGGCTACCTGGACCCGCATTCAAAATGAATGGACTTTCCTCCGTGTGTGGGCAAGTCTGTACATTTCAAAAGTACGGCGGATAGTCCAGCGGACCTAGTCCGCCGGAAAAGTCCAGTGTGTGGGCAGGTCCGCTTGTTCGGACAGTCCGGCGGACTTCAGGTCTGATATGGATATTAAGGGGAACCCCGCATCAAATTAAAAAAAAAAATTGACGTGGGGGTCCCCCTAAAAATCCATATCAGACCCTTTATCCGAGCACGCAACCTGGCAGGCCGCAGGAAAAGAGGGGGGGATGAGAGAGCGTCCCCCCTCCCTCATGAACCGTACCAGGCCACATACCCTCAACATTGGGAGGATGCTTTGGGGGTCTGTGACCCCTCAAAGCACCTTGTTCCCATGTTGATGAGGACATGGGCCTCATCCTCACAACCCTGGCCGTTGGTTGTAAGGGTCTGCGGGCGGGGGGCTTATCAGAATCTGGAAGCCCCCTTTAACAAGGGGACCCCCAGATCCCGGCCCCCCCCTGTTTGAAATGGTAAGGGGGTACAAAAGTACCCATACCATTTCACAAAGAACGTGTAAAAATGGTTAAATAAGACAAACACACTTTTGAAAAATTCCTTTATTAAAAATAAAAAAAATTAAAAAAAGATTCCAGCGGTGCTAATCCACTCTTGCTATCCAGCGACGGATCTCCGGGGTCCAGCGATGGATGATCATATTCAGCGACGGGGGATCTCTCAGTCCAGCGCTGTCCATACATCCTTCTTCTGTCTCCATTGCGGAGACACTGAGTCCAGAGATCCCAGCGCTGACGTTTCTTATATTAGGAGGGCGGGGCCACCCGTCACCTGACCCCGCCCCTCTGACGCTGGTGAAGGGAGCCAGGGGTTCCCCAGTGACGTATGGGTGACCCCGCCCCCTCTGATGTAACGGAAACCTGCGTAACATCAGAGGGGGCGGGGTCACCCACACGTCACTGGGGAACCCCTGGCTTCCCTCTCTAGCGTCAGAGGGGAGGGGTCAGGTGACGGGTGGCCCCGCCCTCCTAATATAAGAAACGTCAGCGCTGGGATCTCTGCAGTGTCTCCGGAGTAGAGACAGAAGAAGGATGTATGGACAGCGCTGGACTGAGAGATCCCCCGTCGCTGGAACGTCAGCGCTGGGATCTCTGCAGTGTCTCCGGAGTGGAGACAGAAGAAGGATGTATGGACAGCGCTGGACTGAGAGATCCCCCGTCGCTGGATATGATCATCCATCGCCAATTGGAGCCATCACAAAGGCTATTGTTTTTGGGTGCAGTCCTAGACACCCACAGAAATATGATAGAGCTGCCCAGGGAGAAGATGGCAGCACTCCTAGCAAAGTTGGAAGAGATATCGAAGATGGCCTATCTATCGGCATTACGTTGCCTCAGACTCCTAGGAACATTATCTGTGACAATCCCAATGGTCAGGTGGGCTCATTGGAGGTTGAGGATATTCCAGAAAGGTTTCCTCAATCAATGGTGAAAACAATCAGTCCAACAGAGGATTTAACTAACTTCAGAGATGAGAAAATCCCTAGAATGGTGGAGAGATCCGGCAAATCTCCACAAATATGATAACAACAGATGCTTCAGCATTGGGATGGGGTGAATACTAAAATGGGCTCTTAGCCCAAGGCAGATGGAAACACAGACAGAGAGAGGTCTCCAATGTGATAGAATTGAAGGGAGCCCTCTGTGCCCCCCTGAAAAAAATTTCACACACAGGTTCAGGGGACAAGCGTGGTCGTCCAGATGGACAACAGGACAGCAGTCACTTATGTGAAAAGACAGGGTGGGACGTGAAGTCGGTCACTACTCACCGAGGTAACACCAATAATGGAGTGGGCACAACAACATTAAGCCCATCTTTCAGCAGTCTTTATCCCAGCCCCACAAAACTTTATCGCGGACACCTTGGGTAAAAAGAAAGAAACAAACAAGCGATAATAAATTACGAGAATTCTGCAGGCAGGGAGGAGACCTAATCTTATAGTATAACTGGTCCTGTGATAGGGCAGGGGGTGGGGCCTACCCATATACTTAGTAGTTAGTAAGGTTGAATAAAGACACCAGTCCATCCAGTTCAACCTGAGTGAGTGTCTACCCCTATCCCTGTACATTACAAACTCACATCAGTCTCTACCCTCAAGGAGCCCACAATCCAAGGTCCCCATTCATATACTAGGGCCATTTTTTTTGTACAGAAGCCAATTAACCTACCAGCATGTCATTGGAGTGTGGGAGGAAACCAGAGTACCCAGAGGAAACCCATGCAGGCACAGGGAGAACATACAAACTACAGGCAGGTAAAGACATGGTTGGATTTGCACCAGTGACCCTTTTTACTGCTAGGTGAGAGTGCTAACCCCTACACCACTGTGCTGCCCTGTATTTGCTGTCATGTTTGCATCAGGAAAGGAAAATTACCATTAGGTAAGTATAACATTTTCCTCATTCTTTCAAAGCCCTAGTATATGTTATCAAATTAAAGGATGTGGCATTGCCTGTTCACGCTGTCCACAGTGCCGCCCTGTGGTGACAGCTTCTATATACATTGTTCCTAATATGGACAGGACTTCTAACACTCATTTGAAAATCTAAAAATCAAAATTAGTGTTTAAATTAGGCACAAAAAATGCTGCAATTCTTTTTTAGCCCCTCCATGTGCAGTAATTAAATTATGTTCACTAGTGCAAATTTTAACAGGACCCCCAACAGCCCTTGTAAAATCTATAAATCAACATTAGAGGGTCATTTACGCAGAAAAAAAAACCTTAAAAAAGTCTATTCCTTCATCTGCAATATTTTATTATTTGCTCCAGGCCTCAATTTAAACACCATCCCCCAACATCCATTAAAAATCTAGAAACTTGGGGGCGTGGCTTGATCTCAGCCAAGATGGACGTGTAGCTCGGGAGCTCTGGCACACAGCGGGACAACGGAGTGGCTCGTGGAGCTCAGAGGCGGTATTAACTATCCCCTGAGCGGCGTTCTAGGTCGGGGAAACCCACCAACCATGTCCAGGCAGAAACGAGTGGACAAAAAGCCCAGAAAACTGACGGCTTACTTTTCACAGCCGCCAGGCCGGCAGGCCCAAGATGGCGCCGGCGCGTCCTCCACTTTGCGCCATCCCTCCGCATCTCCGGAGCGCAGCGGAGGGCTGATACTAAGCCCCGAACGGTGGCACCCAGACTCTCAGGCATCCACCCCATCGAGTGGAAGCCCGGCCAAGGCGAGGAGCAGAAGGGAAGACGTGGAAACAGCGCAACATGCGGAGGTGAGCTCTCCCATTGATTCACAGGAAGATACCAGGGAACTCCCTGACTCCATTATGACTTTTCCAACCACTAATCAACCTGTCCTTGATACAACCCTCAAAGACATGCTCATTTATTTGCGCAGCTCTTTACATACTGATATGATGGCCTGCATGAGAAGTTTTGGCACTGATCTAAAAGATATGGGACAAAGGGTGGACCATATAGAGACTAAAATGGGGGAATATGCCTCCACGATCAATGATTTGATCGATGCACATGATACAGTGGAAGA
The DNA here is from genome assembly GCF_037356315.1 of Lithobates pipiens. Taxonomy (NCBI): domain Eukaryota; kingdom Metazoa; phylum Chordata; class Amphibia; order Anura; family Ranidae; genus Lithobates; species Lithobates pipiens. Next base: position 550,785,939 of record NW_027507718.1, read on the forward strand.
AGAGCAAGGCTGGGTAAAAGCAAAATTAGCAGACTTAGAAGACAGGGCCAGAAGGAACAATGTTAAACTGAGGGGTATCCCTGAGTCAATAGCTGTAGCTGATCTGCGTTCCTATGTCACAAAACTGCTATCCACTCTCATGCCAGATCTCACACCCATTGAGATATCTATTGATCGGATACACCGTATCCCAAAGCCTACCTTTATACCAGCTCATGTGCCCAGAGACGTTTTGCTTCGCATGCATTTTTATCAAACGAAGGATCATTTAATGCAGATGACGAGAAAGGGGGAACAGCATAATACAGACTTTTCAGGTCTCCAGTTTTATGCGGATCTTTCGCAGCATACCCTGCAACTTCGCAAAAATTTAAACAACATCACTAAAGTATTGTGAAACCACCGCATTAGCTACAAATGGGGGTTCCCCACCAAACTGATTGTGCACAAGGAGGGGGCTAATTATATAATTTCCTCGCCTACCAAAGGCCTTCAACTCCTCAAGTCATGGAAGATACTTCTGGAGGATTCGTTAAACTTACCTATGCCTGACATTCCAAAGAATTTACCTCATGAATAATGCACACCTGGCAGCAGCTACCTATTTCTTTTCCAGCAGCCTGGATGCTGCAAGGCGCAGCCTACCTAGTGGGCCCCACACACAGGAGCCTCTTGCTGGTCCAATTACCCCATTATCTTGAGCGGATACATTCTGCACACGGGTTATGACGACCCTCCTTTTAACTATTTGTTCAACACTGTTGGTTTTGTTTTCCCTTCCCTTCCCTTTCTTGTTTCAGGAGCTGTCAATGCAATTATTACCTTCAAGAGACCTCATTGTTCTATATCCTATCCTCTCCCTGGCTAAGGAATCAACGGAAGAACGTTGCTACTGGGATATTCCATGTCTCTACCCATCATTGAGAAGGCTTCAGGCCGCCGGTATAAGTGAGTACACACGAGTCTTACTTCTGAGCTTTAACATTTCTGAAGATCATGCCAGTCACCATTTTATCGGTTAATGCCCACGGGCTCAATCATCCAGCTAAGAGGTTCTCTCTTTGGTCTGAAGCCCAGTCGTCGCATTGCGACATTCTATATGTACAAGAGACGCACTTTCCCAAAGACGCACCTCCCAAATGTACATCCAAAGGATTTCAACACTATTATTATGCAAATGCACAGGAGAAGAAGAGAGGGGTCATGATTGCAATCAGGGACTCAATTTCCTTCCAGTTGTATCAGCAAATCATAGATCCTAATGGTCGGTTTCTCATATTGATTTGTGACATCAATAATCATCGCTACACATTGGTTAATGTATATGTTCCCAATGCTCGCCAGATACATTTTCTAAATAATCTTATGAAGAAAGTACGTAAAGTGAAGGAAGGAGCATTGCTGTTATGTGGGGACTTTAATATTACCCCGGACCCAAATGTGGATTCTACTGCCACTTCCTCCAAAAGAATGTTATCTTTAGCTAATTTCTTGAGATCTAATGAATTGTATGATGTTTGGCGTTGTAGACATGCCTGTGAGAGGGACTACTCCTTCTACTCTCACAGGCATCGCTCCTACAGTAGAATTGACTTGTTTTTGTCGGACAGGTGGCTTCTGCAAAAAATCTCCAAGACCAAAATTAATGCGATATCATGGTCAGATCACGCTTCAGTTCTGGTCCAGGTCGCAGATAACAACCTCGCATCCACCACTTATTTATGGAGAGCGAATGCCCACATAATTCAAGATCCTCACACTAAGTCCGTACTGGAAAGCCACCTCTCCGAATTTTTTTGCCTCAACGCCACTCCTGACGTCACACCGTCTATGGTGTGGAACACTCACAAGGCATATATTCGTGGCATTTTTATTCAATTAGGGGCTAGAGCGAAGAGGCAGAGGCAGCGGCGATTAGACGAGCTTTTGAAAAATATCGAAGCCCTAGAGGGCTTACACAAAACACATCCGTCCCCTGACCTTCATTTTAAACTTACTAACTTATGTCATGATCTTAGACTTGTCTTATTACAAAAATTTGAACAAAAGGAAAAAAGACTGAAGTTGTCCTTCTACTCTACTGGTAACAGGGCGGGTAAAGCCTTGGCCCGTAGACTACGGGGACAGCGCTTCAAATCCAAAATTCCCTATTTGATTGATCCAACGTCTAACGCTAAAGAGCAGGATCCCCAGAAAATTGCAGACTCCTTTAGCGATTATTATGCGTCCTTATATAACCTGGCCGATGACGTGTCTACCCCGCAGCCTTCTGGGGTTGATATTGATAATTTTTTGGCGACAGTGAACATACCTAAACTAAGTCCTTCTCAGTTGGATGAGCTAAACCTGCCCTTTACAGTGGACGAAATATTTAAAGCTATCACATCTTTACCGAATAACAAATCCCCTGGTCCCGACGGGCTAACCGGGGAATATTACAAAGCATTTATGCCTATCCTGGGACCCCATTTGCTTGAGGTCTTCCAAGGTGCCGCTGCCTCGTCTCTCTTCCCTTCAGAAATGCTGGAGGCAATTATAGTAACTCTGTCTAAGCCTGGTAAAGCTCCTGACGTGCCTCAGAACTTTAGGCCTATATCGTTATTGAATAATGATTTGAAATTGTATGTCAAAATGTTAGCTTTACGACTGATGTCAATTTTGCCTACATTAATAGATCCAGATCAATCAGGGTTTACAAAAGGCAGACAGACCTCAGATGCCACCAGGTGAGTCATTGACATCATCAGTCTAGCAAAAAGACAGCGAACGCCTTCTCTGCTCCTGGCGCTGGATGCAGAGAAGGCGTTCGATAGGGTCCACTGGGTCTACTTGGCCAAGGTATTGGAGAAGTTTGGCTTTGGGGGCCACATCCTCACATCTATACTTGCACTCTACACTTCGCCCTCAGCTAGAGTATATACCTCAGGAATATTATCAAAGCCCTTTAACATTACGAATGGCACCCGACAAGGATGCCAAATGTCCCCTTTAATTTTTAATATGCTTATGGAACCCCCGGCCGTGAAATTCAGGCAAGACCCCAATATACAGGGATTTAATGTAAAAGGCCGTAAACACATTATCAGTTTGTTCGCTGATGACGTGATACTTATGCTTATACACCCAAAGAACTCCCTACTCCATGCAACAGCTCTTCTGACTCAATATAGCAAGATCTCATACTACAAAGTCAATGACACTAAATCCTATATCCTAGACTTAGGCACATCTCTACAAGAGAAACACCATATACAAAATAATTATCCTTTTATATGGCAGGACTCTGGGATCTCTTATCTAGGGATTACACTTACTTCCTGTCCTGACCATCTCTTCAAAGCCAATTATCTACCACTAGAAAATAAACTGCTGTTAGGATCTCAAACCTTAAAAAAGCACTTTCTCTCATGGTCGGGTCGCTTGGCGGCATTTAAAATGCAAATCCTACCGCAATTGCTTTACATATTTCGCACTGTCCCAATCCCAGTCAACAAATCCTTCTTTGCGAGACTACAATCACTATTATTGAAATTTCTTTGGGAAGGTAGAAGGGCAAGGTGCGCATTCGGTAACTTGACTAGGTCTAGGAAAGCGGGAGGTATGAGCCTACCAGTGATAGCAGACTACTACAGGTCGGTTGTCCTAGCACAGATCAAGGAGTGGATGGTTGCCCATCCCTCCTCACTGTGGGGTGAAGTAGAGCAGACAATTGTACCGGGTGGAAATCTTTCTAACTACGTTATGGCTTACCCATATATGTCATAGGCCCCAAGGGATGTCCCACTCCCTGTGGTTGCCTCCCTACAGGCTTGGAAATATTTAATGTTGCACAAACCAATAGAAGTCCAACCTCAGTTGTCCCTCTCCGGGTTCTAACACTTTTGATTCCAGATTTGTCCTTGGATAGATGGTTCAAATCGGGAATTCTGTGGATACGTGACTTATACAGCAGCAGTACGATTAAGTCTTTTGCAGCTATGCAAGAGGAGTACGGATTACCACACATGGAATTCCTCTCATATGCACGAGTCAAATCACTCCTCAATAGTACCACCATATCACCTTATGAACTACATTGGAAAGTTAAGAAATATCTAACTACTAATGAAAGGGGTAGAGGCGGCATCTCTTTATTTTACAATAGCTTACAGGATAAAACAGTATTCCAAAAAACCAAATCTATGCTAGCATGGGAAAGAGATTTAAGTATCCCCATTTCCATTACACAATGGAGCAAAGCTATCCAATATACACACTCAGCTACAAAATGTACCTCCCTATGGGAACTTTCGCACAAAATCATACATAGATGGTACCTAACCCCACATCGTATTGCTAAGTTTAGCCCCTCTGTTTCCCCCCTCTGTTGGAGAAAGTGCTCCCAAAGTGGTACTTTGATCCATGTTTTATGGGAATGTAGTAAGTTGGCTGGGTTTTGGACAGAGGCTCTTAAGATATTCCATCAGGTAACTGGCATGACATTACCACACCCTCCCTCCCTTGTGTTATTGAATGTAGGCATTGAGGACATTCCACCACCGTTTAGGCAATTCACAACCCATTTGTTTTTAGCAGCCAAACTAACTATTCTTAGAGTTTGGAAATTGCCAGAGCCACCGGATCTGAGGGAGGCTCTGCGAACCCTGTCTATTCACTACACATATGAACTAGCATTGGCATCTAACTCAGGGAAAAGGGCAGCATTCTCGAAAGATTGGCAACCTTGGGTAGATTACGAATCTCACAAATTGTTGTAAGAGCAGTCTATGCATGCATTTTCTAAAAGGTCTCTCTCATAGGACAGACTCCCCTTCCCCCCCGAGCCCTTTTACTGCTCTGAATCCCTATTCCTTCCCCCTCCCCCATTACTTATATTTGTTTTTATTTTGGGTTACTGCATTAGTGCATGTCTCTCGTTTCTGGTACTACTAGGCAGTCTATATCTAGATGTTGCCCACTTTGGCCTTCTGACTTATGGCTGACCGGAGATCAGGCCTTCTTGCCTCTAGGGTGCAGCTAGTTCCCAGTTGGGGCGCCCATGGGGCGGGAGAGCTAAGAATGTTAGCAAATAAGGTCATTCACTCAGCAACGGTAGGAACTAACACTGTATATGGTCTGGATATGCATATACTTTTGCCTCTACAATTGGCATTGTCCTCTTTTGTCATCAAGATTGTCAATTGCGCTTTTGTTTTCTTTTTTTATCTTTTTTTTCTGTAGTATGTAACAATCAATCTGTAACCCTATGTTGTTGTTAAACTATGAAAATTTCTTGAATAAAAACTATTGAACCAAAGTCTAGAAACGTTAAAATTGAATTTATATGAAATGCTTGTGTTTATGTGTACAATATTAAATTAACTGCAGTAGGACCAAAGTTTTAACAAGACCCCCAACATGTATTCTAAAATCTAGAAATCAACATTACAGCATCAGTTATTTATATAAAAATCATCCAAAGAACTGTAGTACCTCAGTGCTCAATATTCAATTATTTACACGAGAGCTACTTCTAATGTGGGGGTGGCACAGTGGTGTAGTTGTTAGCACTCTCACCTAGCAGTAAGAAGGGTCGCTGGTTCAAATCCCAACCACGACGCTACCTGCCTGGAGTTTGCATGTTCTCCCTGTGCCTGCGTGGGTTTCCTCCGGGTACTCCGGTTTCCTCCCACAATCCAAAGACATGCAGGTAGGTTAATTGGCTTCTATCCAAAAATTGGCCCTAGTATATGAATGGGGACCTGGGATTGTGGGCACCTTGAGGGTAGGGACCAATGTGAGTGTGCAATGTACAGGGATGGGGTCTATTGTAGACACTCACTTGGGTTGAACTGGATGGACTGGTGTCTTTATTCAACCTTACTAACTATGAAACTATGAAACTATGAATGTCTAGAAATCAACATTAGAAAGGAACATTTTGAAAGAAAAAAATGCATGTACATATGCATTAATAAAATATTTGAACGAGGTCCCAATTCACACAGGACCCCCAACATCCATTGTAGAATCTACAAAAAATAAATACAATTCCTCCAAACAATGTAGTTCCTGTGTGTTCAGTAATAAATAATATTCTCTAGACCCCCCAATATAAACAGGTTCCCCAACATTCCTTTTAAAACTTATAAATTAACATTAAAGTGCCATTTACTTGCAAAAAAAGTCCCCACGAGATTATTCTCCATGTGTGCTCACTATTGGGGTGTCATTTATTCCTAGGATACACCCCATTGTATCTACATGTGTAGTATTCTATTATTTGTACTAGGCTCCAGTTTGAACAGGACCCCCAACATGGGGAGAGATTTAGTGCAAAATCTGGTGCAGCTGTGCATGGCAGCCAATCAGATTCCAACTTCAGCTTGTTCAATTAAGTTTTAACAAAAAAACTGGAAGCTGATTGGTTTCTATGCAGAGTGGCACCAGATTTCACACTCTCCAGGTTTATTAGCCACTTCAGCCCCAGAAGGTTTTGTCCCCTTCCTGACCACGCCATTTTTTGCAATATGGCACTGCATCAAAAAAAAAAAAAAAAAACATTGCAATAAGCATATATTGATTGGTTTGCGCAAAAGTTATAGCGTTTATGAAATAGAGGATAGATTTATGTAATTTTTTACAAATTCTTTTTTTTACTAGTAATGGCGGCGATCTGTGATTTTTATCAGGACTGCAACATTGCGGTGGACAGATTCACATGCTCTTTTGAAGTGCAATGCATTTGTCTTTTCTCTCCAGCTTGTCTGAAGGTCGCAGTCATTTATCGGCCTCCTGGACCAGTGTCACGCTTTCTAGATGACTTCTCTTCATGGCTACCCTACTTTCTCTCCTCTGAAGTACCTGCCATCATCCTAGGTGACTTTAACATTCCAATCAATGTTAATACTGCAACCACTTCTCAACTGTTCAACCTAACCTTCTCGGACACTTTTGACACTATTTTGGGACCATTGGCATTTATACAGCGAGCTAAAAATAGCCACTGATTATTGTGTAAATGTCACTGGCAGAAAAGTGGTTAACACTAGGAGGCGATCAAGGGGTTAACCATGTTCCTTAGATGCGTTCTAACTGTAGGGGGGATGGGACTGACTAGGAGAGGAGAGAGATTGGTGTTCATACTTAGTAGGAACACATAATCTGTCTTCTCTCCCCTGAGAGTTTACACACACAGATCCCGGTTCTCGCTCTGTCACGAGCAATCTTGGGTACTCACCGGGCACGCATATCAGCTCCGGCTACACATGGCGGGCATGCTCTAAACACGGGAAAAATGCAACACTTTACAGGCATACTATAGACACCCCCCAGGTATGAAATTTAAAGGAATATTTCACTTTTATTGTTTCACTTTAAGCGTTATTAAAATCACTGCTCCCGAAAAATGTCCGTTTTGAAAACTTTCTTTTGCATTGATACATGTCCCCTGGGGCAAGACCCAGGTCCCCAAGCACTTTTTATGACGATAACTTGCATATAAGACTTTAAAATATACACTTTTGATTTTTCATGTTAGTGTCCGATAGACTTTAACGGTGTTCAGCGGCTTTCGATTTTGCCTGCGAACACCACATAATGTTCATAAGCACTCATAATTTTTTTTGCTTGTGTTTCTTATTTTTTTTCTGACAGCACAGTGTACAGGATTTTTACTGACATGTCATTTAGCTTAGTCCATGCACAATTTATTACACAGAAAGCCGCTCATGTTGTTGATGAATTAACCGTAAAATAAAAATGTTGACCTGTATTATATATTGCATCTTACAGGGGCATCATGTCCAAAAGCATCAATAATTGGAATTTCTAAATAATAACAAACGAGAGCTGCAATACTAAACAGCACTGTACAATGTATGAATTATTTGTATAGTGCTAGTTATTAAAAAATAAAAATAAAATAATGTTGTTATTACTAAAATTTTATTTTCTATTTAATTAATACTAATTTAATTATACTTTAATGTATTTACTGTAATTTCATTATAATTTAATTAATTTATCTTATTACTATTTACATTTTTTCTTTGCGTTTTATTACTATTCACATAAACTAGGTGGGTGAATGAATAGTTAAAGTGAAGAGACATAGTAAGACTTGTATGATGACAGTCTGTATTGGAAAGCAGATGGTGATCAGTAAATTCAGCGTCTGTTTCCTGGGGGAATCCGGCAGAAACTTTCATCCAATAAAATCTCAGGTTTGTTATTCTTTGGTGACTTTTGTTCTATTGTGAATGGAGCGGTCCCACCACTGTAATCATGTGCCGGTCTTGTGGTGTCTCTAGGGGGCGCTCAGCTCAGGTGTCAGTAGTCCTGGGAGAACGGCACACAGAAGGTTTACAATCGCTCTAATAATGAAGAATGATGTCACCGGCTTTACTATTCTCTACAATCTGCTGCCATGATTGAGATATTGTCACACCATTCTAAATGTGACTCCAAACTTTCATCCAATAGAACAAACTCCGGCTGTTCCCTGAAGAAGACGTCTAATAATACTTTACTAAAGAACTGCTTTCCAGCATCAGCAATGCCGAGGAATAAAATGTATAAAGTTTAATAGTTTATTTTGCTGGATATTCAGTATATATTACATATAAAAAATAGATGCAAGATTACAAAATCATTTAATTGGTATTAGCATGTAAAATATTAAGAAAAAATTTATATTATAATTAAAGATTAAATGTACTGTTCCTAAAAATCAATAGTAATAATAATCATTATTATTATTTGTGAAGTAATGTTATGTTACAAATAAGGATGAGCTTCGTGTTCGAGGTCGAACATACGTTCGACTCGAATATCGGCTGTTCGCCCGTTCGGCGAATTCCGAACTTAATGGGCCGTTCGCGCCAAATTCGTCTGGCGCTCACGGCCCACAATGTACTGTGCCATCGCAGTGCATTGCTGGCTCATGATTGGCCAAGCATGCACTGTGACCCCGCATGCTTGGCCAATCACGGTGCCGGCAGCGAAGAGAGCCATGATTGGCCACAGGCAGGATGCCTATGGCCAATCATAGCTCAGGCTGTGTAGTACACGCCCCACACTATAGGGCGGCCTTGTGTAGTGTGTTGGCGTCTGTAGGAGTTAGTGGGTGTTCTGTGTACCTTCAACACAGTATACACCGATCGTTATCGGCCGATTTTACGTTCTTGCTCTTCTGTAGTGGTTGTTGTCTGCGTACCCTGATCACAGTATACACTGCTATATCCACCTATATAGCTAACTATCTTGCTCTTTTTAAATAGAGCTTGCAGTCAGTGGTAGGAGATTGTGCGTGCTGTCTGCGTGCCCTGAACCCAGTATACACCGCTATATCCACCTATATAGCTAACTATCTTGCTCTTTTTAAATAGAGCTTGCAGTCAGTTGTAGGAGATTGTGCGTGCTGTCTGCGTTCCCTGAACCCAGTATATACCACTATATCCACCTATATAGCTAACTATCTTGCTCTTTTTAAATAGAGCTTGCAGTCAGTTGTAGGAGATTGTGCGTGCTGTCTGCGTGCCCTGAACCCAGTATACACCGCTATATCCACCAATATAGCTAACTATCTTGCTCTTTTTAAATAGAGCTTGCAGTCAGTTGTAGGAGATTGTCCGTGCTGTCTGCGTGCCCAGAACCCAGTATACACCGCTATATCCACCTATATAGCTAACTATCTTGCTCTTTTTAAATAGAGCTTGCAGTCAGTTGTAGGAGATTGTGCGTGCTGTCTGCGTTCCCTGAACCCAGTATACACCGCTATATCCACCTATATAGCTAACTATCTTGCTCTTTTTAAATAGAGCTTGCAGTCAGTTGTAGGAGATTGTGCATGCTGTCTGCGTGCCCTGAACCCAGTATACACCGCTATATCCACCTATGTAGCTAACTATCTTGCTCTTTTTAAATAGAGCTTGCAGTCAGTTGTAGGAGATTGTGTGTGCTGTCTGCGTGCCCTGATCACAGTATACACCGTTATATCCACCTACATAGCTCTTCTCTAATTGAGCCTTCTGCCATCTGCAGGAGTTAGTGGATGTTGTGTGTGCCTCCAGCACAATATACACTACCCAATTGCTGGTTTTCCCATCTCCCTTCAGGCCATTACCATGTCTGGAAGGCCAGCAAGGAGAGGCAGACAGGCGCGAGCCGATAAAAGAGGGCAAGCAGGCTCTGTGTCTAGAGACAACAGTGCTGGTCGTGGACACGGTGCATCATCATCATCAGCACGTGGCCATGGGATACGCTTGTCCTTCTTTTCGGCAGCTGGACATGTTGAGACTCAACATGACGAAGACTTGGTAGAGTGGATGACCAAGCCCTCTTCATCCTCCTCATCCTCTCTCAACCAGGCTCAGGGTACTAGCAAAGCAGCTGCCAACGCATCGTCTTCCCTCCTCTCAATGTCATCATCAGTGACTCCTTCCCTAGACCCACCACGTCCTTCTGAGGAGTCTCCTGAACTCTTTGAGCACAGTGTTGGGTACATGCTCCAGGAAGATGCCCAGTGTTTTGTAGGCTCTGAGGGAGGAGAGGGGATGCTCAAGAAGGACAGCAATCTGGCAGTCATGTTCCACAAGCTGCAGCATACTGCCAGTTTTGCTCCAGCGATGAAGAGGGAGGGGATGATGAGGGCACTGACTCCACATGGGTGCCTGGTAGGAGAGAGGAGTAGGAGGAGGAGGAGGAGGCACATGTCCAACGAGGCAGGATGCCCTCCGGGGGCCAGCTTAGGGGCAGCACACCGACTGAATCACACCGCAGAGCTCCGCCTGTGCAGGGCGCTGCCTCTGCGTGTTATTCTAAAAGTTCTTTGGTGTGGGCTTTTTTTGAGACGAGTGCATCAGATCGCACGGCTGCTATTTGCAATATATGTCTCAAGCGTATCACGTGTGGCCAAAACATCAGCCGCTTGGACACCACATGCTTGACCAGACATATGTTGACCTACCATGCAGCTCGTTGGCAAGCGTACCTCAAAGATCCACACCAAAGAACAAAGCGGATCTCTCCTTGCTCCTCATCAGCTGGGCTCTCCAACCCCACTAGACCTTCAGTCCTCTCTGAAACCTGCTCTGACAGGAATGAAGGTGTAGAATTAGGTGTGTCACAGCCAAGTACTTCCGGGCACTCTGCTAGCAGTACACCTACGTCCGATTATAGCAGGCAAATGTCCCTGCCCCAGCTGCTGGACCGGCGAAAGAAGTTCACTCCCAGCCATCCACATGCCCAGTGGTTGAATGCTAGCTTGACTAAATTGCTAGCACTTCAACTGCTGCCTTTTCAGTTGGTAGACTCTGCCCCCTTCTGTGAGTTTGTACAATGTGCGGTTCCTCAGTGGCAGGTCCCCAAACGCCACTTTTTCTCATGGAAGGCGATTCCGGCTCTCTACCGGCATGTGGAAGGCAATGTCCTTGCCTCGCTGGACAGGGCGGTCAGCGGTAAGGTGCATATTACCGCTGACTCATGGTCCAGCAGGCATGTACAGGGACATTACCTGTCTTTCACGGCCCATTGGGTCACTCTTCTGGCAGGTGGGAAGGATGCAGGACAAGGTGCAGTAGTGTTGGAGGTTGTTCCTCCACCATGCCTCCAAAATGCTACTATTGGTTGTGACACACCTCTCTCCTCCACCCCCTCCTCTTCTTCTTCCTCCATGGCCTCTTCCAGTGCTCTGTCCTCAGAACCAGCGCTGCTCCATAGGCGTTCCAGGGGCTACGCAAGTACGCAGGCAAAACGATGCCATGCCGTGCTTACGCTGGTTTGTTTGGGGGACAGGAGCCACACTGGGGCGGATGTTTTGTCATCTCTGCAGGGACAGGCCGAGAGGTGGTTGACGCCACGCCAGCTTAAGCCAGGAATGGTGGTTTGCGACAATGGCACCAACCTCCTCTCCGCCCTCCGACAGGGACAACTGACCCATGTACCCTGTGTGGCTCACGTCCTTAACCTGGTGATGCAGCGGTTCTTGGGCAGGTACCCGGGCTTACAGGATGTCCTGAAGCAGGCCAGGAAAGTCTGTGTGCATTTCCGCCGATCATTTAATGCCTGTGCTCGGCTGGCTGAGCTCCAAAAGGAGTTGAACCTGCCCAAGAACCGCCTTATATGTGACATGCCCACTAGGTGGAACTCAACGTTGGCCATGCTGCAGTGGCTGCACATGCAGCAGAGGGCCATCAATGAGTACCTGTGCGACTATGGCACCAGGACAGGGTCAGAGGAGCTTGGTTTTTTCTCACCACGCCAGTGGGGCATGATCAGGGATGCATGCACTGTCCTGTCACCGTTTGAGGAGGCCACAAGGATAGTGAGCAGTGACAGTGCATGCATCAGTGACACTGTACCTCTTGTCCACCTCTTGGAGCATACGCTGCGTGGAATAATGGACAGGGCACTTGAGGCAGAACAGAGGCAGGAAGAGGAGGACTTCTTTGCCTCTCAAGGCCCCCTTTATCCAGACAGTGTTCCTGCTGTGCCACCCATCACACAGGAAGAGGAGGAGGAGGAGGAGGATGATTGTGTCAGCATGGAGGTGGAGGCTGGCACTCAGCATCAGCAGCAGCAGCAGTCTTGTAGGGATGATTTACAGTCCCAAGAAACCCGTGGACTTGTACGTGGCTGGGAGGAGGTAGCTGCGGATCATGTTGTCCTTAGTGACCCAGAGGACTCCGGACCGAATGCCTCAGCTAACCTACGCTGCATGGCCTCCCTGATCCTGCAAAGCCTGCGGAAGGATCCTCATATTCTTCGGATCAAGGAGAGGGACCATTACTGGCTGGCCACTCTCCTTGATCCACGGTACAAGGGTAAGATTGCCGACCTTATCTTGCCATCTCAGAGGGAGCAGAGGATGAGACATATCCGGGAGGCCTTGCAGAAAGGTCTGTGCAACGCGTTCCCAGAGACTGGGAGGTTACAAACTCCTGGTCCTGGACAACGTGTTGCTGAGGCATCGGTCAGAAGGAGCGGTGGAGAAGGTGGCCGTCTGACCGATGCTTTCAGACAATTTTTTAGTTCGCAGCCCCAAGGTATGATCGGTTCCAGCAACCATCGCCAGCATCTGATTTACATGGTACAGGAATACCTAAGGTCAAGGTCAGACTTGGACACCTTTCCCACCGAAAATCCTCTGGCTTACTGGGTCTTGAGGATGGATCACTGGCCAGAGCTTGCACAGTATGCAATTGAGCTACTGGCCTGTCCTGCATCCAGCGTTCTTTCGGAACGCACCTTCAGTGCTGCTGGTGGCTTTGTTACCGATCACAGGGTGCGCCTGTCCACCGAATCAGTTGATAGACTGACCTTCATTAAGATGAATCAGTCTTGGATCGCCCACAGCTATCAAGCACCTGAAGCTGATGTAACTGAATAATTTTTTTGGAAATATCACATCCCTTCAAAACTGCCTATGCTGATGCTGAGTGACTGTCCTGTTATGTTTATTGTCTATCCTCTTCCTTCTCCACTGATATGTTGGAAGAACATTTCTGGTTCTGGGTGATGCCACCAGCCCAATTTTTCTGCCCCTGTTTAACAGGGGCGTTTAAGTACAATTTTTGATGCAATGCTTTGCAGCAGGGCTCATTCCTGCACTACAACTAGAGTATATGGAATAGGTTGAAGTGTCGTGGCACCAGCACCAGTGCCTAAGGCCCAATTTTTCTGCCCCTGTTTAACCTCCCTGGCGGTATGATTCAGTCCGGTTTTAGGTGCTGAAAGCGGTACAATTATTTTGCATGGAAATCTGGCTTTTATTTTGTAGTCCTGTAATTCTTAGGAATAACTCTCTTAAATCTGTTCAAACCAGAGTCTAGCAGACATCTGGGGTATGATAAAGTTTATAATATAATAAAGAATACAAAAAAATATTCAATAATGTAATCAAATTCAAAAACACTGAAAAAGGGACACTGTTTGGTTGCTATGGGCAATCTCCAAATTTCAGGCAGAAAAAACAGTATTTATAATATAAAAGTGCATGCAGGGCACTGCACAGACCACTAGGGACAAAGGGGGTGTGTATTTTTTAATACAGCACTGTAATCTGTAAGATTACAGTACTGTGTGTGTTTTGTGTATTTTTACTTTTTTGAATTTGCCGCCGTTCTCCGCCCCCGTGCACCGTAAAGTTGCAGGGAACGGAGCTCGGCGGCATTCGGCACTGTGAATCGAGCGGAGGACAGCTCGATCACACAGCGCGGGGGACATCGCTGGATCCAGGGGACAAGGTAAGTAAGTCTCCCTGTGTCCTCCCCTGCATCCAGCGATGCGATCCCGAGTCTGGCTCGGGGTTACCGCTTCTATCAGCAAATTCCTAACCCGAGCCAGACTCGGGATTACCGCTAGGGGGGTTAACAGGGGCGTTTAATTACAATTTTTGATGCAATGCTTTGCAGCAGGGCTCATTCCTGCACTACAACTAAGGTATATGGGAGAGATTGCAGTGTCGTGGCACCAGCACCAGTGCCTAAGGCCCAATTTTTCTGCCCCTGTTTAACAGGGACATGTAATTACAATTCTTGATATAATATTTCATAGGAGGGCCCGTTCCTGTGCCCACTCAGAGTAACTGTGAGGACTTATAGTGTTGTGGCACCAGCACCACAAACACCAAAGGTCAATTTTTCTCCCACTGTTCAACAATGGCATGTAATTACAATTCTTGATATAATCGTTCACAGCAGGGCGCTCCAGCGCCCACCAAGAGTCACTTTGAGGGCTTACAATGTTGTGGCAAAACCAACACCTTGTTCCGCTATTTCTGCAGAGCATATAGGGCAGGCCCCTACTTTCAAACATCCAACTTACAAACATCACCTACTTGCAAACGGAAGGAGACAACAGCAAGTGAGATGAAAAAGACGGACGGCAAAACAAATTATACAGGGGTGATAACCCTTCCCTATGTTTTCCAAAAAGCTTAAAAATAGATTTTTTGACTGGAGCTACACTTTAAAAATGTACCAGTTGAAAATTACAAACAGATTCTACTTAACACAACAAACCTACACAGTCCCTGTCTTGTTTGCACCGCCTGTATACTCCTGTTCTGAGTATATAGGGCCTGGGGCCACACGTATTTCCTTTTTTTAATATGGGTACGGGGTTCCCCTTAATATCCGTACAAGACCCAAAGGGGCTGGTAATGGGTAGGGAGGGCTACCTATGCCATTTATCTCAATGATTTTCAACCATATCGCAAGAACCAGATATAACATTAAAACCGCAAGCAGTTTTAAATGATGTTATTTCCGTTAAATGTCATTTTGTGCACGGACTGTTCTAAACATGGGAAACACGTGGCACTTCACAGGCATACTATAGACACCCCCCAAGCACGATATTTAAAGGAATATTTCACTTTTTTTTTCACTTTAATCGTCATTAAAATCAGTGCTCCCGCCAAAACGGCCATTTTTAAAAACATTTTAGGCATTAACCCATGTCCCCTGGGGCAGGAGCCACGTCCCCAAACCCTTTTTAGGACAGTATCTTGCATATTAGCCATTAAAATTATTATTTCGAACGTTCGAGTCCCATAGACTTCAATGGGGTTCTAACGTTCGTACAAATTTGGGGTCCATTCGAAAGTTCTGGTGCGAATCGAACCGGGGGGGGGGTGTTCGGCTCATCCCTAGTTACAAAGAAGGTGAGGTTGAAAAAAGACACAAGTCCATCAAGTCGAACCTATGTGTGTGATTATATGTCAGTATTACATTGTTTATCCCTGTGTGTTGCGGTCGTTCAGGTGCTTATCTAATCGTTTTTTGAAACTATCGATACCCCCCACTGAGACCACCGCCTGTGGAATGGGATTCCGCATCCTTGCCGCTCTTATAGTAAAGAAAACTCTACGTATTTTAAGGTTAAACCTCTTTTCTTCTCATTTTAATGAGTGGCCACATGTCCTGTTAAACTCCCTTCAGCAAAAAAAAAGGTGTATCCCTATTGTGGGGTCACCAGTACGGTATTTGTACATTGAAATCCTATCCCCTCTCAAGCGCCTCTTCTCCAGAGAGAATAAGTTAAGTGCTCACAACCTTTCCTCATAACTAATATCCTCCAGACCCTTTATTAGCTTTGTTGCCCTTCTTTGTACTCACTCCATTTCCAAGACCAAATCTCTTGCTTTTATTTTTAACCCCTTCCTCTCACACACCTGTACCTCACCTATGGACCAGAGCAACATTTACATTTCTCTATGAACCTATTGATTCAGCAATAACATTGCTAAAAAAAAATACATGCTTGAATCTCAACAAACAGGAGGCCGAATGGGCAAAGGTTCAGATATTTGGACAATTGCCCAAACAGCCACAGGTCAGTCTAAATCTAAGTTCAGACCAAAATGTTGGCTCATCCCTATTCTCCTCCTGTAAGACCATCCCTGCCCCCCCCCCCCATCATGTGGAAAGTAATATTAATAAGTCACTCCACCATGGGGTCACCTACCCTCCACCCTAATATCTGTTGTGCAAATCTCTAACCTCTTCCCATTTTCAGTCTCCAAAGCAAGATACTCATTTTTCTTTTTAAATCTGCATGTCATTTTCTTGCTCTCTCCCTCAGAAATTGCTGCCTATCCAATAAAAGCTACAAAGTTGTACTGCAAGTCTTTACACTTTTTTCTTTAAATTTGAAGCAAATAGGCACTGATTTTTTTTTTTCTTTCTAGATGCAATTTTCTTGCTTTTTCCCTCATAAATTGTGGTCTGACCAAAAATGTTATATTTCAATAGTTTTTTATTTATGTTTTACATAGTGATATACATATACATACACATATATACATCATTTTTTTTGTAGTGTATAATAACAGAGTGCAACCTACATACATTATAGAAAAAGATGATTCATCAGTACATCACCCAATATATTAGGTCACCTAAAGATTTGTGTGGACAGTCAGTTTGATTGATGAGCTCATCTTTAGGAAGAGGAAGCCTCCCCTCCAGCACCCCTAAAGGGTACTCGCTGTGCCTAGCGAGGGAAGACCCCCTTCCTCCCATATTTCGGCGATCACCATCCCACGATGCTAAACATTGAAATCTTATCTGTGTGACTCCAGAGTGAATGTCATGTTTCGATGCATATTTTACTGTAAGTCTATAATGCAGGTGGTGCGTTAGAAATAAACAGAACTATTTTAATGGATTGTCACTCATCATGTAAACTGTAGGAGTCAATTAGCAAGAGGCCATAATGGCGAGAAAAGAAAAATATACAATAATTGAAATAAAATAATAGAAGGTTAAAATAAAAGAAGGTTGAAAATAAAAATTATAACCCAAATTAAAATGAAATAATATATAATAAATTAAAAAGAAAAAGAACAGTATCCTCTGAGCCATATCCCACTGCTACGTATGCTGTTATACAAGTCTAGGTCATTATCGAGTTAGAATTATATCAGTTTTGTGTTATTAAACCAGTCAGTCCACGGTTTCCATTTAGTTTTCGCCAAGAGAAGTTTACCCTGGGTTGAAGCAAACATGGCTTCATATGTGGCATGGGTGTCAGTGGTCATA
Source organism: Lithobates pipiens (assembly GCF_037356315.1). NCBI lineage: Eukaryota > Metazoa > Chordata > Amphibia > Anura > Ranidae > Lithobates > Lithobates pipiens. The sequence goes on from NW_027507718.1 coordinate 550,803,464, forward strand.
ATAACTTCCTTCAATGTTGGGGTATTCTGATCTTTCCAGTGTTGTGTAATAACCAGTTTGGTGCTTAGAAGTAAATGGGATATAATCGTTCTGGGAGGTTTGGGAATCAAATCTATGTCTAAGAATAAAATGGCCAGTTTCGGGTTGATGGGGATGTGGGTCTTTATTATTTGTCAGCATATATTAAATACTTTGTCCCAGAGAGTACGTATTTTCGGGCATTCCCAGAGTATATGGTACAGGGTACCTGCGTGGTTGCGTTGTCTCCAGCATAGTGGAAAGGTGTTGGGAGCAAATTTGGAGATCCTATATGGGGTAAAGTACCATCGCCGTAGAATTTTTTGTGTCAATTTGGTGGAGGCATATGTTGTTTGAAGTGCCATTCGCCATTGATCTACCGTGAACGTTTTACCGCTCCCTTGTATTATCCTCAGAGTCTACCACAGACTCAGTGTGGGGCTGCATCCAGCTTTAATTTTGCTTTAGCTGGGCTCCCCGACGGAGAGGATGACGGAGGGGAGGCCTGGTTACTGTAGGAATCGTCATTTTTAGGGGATGATGTGCTGGCAAGCTGTTTCAGCCGGCTCTTAGAAAGCAGTGTGGGTGGAGGGTCAGCGCCATTTTGCCTACTTCCATGCTGCGGCTATAGGAAATAATCTGTTAGCCGTTGTGGCTTTGACGATCCTTTTCTTTTGCCCATCATGATCCTTTGATGTGCCCCTCCTGAAACGCCAGGTGTAGATGTAAAAAAATGGGGTCCTGATAGCCACTTGTCGCCGTTATATCCACGGGGAAGCAGGAGCTCTGGAATCAGGCTTCCATTCGGTTCTGCTGCAGGCCACGCCCCTTGACCAAAAATGTTAAATAGCTGTGGTGCAAAATTGTTCATTTTTCCCTTTTCAGTCTCTGAATTAAGACACTTGCTTTTATTGCATTTGTTTTCAGATGCAATATTCCTACACAGCCACACAACATTTGCAATCTGCTCATTAGGGCTTTATATCTTTTCTTTCAAAGTGTAACATTTTGCCTTGTCAGTTAAAATTGAGTTACTATTTTTTTTTTTATTTCCAGATATATTATTCCTGCCTAGACACTCAGAGAGAGCAACCTGTCTATACAGACGTAATATCTGTGGTGGTAACATACAACATTTTTCCATCTTCAGTAGAGTTGAGTGAACAGTTTGGCCTAAGCATGAGTTTGGGCTGAACATTGGCTGTGTGCCTCATTCGGGAAACACCCACATTTACAGGGTCTCTTGTATGTGTGCTCTGCACAGTGCATTCTGTGTCTGATTTGGCAAAGCTTTGCCCAATCAGGGAGCAGTAAAACCTGATTGTTAAGGAGCAAGGCCGGGAAGCTGGTCATGGCATCCTTAGCAACCAATGATATATCAGCTGTCAATATGCTTCCCCGCTGACAACTGAATAAAAAAAAAAAATTCTGGTAAAAAATAGTTAACAAAAAAACTGTGTGTGCCCCCCAGTCCATACCATACCCTTATCTGAGCATGCAGCCTGGAAGGTTAGGTAAAAGTGGGGATGAGCAAGCACCCCCGATCCATACAAGGCCACATGCCCTAAACATAGGGGGGTGGGTGCTTTGGGGTAGGGGGTCTCTGCCCCTCACACCAAAGCACCTTGTTGATGGAGGCAAGGGTCTCTTCCTCACAACCATAGACTTCAATGGGGTACACAGTTTGGGTGAGAACGTTTTCCTTGTTTTCGAGTTCTGCTGCGAACAGAACAGGGGGGTGTTCAGTCCATCTCTTCAGTCCCCTAAAAAATACATTTTTAATGTACAGATGCAATATGCTCCCTCTGAAATTTTCAGCCTTTCTATACAGGTTTAATAACTGTGGTGCAAAACCTGAAAATTGTTTGCCATGCCAATCTCTGAATAAAGAAACATTTTTTTCTTTCCAGTTATAATATGGCCGCTCTGTTCCTAAGAATTGACAGCCTGTCAAAAAGGCATAATAACTGTGATGCATAACTGTAAAATGTTTGCTTTGTCAGTCTTTGAATCAAAAACACAATTTTTTTTTAAATTTCCAGATATGATATTCTCATCTAATAACTCAAACTTTGCAATCTGTCCATACAGACTTAATATCTGTGGTGCAAATCTGTACTACTTTTCAGTCTCCTAAAAAGTACATCATTTTTTTTAATTTCCAGATGCAGTATGCTTAATCTCTCCTTTAGATGTTTTGGCCTATCCAGGAAAAGCTTAAAATATGTGCTGGAAATCTAGTTTTTTGGTCTTCAGTCTTAGGAGACAGACAATAATAGGCAATTTTTAGACATAAAATCTATTTTCGCTAAAATAGCAGATCTTGAAAAAGACTTAAAAAATCAGTTTCAACTGTAGCCTTGTAAAAACCTTTTTATGGTGTACAGTGTGTCCAGTAAACATTTTCAGTTCTTGACTGTGAGAAGACAAACTGAATTTTACCTAACAATAACATAAGCCTTATCAATTTCTTTAATTTGGTGGACAAGAACAAATGCTTGTATAATGTGCAGAGAGCCCATCAAATATTTATGGTGTGGCTGGTGCTGGCCCTCAGAATCTTATTGTTCTGTAAAACCATCTAAAGCTTTAAAGTATCCCCAAAGCATGCAATTTGATTTTTTTTTTGTATTTTCAGAATTGCCCTTTAATCCTTTCACTGCCAGGTCTGTATTATGTATGGACCTACAGCACTGCTTCTAGCTGGCCAGGTCCATACACCGTACGGGCCTCATTTCTCCTTCTGCTATAAGCTCATAGTCACTTCAGTGAACAATTCTATAACTCTAATCAGTGGTTTACAATCCACTGATCAGAGTTATTAACCTCAAATATGACTGCCCACTTCCCCCATAATTCTGCTTCCCTAATCCCATCCTCTCCACCTCCCTCAGCTCCTATTCTTCTAAAACGGTCCCCCCTCTTCTTTCCTATCCCCTTCATCTTCCTTATTTCCCTCCAGCACTGATTACTTCCCCCCACACCCAATTAAACCCCCCTGCAAACTTGATCCCCTGCAGCTACCCTCAGAAGCTGGCTTCCCTTCTCTGCCACTCCCACTGGCTTCAAGTGCTGCAGGGGCTTAGAGTGGATCACAGTGTGCCCCCCATTACTGTCACCCCCCACAAAGGCCCCTGCACCTCCAATCCATCCCTGCTCCAGAGGCCTCTCTCCTTCCCCTCCTGCCACCTGCTGCTGCTGTCCACACTGAGCTCCAACAAGCTGACAGGCTGGAGAGCATGGGGGGGGCAGTATGGCAGTGGGTAAGGTTGGGGCTTGGTAAACATGTGTTTACCAGCCTCCTCCCTCTAGTAATTGTGGACACAGGCAGTTATCACTGCCAATTATTCCTTTGTCCACTGACAGCTGAACATAGTAAACCGAGACGTTAATTCATGTAATATGCTGAAGAGAAAGGGATTATCTTCAGTCCCTTTCTCCGTCTCAAAGAAGAGATATGGGGATCGGTTTAGACCTCTGATATTTCACCAAAGACTATATATATATATATAGATATATATATATAGATATATACAGTGGTGTGAAAAAGTGTTTTCCCCCTTCCTCATTTCCTGTTCCTTTGCATGTTTGTCACACTTAAGTGTTTCGGAACATCAAACCAATTTAAACAATAGTCAAGGACAACACAAGTAAACACAAAATGCAATTTATAAATGAAGGTGTTTATTATTAAAGGTGAAAAAAAATCCAAACCATCATGGCCCTGTGTGAAAAAGTGATTGCCCCCTAAACCTAATAACTGGTTGGGCCACCCTTAGCAGCAACAACTGCAACCAAGCGTTTGCGATAACGTGCAATGAGGCTTTTACAGCGTCCTGGAGGAATTTTGGCCCACTCAACTTTGCAGAATTGTCCTAATTCAGTTACATTAGAGGGTTTTCGAGCATGAACGGCCTTTTTAAGGTCATACCACAACATCTCAATAGGATTCAGGTCAGGACTTTGGCTAGGCCACTCCAAAGTCTTCATTTTGTTTTTCTTCAGCCATTCGGTGGTGGACTTGCTGGTGTGTTTAGGATCATTGTCCTGCTGCAGAACCCAAGTTCGTTTCAGCTTGAGTACACGAACAGATGGTCGGACATTCTCCTTCAGGATCTCTTGGTAGACAGCAGAATTCATAGTTCCTTTTATCATGGCAAGTCTTCCAGGTGTGGAGAAATTGAGACGAGCTTTGATGTTCTTTTTGCTCAGCAGTGGTTTTCTCCTTGGAACTCTGCCATGCAGGCCATTTTTACCCAGTCTTTTCCTGATGGTGGAGGCATGAACGCTGACCTTAACTGAGGCAAGTGAGGCCTGCAGTTCCTTGGACGTTGTTGTGGGGTCTTTTGTGACCTCTTGGATGAGTCGTCGCTGCGCTCTTGGGGTAATTTTGGGCGGCCGGCCACTCCTGGGAAGGTTCACCACTGTTCCATGTCTTCGCCATTTGTGGATAATGGCTCTCACTGTGGTTCGTTGGATTCCCAAAGCTTTGGAAATGGCTTTATAACCCTTTCCAGACTGATAGATCTCAATTACTTTCTTTTTCAATTGTTCCTGAATTTCTTTGGGTCTCGGCATGATGTGTAGCTTTTAAGGATCTTCTGGTGGACCTTACTGTGTCAAGCAGCTCCTATTTAAGTGATGCCTTGATTGTGAACAGGTGTGGCAATAATCAGGCCTGGGTGTGGCTAGAGAAATTGAACTCAGGTGTGGACAACCACAGTTATAGTATGTTTTAACAAGGGGGGCAATCACTTTTTCACACAGGGCCATGATGGTTTGGATTTTTTTTCACCTTTAATAATAAACACCTTCATTTACAAATTGCATTTTGTGTTTACTTGTGTTGTCCTTGACTATTGTTTAAATTGGTTTGATGTTCCGAAACACTTAAGTGTGACAAACATGCAAAGGAACAGGAAATGAGGCAGGGGGCAAACACTTTTTCACACCACTGTATATATATATATATGCAGGAGAGAGGGCTACATTTAGCCTATAATGCTGGATAAAAGTGTTGGGTGCACTCCAACTCGCTGCTCTGCAAACTATCTCAGATGACACCTTTGCATAAGCTACATATGATGCTGCCATACTCCTGGTTGAATGTGCTCTGATCTCTGCAGGAGAGGGAAGGCCCAGGGACTCGTAAGTGATCTGGATGGTCTTCACAATCCAGGATGAGACAATCCTAGGTGGAGCCGCCATGCCCTTTTTAGGTCCCCTAGGAAAGATGAACAGTTGATCTTGCTTGTGAAATTTCTCGGGCCGCTCCAAGTAAGCTGAAATAGGGGAGACCAAGTCTAGCCTCTTCCAATCATCCTGCAACTGGTTCATGGTGAAGGCTGGCAGCACAGTCTCCCAATTCATGTGAAAGGCAGTAGACACCTTTGGTAGAAAGCTAGGAACCAGTCTGACAATAATCTTGTCGGGAAAAATCACATAAAATGGCTCTTTGGATGAAAAGGCGCATCATTCGGAAACTCTTCTGGTGGAGGCTATAGCCGTCATGAACACTGTCCTCAATGTTAAATGAAATAAAGAACAGGATGATGTTGGGTCAAAAGGAGCCAACAAGGCTTTTAAGACCAGAGTCAGGTCCCATTTGGTAAAGTAAGACTTCAGGGGAGGTCTGATTTTCATGGTTGCCTTCAGGAAACAGACCATGACAGGATCTAATGCCCACCTGGAATTCATCATCACTAGAAGAGCAGAAATCTGGACCTTCAGGAAATTCCAAGATGTTCGAGACTGAAGGAGATACAGGCTCCCAGCCTCTCTCCACAGCGATGCGTCAGAAAGCCTTACATACCCGGTGATAGGTTGAGGTTGTAGATTTTTTACGAGACTGTAACAAGGTGCTCAACACTCCCTCTGAGAGGCCTAAATCCTTCAGAGATCTCCTCTCAATTTCCACGCCATTAGCCTCAGCCTCCTGGGGTTTGGATGACATTCCGTTCTGGAGCAGGAGATCCCGACAAGGTGGCAGTGGGATTGGTTGACACATCTTCATTCTCTACACCATGGCCTTCTGGGCCAAAATTGACGATTAAAAGAAGTGGAGGGAACATATACACCAGGGGAAATCCCACGGTTTTGACAGAGCATCTTGGCCGTAAGCTTGTGGATGGTATGTTTGGGAGAAGAAGCAAGGAAGCTGGGCATTCCTTCCCTATGCCATGAGGTCTAATACAAGCAACCCCCAGAATCTGAAGATGCAGAAATTTCGGATTCAAGGCCCATTTGCTGGGATCCAAAAAGCTCTGACTCAAATGGTCTGCAAAGGTATTCTCAGGCCCTGGGAGATTGGCTGTCATCAGGGAAACAAGATTACTCTCTTCCCACTGGAATATCTGGCATGCGACTTGAAGTACGACCCAGCTCCGGGTACCCCCCTGACGGGAAACGTATGTGACAGCGGTCTTGTTGTCGGACAATATTTTGACAGCTTGATCTTTTAAGAGTGGTCGGAAGGCTAGAAGAGAGTGCCAGACGGCCTCAAATTCTAGGAAGTTTGATGTTTGCAAGACGTGGGGGCCACCGACCATGAGCCTGCTGGCCCAAGCAGTGGACTCCCCAACCCAGGAGACTGGCATTAGTAGTCAGTACCACCGGCTCCAGAGGCCAAAGGGATACAACCTGGGCAAGGTTGCGTGAGACTGTCCACCAAAGCAGGGATTGAATTATCAATATCATAATGTGTATCCTCTGCATCAGGGAGTGACGATCCCATTGGAGAAGGAAATTGCACTGAAAAGTTCTTCTTCTCCACCTGGCCCATGGGACTACTGGGATCATGGCTGATAATACTCATGCGCATGCATTCTCTCACTGCAAGGAATGAACTGGTCATTACTCTCCTGGTTTGTATCTGAATGTCCCAAATTTTCCTCTGAGGGAGAGAGACTTGACCCCGATTTGTGTCAAACTTCACCATCAGGTATTCTAAAACCTGGGTTGGCTGCATTTGGCTTTTACAATAGTTGACTAGACAGCTGAACCGAGCCAATGTTTCACAGGTGAGGGCCACATGTTGAAGGAGAAGATGTTCTGAAGAAGCTAGTAGTAACAGATTGTTCAAATAATGAAAACTTTGAATGTCTCTGACTCTGAGGATCGCGATGATGGCTAAGAGCACTTTCGGAAAGGTTCTGGGTGCTGTGCAAAGGCCAAATGGGAGGCAACCGAAACTGGTAGTGAGAGCCTTCCACCACAAACCTGAGGAAACCATGATGAGCTGGATGGATGGGAACATGTAAATAGGCGTCCGCTAGGTTGATGGAGGCCATTCAGTCTCCTTCTTTCACCACGGATATGATCATCTCCAATGACTCCATTTTGAAAGGTGGGACCCTCATATAAGAATTTAGAGTCTAACACTGGTCTGAAACCTCCCGAAGCTTTTGTCACTAGGAACAATGGGGAATAGACTTCTAGACCCCGTTCTTGCCTTGGCACCGGGATGATGACTCTCGCTGTCAGCAATCCATCTATATAATTTTGCAAACAGTGCTTCTTCTCTGAAGAAGCCGCAACTCAGGTTTCCATAAACAGGGACTGCGGAGGTCTTGACCCAAACTCGAGACGATAGCCATTTCGAATTATGGCCCAAAACCATGCGTCCTGAATTTCGTCCACCCAAACCCTTTCGAACTGAGGGAGCCTTACTCCCACGTGAGGGTCTTGGGCGGAGAAACCTTCAAAAGGCATTATCGGAGGCCTTCGGGGCTTGGTCAGGTTTGGACTTGGAAGCTTTCAGAAAGGATGAATCAGCTGGTCTCCATTGCCTGGAGAATGGCCTCCCAGGCCTGTAGGCTTGCTTCCTTTAAATTTTCCCTAGACCTTCTTGCTGGGCGAAAGGGCTGCCGCTGTCTTCTCCTTTCCTGTAGAATTAAGCCTGATTTACCCCCGGATACACGTTGGATCGATGACTCCAAAGGTTTACCGAAAAGTAGTTTACCATCTAACGACACCGAACATAGACTCTGATTTGAAGAATTGTCTGCCGACCAGTATCTTAACCACAATGCTCTTTGGGCTGTCACAGAGTGGGCCATGATTTGCACCATCATTCTGACCTGGTCAATGGCTGCTTCTGCCAGGAATTTGACAGGAAGAGCTTCAGCCGCACAGGCCCAACAGCCTGCTTCCTCCAATTGGCTTGGAGAGGAGGACCTCGATGAAGAGGAAGACTGCCCCTATGCTTATGATTGGATCTGGTCTTTTTAGAGGCTTTTCGATGGCTTGAACCCTCTTGGATCAGTTATGAGCGACTGCAATGAGGCTCTGGAGAAGGAGATCTGAAATACCGAGATCGTGGAGGAACCTGTAGCTGCATGCGAGTCTGTGACTTGACAAGTCAAAATGTTTTCTTGTTTTTCTGAGACAGCACAGCAGACTTAGAAACTTAGAACCTCGTTGTGGGAATTTAGCGTGCACTGGCCTTTTCTATCTGTGAAAGCCAGAAGAGGCGCTCTCTTTTAAAAAAATAAAAATAAACAAATATAAAAATAAAATTTCTGTAATGTGTATACAAAAAAAAAAACACATATATATAAGAAAAGCATAGTTAAAAACCTTTCCATGGGTTCTTCAGTGCAAACAGACAGAGAACACAGTCAGCTGGACCTGGAAGGCGAGGGTGAGGATCAATGCACCGTGTACAGTGGTATTTGGCAACAGCAGCAAGCATGCAACATCAGTAGGGAGACAGCCTACCTTTATGCAGAGCAATAGCTTGCCGAGCTGGAGCACTGAGAGGAACTGCAGGGAAGCCCAGAGAGTGGGAGAACCGCCCCTTAAGAATAGGCAGCGGCGTGAATCAGCACGGAGCATCCCGGTGGTTGCTAGGCAACCAAACGAGTAGGGAAAAAGCCGTGACATCACCCACCCGGCTCAGAGCTGCTCTGAGTCACACGAGGGGCACACTGTGGAGCCCAGCAGACCGCTAGACACCAGGGAAAGCATGGTAACAAGCTGCATACGTGTGTGCAAACAGTGCTTCTACACTACTACTGCTTCTTAGCTGCCACAAACAACACAGTTCTTTAAACTATTTAGCATATGTCCCTGCACCATGGGAACCCACCTCCTTGGGAGATTTACAGCCCCTAATTCAACCCATTTTCTTCACTCACATTGTAATACATATATATATATATATATATATATATATATATATATATATATATATATATATATATATATATATTTTATTTTTTTTTTAAAGGCGTCCGGAGTAAGGACGAAAAAAGAACATTGAGCTGGTATGACAGCCGCCCTTTATGGGATAGAAAACAGGTGGTCCTGGAGGGGGCAAAGCTGACCCATAGTAGGCTAACATGGGGCATGGGGAGGTCCAGGAAAGATAGATAGATAGATAGATAGATAGATAGATAGATAGATAGATAGATAGATAGATAGATAGATAGATAGATAGATAGATAGATCGATAGATATAGATATATCTATATATTTGCAAAAAAAAGATATAAAATAAAATAAAAACATAGTGGACACTATGGAGTGGACTCAAGCAGATCCGCCTGCTCAGTGTGAGATCTGTCCGCCGATCCTCACTGAGCAGGCAGATGACAGGTCCGCTTCCACTCTGCTGATGCAGCAGGACACAGTCCGCTTTTCTCTATGGGGCGGTCAGATGGAAACAAACCTATTTCCATCTGATCTGATCTTCTAGATGGGATCCCTGTCCATCTGTTTTAGTGGATTGGATCAGATTCAGGCGGGTGTAAATGAACACATGTTCTTTTACATCAGCCTCATATTAAAGAACAATGAATGGTCCTATCGGGCCCATCTATTTATTACCTCAACACAAGTTAGCTTTTATATTTAGTAAACATTTTGTAAAACATGCTGTGTCTTTACGTGCTAATAATGATTTTTGTGTATTTTTTGGAAAAATAATGTTTTGATAAATATTCCTGTAAATATCATTGTGCTGTAAAAATCAGTAGTAATTGTACTCTACTGGTTATGTGTTTTCATAAAATGTATGGTTAGGGGGGTCTTTTACAAACTCTGAAAGCTGTAAGAGAAAAATAAAAAAGCAATGGAAACATTTCAAAAATGGTCTGGCCAGCTGAGTTTAAGGGCCTGACAGCAAAAAGGTTAATTATATTTATTTATATTTTGCCCATATACCTGTATTTCTGCAGGATTTCCTAACATTTCAGGTCAATAGGTATAATGTTTGCCTACCTCGCTACAATGAATTTGTAGCAGTCCCCCGGGATTTACAAAGTTTGCAAATTTTAGACTTTTGGCTGATAAGTTTGCAGGTTCACCAACAGAAATAAGGGGCAACCTATAATGCAGTGCAAACGTATTGCTCCCAGTCAGCTGAGTCACAGGAGACAATCATGTAAATTAATGGACAACTCAGACCTCTTCTTATATAAGGCAGCCATCTTGTCAGTGTGTGTTGGAATTTGTAGGGGCCGCTGACAGTTCTGTGTATGGATATTTTTTATTTTACTGTCATTAATATATTTTTCTGCCTCTACGTCAGAAATTTTCAGCTTGAGGACCTTTCCTTATCCCACTACACATCAAATAAAAAACAAAATACAAAAAAAAAAGGTCTACAATACCATCTGCTGGATCATATATTTATTGTCAATAGGGATGAGCTTCGAGTTCGGGTCGAACTCATGTTCAACTCGAACATTGCCTGTTCGCCTGTTCAGCGAACAGTGAACAATTTGAGCTGTTTGCGGCAAATTCGAAAAGCCGGAACACCCTGTACAAGTCTATGGGAGAAATCTAAAGTGCTAATTTTAAAGGCTAATATGCAAGTTATTGTTCTAAAAAGTGTTTGGGGACCCGGGTCCTGCCCCACGGGACATGGATCAATGCAAAAAAAAGTTTTAAAAACTGCAGTTTTTTCAGTAGCAGTGATTTTAATAAAGATTAGAGTGAAACAATATAAGTGTAATATTCCTTTAAATTTCGTACCGGGGGGGGGGGGGGTGTTTATAGTATGCCTGTGAAGGGGCACATGTTTCCCGTGCTTAGAACTGTCCCTGCACAAAGTGTCATTTTGCAAGGAAAAAAAAAGTGCGTTACATCAGAGGGGGGCGGGGTCACCCATACGTCACTGGAGAACCCCTGGCTTCCCTCTCCAGTGTCAGAGGGGGCAGGATCAGATGACGGGTGGTCCCGCCCTCCTAATATAAGAAACGTCAGTGCTGGGATCCCCGCAGTGTCTCCTCAGTGGAGACAGAAGAAGGATGCATGGACAGCGCTGGACTGAGAGATCACCTGTCGCTTGATCAGATTAGCCATCGCTGGACCCCAGAGAGATGATCATCCATCTCTGGATAGCAAGAGTGGATTAGCACCGCTGGAATCTTTTTTTTTTTTTTTTAATAAAGGAATTTTTCAAAAGTGTGCTTTTCTTATTTAACCCTTTTTACACTTTCTTTGTGAAATGGTAGGGGTACTTTTGTACCCCCTTACCATTTCAAACAGGGGGGGGCGGGATCTGGGGGTCCCCTTGTTAAAGGGGGCTTCCAGATTCTGATAAGCCCCCCGCCTGCAGACCCCCACAACCACCGGCCAGGGTTGTGGGGATGAGGCCCTTGTCCCCATCAACATGGGGACATGGTGCTTTGAGGGGTCACAGACCCCAAAGCATCCTCCCAATGTTGAGGGCATGTGGCCTGGTACAGTTCAGGAGGTGGGAGCGCTCTCTCGTCCCCCCTCTTTTCCTGCGGCCTGCCAGGTTGCGTGCTCGGATAAAGGGTTTGGTATGGATTTTTAGGGGGACCCCCACGTCAATTTTTTTTTTCAATTTGACACAGGGTTCCCCTTAATATCCATACCAGACCTGAAGTGGCTGAAGTGCCTGGTAATTGAATTTAGGGGAACCCCCACGCTTTTTTTTATTTTTTATCAATGAATGAATTGTCGGCTAATACAGAGAACACTCATTGAGTGTTCTCTGTATTACGGGAGCCGACAATGGAAAGTGATTTTAAAAGACTTTGTGCAGGGACAATTCTAAGCACGGGAAACATGCGCCCCTTCACAGGCATACTATAGACACCCCCCAGGTATGAAATTTAAAGGAATATTACACTTTTATTGTTTCACTTTAATCATTATTAAAATCACTGCTCCTGAAAAAACAGCAGTTTTTAAAACTTTCTTTTTGCATTGATCCATATCCCCTGGGGCAGGACCCGGGTCCCCAAACACTTTTTAGAACAGTAACTTGCATATTAGCCTTTAAAATTAGCACTTTAGATTGTGAACGTTCGAGTCCCATAGACTTTAATAGGGTTCTAAAGTTCACACAAAGTTTAGGTCTGTTCGCAAGGTTCTGGTGCGAACCGAACAGGGGGGTGTTCAGCTCATCCTTAATTGTCAAAGTAGAAGTCACAAACAGTCAGACATCAATATGGCAACCTTGGCTTGTCTCACATGGAGAGGTTTCTACACTGATATTAAATTGTCAAATTCTCATTAGGAATTATGAAACGGCACAGCAAACAACAATGTAAAATTGTGCAGAACTTGGGTAGTTTTAATCAGGAATAATAGGCCTAACTGGTGTATGCCAACTTTTATCTTATCAGTTGGGATAGGGGGTTTGGTGAATGATGGGCGGTGGTTTATGTGAACACTGTTTTTGCACTTAGTCTTTCAAATGATCCAGTTGCATACTTCAAACAATAGACAGCTTAAAGGGAAGATTGGCAGAAACACGCTAATGTTCTGGTTTATGCACTGCCATGGGGACATGTACCGATGAAAAAAAAATAGTAATCTCTTTCTACACAGAACTGTCAGCTGTCTCTAACAACACTGATAATAAGGTTGTTGTGACCCCACCTTTTCATCAATAGGTCACAAATTCCTTCATCCATTCCTTGTGCGCCACAATAGAGGTTGTTCTCTATTTTTGTGGTGAACCTGGAAATTCTTGGTGATTCCCAAATGTTTTGGATCCCAGAGATTCACCCCAAAGATCTGGTAACTGCTGAACCTCATGCCTACACCTAGTTATTTTAGATTAATGTTATGAATAATAATAATAATAATAATAATCATAATAATACACAGGACATTCTTGGCCATCAAACTTCTCATTTTTACTGCTTCATGTACAATATGTCATAATGTTGTTTTTTTTTTTTTTTTTTTTTTTTAACCTTCACTTTCTACAGTGCTGACAAAGATGGATTCTGTGTATTTTATGTTTGGCCTTTTTTTTCCTACTCTATAAGTAGATTCATATTCCAGCCTCTCAGTAATAAATAACAGAATTATTCTTTATAAACCTGACACTCTCACAGCCTTCAGCTGAGCCATGAAATCAGTGTCAGGATCCTGGGCTGCTGTCAGTGATGATGAGGTGGGGAGAAGAGGAAGAAGTCATTGGAGTCTATCAGAGACTCGGCCATGTTGTCTTCAGATATATACTTAGAATATTGTGGTTGTTGTCTTTGTGTGTGACCCCCTGCACATCTGACACCCAGAACTCTGATCACCGCTGTGATATGACTATGAAGAATTATACATTTGAGTACAAGTATTCTCAGGATGGAGACATCATTATAGGAGGGATATTCTCTGTACATTCTGTAGTGACACGGTGGAAGGAGAAAGGAAGTTTTATTAAAAATCTCATGTGTTCAGCGTAAGTGAAATATGAAATGCAAAGTTTCCAATCTGATCTACAGAGCTGTGTCTTTAGGAGATATGTGTGATAATGTGCAGGACTCAATCAGTCTGTTACACGGCATTTATATAAAAATATGTTCATGAAAACCACATATGGCCCATTCACATTTAGGTTTTCCATTGCCGGGTATTAATGGTCACATTCATTCATATTGAATAGCTACCAATGCACCCCAATAGTGGAAAAAAACATGCAATTCCTTTTCTTTAATAAGGCAGCACACCGCAGAGCATGGTATGTGTATTGTGGTGCCTAGAGGTGTGTTGTGTGTTGGTATCTACTGTACAATGCATTGGTTTGCAATTCACAATGAATGACACCGCATTGCACTGCCCATAGAGAAGGGGCTTTGCCATAAATTGTTATGTGTTACCACAATACACAAGTATAAATGGGACCTTGAATGTCTTTGACCCTTATTGACTCCATACCTTTTTTTTTCACTTTCAAATAGAGTGGGGAAGGATAAAGAATCCCTGTCAGGTTTATACTGCTATCTGGGGCTCCATTAGAGAGATTTCCCCTCACTTCCTATCCTGCAGATAATGTTTTACCATAGAAAGTGAGGGAATCTCTCCAATAGTAGTACAAAAATAAACACAATTGTTAGTAAAGTACTGGAAGGCTGGAATCCCTGTCAGCCTTGTATTTCTGTCCGTGTCCTTATTGTAGATTTTTCCTCTCTTCCTGTCTGGTAAAACTGTTATCTGCAGGACAGGAAGTGAGGGGAAATCTCTCTAATGGAGCCCTGGACAGTGACTGTCCAAAAGAAAAAAGGTTTTGGTTGGACATGAATTTTCAGGCACCACAATAACATTATATAGTATTTCTGTTTCTGATGGCCGGAATTGCATTTACCTTTTTACCGACATGCACAATGTTAAGTCTTTACATGTTGGGTTTCTATTTACTTGGAAAAAACTCATATTTCATATTTTAACAAAAAGTTGACTACCACATTTTGTTTGTGTGCAGTAATATTACTTTTAGTGTATTTTTTTTTTTACTGAAAATATGTGGTTGATAAACAGCTCCACTAATATCACAGGATATTTGCTTTTAGAAAATATATAATGTTTGGGGGGGTTTAAATAATCATCAGGCATTTTAATATTGCACACAATTGTGGCTCTGGCAGTGAAAAGAGTAAAGACAACGCAGTCACAGAAAAATTCCCTATTGATCTGTTCTTGTTGTGGACCAACAATACTGTTCTGTTTGTTAAATGAAATAACAAGGAATGGTGTCAGCCCCGCCACATTTCTTTTGCTAAACTCTACAACATGGGTGGATTGTTTTGTTGTCAAACATAAAAAAAAAAAAACTGTGAGTGTGGGTGTGTGTTTGGGGGATAATTAGACTCTTTGAGGTAACAAAGGCAGAGTTAAAAAAGAGGGAAAATGTAACTAACACTCCTTGGGGATGCCCTGACCCTGCTGTTGAAGTGGCGCATCAGCATAATGTATACAACCTACTACAGCAACATTAACATTTACAAATGGAAAAAATGCTGTTTAAATTGCTGGTAAATTACAGCTTCAGCCACCTACCAATCAGCTGAGGGGTCACCTAATCTATAGCAGACTCTTATCCCAGGTGAGGGGATCTGGTATAGATGTTAATGGTGGACCCCACACAAAACACAAAAGTGTATAATACCCCCTAAGGATGCATAAATGACCCTTTACCCTGATGAGGTTCTGATAAGGATGTCAAGGGGTACCTAAA
This sequence comes from Lithobates pipiens, assembly GCF_037356315.1. Taxonomy (NCBI): domain Eukaryota; kingdom Metazoa; phylum Chordata; class Amphibia; order Anura; family Ranidae; genus Lithobates; species Lithobates pipiens. Next base: position 550,818,921 of record NW_027507718.1, read on the forward strand.
AAAATGACATATTGCCCCCCCCCCCCATAAATATTCATATCAGACCGGTAAGGTCTGGTATTGCTGTTAAAGGGAAATATCAGGCAAAAAAAAAAGAGTGTGGTTCCACTCAAAATCCCCATGTGGCATTTACTATATATGATCATGGCCCCTGTCAGGCCAGGAAAAGTGAGAATTGAGCCTCCCCATCTGAACCATAACAGGCCAAATACCCTCAGCATGGGGGGTACCTTTCCAGGAGGCCACTGGCAAAGCACCAGAATGATGAGGACAAGAGCCTCTTTCCCACAACCCTGGTCTGGTGGTTGTGGGGGTCTGCATGCTGGGGGGGCTTATTGGAAACTGGAAACCAGAGATACAGGCTCTCTCGCCTATGTAAATGAGTAAGAGGTACACAGTAGCCATATTCATTCATAGAATAAGTGAAAAAATAAACACACCACAGTTTTTGACAAGTCCTTTTTTTTTAGCAAAAAAAAAAACACAGCGTAAATTCATCATCAATCAGTTTGTCCAAAATTTCTGATCCAACCCACCAACACAAATAAATGATGGAGCAGATTATGTTGGTGGTTACCAATTCCATAAGATCCAGTCAGAAGGGAAGCAGTCATATTGATCAGCGGTAGTAATACTGATGCCAAATGTATCGCTTTCAGTTGGTGCCGGAGGTTTAGAAATGGAAAGAACTAAAAAACAAGATTCTCCCCATAGACTTCAGGGGGTTTGCTGACAGTTCACAAACTTCACAATTTAAGCAAGATTTGGGAAACTTTTCACAAACTGAACCCAGGAATATTGTCTTATCTCTGGCCCTGACTGTCTCCTATGGCATGTCTGTAGGCTCCAACCAGTCCTGTAGCAAGTTTGAAGTCTCTGACCCTTTCCTCTAGTAAGTCTCCATTCTCTGACCTTCTTCTGTAGCATTACATATACTGACTATTATGTGCGGCTACTTGGTGATATCAGGGGCTTCAGCTGAGGTCCTCTATGCCTCTTAAATTGCCAACCACGGCTATAACTCTTATAAGTGCAGGAATGATTGAATTTAATTATATGTTTCATGGAGCAATGCACACGGCCACCAATCCCACCATAGATCTTTAGTTAAAATGTGCCATAAAGAATTTCGGCTTGAATCCTTGTTCTGTAGACCAATGCTAAATTATCCATTTTCTGCAGGGTTTACAAGAGAGAATACAGACATCTCCTGGCTTTTATATTTGCTATTGATGAGATAAACCGCAGTCCAGATATTCTTCCCAACATTACTCTGGGATACCATGTGTATGATTCTTGTGGACATGTGAATAAAGCTATAAAAGACGTTCTACAGATATTGTCTGGACATACAAAGGAAGCTCCAAATTATTCCTGTATGGAGCGGGGTGCCCTGGCTGGTTTCATTGGAGATCTCAATTCTGACACCACTCTCCAAATGGCCCAGCTGCTGAATCTATATGGTTACACCCAGGTATGAAAAGCTGAATTTTCTATATTACATAAGGTCAGGACAGCTAGTCATCTTATGGTGAGGTGGGTCAAAAGGGTACAAATAATCCTCTGTGAAAATCGCTGTAAAGTATAACATTCTTCTAAAGAAAGAAGACTCTTGTAGGGATGGACAGATGTTCAGTCCAGACTGTTATGGCATTTAAACAAATGGCTGATCTTTTGCTTATTCAGTTGATGATCATATATCCAGTATCTCACAAATATGAGTACACCCCACACATTTTTTTGTAAATATGTTATTATTTCTTTTCATGTGGCAACACTGAAGAAATTACACTTTCCTACATTATTAGTGAGTATATAGCTTATATGTATAACATATAAAACCCGTGGATTGTTTTCCAATGGATGTTGGCTCAACTTTATCTTGCATACACACGGTCACACAAATGTTGTCGGAAATTCCGAAGATCGAGAGCGCAGTGACGTAGAACGCATATGATGAGCCAAGAAAAATGAAGTTCAATAGCCAGTGTGGCTCTTCTGCTTGATTCCGAGCATGCATGGAATTTTGTGTGTCAGAATTATTTACACATGCTTAGAATTTCCGACAATGGATTTTGTTGTCGGAAAATTTGAGATCCAGCTCTCAAACATCTGTTGTCTGAAATTACGACAGCAAATGTCTGATGGACCCTTTACACAATCGAAATTTCTGACAACAAGCTCACATCGAACATTTGTTGTCAGAAATTCCAATTGTGTGTACGCAGCTTTACAGTAAAGAACCGTCTACGTAGTTTAAGGTTAAACTGCTTTTCTTCTAATTTTAGTGAATAGCCGCATGTCTTATTAAATTCCCTTTTGCGAAAAAGTTTTATCCCTATTGTGGGGTCACCAGTATGGTATTTGTACATTGAAATCATATCCCCTCTCAAGTGTCTCTTCTCCAGAGAAAATAAGTTTGGTGCTCCTAACCTTTCCTCATAACTAAGGTCCTCCAGTCCCTTAATTTGTTTTATTGCCCTTCTCTGGGCTCGCTCCATTTCCAGCACATCGTTCCTGAGGACTGGAGCACAGAACTGGACGGCATACTCAAGGTGTGGCCAGACCAGGGTCTGTATAGATACATTTTTAATGTATGACAATATTCTGTTTGCTTTGCTTGCAGTAGCCTGCCGAGTCTATCATCTACTAGGACCCCCAGGTCCTTTTCCATCCTATATTCCCCCAGAGGTTCTACCCCCAGGGAGTAGATTACATTCATATTTTTGCCACCCAAATGCATTATTTTACATTTTTCTACATTAAACCTCGTTTTGGATGTACCGTATTTATCGGCATATAACACGCTCTGGCGTATAACACGCACCCCAAGTTTAGGAGGTAATTTAAAAGAAAAAACTTTTAGGAGGGAAGTTTAAGGAAAAAAACTCACATTTAAATGACCATCAATGCAGCCTTGTCAGTGTCATTTGCAGCTTTGTCAGTCATTTGCAGCCTTGCATTGCAGCCTTCCATTGCAGCCTTGTCAGTCGTATGCAGCCTTGCATTTGCAGCCTTGTCAGTTGTTTGCAGCCTTGTCAGTTGTATGCAGCCTTGCATTTGCAGCCTTGTCAGTCATTTGGCGTTTAAAAATGGCGCCGGTAGTTCTCGGCCGCTCTCGGCAGCTTTTGGGTATTGTCGGCCGCACTCGGCCGTTCTCGGCTATTTTCAGCCGTTCTCGGCTATTTTCGGCCACACTCAGCCATTCTCGATGGCTTTTGGCATTCCGAAAACCCGCCGAGAATGGCCGAGTGCGGCCGAAGATAGCTGAGTGCGGCCAAAGATAGCCGAGTGCGCCCGAAAATACACGAAAGCCACAGAGAACGGCAGAAAGCATTAGCAATAGTGGGGGATGCATGTACCGTATTTATCGGCATATAACACGCGCTGGCGTATAACACGCACCCCAAGTTTAGGAGGTCATTTAAAAGAAAAAACTTTTAGGAGGGAAGTTTAAGGAAAAAAAACTCACATTTAAATGACCATCAATGCAGCCTTGTCAGTGTCATTTGCAGCCTTGCATTGCATCCTTGTCAGTGATTTTCAGCCTTGTCAGTCGTTTGCAGCCTTGCATTGCAGCCTTCCATTGCAGCCTTGTCAGTCGTATGCAGCCTTGCATTTGCAGCCTTGTCAGTCGTTTGCAGCCTTGTCAGTCGTTTGCAGCCTTGCATTTGCAGCCTTGTCAGTCCTTTGGCGGTTAAAAATGGCGCCGGTAGTTCTCGGACGCTCTCGGCGGCTTTTGGGTATTTTAGGCCGCACTCGGCTGTTCTCGGCTATTTTCAGCCATTCTCGGCTATTTTCGGCCACACTCGGCTTTCCAAAAGCCACCGAGCATGGCCGAGTGTGGCCGAAGATAGCTGAGTGCGGCCGAAGATAGCCGAGAACGGCCGAAGATAGCCAAGAACGGCCAAGTGCGCCCAAAAATACACGGAAGCCACAGAGAATGGCAGAAAGCATCAGCAACAGCGGGGGATCAGCATATAACACACACCCCCGATTTTCCCCTGATTTTAGGGGGAAAAAAGTGTGTGTTATACGCCGATAAATACGGTAGTTGCCCACCCCAATAATTTGTTCAGATCTTACTGTAAGGTTTTTCCGCATCCTGAGGAGACGTTATTGCCCTGCTTAGCTTAGTATCGTCCGCATATACAGAGATTGAGCCGTTTATGAATAAATTAAATAGGGTTGGTCCTAGGACAGAACCCTGGGGGACCACACTTTCTTCTTTGTTTGACCATAGTGATGCCTGTTCTGAGTGGAACCTTTTCTGTTAAACCACTGTATGGTCTTGGCCACTGTGCTGCAGCTCATTTTCAGGGTCTTGGCAATTTTCTTATAGCCTAGGGCCATTTTTAGGTAGAGCAGCAATTTTTTTTCAGATCCTCAGAGAGTTCTTTGCCATGAGGTGCCATGTTGAACCTCCAGTAACCAGTATGAAAGAGTGAGAGCAATAACACCAAACTGAACACAACTGCTCCCCATTCACACCTGAGATCTTGTAACACTAATTAGTCACATGACATTGGGTAGGGAAAATGGCTAATTGGTTTCAATTTGGACATTTTCACTTAGGATTGTACTCACTTTTGTTGCCAGCGGTTTATACATTAATGGCTGTGTGTTGAGTTTATTTGAGGGGACAGCAAATTTGCACTGTTATACAAGCTGTACACTCACTACTTTATTTTGTAACAAAGTGTAATTTCATTAGTGTTGTCACATGAAAAGATAGAAGAAAAGATTTACAAAAATGTGAGGGGTGTACTCACTTTTGTGAGATACTGTAGAAGTAGTATTTCAGGATTCACCAAAGTCACCAATGCCATTGGCTTACATGGCCTTTAATCCCCAGACATAGCCATATTTGGTCAATGATGTCATTATTATCCCCGCCCCTTCCCTGTCATGTGCATTGGGTCTGTTGGGTTTTTAGTGTTGGAAGGTTGGCAAGTGGCATACATCATAAATAATTATGCATTTACAATGAGGGGAATTTCTTTGGTTCTCTTTTTAATAAAGGACATGTCAAACATGTGGGTGTCTTTATCTATAGATTACTTTTTTATGATTTTGTGAGTAGGAGTACTATATCCCTCTAATGCCACGTACACATGACCAGACTTTCCGTCAGAATAAACTCTGACGGTCTTTCCAATGGAGTTCCAAACTTGCCTACACACGATCACACCAAAGTCTGTTCATTTAGAATGCGATGGCATACGGCGGGACTAGAAAAGGGAGTTCAATAGCCAGTAGCCAATAGCTGCCCTTGCATCATTTTAGGTCTGTCGGAATAGCATACAGATGAACGGTTTTCCCAATAGGAATTGATTCCTTTGGAAAGATTTAAAACATAATCTATTTCTAGGTCCCTCAGAATTTTTGAAAAAAAAAAAGTCAGATGAAGCCCACACATGATTGGAATATCCGATGAAATTATTCCGTCTGAACTTTTCTGATGGAAAGTCCGGTCATGTGTATGCGGCATTACTCATTAACAAAAGGGATGGCCGGTTTCTGAAGGCCTCCATATTTTTTTATTTCAATAGATTTTTATTGGAATTATCATATACAGACAAAACAAAACAAAAGACAAGGAAATAAAGAAAGGTGGGTTGGGTTGGGTTATTGGACACAGTAAAGCAAGAAAAGACCCGGGTATGGAAGATCACACAGTACCTGCAACATAAACAATGCAATAAGATAATATCATTAACAAGGTTTAAACCTGGTGGTCCACAATTTCCAATCACTATCAAAGGTTTTACATGAAAAGGAGTTAAGTTCCAGCAGTCTTTCAAAGGAGTGATTTCTGTTTACGGTAGCAATCACCTCAGAGAAGTTAAGGGCTAGAGCACTCTTCCAGTTACGGAGAATCAGGTTACGTGTTGCCAGGAGAATATGTGTTACCATGGCCCTATCGCCACATGGAAACATATCGATACCAATGTGTAAGATGGCTAAATTGGGGTTCGGGGGAGTTAGGATACCTGTAAGGTCGGAGATCATTTGGAACGTCTTGTTCCATAGGCTTCTTAGGTACCTGCATTCCCACATAACGTGTATCAGGTTGCCAATTTGTCCGCAATTCCGCCAGCATAGAGGTGAGGAGGCCGGGAACATGACAGACAACCTGTAAGGAGTATAATGCCATCTATGCAGGATTTTTAGGGTCATTTCCCAGTGACTCACGCAGTGAGAGGATTTTTGGATGGTTTTGAAGGCAGAAAGCCATTGGTCTTCAGTGAAGGTAGTTGTTAAGTTCCTTTCCCATTTGCTAAGGGCAGATTGTTTGTGAAACCGTTGTTTGTCCTGGAAGATATTATAAAACAGTGAGATACCCTTGGCATTGGGTTTCAATTTTGAGTAGAAATCCCAGGCTTTGGTGGGCAGTGAAATGGAGGGTATCGGGCGTGATTGCAAAAAGTGATGGGCGCGAGTGCAGGAGAACCACATGGAGTGCGATAGGTCAAATTCTGACATAATGTGGTTTACCGATTTAGGCACTGTGCCCTGGAATAAGTCCTGGACATAGCATATGTTTTCCGCTTTAAGGCGCGACGTCTGTAGTGAGGGGAGTTTGGCGTTTAAGATTTCTATAGGTAAGTCATATTGTAACTCAGTCGCTTCCGCACTCTTATATTTAAGGAGATAACGCCACGCTTGCAGTGACACCTTTATAGTCGGGGACATATGATTAGTAACCCAGGGATCCCATGCGTCGCTGAGTAGGAAGTCTGAGGGGTTGTCTACAGGGAGTATAGAAGTTTACATAGCTACCCACTGTGGGCTTTCTGCAGAGCGGAACCAGTATTTGAGTTGATAAAGTCTGGTGGCCCACATGTAATCTTTGAGATCTACATATCCAGCTCCCCCAAACGATTTATGGGGCAGGAAAACCCGACGAGGACATCTGGCTTTTTTACCCCCCCATGTGAATTTACACATACTTTTGGACAACGCATTAATGTATTGAGGGGGTATCGGAATTGTTAAGGAGCGAAAAATGTAGAGTATCTGTGGCAGTATGGACATTTTATAGGCCCCAATCTGCCCAACCAAGATAGCTCTTTCTTCCCAATGTCTGTGAGTTGTCTATCTATGTTTGTCAATAACGGTATAAAATTTTTCTCAGCACTAGGCGCATGCGCGGGGTTTCCGCTAGGCGCATGCGCGGGGTTTCCCAAGATGGCCGCCGGCATCTAGAGCTCCGCTCCACCGCTGCCCTGCTTTAACCACCGGAGCATCCAGAGCGCCCTCACACTGTACCAGACAGCAGATTTAAGTGGGGGAACACTCAGGGAACCCGCGGATGGCGTCCCCGAGCGCCAGAAAAGATTTGTCCGGCCGTATGAAAGCCGAAACCGGCCCTGTCAGTTATGCCAAGATGGCGGCGGCTACACGCGGCCTCCCAGTCACAGCTCCCCAGGAAGTTTCCATAGCGGACCAGGACCAGGAACGGCTGCCTTTTAAAGGTACAGACTGTGCCCCTTTACCATCAGTTAACTCTCCCTCTTCCACTGAGTCTTTGCTGGGGGGATTGAGTGCAGGATATCCCACTACACCTATGAGGGATCCCCATACAGGCATGCTGCTGGCAGTCAGTGAGGCACAGGAAGATTTCCCTCCCCCCACAGACTTTCCCTCCATGATGACTGCTTTCTCACATATGCTTTCCAAAAGCCTGGCTATTCAGGCAAATCAGATCACTAACTCTATACATGCAGATCTGCAGCAAATAGGTCTGAGGCTGGACACTGTGGAACGGAAAACTGACCAGGCTGTATCCCGGATCAATCAGAATTCGGCTAGATTGGAGGAGGTTCAGGACCAACTAGAGACTGCGTTTGCAAAAATCGATGACCTCGAAAACAGGTCGAGAAGATACAATTTTAGGGTACGGGGGATCCCAGAATCTGAAAAAGAGGTACACAAGGTGGTGAGATCTCTCATAAAGAATTTGATCCCTGACATCCCGGATCGCCATCTGGAACTGGATAGAGCACATAGGGCTCTCCAGGCCCCCCGCTCTGACGGTTTACCCAGGGACATTATAGTCAAGCCGCACTATTACTCGGTGAAGGAGGAGGTCATGCGAAAATCCAGATATGCAGAGAATCTCTTGTTCCAGGGTCACAAGATCCAGCTTTTCGCTGACCTCTCCCCATACACTATACAGAGGAGACGGTCGTTTAAACCTTTGCTACAAGTTTTGTTGGACAAAGAAATCGCTTACAGATGGTCGTTTCCTTTGAGGCTGAATTTTTCTTACAAGAACAAAAGCTTTGGATTCTCCTCGTTCCAGGAAGGCGAAAAACTTCTGATTCGACTTGGTCTGCTACAATTGGAACCCACATTGGAACCTTCCACCAGGGGTACCCCAGCGTCAACCAAGAGGCCTCCCCCAGCGAGCCCGCTGCAGCAGATCTGGCTGACACAAAGCTCCAAACGATCCAAAGAAAATCTGCCACCTTGAGACTATTTTAGTTTCCCCATATGGGGATGAACTTCCTCTTTTTCGGGGATCCCCTGGAGCGAGAAATGGGCCATTCCCTTTGCCATAGGTATAGGAGTGCTGCTCCACTGTTAGAATTCTTGAGGGGCGCTCGGTTTACATTTTCGATAGGAGCCCGTGGCAGCTCCACAGTTTATATAGTTAAGGTGGTGGGGCGGTGGTGGATTTAGTGCGCTCCCCCTGGCTCAGAGGTATTGTTTAAGCTTCTGGGCCATTTTCGGGGTAACCTTGTCTGGGGTTGCCCCGTCCATTTACGGATGAGAGTTGGTTGGAGGGGTTCCGACCGCTCAGGGGGGAGGATGGGGACGGGGGTCCCCTGTATGTATTTTTCTGACAACACAATGGTATTGCGACATGGTTCTCCTCATGCTGCTGTTCTTTCTCCCTATGATTGTTTGTCCCTCTTCTTGTTCATCTCTTTCCTTCTCCTTTCTCCTCATGTTTATTGCAGACAAGGCGACTTTACTTACGAAATCCGGCCTGCACTCCTGGACGTTTATGGGACCTATTGGTGGTTCTGGATTCGCCCACAGAGTGGCCCTCTTCATGGGAGCGGTGAGTTCTTGTTCAGTTGCGTGGGTCTCCCCCCTCTGGTCCATGGCTGACACACCTGCTAAAGCGCCCACCCATAAACTTGTCTCGTATAACACTCAAGGCCTTAACTCCCCACTAAAACGTAGGAAGATTCTAGAACATTACCGATCCATACATGCGGATATTCTATTACTACAGGAGACGCACCTCCCTTCCTCTTTCAAACCCACATTTTTACATCAGCACTATCCTCAGTTCTTTTTGGCTTCCGCGGAAAACAAGACTAGAGGGGTGGCAGTGTGTTTCTCCAAACATATAAACCTCTCCCAACCTGAGATTGTTCAGGACCCCCAGGGTCGATATATTCTGGTTTCGGGACACATAGATGGGGAATGCTACACTTTTGTTTCCTACTATGCACCCAATAAGGGCCAAAGCTCCTTTTTTGCATCCATGCTGAGGAAGCTACAGAACCGCCTTCAGGGCACGGTGTTTATTGGAGGTGACTCGAATGTAGCATTTGACTTTTCTCTGGATAAATCGAGATCTGGTGGGTCAAAACCCAAGCGTCCATCGAAACAGAGCATTAGCATTGCTCGCATGCTCCACTCAGGTGGTCTGATTGACTCCTGGCGGGAGATGAATCCTCGGGCGAAGGATTATACACATTTTTCGGCGCCACACCACACCTATGCCAGAATAGATCACATTTTTACGAAACCCCAGACGGTCCCTCTGCTGGTTACTGCAAGGATCTTGGACTCGTCCTTATCGGACCACTCCATGGTGGTTGTAGTGTCCAGGAGACCTATGGGCTCCGGGAGCCGCCCATGTTGGCGTCTCCGGGAATCCATTTTGAGTGATCCTGCACATAGCGCAGTGTTGGAGGCTGCTATTCGAGAATACTTTGAGCTGAATGATACCGGGGAGGTGACGCCGGTTACTTTGTGGGCCGCACATAAAACTGTAATGAGAGGCAAACTGATACAGTTGTCCTCTAATCTCACAGCGCAACACCGGGCTGACACTCTCAAACTCACGGAGGAGTTCCGTTCCCTAGCTAAAACACACAAACAGCGCCCTACGGCAGATTCATTAGCCAAGCTAGACGAGGTCAAGGCCCGACTGAATATGTCCTTAACTACAGCGGCAGCTCAACATCTTACTTGGACAGGGGGCTAAATTCTATGCACAAAAAGACAGGGTGGGCTCACGCCTAGCAGTAAAACTGACCCCCAAGCCACGATCTCAGTCTTTCCCTAAAATCAGGGTTCACTCAGGGGACCTCTCTCAGAATCCTGTTAAAGTCATGGACACTTTTTTGAAGTTCTACTCGGACTTATACAAGCAGGGGACTAGCCCCTCCAAGGGTGCTCGGGAGCGGCTCCTGAGTGATCTCCCACTGCCCAAGCTCTCAGAGGATCACAGGGATCTTATGGAGGATCCGTTCACTCAGGCAGAAGTACTTGACACTATCAAAACGCTTTCAGTGGGTTCTGCCCCGGGTCCGGACGGATTCTCCAACGGTTATTATAAGAAGTTTGGCCCTTCTCTGGCTCCTTATCTGGTGAAAATTTTTAACTCTCTCAGGGATGGTACCGCCATGCCTCCGGACATGAACTCAGCATTTATCTCGGTGATTCCAAAACCTGGTAAAGATGCCAGCGTGGTAGGCAATTTTAGGCCTATATCGCTTATCAATAATGATATTAAGATAATGACGAAAATACTGGCGAACAGGCTTTCAAGCTTTATCTCCCGGTATATCCACAAAGATCAGGTGGGGTTCATCCCTGGGAGACAAGGACCAGACCACTCCTAAAGGCACAATGGGACGGGGGTTCCCCGCAACAGGGGTTTCTGCTGTCCATTGACCTTCATAAGGCCTTTGACTCTATTGATTGGTTGTACCTTACGGATATTCTGGAGAGATGGGGGTGCGGAAAATACTTTCTTAATCTTATATCGGCTCTTTATTCTAATCCTTCGGCTCAGGTGCGTCTGTTAGGCAGATATTCTAACACGTTCGGTATTGGTAGGGGGACAAGACAGGGGTGCCCATTATCTCCGCTTCTTTTTGCCATAGCCATAGAAACTTTAGCCATTGCCTTACGTTCTAACCCCGACATTAGGGGGGTCAGGTGCGGGTCCTGCGAACATAAATGCGCCCTTTATGCGGACGACCTCCTTCTTTTTGTTACTTCGCCCCTGACCTCCATGCCCATCATTAACCGGACTTTATTAGATTTTAGTAAGATTTCGGGACTCCGGGTCAATATGGAGAAATCTTTAGCCCTGAATGTTCCACAGATATGCTATCACAACTTTCGAATAATTTTACCTTCTCATGGACACAATCCTAGCTTCCATACTTAGGAATAAAACTCACTTCCGATATACACACATTATTCAAAGCTAACTATCTCTACATGGCGCAAAAATGCAAAGAGGATTTAGTACGTTCGTCCGGTTGTGGCATCTCCTGGCTGGGTAGGATTAATGCGGTGAAAATGACACTTCTACCGCGTCTATTGTACTTGTTCCGTTCACTCCCAATTCCAGTCGCCAAAACATTCCTTGACAAAATACAAAATACATTGTGAGGTTTGTCTGGGGGAAGAAAGGCTATAGGTGCTCCTCAGCCACACTCTACCGATTGAAATCTCAAGGAGGGTTGGGTCTTCCCAATTTGTGGGGTTATTATCAAGCGGCACAACTGGCCCAGATATCAATGGCTTTCTCGGGTTCGGTAAAACCGGACTGGTTATTGATGGAACGGCAATCTATTCCCCACCACACAATAGATTTCCTGATGGGTTGTAGCCCCAAACGCAGACCAGCGATTCTGGCTCCCACCCTTTCGCATTCATTGGCGCTTAGCTCCAACCTATTCAAACGGGACTCGTTGATCTCCCCACTGAAACCGCTAACACACATTTTTCATAATGGGGATTTTCCCCCGGGGGAAAATATAGAAGCCTTTAAATGGTGGACGGATAAGGGGTTATACAGAATTGGACACTTCTTTTCCCCTTCCGGCCCTCTTTCTTTATCACATTGCAAAAAGAAACTAGATATGCCCGATTCGGAAATGTTCAGATTTACACAAATCTCACACTATTTGAATTCCATTTGGACTTCCAAACCTCTTCCTCCTTTTATAACGCAATATGAGCAATGGTGTGCGCAGGCCACGGACCAGAGGGGGGGCATCTCCCTGATTTACGCGGCTCTCATGGGGAAGGACAACAAGCCCCCTTATGCTCTCGCATGGGAAGCTGATTTGGGCTGCTCATGGGAATCGAAACAGTGGTTTGGGGCCTAGATGAGAGCTCACAAAGGTATACTTAATGTTTCTCTAATTGAGGCAGGTATTAAAGTCCTGTTTAGATGGTACTATGTTCCTTCCAGGCTGGCAAAAAATTTTCCGGGTTCCTCGCCAGTGTGCTTCAGAGGTTGTGGTCTGGGAGGAGATATGTTTCATGTCTGGTGGTCCTGTCCACGCATCCGCTCCTTTTGGCGGAAAGTGTTTCGTACGGTTAGTTCCATTACGGGGACTGCTGTACTACCACACCCCAGTTTAGCCTTACTAAATCTTTTCATCCCGGCTCTATCCAAACATTTACAGAAATTGGCGTTTTTTGTTTTCCTTGGGGCTAAAATTACGATAGCTAAGGCCTGGAAGAAACACACGGTTTCATATAAGATGTTCAGATCTAAGGTAACATGGATTATGGTGCAAGAACAAGTAGTGGCCAAGTGGCACGACAAAACGGAGAGATTCCGGTTGATCTGGGAACCTTGGGCGACGTTGTGTAATATTTCTCTTATTCCAGGAGTGCAGCCTGGTGCTTTGTCTTCTAGGGCAGGTAACACTTGATTCAGCTTTTTACATTACCTCTCTTTCTCCTCTCCCCCCATTCTTTTTTTTTTTTTTTTTCACACGTTTTCTCTCTTCTCTTCTTCACCTCCCTTGGTGTATTGGGATGGGCCCCACATGGGGTTCTACTGGAGATGGCAGCGATGTTCTGGGCTGGTTTTTGGCCCAAAATTCCTTTGGGCATCCCAGGCAACTGAACTTTGTAGGGATGGGTGGGGAGTGTCCTGGTCTTGACGGGCGGGCCTAGCCCTTGGTCTGCAGCTTGATCCCATTTGGGGCACCAGGGGATCCGTGGCTCGTGTGCTTTGACTAGACATACTCCCCCACGGGGGCTGAACTGGTTGTTATGGGTACAAGATAATACCAATGTTTTTTCAATGCACTTCCTGTTGGCTTTATAGATTGGTTTTGGTATATTCTGGTCTAGATCCATGTATGTCTAGCTCGGCTTTGCCTATGTACGGGTGGATTTAGCTTGTTTGTATTGAGGATTGTTTATCATTTATGTTCTGATGCAAATCTTCAATAAACATTATTAAAATAAAAAAATAAAAAATAAAAAAAAATTCTCAGCTAGGGTGAATAGTGTACTCGTCAATGTCAGGCCTAAGTAAGTGATACCTTTGTCAGAACAGGAGTATGGAAGTGTAGTTTGCAGGAGTAGTTTAGTGGTTGGGTGGACTCCCAGGTCCAAGATCAACGATTTGGTGTGGTTGACTTTATAATAGGATATGTCCCCAAAGTCCGATAAGATTTTGTAGGCTTGAGGGAGGGAATGTAGGGGGTCTGTCAGTAATAGTATAATGTCGTCAGCAAACAAGTTTATGACATGTTTGGATTTATTAAATGTAAAGCCCTTGATGAGATCATTCGCCCGTATAGATTCTGCTAACGGTTCTATGATGAGGTTGAATATGGTAGGGGAAAGAGGGCACCCCTGGCGAGTGCCGCTGGTAATGGCAAAGGATTTGGATAACAGGCCCGCCGTGTACACCTGTGCAGATGGGCAGGAATAAAGTGCCAAGATGGCATTAAGTATTGGTCCCTGGAAACCAAATTTATGTAACACAGCCTTCATATAGGTCCAATGTACCCTATCGAACGCCTTCTCTGCGTCTACGGAGAGAAGCAGAGAAGGCGTTCACGATGACCTCACATGGTGGATAACATTAACAATTCGCCTGGTGGCGTCCGAGGTTTGCCGCCCCCTCACAAAGCCCATTTGGTCTTTAGATATAAGGTGTGGGATGATGGTCATCAGCCTATTGGCTAGCAATTTCGCATACATTTTTGTGTCAGAATTTAGGAGAGAAATCGTCCGAAAGTTGGAGGGAGTGTTAGGATCCTTTCCCGGTTTCGGTAAAGTCACTATATGAGCTCTCAGCATCTCAGGGGGGAAGGAAGAGGTCAGTTCAGCTTTGGTGAAAACTTCCAAAAGGTGTGGGGATAGTAAATCTTGGAAGGTTTTATAATATTCATTCCCGAAGCCGTCTGGACCTGGGGATTTGAGGCCTCCATATTTTTAAAAAGGCTTCCAGCTTCCAATAAGCCTACCGCCTGCAGACCCCCACAACCAACGGGCAATGGTTTGGGGGGAAGGACTATCTATCGGTGGATCCCACATATAATTGAAAGAGGACTTTTAAGCCCTTGTACACACGCTCGGACATTCCGACAACCAAATCCGTCGGATTTTGTCCGACGGATTTTGTCCGAAACTGTTGCATACACACGGTCAAAGTTGTCGGAAAATCCAACGTGATGATGTTATTTTGTTACGACCGGACTAGGTTCACGCTAGTAGCCAATAGCTTTGGTGTAGGAATTTGATCTGAGCATGCGTGACACTTTGTCCGATCGGAATTTTCTACACATGATTGGAGTATGATTGGAGAACTTGGTCCGTCGGATACTCCGACGGAAACAGTCCGATGTAGACCACACACAGTCGGAATATCCAACAAAACGCTCCGATAGGAAACATTCCATCGGAATCTCCGACCGTGTGTACAAGGGCTAACACAAGTTTGTTTTGTTATTGAATTATTTCATTATTTCCTATTCCATTGAGCATGTATACTGTATACAGTATATAGAGTAGCAAGCCTTGTAGGTCTGAATCTTATATGTACTGTAGATGCTGTCAAAGTGACTCATGATCAGGAGACCCCTAGTTGGGATTACAGGAGGATGATCTCTTAGAGGTGGATTTATCAAAATTGGAGCTGCCAG
Source organism: Lithobates pipiens (assembly GCF_037356315.1). NCBI lineage: Eukaryota > Metazoa > Chordata > Amphibia > Anura > Ranidae > Lithobates > Lithobates pipiens. The sequence goes on from NW_027507718.1 coordinate 550,834,085, forward strand.
AATCTGGGGCAGTTAGGCATGGCAACCAATCAGCTTCTATCTTAAATCTTCAAGTTTAACTAAACAAGCTGAAGATAGAGGCTGATTGGTTGCTCCAGATTCTGGCTGCTCCAGTTTTGATAAATCCCCCATTAATGTCATATTATCAGCTTTCATTGATTGCTGTAATAATTTATGAAGTAATACATTTACTCTTGTAGCTTTATCTAATTGGTCCGGTGAAATAAAAGCACCACTAAAATCTCCTTATACATCTCTTGTAGACAGCTCAGATAACATGTTTTTGCTCTCTCTAAAAAAATAAAACATTTTCTAAGGTTCTCTTCTGTCCATTTGGATATTAAAAGTTCCAGATTAATTATGCAGACTGTTTTCTTTCTTTCTAGATTAGTTATGGTGCCAGAGATACTTTACTGAGTAATAGAAAGATGTATCCAAACTTTTTCCGGACAGTTCCGGATGATGAGATGCAATATGTGGCCATAGCAAAGTTACTGGAAAGGTTGGAGTGGAACTGGGTCGGGATCCTCACATCTGATGATGAATACGGAGAGAGGGAGATCCGACAACTCAGCAAACATTTATCTAATCATGGAATTTGTATTGAATTCAAGATTCTGGTGTCTGTAAAGAATTGTGATAAAATTCATTCAGAGCTGCGGACCTCAACTACGGAAGTTCTTATTATTTGTGGATCAGTTAGTCTGACTTATTACAAGTTTTTGTATAATAATGTCCCTTATTACACTGAGAAAACATTTATTCTACCAGATTCTTGGTCAATGAGTGAAGTGTTTTTTGCTATCAGTAACTGCAGCTTGGTGTTTACGTTCCCCTATCTCTACATAAAGGGATTGCTGGAATATTTGTATAGTATTTATCCATCCAGCCGCCCAAATGATTCACTGATGGAGGATATTCTTATAACTCAATGTGGATGTTTTTCAAAAAACCAAATAAAAAATGTCCTTATTCCAATCACATTTAGATATCCTCTTAGGAACTGCAGTTTGGAGACACTTCCACTTAGTTTATATTATCCTGATGAGAAAACATCCTATAAAGTGTATATTGCAGTCTACATGTTGGCTCAAGCATTACATGACATGGATTTCTCTTTAAAAAAAAAAAACAAACAATCTGAAATAAATCCACACACACTAAAGTATAAGGTGAGAGCGTCCAATGAAAGTTTACTTGTATCTTTTTATACTCGGTCAGTTCAGTACTGGAACACAATGTGCCCAGACAAAAATTACACCCAGTTTAGGTTCATGTTTAGTTTAGAGGTGTTTAACCCTTTCACTTCTGGAGCTGTTTTTTATTTATTTTTTGCACCCATGTTAAAAAAAAAACATTTTAGGTCTGAAGATTATATAAACCCCTAAGCCAGGGGTCTCATACTGGCGGCCCTCCAGCTGTTGCAAAATTACAAGTCCCATGAGGCATTGCAAGGCTGAAAGTTACAAGCCTCTCTTCCACAGGCAGAGTTTCACAACAGCCGGAGGGCCACCAGTTTGAGACCCCCTGCCCTAAACAACATACAGTATATTTTCTGAGAGCAGAGACCCTGGAGAAAAAATGCTTGCTGTATCTTTTTTTTTCTTTCTGTCACATGAAGCTAGTGCAATGGTTTACCAAAATACACATTTAATATATAACCCACTTATTTGGTAAAATATAAAAGAAGAGATTGCACTGAATAAATAGATAACCAGTATGTCCAGCCTTAAAATCTCCTGCATCTCTGAAATGGTGATAAACTTTAGTACCTTCACTTTTCCATAGGTAATGATTTTAAGGCTAAGTTCACCTTTTGGAACATGTTACATGCCACATCAGCATTTAGGATGACAAATGTTCCAGCACATATTCCCTCACCCCCCCAAACCCCCCCCCCCCCGATGCCAGTGGGTAGGGGGTTCCTCTCCCCAAAAACCACACCCACATTTAAAACCAGTATGGCTTTCAAGCCCACACAGCCATATCATTTATTCACAGGAATCTATCAATGAATAAACGACAAGTCCTGTCTTCCATCGTGGTAGACAGAATTGTAGTATTGATGGTCTGCAGTTGTGCGGAACAGTGCACTCATATATAGTTACATAGTTACATATGGTATTGAGGTGGTTAAATAACACTACATACAGGGATATGGAAAATAATTATAGATACTGATACACGTGTACCCACACAGGTTGAACTGAATTGTCTATTGTCTTTATTCAACCTTACCTGCTATGTAACTATGTGTAGCACTGACCCCCGAAGGAGCTGCTGGTTTGAATTGGGCCTGCGCTCTACCGAGAAACCCCACTAACTTGACTCTATCCCCTTGGCACAGCTGTGGTGCAATGTAATACGGTACAATATAAAACAATGCAAAGTACCTGTGTTATACCCTTAGGATCCACTGGCTCCACCTGGTGGGGAAAAACAGTACTCCAAACAACTGGATACTTAACCAGAAATATCTCTACTGCAAAATATTTAAACAGGTGATTACAGAAATTGTGCTGTCATCCCAACATAGGACGACAGCACAATATATTTCAATATAAAACAATATAAAATGTATATTTATATAAAAATAAACCTGGGAGCTCCCCCTGCTTTAAAGGCTATATGTGAGGCTTCACTTAAAGTACTTTATCTGGGGTCTTCTTTCTTTGCTAGCTAAAGTCACTCCTTTGTATTTGTAATCCAAAGCTGAAGTGCTCCTGGTGAAACTCCGGTAACTTATTTACAACGCTTGAGGCACCAGGGTAGATAGGCCTCAAGGCTGCTCAGTGTCAGTTGCTCTGCTACTCCTCCGTGGAACCACAGATTCCAGTGAGGCCTGTATGTGAGTCTAACAAAAGTTAACAAAGGGTGGGCTGTAAACCGCTCACCAACTGGATCGGAGTTCCACGTGATCACTTTGATCCGGTGACTGTAGCTTGCCTCTCCTGGGTAACAAGGTCAACGGTCACTTCCTGTACAAGTCTTTAGGTTGTTCTGAGGTAATAATATACAGGTGCATTACCCATATTTGGTCACTATATGGCTCTGGTAGAGAACCACAGTATTGTCCATAAACCTTACATTAAAGTATATATAACCACATCAATAGGCAAGGATGTCAGTGCTACAAACTCCCCCTGCTTTAACTCTTTGGTCCACAGGAGCTATCCTGTGCACTCACAGCTGATACTACCATATCTGGTACAGATGTGCCAAGGGGTGAGATGGGGCTGTCCCCTACTAAATCAGTAGTTGAGGGACCAGACAGTTTAGGGTTTTTTTTGCTGACAAACTGGGATGCTTAAGAGCATGCGCCCAATGTATTGTAGGTCAGTCTGCGGGGTGGACGAATGTCTCTCTTTGCTCTTTGCACTTTCGGGGTATCCATTTCTCTCTGACAAGTATCTTCCACCCCTCTTTCAGTGTCTGCAGGTGGGGAGTAACTAAAAGTACTGAGCTCTTCTGTAGGATAAGTTACCGGTAAAAATTCTGGGGCCTCTGCTCTGAGAGTATCATTATTATCTTCCTCCACCTCCGAAAAGTTATCAGTTTCTGTAGGCCACAGACAACTCATCTCTATTTGGGAGTTCCTCCTCTGTATTTATCCTAACTGCCTCAGTGAGAGGCAAGAGGTGATTCTGGTGCCAGGTCTTCACTGGTCCAGTGTTTCCTTCTGGCTTCATTTCATACACTGGGAGCCCTGGAAGTTTCCTACACACAACATAAGGCTGCGATCTCCAGCGATCAGCCAGCTTATGTTTGCCTGGGATGCCTAGATTCCTTAGCAAATCCCGTTCATCTGGCTGAATATCTTGGACTCTCACTTTCAGGTAAACATTCCTTTTGTTCCTGTTTTCCCTGGAGCTCAATGTGGCTTGGGCCTGCCCATAAGCATTTTTCAAGTTCCTCCTCAGCCTATCCACATATCCTCTATGGGAGGTCTCTGATGTGTGATCCAAGGAGGTTCCAAAAGCCAGATCCACTGGTAATCGTGCTTCACGGCCAAACATTAATCGGTAGGGTGAATACTCAGTGGCGTCACTCTTGGTTCTATTGTAGGCATGGACCAGTGCCGTGATGTGTCTACTCCAGTGAGGTTTTTTTCTCCGCAGTTAATGTCCCAAACATATTCAGGAGGGTCCTGTTGAACCTTTCTGGCTGAGGGTCCCCTTGTGGGTGATAAGGAGTAGTCCTGGACTTCTATATGCCTGTTAAATCCAGCAGTCTTTTAATCAATCTGCTCTCAAAGTCTCTCCCTTGTTCCGAATGTATCCTTTGAGGTGAGCCATAATGGACGAAGAACTTTTCAACGAGAGTCTTTGCCACTGTGGTTGCTTGCTGGTCTCTAATGGGAAATGCCTGGGCATAACGGGTGAAGTGATCTGTTACCACTAATATGTCCCCTTGCCCACTTAGGTCAGATTCTAAAAAGAGAAAGTCTATGCAAACCAGGTCCATTGGGCCCTGGCTCTCCAGATGGCCCATTGGGGCAGCCCTCTGAGGCAATATATTCAGTTTTATGCACCTGAGGCAGGAATGCCTCAGGTGCATACTTTCCTCATGTAGGGCCAGTAGAATCTTCTTTCCTCATGTAGGGCCAGTAGAATCTGTTCTTCGCTAATTGAAGAGTCCTTTTGGTGGTTGTGTCGCTGCCACTTCTCTTCTGGATCATCGGAGGGGCCCCTTCGGTAGACCACCCCCTGTTACAATTGCAACTGATCCCATTCCTTCAATAACAGCCGGGCTTCCTTACTGGGGCTCTTCTGCAATACCGCAGACTGTTGGTGTTCCAATGCCTGCAGCACCATTCTGCACAATGGGTCTTCCTCTTGATCTCTCCTGAGATCCTTCCTGGATAGCTTGGGAAGACCTTCTTGCACATCTTGGGAGACATTGCAATAGCACCTGGGGACTCCCACTGAGGACACTCCTATTTCTTCGGTTCTGGCCCCACTTTTTCCATATTGACTCGTCCCTTCACACAGGGCTCTTACCCCTTCTGGGGTAAGCTGAGTCCAGTCTTCTGAGGGATCCTGAGGGTTGTGGGGTCTTCTGGACAGAGCATCCACATCTCAGTTACCAACTTCTGGTCTATACTTCAGGCTGAAGGTAAATGCTGAAAGAGCGGCTAGCCACCTGTGACCAGTGGCATCCAGCTTTGCAGTGGTGAGCAAGTAAGTGAGGGGGTTGTTGTTTTTCTTCACTACAAATTCAGTCCCGTGCAGGTAGTCCTTCAGCTTGTCTACCCCTGCCCACTTCAGAGCCAGAAATTCAAGCTTGTGAGTAGGATAGTTTTTTCAGCAGGAATCAAACTTCTGCTCATATAGGTAATGGGTCGCAGGTGCCCTTCATGCTCTTGGTAGAGCACTCCTCCCAGCCCGTCTCGACTGGCATCCACATGCAACTCGTAAGGCTTGGTAGGGTCGGCATAGGCCAAAACCAGAGCAGTGGTACGGCTCCATTTCAGCTGTCTGAAGGCTTCTTCACATTCTGGAGTCCACTGATCCTGGATGGATTCTTTTTTTCTTCTGGGCCCTTCTTTTGGCTTTCCCGACTGATCTGGGTTTTCACTAGTCTCTTCATGATTCTTTAGAAGCTCAGTGAGTGGGGGGGCTATTTTTGCGAACCCTTCCACGAACCTTCTGTAGTATGAACAAAACTCCAAAAATGACCTGAGTTCAGTTACGTTGGTGGGCCTGGGCCAAGAAGTGAAAGCTTCCAACTTCTTGGGATCAGTCGCTACTACCTCTTCAGACACAATGTGTCCCAGGTAATTCACTGAGGGCTGGTAGAACTGGCATTTCTCCATAGAGAGCTTCAAGCCTTCCTCATGAAGTCTCTTCAGGGCCTTTTCGAGGCGTTCTTCATGTTCTTCCAATATTCTTCCAAACACTATTATGTCATCCAGGTAGACCAGTACTTCTATTAGGTTCATGTCACCCACAGTTTTTTCCATCAATCTCTGGAAAGTTGCTGGGGCCCCAGACAGTCCTTGTGGCATCTGGTTGAACTCAAAAAATCCCACCGGGGTGATGAAAGCAGTCTTCTCTCGATCTTTGGGGCACATGGGAATCTCATAATATCCACTCTTCAAATCCAGCACACTGAACCACTTTGCTCCCGATAGGCTCTGTAGAGCATCCTCTATCCAAGCTGTGGTGTACTGGTCAGGAATCAATGCATAGGCGTAGAGACCCATTCTTCTTTCTCACCACCACTATTGGGGAGGCATAAGGACTCCTGGACTCCTGGATAATGCCAGTTCTCTTGAGTTCAGCCAATTGCTCTCTCAGATCTTACAGATCTCCCAATTGGATTTGCCTGGCCCTTTCTCTAAAAGGCTTGTCCTTCTCTAGCTGAATTTGATGCTAATCCCACATAAAACTCACTTTTTGAGAATGTGTCCCTCCATCTTAGAAGTTGGGCCTTAGCTCTTTCCCTCCAGGCAGGGGTAAGTGGCATGTCCTTGGGACAGAACTCTTCTTGGGGATCTCTGCCGCTGATCCTTCCTTCAAGCTACATGCTGAGACTGGGGTTGCTGGACTAACATGCCCTAACAGTAATCTGGATGGCACCCTTAGTGGCATAGAATCTACGTTATGGACAGTGACTGAGACCCTGCCGTGAGCCCTATTCAATGTCCTGGTGGGCAATACCTCTGGGATAAGTTCTAGCCCCTTCTTGACTCTCTGACTTGCATTCTCAAGGACAACAAAAGGACCTGGCTTCTTCCAACTCAACCTTACAAGGGCCCTCAGGTAGACTACTTCACCGGGCTGGACCCATTTCTTTCTCCTCTCCAAGAGCCCAATTTTCCCCACTCCCTCTTCAGGAGCCGCCTCTTCCTGATTTAGATCTTGGTATGTCTGGGCCAACATCGGATGTATTTTAGTAGGGGGGGGCCCTTCTGGAGTACCAGCGGTGTAAGAAGCATAAGGGAAATTTTGTCAGCGCCCGGGGGGACGAGGGCACACTACGGCCAAGGTGTCAAATGTCTCAGCCTCTCCTGCTGTACTTGGGTCGAACGCGAGTCTGACTGACAGGTAGCCATCATATGGAAAGTTCTGAGTGCTTAACCCCCATATTTCCAGTTCCTCCAATTTCTGTAGCGCCAGGTGCTTAAGATGTCGGTCGTAGAAGTCCCTGTACAATAAAGTCACTTCAGTCCCTCCAGTATCCAGCAGAGCCTTTGTATAGATCCCCTCAACTTGAATGGGGACAATCGGGGAGGGTCCCACCAGCTTTGGGGGTATCCCACTGAATGTGGTACCTTTGGCCTGCTTGGTGGCCTGTATTTTCACCCTAGGTTTTAGGGGTCTCTCTCTCTTCCGTCATTGCTTCTCTGCACCACCTGAGGTTTGATGTGTGGGAGCCAGTGTGGATTTAATTACAGCACCTGGGCGCCCAGTTGACTTCTTTACTGGGGCCCTCTGAAGTTTTCCGCCGGCTGCTTGAACTTTGCCTCAGCTATTGGACTTGGGCACACTCGCTTGAGATGTCCTACTCCTCCACATTTCAAACAGATTCTTTGTACTGGTTTTGTGGGGCGGTTAGAGGTCTCCAGAGCCTTTTGTGATGAGACTTCTTCTGTCTGGGGGTTTGCTAGACGATTCATCAACATTCTCATCATCTCTAGTATTTCTTTCTGTGCCTGGATCAACTTCTGCAGCCCAGTCTGACTTGTGGAAAGGTGGTGAGTAGGCGAAAGCCATGATCCTTGTTCTGTGCCTGCTGCCAGTACACTGAGTTCCCAGGTGTCTGAGGGGACATCTACCAGCTGCACTTTAACACTTGAGGTACTAGGGGATTGAAGTTTCCTCTGTTTTTGGTCCCTCTCAATCGCCATCTTATACGCTTCATTCACCTTCTCGATGAGTACCTCATTTCTAGTGGAGGAGTCTTCCAAATACTGCCTCAGAGACATCTTGATATTATCACTCCTCAATCCTGTAGTCACAGACCTCTGAAATTTCCTCTGAATAAGCTCAGCGCCAAAGTGTTCTCCAATTCCTTCTTCCTGACTTGCAGAAAGCAAGCGGTCCTTGAGCTCAATAGCCCGGAATAGGAAGTTTTGAGGAGTCTCTTTACTATCCTGAGTCATATTCATCAGTCTATGATACAGTTCAGCGGTGGCTTCCTCCTCATAGTAACTTTTCAGTATCCTCATTAACTGGTTCAGGGCCATTCCAGTCTTTCTCTCCAACATGTCCCTGACACTCGAACCAGGGCTGATAGCATGGATTACAGCCTCTCTAATTTCGGATTCCGGATATCCTTTCTGTAACCCCAACTCTACTTGGTGTAGGAGGCTGGTGTAAGACAGTTTGTCCTTCTGCCTTTTTTTCTCCTATCTGGCTGTCAATGTGGAAATCTTTCCGGGTAGTTACTTCCTGCAAGCGACCCAGAGTGCATCTTTTCTGCGCCTTCACAGGGTTCAGCATCACCTGGTCATCTGTCTGATCCTCCAGAGAGGCACATATCCCACTGATGCATTCAGCCATCAATCTGGAGGTCTCCTGAAACTTCTCTTGTATATCACGATACTGTCTCTTTAGATCGGCCAACTGTTGTTCCGCCTGTGATTTCATAGAAGCTCCAACTTTCCTATCTAAAGGTTCCAACTGCTTCTGACTGGGAGAGTCCCCTTTTTGTTTGATTGGGTGTGTCTGTAGGAGTTCTGTCCTTTCAGACAATTTTATACTGGCACCATGGAAGCTTTCAGGGATATCCTGTCCCCACGCTATCAGTGCGTAGGTGCAACCGGTGCCATGGTCTGTTTTCACTGCGACCACATATGCCTTTTTGTCTGGGGACAATGCTTGTTCACCTCTTTGACCTGTTTCTCTCCCCAGTCGCTTCCTGGAAGTTCGATGGCCATGATCGCTTCTGAGCTTGTCCCTTCTGCTTCGCACCATTGGACCGCTTTGACTAGATCCATGGTAATACCAAGGGACGGGCTTGCTAGTAGAGTGGCAGATCTCAGACGAGCCCCCACATGTAGCACTGACCCCCGAAGGAGCTGCTGGTTTGAATTGGGCCTGCACTCTACCGAGAAACCCCACTAACTTGACTCTATTCCCTTGGCACAGCTGTGGTGCAATGTAATACAGTACAATATAGGACAATGCAAAGTACCTGTGTTATACCCTCAGGATCCACTGGCTCCACCTGGTGGGGAAAAACAGTACTCCACACAACTGGATATTTAACCAGAAATATCTTTACTGCAAAATATTTAAACAGGTGATTACAGAAATTGTGCTGTCATCCCAACATAGGATGACGGCACAATATATTTCAATATAAAACAATATAAAATGTATATTTATATAAATAAACCTGGGAGCTCCCTCTGCTTTAAAGGCTATATGTGAGGCCACACTTAAAGTACTTTATCCAGGGTCTTCTTTCTTTGCTAGCTAAAGTCACTCCTTTGTATTTATAATCCAAATTCTATGGAGGGTTAAGCTGAAGTTCTCCTGGTGTAACTTTGGTAACTTATTTACAACGCTTGAGGCACCAGGATAGATAGGCCTCAAGCCTGCTCAGTGTCAGTTGCTCTGCTACTCCTCCGTGGAACCAAGATTCCAGTGAGGCCTGTATGTGAGTCTAACTGCGTGAAAAAGTTAACAAACGGTGGGCCATAAACCCGCTCACAACCTGGATTCAGTTCCACGTGATCACTTTGATCTGTTGACTGTAGCTTGCCTCTCCGTCAGCTGGGCCAGACACTCTGTATCGCTCCACTGATTCAATCTGGTTCTCTGATCCTCCGCTGAGTATCTCTGGACCTTCTCAATCCGGTCACCATCTTTCAGGCTCCGTCAGGTCACTTTACAAACAAACAGGCTGACGTTCCGTGATGGCTGCAGGCCGCTGTCTCCGGGAGGTCTCCTGACAGATCTGCACAGGCAGTTAATGCAATCCCAGGAGACCTAAAATGGCTGCTCAGGTCCCTTTTATCCCCTACCCAGCATGCACTGTGTAAGAGAGTGTTTATGGGTAGGTCACACAGACTCCTGAGTAACAAGGTCAACCTTCTGAATCCAAACAACGGTCACTTCCTGTACAAGTCTTAAGGTTGTTCTGAGGTAATAATAAACAGGTGCGTTACCCATATTTGGTCACTTGATGGCTCTGGTACAGAACCATAGTAATGTCCATTTACCTTGACTTAAAGTATACATAACCACATCAATAGGCAAGGATGTCAGCGCTACACATGTAACTATATGAGTGCACTGATTGGCGCAACTGCAATCCATCAATACAACAATTCTGTCTGCCACAATGTGTAAATAAGTAGGTTTTCTCCTTTACTGATGGGCACTGATAAGGCGGCACTGATGAAGTGGCACCAATGAGGTGGCACTGATGGCACTGATGATGGGCACTGGTAGGCAGCACTAATGGGCACTGGTAGGAGGCACTGATTGGTGGCACTAATATGCAGTACTGATGGGCATTAATAGGTGGCACTGATGGGCACTGATAGATGACACGGATGGGCATTGAAAGGCTGCACTCATGGGTACTTATGGGTGGCACTAATAGGCAGCACTGATGGGCACTGTTAGGTGGCACTGCTGGGCACTGATACATGACACTGATGGGCACTGATATGCTGCACTGATAGATGGCATTGATAGGCATTACTGATGGCACTGGCACTGACAGGCATTGGGGACAGACACTGATTGGCAGCTGCCTGGGCACTGATTTGCAGCTGCCTGGGAACTGATTGGCAATTCCCTGGTGGTCTAGGGTGGCATACCTAGTGGTCCAGGGTGGTGCCAATCCCTGGCGGTCCTGGCAGGATCCTGGTGGTCCTGGATGGGCATCCAAGGGGAACTGTGCTGATAAACAATCAGTACACACCCACCCTGTCAGGAGACCAGCTGATTGTCTCTCCTCTACTCACATGTGTCAGACGTGAGTGAGGAAAAGCCGATCAATGGCTCTTCCTATATACATCGTGATCAGCTGTTATTGGACATGGATGATAATGTGGTAAAGAGCCTCCATCAGAGGCTTTTTACCAAGATCAGTGTAGCAGTGTGTCTGACTGACACACCGCACCACCAATTGCCGTGATGTGTGCCCCCAAAGGCACGCAAGAACATTTGTTCTGGGTGGACGTCATATGACAGCCTCCCAGAATGAGAGCCGCACTGCCTAGCCATCATTTGACGGCCGGAACGTGTGAGGTGGTTAAGATGCACATCCAAGAGCCTTTTAAAAATATCAAAAAACCCCTGTGCAGTTTAAGGTTAAACCGCTTCTCTTCCAATCTCATTGTGTGGCCCATGTTCTCTTATACTCCATGAGTCTGAACAATTTTTTCCTATGCTGGGATCACCATTGATGTATTTGTGAATCACTATCTGTCACACAGGGCTTGCAGCAAGGGCAGAAGATCTCATCTGTGTTGCAGCGTAATGGCTAATAGATCTTGGAACAACTGTATGCGCGCCCCTTCGTATTGCAGGCGGTCATGGTTACGTGCGAGCCTCTTCTTTTTGAGTGAAACTCACTAAGCAGCACACCACATCTCTGAGCGGGTCCATGTCCCTACCCCTTGGCCTCAGCGCTCTGTGACATCACTCCATCTCCACTGGTGCATCTGGAGGCCTGCCCAATAGGGTGTTAAAGATAGCCCAAATGGCAGCTTGTAACTGAGGTCCCTCCACCGTTTCAGGGATGCCTCTCACACGTAGATTATGCTTGCGTCCCCTGTTATCCAGATCTTCCATGTGCCTATGCATGTCCATGAGGTGCTGGACATGTACACTTGAGACCTGCTGCACTTGTTGTATAGCTGCTCCATGTGTCATGGTTGCAGCCTCCACCCGTTCCACTCTAGAAGCCACTGCTCTGATGTCTGATATGAGATCAGATATGGCCGCAAAAAGAGTGTTTTTAATGTCTGTGGCCACCAGGTGTAGGTCTGCTAAGTTTAGAGGTTTGTGAGCTTTGCATACCTGCCACCGCGGAGGCTCCCTAGAAGTCAGCTGGGGTAGCTGGAGTACTGCGTTCCGTGGTCTGGGATGCGGCCTGCATGTCCTTCCGAGAGCGGAACATCGCTGGGATATTGATGCTGAGCTGTGTGGACCAGTCCTGCACCAGTCGGGAGGTTTACGAGCTTCTCCCGGTCATTTTCTCAGGCTGAGAGGAAGGTCCTTCCCGCTGATGGTAGCTTCTTAGGAGGCCTGGGCGGCGGAGCTCTCAGACTATGCTGCCATCTTTCTCCAGTGCCAGGCCACGCCCCCCCCCCCATGAATCACTATCATATCTCCTCTCAAGTGTAATTTCTCCAGCAAGAATACATGTTGTGCTTGCAGGTGTTCCTTATAATTGAGGGTGTCCAGTCCCCAGAGTTTTATAAAGTGGTAGGTTTATAGTTTTATCTCTGGAGTATATCCCTTTTTTATTCATGCTAATATTCTACCAGCTTTGATAGCTGCAGCTTGACATTGCATGCTATTGCTCAATCTACCATCTACTAGGACCCCCGTATCTTTCTCCATTCTTGATTCCCAGACGGTTATCCCCCTAGTGAGTAGTTTTTTTTGCCCCCAAGTGTATTACTGACATTGCACCCATGATCCACCCAAACCAGATAACTGATAACAGGCCTAAAATTACTGTTCACACTCCAACATGCGTGTTGATAATGTGTAGAAAAATGTAAGCTTCAGTGTGCAGGCACCCTTACAATTTCTGTTTATTTTAATATATGCGTGCCTGTGGGGGTGGGGGAGGCTCATATATATGTATTTTGAGGGGTTAAAGTACATGATTTTAACTTTATTTTCTTACACTTTATGTTTTATCACATAAGGACACAAATCCCTTATGTAATACTTTTTTGGGACACCCTGAGACCCCTGATGTCTTCCCTGCCCTCCATTAAATGAATGGAGTGCAGATCATGCTCCTTTAGCTTCTTCCCAGTGGCACCAGTGCCTTTTTACCGATCACTTTTGGATTACAAATAAACAAGGGAGATCTACAAACAGACATTCACTGGTCTCCCTAATGGAGGCTGCCATTGCTGAACTCTTCTTGGAGAATGCTAGTTCTTTGGCTGTGCAGATTATTTTATATTAGAGTTGTCTGACTCCAATTATACAGGAAATATTTCTTCCACTGATTTACTGAAGTCGCACACAGCAAGGTATCTATAAGTTTAGGGGTTAAATGTGTAATAGTGGTCATGCACTCTTCACTTCAAAAAGTGCTTAACCACTTAAGCCCCGGACCATTTTGCAGGCCAAAGACCAGAGCACTTTTTGTGATTTGGCACTGCGTCACTTTAACTGCCTCTTCTCCAGAGTGACTACCTGTAATCTATCAGTCCTCATATCTGAGATCTTCTGTCCTCCTTGCTCATTTAGTTGCCATTTTCTGAACTCTTTCTAATTCATTGACTTCTTTCCTGAGGATTGGTGACCAAAACTGAACTGTATATTCAAGATGAGGCTGAGCCAGTGTATTGTAAAGGGGGGAGAATTATTCATTTATCTCTGGAACGATTAAATCCGCAAAGCAAATTGCTTATAAATAGCCCCATGAAAATGTATCTGATTATAAGTGCTTAGCAAATAGGTCATCTGATCCCAATGACATTCTCTGATTGAGATATAACTAGATAAACAATCTATAGTCAAAAAAAGTACAAAACATTCCATATACTTGTTACCTATAATAAATGTCATTTTTTAAAGCTGTCTCGCTATGTAAAAGAAGTCCAGTACAAGGATCCGAATGGCAAGGTCATGATTTTTAATGATAAAGGAGAACTGCCCAGCCCAATGCTAATCGTAAATTGGATTACAAGAATTGAAGGTAGAAATATCACTGATTGTATGATTGTTTGTCACTTTGATGAGTCCCTTTCAGAGGGTCAGCAACTTACACTAGAACCAGAGCGAATATCATGGAAAGGAGACAAGGTGAGTTACACTGGGGAAGCTGATCCACAACTTATAAACGATATAACTTAGAAACATACTAGTTTTGACCCTAAAGCCCATCTCCAGGCAAAACCTAACCCCCTCCCCCATCCTGTTCATAGACGGCCAACATTCCCTGACTCGTTCCATGGTGATTAGATGAAGGTGCCAGTGCTGGTTGCGTGGATATAAATGCCGGGATATGTTCCCATCACTCATTATAACTGAAGAAGTGGATAAACTACAAAACATCTTCTATATTATAGAACAAGTCCAGCTGAACGTGACTGACTACTATTACCTCCCCCCTCCTCATCACACAGACTGGGACATAGACATTTATAGAAGGACCCCGACTCCTGTGTACAGAAGAAGATAAAAGACTTTGGAGTGGAATGACTGTCAATATTATCCACGGGCAGATTCTATCCAGGCCTTTCGAATTCATCTGACTATAAAGAAAAAAAACAAAAGTTTTGAGTAGTACCGTAATTACTAAAAAAAAAAAAAAAAAACATGGCACTTCTGGATTTATGTATGAGTGACACTAAAATGTGGTCAAATGCGGTTGATTTGCTCTTTGGACTTCTAAAGCAGCACTTATACTTGTACTGATAGTTTTGTTGCTGTAATCCTGAAAGGATTTTGCTAGTACTCCTAGATGTCTATTTCTGTCTTCTGGTTCAGAGAATATGCTGTGCTATCCAATCTAATGAAGGGCCACCTTCTGGAATGTCCATGTGTTTCCACCAAGGTATACTGTACATGCTGCATCATTTTATACATCAGAAGCTTGGCTTACCTACACTATTATATCTGTACTTTTGCTCTTGAATAGACCATAACACTCTATATTATCTCAGGTCCTAAGGGGTCAATGCTCCGAGGAATGTCTTCCAGGGTTCCGAAAATCTGTAAGAGAAGGATATCACCCATGTTGTTATAATTGTGCTCCATGTTCAGAAGGAGAAATATCAAACCATTCTGGTAAGCTTTATGTTTCTTAAATATAAATTCTGTTACTGAATTAGAAAATGAAAACATTTAAAGTCCTTTAATTTGATTCTGTACACACATGGCCATCACTGGGGCTGAAGGTTCTTTGGTTTTTAGTAGGGCATCATCACACTTTATTTATGACTAAAGCTTTCTTGAGATATTCAACATATTCTGTATATTGTTCCAACATTTTTTTTTTTAAATATATGGCTTTTAATCCATATAGAATATTACCATCTTAACTACAAAAACCTTTAAGGCAAACCACCAGACTGCCCTTTAACAGATTTACTGCTACAGAGCAGCCCCCCTGTGCAGGATCACGTATATACACGATTCTGCACTTCCACCTGCAGGGGGTGCGCATGCCCAACCAGCAGGCTTCTTCTGCTGTGATTAAACACAGCAGAAGCCGATCTGCGGGTGCTGGGTACTGGATGTCTGCTGGCACCCATTGATCATCAGTAAAAGACACAGAACTGAGTTCCGCCTATGTGAGCAAGGCAGATCTCTGTTCTGACAAGGGGGGGGGGGGGGGTGGATTCTGCATCTCTGAAAAGTGCAGAATAAATCCATCTCTTCCCCTAGTAAAAGCAGCACACACAGTACACAAAAACACTGGCTAGGCACACAGCTAACCCTTTTATCGCCCCTTCCCAGCCAGTGTCATTAGTGCATTGACATTGCCTATTTTTAGCACAGATTACTTTATAAAGTAAAAACGTGATAATTACTGCGCTAAAATTGCGGTGGAAAGTTGCGTACAGCAGCTACATACAAATGTGACAAAAATTAATAAAAACCAAAAAGGACAAATGTAGCGCTAAAATAAAAGTAAAATATAAATAGTGAAATATAAAAAAGAGTCCACTAGAGTTTATCTGAATGAACAATGGTTTCTTGGAGCTGTAAGATCAATCCTGCATGGAGAAAAGCAGCAGACAGCTGTGTATAGATGAATGGTAAGGTCCGGATAAACTGGTATGATGAAATACTCTTACCGGAAACGATGGACCTGCGTGTCAGCGACACCAGATCGTACGAGCGTATAGCGATAATCGCTTGGAGCGGCCGACTCTGTGAGGTCCTTCACTATCCAGGAGCGTCTAAGGGGATCGACATCAAGGAGGATCAGCAGACCGAGAGGTTGACAGCCAAGGCATCCAAAAAAGTGTTAGCATGTAGGAACATAAAAGAAAAAAAGGCTCCCAATGGTGTAGAATCAAAGGAATCGATGGGCGTTTTTATTTAAAAAAACGCCAAATACATAAAATAAGTATAAGAAATGTGATCACATGGTTAAAAAGCAATATAGAAGGCGTGAGAAGCATCCCTACGCGTTTCGTCCAAAAATAGGACTTCAACTCGGGCATCAAACAGCTCTCCCATATTGCTAGACTATATATATATATATATATACTTATCCTCACTTAGTGCACCAATGACAACGCCCAGAAAGGTCAGTGAGCAAATTAGCCAATGAGAGAGGTCATAACCAACCACGCACCAATATCAATAATAGACATAGGGCACCAGAATATATCATGTTAATAGATCAATCAATCCCCACAGAGACCATATAAATTCCCCCAATCATAATGAAACTAAAAGTAAAACCAGATGTGTCATATTAAGACTAGCCAATCAAGAGCCTGTTTAGGGTAGTTAGATCAAACCACCCACTAGAATTGTCCAATAGTGGGTGGACTTATACGTACCCCATCCAAATCTGTATCTTCCAGAGGGGACACCATTAAACCATGTGGCGATGGTTATATAAGCGATCCATCAGCCTGTATGGCGTGGAACACAAAAAGAGTTTTTCAAAAACGCCCCCTGTCAGTGTCTCCCCGCCTGCGCTTCACACGCCTACCCGGCATGGAATGCAAACGGCAGAAAACGGAAGAGGAAGGACGCGCCACTTCCGTTTGCACCAGGTAACAAGTAACATGGGGCGCGGATGAAGGGAAATGGCGTCACTCGAGTCTGCGTGCCAACGTGTGTGGAGCGCATGCGGAAATGACGTTGTCCCGGAAGAGAGGGCAGCCACGCGAGACACAACAGTCTCAAAATAGGATGCAATAGACTCAGTCTGCCCTCCAACTCCACCCAATGGGAAACCACACTAAAATGGATAAATATTGAAAAAAATAAACAAACAAATAAAAATAAAGGACATGAAATTAAAAATAGAAAAATGTATTAGAAATGCAAAATAGATGAATAATGGGAAAAAATTTAATAAAAAATGGAAAATAAATAATGAAAAAGAAAAATTTAATAAAAATAAATAATAAAGTAAAAAAATTGTGAAAAAGAAAATGAAAAGTGAAAAATGAATAATAGATAAAAAAGTGAAATGGGAATTGAGAAATGAATGATGGATGAAAAAGTGAAATAAAATAATAAAAGATTAATAATAAGAGACTAATAGAATAATGGGAAAATAATGGAGTGAAAGAGTGAAATGAAAATTGAAAAATTAATAATGAAAGAAAAAGTGAAATAGGATAATAAGAAAATAATAATAATAAAAGAATAATAGGAAAATAATGGATGAAAAAGTGATGTGTAAATTGAATAATAGATAAAAAGGTTAAATAGGATGATAAGAGAGTAATAATGAGAGAATAATAAGATAATAAGATAATAAGATAATAGGAGAATAGGTGGATGAAAAGGTGAGAGAGAGAAAAAAGGAGAAGGAAAAGTTATTTTGACACTCAAGACTTATTAATAAATGAATGTATGTCCCATTCAACGTTTAAGCCAAAGGGTGAATAAGTCTTGAGGTGGAAAATCCAAAAAGTTTCCAATCTGTATACGCCACGTATGCGAGACTCGCCCCTCCAGTGCGGAACAAATCTGTCAATTATGACAAACTGTGTTCCACTCGGGTCTTGGCCATGATGTTCTGAATAGTGACGGGGAACGGTGTGGTTGGTCTTACCCCCCCTAATATTAGCCAAATGGAGAACGTGCGATTGGTGCGGCCTATATATTGTTTGTTACAGGGACATGTCAACATGTACACAATATATTTAGATGCACAGGTGGTAAAATGTTACATGTGATAAGTACGTTGAGTGACCATAGATGTGAATGTCTCGCTTTTACATCTACCACACACATTGTTTAGACAAACATTGCATTTCCGACACGGATAATAACCCTTACAGTGTTGGAAAAAGGGAGTATGTTTAGGTGGATCAATGGTGTTAGGGGCAATTTGTCCCTGGATGGAACGAGCCCCCCTAAAAATAGCTTGGAATGCTAGAACTCAGAATCCTATCACTCAGAAGTACATTCCAGTGTTTCTGAATGATGTTTTTAATTTGTCTGGATTGGACTGAGTATGACGTAAAAAACGACCACTTAAATTTATTTCCATTGTCAGTTTACTGATTGGGTACAAGGAGAAAATCTCTATCTAATTTAGATATTCTATAAATTTCAGCCCTTAGATATAGGGACTGATAATATTATCGCTTGTGCATGAAAATCGTCTACCCTTGTGCAGTTTCATCTCAGCCTAAGAAACTGGCTCCGAGGGACAGACTTAAGCCACGAAGGATGGTGACAGCTATCGACTGGAATGTAACAATTCCAGTTGGTATTTTTAAAGTAGGTCTTAAATTCAAGGTGATGGTCAACCGCTCGAATCTCAAGATCTAAAAAGTGAATGGAGGTAGTACTAGCCTCATAACTTAGGCTAATACCTCTATCATTCTCATTGAGAGAGATCATGAAAGTATCAAGAGAGGTATGATCACCATCCCACAGGAGGAGGATGTCGTCTATGTACCTAGCCCACAGGACCAATTTGGGTGGCTGTAGGGCATAGACAACATCCTCCTCCCATTTGGCCATAAAGAGATTGGCCAGACTGGGGGCAGATTTAGCTCCCATAGCCACACCCTTGGTTGGTAAAAAATAATTTGTCGTTAAACCAAAAGTAATTATGCTGAGTAGCAAATTTAAAAAGGTTGAGAATTAAATTGCGTTGAAGAAGGGGTAAAGCCGTATTCTGGTGAAGATAGTATTCTGTGGCTTTAAACACCAAATGGTGGGGAATAAAGGTATACAGAGAGGCCACATCAGCCGTTGCCAAAATCATACCTTGTTTGAAATCAATGGATTGTAATTTCTTCATGGTGTCACCATTATCCTTCAAATATGAAGGCATACAGCAAACCAATGGTTGGAGATGGAAGTCTACATATTTCCCAATCCTGGACATCACAGAGTCAATGCCACTGACTATGGGACTTCCAGGAGGGTCAACTGGGTCTTTATGTACCTTAGGGAGGTAGTAAATGGTTGGAATACGGTGCACTGAAGGAACCAAGTAACTGCGTTCTTTTTTGTCTAGAATGCCCAAGGAATAACCCTCTCCAACCAGTCCCAATAAGGAGTTTTTAAATTTGGTGGTAGGGTCACAATTAAGGCGACTGTATGTCTTGCAATCACCTAGGATTGTGTCCATCTTAGCCACATATTTCTCTTTGTCTAATATGACTATAGCACCCCCTTTATCGGCCGGGCGTATAGTCAGATTTTTTTTGTTCGCAAAGAGATTTGAGACCCTTTTTAAGATTGGGGTCAACATAATCCTTTTTCTTTGGCAATCCGTCTAAATCTTTCAGTACAAGACTCCAGAATATACTGATAGCCGGAGCCATAGTACAGTACCAGAGGGATTAAATAAAGACAGACTGGCAAGACCTGAATGTACATACCCACCTGCACGCCTTATCTGGGGTTGGGAAGGGCAAGACAAAAAGTGACGTTGGATATTTAACTTTCTGATAAATTTCTGGACATCAATAATAGTGGAGAACTTATCCAATGTCTTAGGGGGAACATATTTAAGGCCCCTGTCTAACACAGACTTCTCTGCGTCTGTAAAGGTAACCTAACTTAGATGGAAAAGGCCTTGGCCTGCTAGGTTCTTTTTCTTTTTGCCTTGGACCCTCCTACCCCCTCGGGTGCCTCTTTTGTGGAGGACTTCCCAAATACTCTTGGGTTGACCCTGGAAAACCTGATTGGTAAGAAGGCCCAGGTTGGGATTCATTATATCTGTAAGGTGAACGTGAACAGAGGTCTTCATCTCTGTTGTCATGACCATATGTATCTTGATATGTAGTATGGGGTGGTTTACCCTGTAACGGTAAAAACCTATTCTGAGTATGAATCGGGGTACATGCTGAATAATCATATTTGTACCTCTCTCGACTATACTCCCCTCGTTGGTCATGCCAATCCGATGTAGATCTCCTACTGGTTTCATTATGATTAGAATTTCTTCCCCTACCTCTAGGTTTTCCTCTACCGGTATTTTCCCCACCTCCTCCCCTATTGATGGGACGATAGGAGGGATAAGGGATTATCCCCGGGTGGGGACAATTATTGGGTTCATAGGAGTTGTAGGCTCTATTCCTTGGAGCCTGTGGGGGATAGTACGCCATACCAGGTCCATCTTGGACTGAAGGTTCGGGAAGTAACCTCCTGGTGACTGCAGGGCTATGAGGCTGGGTAACCTCCATTAGCGGGACCTCCTCCTGAGTTGGTATTGCAGAGGCAAAGCTTTTTTTGGCCACCAAAGACCAAATTCATCTTATAGTCAGTAAGATCACGGTTATATTTCTTTTGTTTTTTATTCCGTTGATCTTTTTCCTCTTTCTCCAAATGATTTCTCAATGTGGTGGAAAGGGAAATATATTCAGATGTAGTGCTAAAAGGGGATAATTTATCCTTAAGTTCCTTGATTTCTTTGTCAATTACAGACAATTTTATTTGTTTCCTTTCATTCAAGAAACCTAGGAGTGTAATCCCCACTTCATTGAAATAACGGAACCAGGAGTCTATATCTGAATCTCCTTGTTGGGGAAATAGATCCCAACGGAGTCCCTTTGGAACCATTTTCTCCTTAATGTATTGTTCCAGGAAAGCTTGATCCCATTGGAGATGAATTTCAGCAGTCATCAGATTTTTTAATCTAGTGAACATCCCACCTATTTCTGAATCAGAACTGGTGGTTACAAACACTCCATCTGTGTTAAGTGCTCTAGTGGTCCTATATTCAAATACATCTATAGTGCACCAAAAAATTAACAAAAAAATAGCAATAGCAGCAATAAACAAGGTCAAAATGTAACAAGGAAAAACGTGATAATTACTGCTCTAAAATTGCGGTGGAATGTTGCGTACAGCAGCTACATACAAATGTGACAAAAATTCATAAAAACCAAAAAGGACAAATGTAACACTAAAATAAAAGTAAAATATAAATAGTGAAATATAAAAAAGAGTCCACTAGAGTTCATCTGAATGAACAATGGATTCTCGGAACTGGAAGCTCAATCCTGTATGGAAAAAAGCATTTCTATTTTATATTTCATGTCCTTAATTTTGTATTTTTTATTTGATTGTTTATTTTTTTCAATATTTATCCATTTTAGTGTGGTTTCCCATTGGGTGGAGTTGGAGGGCGGACTGAGTCTATTGCATCCTATTTTGAGACTGTTGTGTCTCACGTGGCTGTGCTCTCCTCCGGGATGACATCATTTCCGTATGCGCTCCACACATGGTGGCACGCAGGCTCAAGTGACGCCATTTCCCGTCGTCTGCGTCCTGTGTTACTTGTTACCTGGTGCGAACGGAAGTGACGCGTCCTTCCTATTCCATTTTCCACCACTTGCGTTCCACGCCGGGTAGGCGTGTGAAGCGCAGACGGGGAGACACTGACAGGCGGCATTTTTGAAAAACTCTTTTTGCGTTTCACGCCATGCAGGCAGGTGGAAAGCTTATATAACCATCGTCACATGGTTCAATGGCGTCCCCTCTGGAGAATACAGATTCGGATGGGGTACGTATAAGTCCACTCACTATTGGACAATTCTAGTGGGTGGTTTGATCTAACTACCCTAAACAGGCTCTTGATTGGCTAGTCTTAATATGACACATCTGGTTTTACTTTTAGTTTCATTATGATTGGGGGAATTTATATGGTCTCTGTGGGGATTGATTGATCTATTAACATAGATATATTCTGGTGTCCCATGTCTATTACCGATATTGGTGCGTGGTTGGTTATGACCTCTCTCATTGGCTAATTTGCTCACTGACCTTTCTGGGCATTGTCATTGGTGCACAAAGTGAGTATAAGTATATATATATATATATATATATATATATATATATATAGTCTAGCAGTATGGGAGAGCTGTTTGATGCCCCAGTTGAAGTCCAGACGAAATGCATAGGGATGCTTCTCACGCCTTCTATATTGCTTTTTAACCATGTGATCACATTTTTTATACTTATTTTATGTATTTGGCATTTTTTGAAATAAAAACGCCCATCGATACCTTTGATTCTACACCATTTGGAGCCTTTTTTTCTTTTATGTTACTACATGCTACTTTCTCCTTCTGCTTATTGACCGTTCGGAGAAACACTTTGTTGGATGCCTTGGCTGTCAACCTCTCAGTTTGCTGATCCTCCTTGATGTCGTTCCCTTTGGACGCTCGTGGATAGTGAAGGACCTCACACAGTCGGCCGCTCCAAGCGATTATCGCTATACGCTCATGCGATCTGGTGTCGCTGACACGCAGGTCCATTGTTTCCGGTAAGAGTATTTCATCATACCAGTTTATCTAGACCTTACCATTCATCTATACACAGCTGTCTGCTGCTTTTCTCCATGCATGATTGATCTTCCAGCTCCAAGAATTAATTGTTCATTCAGATGAACTCTTTTTTATATTTCACTATTTATATTTTACTTTTATTTTAGTGCTACATTTGTCCTTTTTGGTTTTTACTGTATACAGTGTCAAAAGTGTCAGTTAGTGTCAGATTATATGCCACAATATCTCAGTTACTCTATAAGTCGCTGTTCACTAATAGAAAAAAAAACTTAAAATAAAATTGTCATAAATCATAAATATATACCACAGTTTGTACACCACAGTTCAAATAAACCAATCTCAATATATGCTTATTGGGATATATATATATTTATTTTCCTTTTTTTTTTTTTTTTTTACTAAAAACATGTAGCAGAATACACATTGGCATGCATTTATGAAGAAATTAGATTTTTTTGAAAAATATTTATTGAATTTTTTAAAGCAGAAAGTATTTTTTCAAGATTGTTGGTCTTTTTTTGTTTATAGTGCAAAAAAATAAAAACACAGACATGATCAAATAATGACCTGCTCATGAAGGGGGGTAAATCTTTTGGAGGTCAAGCGGTTAAGGAAAAATACAGAAAAAAAATCTTTAAAACTATCAAATAGCTGCCATGCTAATGTTATTTTCACTTATTTTTTACTCTACAGACAGTGAACTTTGCAAGAAGTGTCCTGAAAATGAATGGCCCAACAAAGCTAAAAATATTTGTATTGACAAGGTCAATGAATATTTATCATATGAGGAGGATATTCTAGTTTTATTTTTTTCTATAACTTCAGTCATATTTGCTACAACATCTCTCCTTATACTTGGACTATTTGTTTGGTTTCGGAGCACTCCCATAGTCAGAGCCAATAACCGGAACCTCAGCTTCATTCTGCTCCTCTCCCTCATACTGAGCTTCCTTTCTGTATTCCTGTTCCTTGGTCGTCCTGTGGATATTACCTGTATGCTGCAACAAGTCACTTTTGGAATTCCCTTCACCATCTCAGCATCTTCTATCCTAGCCAAAACCACCATGGTCTTCATTGCTTTCAAAGCCACCAGACCTGGAAGCTCTTGTAGAAAATGGGTGGGAGTCAAACTTCCCAATACAGTCATGTTATTCTGCTCATCCATTCAGGTTATGAATTGCATTCTCTGGTTGTCCATCTCTCCACCATTTCAGGAGTATGACATGGACTCCTATCCTGGGAAGATCCTCATTCAGTGTAATGAAGGGTCAGTTATCGGGTTCTACTCTATGTTGGGTTATATGAGGTTTCTGGCAGCTGTGAGTTTTGCTCTGGCTTTCATGGTGAGGACATTACCGGACAGTTTTAATGAGGCCAAGTACATAACCTTCACCATGCTGGTGTTCTGCAGTGTCTGGATTGCCATGATCCCAGCCTATCTGAGCACCAGAGGGAAATACATGGTGGCTGTGGAGATATTCGCCATACTGACCTCCAGTGCTGGAATATTATTGTGTATGTTTTCTCCAAAACTCTACATTTTACTTTTAAAACCTGAACTGAATACAAGAGGTGCAATGCTGGGGAAAAGAATGTTGTAAACGCAACACATTGATTCAATGTATAATGCTGTAGACCAGATTAACTGGTTGCCGACTGCTGGCCATCAAATTATGGCCAGGCGGCGCGGCTCTTGTGGCGGGAGGGTGTCATATGATGTCCTCCCATTTAAAAAGGAAATGCGCGCGATCGTGCGCGTGCATCCCTGTTCCTTCGATGGCGGCGCGTCATGGAGACACAGCTTGCCACCAAGGGAGGTGAACAGCCATTGGGTATGACTGTTTACCACGTGATCGGCCGTGATGAAGTCATGGCCGATTACAGATAGTTCCACCCCCACTGTGCATGGTGCATGCGCGTGAGTGCGCTGCGCGTGCATGTCAGTGGCGGTGTGTTCCTGGGAACACTGCTCATCACTGACGCTGGTAAACAGCCATTGGCCAGCTGTTTACCCACGTTATCGGCTGTGATCCTTTCACAGCCGATCACTAAATGTAAACAAACAGCTGTAACGAGATGTTACCGGGTTCTCCTCATCACACAAGGATCGTGTGTGAGGAGGAGATTGTGGTAACATCTCATTACCGCCTACAGTACACATCAATCACACTGATTGCCCCCCAATAAAGATAACCTGTCACCACCCATCATAGTACCTGTCACTCACAGTCCACCAGAGTACCTGTCAGTCCATCTGAGTACCTGTAACACTCCATATGAGTACCCGAGTACCTGTCGCACTCCATATGAGTTCCCGAGTACCTGTCACAGTCCATCAGAGTACCCGAGTACCGATCACAGTCCATCAGAGTACCTGAGTACCTGTCACAGTACATCAGAGGACCCAAGTACCTATCAAACTCCATATGAGTACCCGAGTACCTGTCACACTCCATATGAGTACCGAGTACCTATCACACTCCATATGAGTACCCGAGTACCTGTCACACTCCATATGAGTACCGAGTACCTGTCACAGTCCATCAGAGTACCAGATTACCTGTCACAGTTCATCAGAGTACCAGAGTACCTGTCACAGTCAATCAGAGTACCAGAGTACCTGTCACAGTCCATATGAATGCCCAAGTACCTGTCACAGTTCATCAGAGTACCCGAGTACCTGTCACAGTCACAATCCATATGAATACCTGTCACAGTTAGCACAGTCCATATGAGTACCTATCACCGCCCTTCTGAGTATCTGAATACCAGTCACCAGGCCATCAGAGTACCTGTCACCAGGCCATAAGAGTACCCGAGTACCTGTCATCAGGCCATCAGAATACCCGAGTACCTGTCACCAGGCCATCAGAGTACCAGAGTATCTGTCACAGTCCATCAGATTACCAGAGTAACTTTCACAGCCCATCAGAGTACCAGAGTACCTGTCACAACCCATCAGAGTACCCGAGTACCTGTCACAGTCCATCAGATTACCAGAGTACCTGTCACAGCCCATAAGAGTACCCGAGTACCTGTCACAGTCCATATGAAAGCCCAAGTACCTGCACAGGCCATCAGAGTACCCAAGTACCTGTCACAGTCCATAAGAGTACCTGAGTACATGTCAGTCCATCTGAGTACCTGTCACAATGCATATGAGTACCTATCATGGTTCATCTGAGTACCTGACTACCTAGCACAGTCCATATGAGCACCTATCACCGCCCTTCAGAATATCCGAATACCAGTCACCAGGCCATCAAAGTACCTGTCACCAGGCCATCAGAATACCCAAGTACCTGTCACCAGGCCATCAGAATACCCGAGTACCTGTCACCAGCCCATCAGAGTACCCGAGTACCTATTTGCAGCCCATGCCTCATAGAATATACGTTGGAGTGTTTGCTTTCCAAAATGGGGTAATTTTGTGGGTAATTCCACTGTCCTGGTGCTCTTGGACCTTCAAAATTGTGATAGGTAGGAATGAAATGAGATGAGATGTGTAATTTATGCTCGTAGAATGCCTGAAGGTACTACTTCCATGTGTGAGAAATAACCTGATAATATGACAATTTTGGAAAAATAAAATAAAAAAAAATCTTAATTTTGCAAAGAATTGTGGGAATAAATGACAACTTAAAAAACTCACCATGCTACTTAATTAATACCTTGGAAGGTCTACTTTCTAAAAAGGGGTAATTTGGGGGGTATTTGTACTGTCAATTTTCAGTGATTGGCACCATAGTTTTTTAGACTCTATAAATTTCCCAAAGACCAAACAATATACACTAATGTGGGTTATTTTTTACCAAAGATATGTAGCAGTGTACATTTTGGCCAAAATGAATGAAGAAAAATTACTAATTAGCAAAATTGTATGACAGAAACAAAGAAAAGAGAATTTTTTCACAAAATTTTAGTTTTTTTTTTTATTTATAGCACAAAAAATAAAAAATAAACACTAGTGATTAAATACCACTAAAAGAAAACTCTATTTGTGTGGAAAAAAGCACACAAGTTCCATATGGGTACAGTTTTGCATGACTGAGTAATTTGCATTCAAACTGTGAGAGTGCTGAAAGCTGAAAATTGGTCTGGACAGGAAGGGGGTGTAATTGAGGTGCTTAAACAAGCTCAGTCAGATTGCTACCATCATCATTGTCATCATTATGAATGTCATTATCATCAGCATTATGATATTTTGGGTACATTGACTGCCTTCTGTCTGCCTATTGTACATAAGTGGATGGAAGGTGGATGTTACAGGATTGGATGATATATTAGAGCTTCAATCTTTTCTTTCTCTTACATGCCCCCTAGCATGCACAAGCAAAGTACTGTGACTGTATTGTCCATTGGACAGTGCTGATCATAAACAAATGTTGTGACCAATCAAAGCATCACACAATGTAACCAACACCTGAAGTTAGCAGCTTGCCCCCACTTTGCCCTCACACACTGATTGGAATGTGATAGAAAAGAAAGATTCAAGATCACCAGCCGGTACAAGTGCAATCCAGTACCAGCAGTGCCAGAAACAGCTTCAGTCTTCCTTCTATTATCATTCATCCCTCTACAGCACAGATATCAAACACAAGGCCTACAGGCTGAATACGGCTCTCCGGGCCTTGACATGTGATCCTCAAATGCAGTTTTGCAGCCTGAATGTGGAACTCCATTCTAGATCTCACCCTCCGCTCCTCACTGTCACTTGTATACACAGAAGCCTTCTATGATTACAAGGGACAGTGGAGACAGTTATAGGCACAGAGGTGGGGGCAGGTCAGGTGACTACACATATTTGCCCATTAACCACTTCCCGACCGGCGCACGACAATGTACGTCGGCAGAGTGGCACGGACAGGCATACAGGCATACAGGTTAATCCGTTAAGAATGCCACCGTGCCTCCGGTCGGGACCCCCGTGAGTCCAGTCGCGGGTCCCGTGGATCGTCTCCCGAGGAGGCTGAATGGGGAGGTGCGGAAGTAAACAGCATCTCCCAGTTCTGCCTAGCAACAAGTGACTCTGATCTCTGCTCCCTGTGATTGGAGCAGAGATCAGTGTTCACTAACACACAGCCACGCCCCCCACAGTCAGTAACACGACCCTAGGACACACTTAACCCCTACACTGCCACCCCCTGATTAACCCCTTCACTGCCAGTGCCATTTATACAAGAATCAGTGCATTTGTATAGCACTGATTGCTGTATAAATGACAATGGTCCCAAAAATGTGTCAAAAATGTTCGATGTGTCCACCATAATGTCGCAGTCACAATAAAATTCGCTGATCGTCGCTATTACTAGTAAAAAAAAATAATAAAAATGCCATAAAACTATCCCCTTTTTTGTAAACGCTATAAATTTTATGCAAAGCAATCAATAATCGCTTATTGCAATTTTTTTTACCAAAAATATGTAGAATACTGAAATGGATATTTTGATGATAGGCAACTCCTATCCTCATATTGATTAGTGGTTCCAAATTAATAACTACTGCAGTAGGGAACAGACACAAAAGATACGCTCAGCATCTTTCCAAATAACCGTTCTCCTTTATTATGACGCATGTGAAGGTTTTTATACACATGATTACGTAGGTATCACATTAATATTACAATTGTACGTTTATGGTAACAAGGGGCGTTACATAGGCAGGCTAATTCTAATCAGGACTTGAAAGAATGCAAAACATGTACTGAAAACATTGTTAGTGCCGTGTGCACAGTGAGGGCAGAGTGCAATACATATAAAATAGAATACAATTATATACAGAACCTACAAATTTCCATTACAGTCTCCTCTCTTTTGATCAATATTTTGATCACTAACCATACCTGCTATCACCTTTAACCTGGAACCTCCACACGCTTAGGTGGAGGTAATCCTGGCCAAAGAGGCAAAAACTCCATTGTGGAGAAAATAATAGCTGAGCAGCTTTTTTCATTACAAAATGACTTTTCATTGTGAAAAACAAATGATTGATAAGACATATTTACAGAGTACTGGCTGTACACTCCTGTGGCCAGAATGGCATTCTAGCTTAATTGTTGGTGTGCTGACTTATCAGCACATGTAAACACAGAGAATTCTACATAAAATGGAAGAGATACAAAAGACAAATATGAATTCAACATGGTTAAACTACTCTTCAAATATATATATATATATATCCCTTACAACATTAAAGTAATTGAATCAAAAAGTACCCTAGACTGTTATCGCAAGAGGGAAACAAATCAAACACAGAGATTTCTTTCATTTAGACATTTTTGCAGTGTCTGGTGTGGATCCAGGTGACTTTTCTTTCAAGTTTTGCAAAACTGTACATGAAATAGATGCTGTATTGAGTCTCCAAACATTTCCTTATATATAAATGTCTCTTAACAATCCACATGTCACCTGGCTTTAGTTTTAGATCCTTCCAAACTTTTAGGATCTGGAATTGGGGAGAAAACACATAAATAAGTTTGTCAAAAACCTTAAAAAATCAGCAACATTCTCTGTGAGATCCGAATGGAGAACTTCAGCTGCTGAGACAAAATATAAGCAAGTGAGTAACACTCCCAAACCAAATCCCATAGGGAGAGAGTCCAACATCCCCCTACGGGCTTGATAAAATATAATAAATCATTCAGGCAAAAGTTTTCTAGTTTCTTACTCTACTTTGTCCGCTACATTGTAGACAGTAGGGGGTGTAAAAATAAAATCTCAAAACTTCTAGTAAGGACTCTCCTATAAAAATGATTTCCTCTGTTACTCTCTGTAGATTCTGCACTCTGTACTTACAAACTATTTCTGATAACACTTTTTTTACTGTGGCCTTTGCAGTAGCATTTGCCACTGGACATCCAGAAAACATGTCCCTACAAACAAAATGCATACTCGTAAGATCCTGACTTGAGCATCTGTATATATCCTTTTGTTATCTCTGGAAGGGATGTTCAGCTTTTGGTAACACCTTTGGTAACAGGTAAAACAAGAAGTGGTATGTTATAAAAACAACTGTGGTGAACCCTGGCTCTATCCCACGCTCATTTACTAAGGCAGCCATAACTGCTTGTGACTGATGACATGGTCCATGTGTCAAGCTGGAGGGAAAAGAGTGTCTGGCAGACATAAATGATCACCTTTTCCAAAGTCTTGTTTCGTAAGAAGTTGCCCTCTGTGGACCACTTGTGCTTCTCGTTCTGGGGTCCTTAAAGTTGAATTATTAATCCCAGCTATACTGGGCCAGAACTAGGGTGGAATCTGTGAGTTGCACAGACCCAGCAAGTGTCCGGGGCTGTAAATGCAGCATCCTTAGAGTCGCCTGGTCTGCTTCCATATGTGAGTTTTACTGTTAGTATGGCTACCTCAGCAAGAACCTGGAAGGCTGAAAACAGCCAATCAAATTAACTTAGTGTGCTTGATTGGTTTACCTGCTGAAGTAAAAACAAACTCTTGGCCCTTCAAATGGAACCAAAAGCTCTCTATATCTTGACTATCTATATAAATATATACTCTTTTTATAGCTCACAGGCTTTTCTAAAACATGGAGCTCTGCTTCTTGAGCTGGGGAAAAAGGATCCAATGACTCTGAATACAGGGTATCCTTCTGGGTGATAAACTTCATCCTTGGTATAAAACCAGGAATAACACTACAAAAAAGTAAATATCTGGGTCTCCAGGGAGTGTGTCCTGCACGGGGCTCACAGCAGCTGATTCCCACGTCATCAATGTAACACATGTGTTTTTTCTTTGTCTCCGGCCTCCTCCAATAGAGGCAATAAGATGGCTGGATTCAAATGTACACATTTTTCATTGTTAGATTTGTACATAAACACACAAAACAAATTCATATTTTGAACCTTTCATTAGACAAACACTTAGCTATATATTTGCTGTGCAAAATGTCGGACTATTAAAAATTAAATATTCAACCATAATAATATCTGTAACTTTGTCTAATAGCAACTTTGCATAAAGCTACAGCTCTGATACATCGGGGTGAACCCTTCATTACTGGGTCCAGCTTGCATAAATATAACAATGGCTTGTTTTCTATCATGCTGTTTGTGTAAGAACTCCAGTTTCATGTTTCAAAAAGACAACTTTTTCCTGGCAATATTATAATAAATGATAACAATACCCTGTGGTCATGCAGAGATGTCCATAAATCCAAAATATTCTTCTACTTATACCCACTGCACTTACAAGGAAAAGGGGCACATCATTTCACAATCCACACATTCTGCTTTGGATTTCAAAAATAAAAATACATAAAAACAAAAGGACCAACAATATGTATGACGGACCAGAAAGCACTTAGCCATCATAAACTATAAAACAACTGGCTGCAGGCAGCAGCTATCCTAACAGGGTGTATGGACTTGATGTGATGGGTCTGTTATATTTAAATGTTATTATTACTCTCACATCATGGACCGCACATTAAGTTATTATCAGACTTTAAGATTTAATTTCTGTAGAAAAACTTCCTTATGTATCCCATCCATCTTGGCTTTGTTAAACATTATTGCAGCTGTATTCAAATTAACAACCTCATCTTAATCTTTTTTTTTCTTTCCACTCAATAAATGTAAAATTACAAAAATTGCTGTCTTAATCTAAATGAATTCCATTTTTACCAATTTCCCCTTTAACCTGAATTTCATTTACAACCAAAGGTTGTCTTAACCAGTTTCAATATATCTATATTTTTAATTAATAAAATTGTTAAAATCATATTAGAAATGAATACTCATATGATAATTTCAATATCACACACTAATATAATTGCACAGATAAATGTCCTTAAAGGGGGACATATTACTTAATTTTATTTAATTTCTCTCTTTTTTTTTTAATGCACTGTTTCCACTATCACAGGATATAAAATTTGTGTAAGACACGGTTAATTTGTAACCTTCATTTTACCATGTTTGGAAAACAGATTCAAAAATAATTGTGATCACATTGTTTATCATTAGATTCGTTAACCCGGCACATTTTGTTATAAATGTTTTGTCTAAAAAACTGAAATTGGCATGGTGTCCTTCCAGCTTATCACCAAACTCTCATCGCAGCCTCATTCTTTCATGAGAGCACAAAGGAGGGGGTCACATCTGTGTACATGACACAAGCGATAGAACTAAAGGTTCCAGCATTCACAAACATACTCAAATATATCTCTAAAATCGCTTACATTATTCCCATTTGTACACAACACATGCATATCATTCTCTTACTTTCTTTTAACGCTTTTTAATACTTCCTTGCTTAAATTTCTGCTTTCTTTATTTTGTTCTGATATCCTTTGCATCCAATGTATTGTAATACCATACTTCACTTACTCTACCTTCTATGATAAGACGGGCAGCCATAGTGCTCATCCCATCTTCCTTCTCTGACAACATATAAAGGATTCTGTTTTAACTCTCATTTCTCTGTTTCTTGACTTTACTAGTTGTAGTGCCTGACCCCAAATTCATCCCACAACTTAACATCAAAAAGTCTCTTTCTCTCTAGTGTTAATGTCACTCTTGATCCATCCTGCTCACATAAATAGCTGTTTCTCTAGCTGTATACTCTGCATGATTCTTTGTCCCTGTAGTCTTGGGTGGTAACCCAGTTACCCTTTGTGGATCCCTGTCCACTTTAACCATTAATCTAGGGGCTCAGTATAGGCGAAACCGCACCTTCGGTTCATATATAGCACTCCTCTTGCGCTGGGCATTTTTGAGGGTCTCTTACCCATCATTCCCTTACTTTATTTAATGCCCATAATGACTGGCCAGTCTTCTCTATGCGTGCCTGTACCCTTTTGCCTCTAAACTACTTTATCTAGCAGATGTACTACATATACCTGTGAACAGCACTATTCTTCCCTTTCTCTATAACATTCCGATGGACAGTAGACAGTGACAACATAACATATAACCACCAATCAATACAGTTCAATTAAGGGGAGTAAAATAGGTACCCTTTGTCCCGAAAATGCCTTACCGATCAAGGAAGTCTGATAACTCAAATGTAAGCAAAAGGCTTACCTCAGCCGGCTGATTATCAGAAATTCCCGTATCGTCTCAAGCTTCTCGTTTCGGATACTCAGGGTCACCTGATAACCCCTGCTGGGCTGGCTCGCCACCTAAAATGGATATTTTGATGATAGGCAACTCCTATCCTCATATTGATTAGTGGTTCCAAATTATTAACTACTGCAGTAGGGAACAGACACAAAAGATACGCTCAGCATCTTTCCAAATAACCGTTCTCCTTTATTATGACCCATTTAAAGGTTTTTATACACATGATTACGTAGGTATCACGTTAATATTACAATTGTATGTTTATGGTAACAAGGGGCGTTACATAGGCAGGCTAATTCTAATCAGAACTTGAAAGAATGCAAAACATGTACTGAAAACATTATTAGTGCCGTGTGCACAGTGAGGGCATTGCGCAATACATGTAAAATAGAATAGAATTATATACAGAACCTACAAATTTCCATTACACTTGGATTTTGCAAAAGCGTTCGATACAGTTCCGCACACACGGCTCATGTGTAAGGTAAAGTCTGCAGGTTTGGAAATATCAGTTTGTAAATGGATAGAAAACTGGCTAAAAGACTTCAGCATTCAGAGAGTAGTGGTTAATGATTCTTACTCTGAATGGTCTAAGGTTATCAGTGGTGTACCCCAAGGTTCAGTGCTGGGACCCTTACCTTTTAATATCTTTATACATTATATTGGGTCTTGGATCAAAAGTAACATTTCTGTCTTTGCAGATGACACCGAGCTATGCAGTGGAATAACGTCCTTACAGGATGTCTCCAATTTACAAGCTGACCTCAGTGCTCTGTCTAATTGGGCGACTATGTGGAAGATGAGGTTTAATTTTGATAAATGTAAAGTTCTGCACTTGAGGGCTAAGAATATGCATGCATCATACATACTAGGGGGAGTACAACTGGGGGAATCCATAGTGGAGAAGGATCTGGGGGTTTGGTAGATAATAAGCTCAATAATAGCATGCAATGCCAAGCTGCGGTTTCCAAAGCAAGCAAAGTCCTTTCTTGTATTAGGAGAGGTATGTACTCCAGAGAGAGATATCATTTTGCCCCTGTTCAATTTGTTAGTAAGACCTCATCTGGAATATACAGTTCAATTTTGGCACCAGTTCTCAAAAAGGATATCAAGGAACTGGAGAAAGTGCAGAGAAGGGCAACCAAACTGATAAGAGGCATGGAGGAGCTCAGCTTTGAGGGAAGATTAGAGGAATTGAATGTATTCACTCTTGATAAGAGGAGATTAAGGGGGATATGATTAACATGTACAAATATATAAGGGGTCCATATAGTGAAGTCTGGAGGAAAAGAGATCTCATCTTCAAATACGGAAAGGTTTCTTCACAGTAAGAGCTGTGAAAATGTGGAATAGAATCCCTGCAGAGGTGGTTCTGGCCAGCTCAGTAGATTGCTTTAAGAAGGGCCTGGTTTATTTCCTAAATGTACATAATATAACTGGGTACTAACATTTATAGGTAAAGTTGATCCAGGGAAAGTCCAATTGCCTCTCAGGGCATCAGGAAGGAATTTTTTCCCCTGCTTTAGCAAATTGGATCATGCTCTGCTGGGGTTTTTTGCCTTCGTCTGGATCAGCTGTGAGTATGGAATTGGGTATATGGGATTGTATGATATTATTTATTTTTTAAAATATCTTTATAAATGATATTGATATTTTTTGAATTCCATATTTCCGAATTTTGAATTGCAAATTTCAGACTTTTTGCATTCCAAATATCCGAATGTTTGGATTTTCTGAATTGGAAAATTAAATAAATAACATTAAATGTATTAATGGTAATAGATAATACAATATATAGTATCTCACAAAAGTGAGAACAACCTTCAGATTTTCAAATTTCCAAATGTCCAAATTTTGAAGTTTAAAATTTTTGAATTTAAAATTTGTGGATTAATTAATTACATTTTCAAATTTTGAATTTCAGACTTTTCAAATTTCTGAATTTTGAATTTCCAAATTTTGAATTTTCTCATTTTTGGATTCCCGAATTTTTAAATTTCCGAAATTCTTAATTCCAAATTTCCAAATTTTTGAATTTCTGCATTTTCAAATTTCTGAATTTCAAATTAAAAATTTCTGAATTTTCGAATTCTGAATTTCCGAATTTTCAAACTCCAAATTTCTGACTTTTTGAATTCTGAATTTCCGAATTTTTGAAAATCTGAAAAAAGAAATAAAAACTGTAAAATGTTAACTAATAATTAATTAATAATAGCTTACTATTAAATTATAGGGATTGAAATTTCATTTCAAATTTGGCTGTTAGTGAACATAATAAAAACTAATTTATCTGAAGTTACAAATTATCCAAAATGATGAATGAATTTAAACAAATGAATAAATAATAATAATAAAAATGTTTTGTTATTATAATTGTTATTTTTTATTATTATTAGATTCTTACACTCCATTCGTTTTGATACGGCATTCATTATTTCAAATAATTTGTTCATATATATTAACTAACAGCCACATTTGAAAGGAAATTCAAATACCTATAATTTAATAGTTATTATTAGTTATTATTTGAGGTTTTTGGTTTTTCAAATTTTAAGATTTTCATTCTTTTGAATGTTCAGATTTTCATTCTTATTTTTGGATTTTCAAATTTCCAAATTTTTGAATTTTGGAATTTCCTCATTTCAAATTTCCTAATTTCTCTATTTACGAATTTTCAGATTTCTGCATTTCCAAACTTTCAAATTCATGAATTTTCAGATTTCAAATTTGGAAAGTTATGAATTTTCAAATTTCTGAATTTTAAAATTTCCAAATCTTTGAAATGATCCCTTTTCAGAATTTCAAATATCTAAATTTCAAATTTTCTAATTCAAGATTCTGAAATTTGAAATTCAAAACTCAGAAATTAACAAATTTTTCATAATTTGTTAAAAAAACTAATTTGGAAGTAAACAAATTGCACATGTGTAGTGTTGTGTAGTGTTGTGTGGAATGATTGGACGTTCATTGTTCATTGTTTCAGCTCCCGGGTATAGTGCTTGATAGTGACTGTCACCGACATCCATCAGTTCCCTCCTGAACCCCCCGTAGAAGCTCCTGATTTCTGGTTCTTCTTGTAGAATGGTGCTGGGATGGATGGCTGCTATCTCAGTGCTGGGGGGAAATGGTGACTTGGGATGATGACATCGAAGATGAAAATGATCTCTTCCTATAATTATCTATGAGAAGTATTCCTGGTCACTGTCTGGGTGACATGAAGAAAAGATAGAAAGGTGAGAGGACAAGAAGGAGGATCGCTGGTCAGATTACAGCGGCTTAAAGGAACCAAAATCCCCCCTTTAATAAATCCCTCTATGATGTTCTCTTAGAGCAGAAGATACAGAAATGTCATTCCATAAACCTAGAAACAATGGATTGATGATTTCTCTATTGCTTTATTCTTCCATTCAGGAGAATGGGAAGATCTCTTCTACCCACCGAATGTAGAGCTGTAGCCAGGCCAGGAACATCCCATAATATACAGATTATTAACAAGCAGTAACCGAGATTTAACCCTTTCCCTGCCAGAGAGATTTCTTTCATTTTGGCACATTTTAGGCCTAAAGACCCCCCAACACATGACTGTACAGTATATCCTTTCTGAGATCCCGGGACCCTATAGATGAGAAGTAGGGCCGCTGTCATTTTATATGTCAGACAATGTCACACAACTGGATATCCAACCCGTATTTTCACCAAATAACACCTCATAGTAATTGTAATTCACACAAACACAATGTAGTTCACAATTTTTGGGGTGAAATATAAAAGACGGGGTTCCATGGAGTCCATAGATACCAGACATGGAAAGACTTGGAATGGTTCATCTGTGAAATTGGAATAAAATTCCGGGACTAGAAATGTCCAATAAGAAATGATTTATAAGAATTTACAGATCATCAATTTAGAACTAACAGTAGAAGAATGACTTAAGAATTTTTATTTACACTCCAACAGACAAAGCAACATGTAATATGTGTGGGGGATGGTCAGTTTTGTGTGCAGACATACCTACACATAAGTTTATTTATTTTATTATATGTAATATATTACATTTTTAATCTTCTTTTTTGCTTAGATATATTGCTATCACAAGCAGGCTAATACACCCCATATGTAATAGTATAGAGCTGGGGACGTGTTCTCTTCATGGAGATCAGAGAGATGATTGGACATGGATGGTAAACCCAAAGCTGTGTTATAGAATATATAGCTGGGGGTTCGTGTTATACAACCCAACAACAGCCCAACAATCTCATTATTATCTTACTCTCTCATTCATACATCATGATTGGCTCCTATGTTGGGTGTTGCTTTGGTGCCTCCTTAATAAGCAATTTGTGGATTGCGCCTTTCCGGAATTAAGACAATTTATTGATTTATTTTGATTATGTACAGTATCTCACAAAAGTGAGTACACCCCTCACATTTTTGTAAATCTTTTCTTCCATCTTTTCATGTGACAACACTGAAGAAATGACAATTGTCTACAATGTAAAGTAGTGAGTGTACAGCATGTATAACAGTATACATTTTCTGACCCCTCAAAATAACTCAACACACAGCCATTAATGTCTAAACCGCTGTCAACAAATGTGACTGCACCCCTAAGTGAAAATGTCCAAATTCGGCCCAAAGTGTCAATATTTTGTGTGGCCACCATCAGGAGCCGACTGACAACTCATGTGACCCCCAGGCAATAGGAGATTATGGGGCCACACAGTATACACAAGCACACACACAGTATGCAATCACACAGGTTACACATACATGTACACACAGTATACACAGATATGTTTCTATTGGCTGAGAAGGTAGTGAAGAGGTGGGGCAGCTATAATCTCTGGATTTTTAGACCAAAAGGATATTGGTAAGGGACATTTCAGAGGCAGATGTAAAAAAAACACAGATTTTTACATACTGTCCCTGGTTTTACTGAGGCTGGCAACCCTGATGGGGGCCCCCTAGTGGCCTGGGGACCTCGGGCAATGCCTAAGTGGCTGAATGGTCAGTCCACCCCTGGCCAACATTATTTTACAGTGCTACCTTAACCCCTTTTGAGCATGGAGTTCACCAGAGCTTAACAGGTCACCACTGGAGTCCTCTTCTACTCCTCCATGATGACATCACGGAGCTAGTGGAAGTTAGAGACCTTGTGCTCCTCCACCTTCCATTTGAGGATGCTCCACAGATGCTCAATAGGGCTTAGGTCTGGAGACATTCTTGGCCAGTCCATCACCTTTACCCTCAGCTTCTTTAGCAAGTCATTGGTTGTCTTGGAAGTGTGTTTGGGGTAGTTATCATGTTAGATTACTACTCTGCAGCCCAGTCTCTGAAGGGAGGAGATCATGCTCTGCTTCAGTATTTCACAGTACATGTTGGCATTCATGGTTCCCTCAATGAACTTTTATTTATGTCAACCGCATCCAATTTGCATAGATGTGAATGTTACCTCTGCACTCTGTTAGGAATAAAATACAATCATGCTCAAATATCTTTTACCTTGGCCCTGAAGACCAGGGAATGACAACACTTAACCCAGAAGGGATCAGAGCACATCACTTGTGGGTCCATTCTTCCTGCTGATCTCATACCTGACACTCACCTTGGAGATCCTGGGCAGCCAGGTGGGACTGGTAGTCCCTAGACACAGTGTTGGGCGGGGGGGGGGGGGGGGGCAGAAGAGGCGTTTTACAGTATGCAGGGAAATGATTGGACAGCATGACATTCACTTAAACCACTTCCACAAGCTGGCAAGAAAGTGTTAACAATCTCCCAGGTACTATAATGGTCAGCAGTCTATTTACAGGCCAGTGCTGTCACCAACATAAACCTTATGTTGGTTTAACAGGAAGGGTTAATCCAATTTCTTACTGACCTTTGTAGCCAAAGGCACCATGGAGCAATTCATCCTAAAATTCTTGAATGTACAGTAGTCATTATTTAGGGCTGAGCACTCTGCTCTCCCCTCCTCCTGTGTACCTGTTCTGTGTATACATTAGAGATTGAAAGTCTAGCAGGCTGCCAACTAACTCCTGGACGGTGGATCAGAATGAAAGTACTTCTGCTGGAAACTTTGACTAGTATTTACTTCACAGTGTCTGTACCTACGGAGATGACTAGGAGTTTATCTGAACAGACTCTAGACTTCAGCAGGTATGGGCCACCTGACATACTGTACAATATTGACAAATTATGTTTGAGTTCCTCCACACTAAACATTTTAATCAATGCCTTTATGGAGCTGAATGTGTGCTCAGGGGGACAGTCATGCTGGAACAGAAAAGGTTTAAAGAAAACAATTGCCTACATATACTGTAGAGGGATAAATGTTCTTAGACCTCTCCTATTCTCGATCTACATCTCCTCCCTGGGTCAGTTGATTTTCTCCAATGGCTTTCAATACCACTTCTATGCCCATGACACCCAAATCTATCTCTCTACCTCAGCTCACTTCATCAGTCTCCTCACTTTTCATCAACTTGCTAACAGAGATATCAGCCTCTATGTCACACCACTTCCTCGAACTCAATCTATCCAAAACCAAGCTCATAATATTTCCTCCCCCTCGTGCCTCTTTCCCTGATTTCTCTCTCAAAATCAACAGCTCAACTATCAACCTGTCCCCCATGCCAAAGTCTTAGGTGTAGTCCTGGACCCTAGTCATAGCATTTTTTGTGATCGGCACCATCCAATGGACAGTGCAGTCACAGTGCTTTGCTTTTGCTTGCTGGGGGGAATTAAAAAGCAAGGGAAAAAAAATAAGCTGTAATATAGTTTGCCACCCTGAAACATCCACCTTCCATCCACTTATGTACAATAGGCAGACAGAAGGTAGTTAATATACACAAAAAATCATAATGATGATGCTAATGTCATTCATAATGATGATGATGATTTATTTAATATGATCTACAGCATTATGCATTAAACCAATGCGTTATGTTCACAGCATTCTCTTCCCCAGCATTGTTTTCTTTGTATTCAGTTCAGGTTTTAAAAGCAAAATGTAGAGTTTTGGAGAAAACATACACAATAATATTCCAGCACTGGAAGTCAGTATGGCGAATATCTCCACAGCCACCATGTATTTCCCTCTGGTGCTCAGATAGGCCGGGATCATGGCAATCCAGACACTGCAGAACACCAGCATGCTGAAGGTGATGTACTTGGCCTCATTAAAACTGTCCGGTAATGTCCTCACCATGAAAGCCAGAACAAAACTCACAGCTGCCAGAAACCCCATATAACCCAACATAGAGTAGAACCCGATAACTGACCCTTCATTACACTGAATGATGATCTTCCCAGGATAGGAGTCCATGTCATACTCCTGAAATGGTGGAGAGATGGACAACCAGAGAATGCAATTCATAACCTGAATGGATGAGCAGAATAACATGACTGTATTGGGAAGTTTGACTCCCACCCATTTTCTACAAGAGCTTCCAGGTTTGGTGGCTTGAAAAGCAATGAAGACCATGATGGTTTTGGCTAGGATAGAAGATGCTGAGATGGTGAAGGGAATTCCAAAAGTGACTTGTTGTAGCATACAGGTAAAATCCGCAGGACAGCCAAGGAACAGGAATACAGAAAGGAAGCTCAGTATGAGGGAGAGGAGCAGAATGAAGCTGAGGTTCCTGTTATTGGCTCTGACTATGGGAGTGTTCCGAAACCAAAAAAATAGTCCAAGTAAAAAGAGAGATGTTGTAGCAAATATGACTGAAGTTATAGAAAAAAATAAAACTAGAATATCCTCCTCGTATGATAAATATTCATTGACCTTGTCAATACAAATATTTTTAGCTTTGTTAGGCCATTCATTTTCAGGACATTTCTTGCAGAGTTCACTGTCTGTAGAGTAAAAATAAGTGAAAATAACATTAGGCATGGTATAACAAGAATGCAACTATTTGACAGTGTTGGCCTCTTCTGTGTAATCATTTTCCATACCATTACTTTTTTATAAGTGCAAAACTGTTAGAGGCATTCTCAGGCAGACAGTAGGAGGAAGCTGATTCCCATTGTTTGCTTGAGAAAGCCTTCAACACTCCCAGAAGGGTCAGCGGTAGAAGAAAAGTACAGCAAACTTTCGCCAAAAATGGGATTAAGGCACCATCAGTAATCATTCATTTCATACAATTTAGGGAGATGTTCAGCCTGCAAAGTGTGAAAAAAGTGGTACAGAATCACTTTAAAGTACTTCATTTTAATTTTCTAATCCAATACCAGAGTTTCTATTTGACAAAACATAAAGCTTACCAG
Source organism: Lithobates pipiens (assembly GCF_037356315.1). NCBI lineage: Eukaryota > Metazoa > Chordata > Amphibia > Anura > Ranidae > Lithobates > Lithobates pipiens. Next base: position 550,875,037 of record NW_027507718.1, read on the forward strand.
AATGGTTTGATATTTCTCCTTCTGAACATGGAGCACAATTATAACAACATGGGTGATATCCTTCTCTTACAGATTTTCTGAACCCTGGAAGACATTCCTCGGAGCATCGACCCCTTGGGACCTGAGATAATATAGAACAATATGAACTATTCAAGAACAAAACTACAGATATACAGTAATAATGTAAGTAAGCCACGATTCTGGTGTTTAAAATTATGTAGAATGCATACCTTGGTATAAACACATGAACCATTCCAGAAGGTGACCCTTCCTTAGTCTGGATACCACAGAATATTCTCCAAACCAGAAGACACAAATAGATATCTAATTCCACGTACACACGACTGGACTTTTTGACAGCAAAGGTCCGACGGAACGAGTTTGTCTGACAATTTGATTGTGTGTGGGCTCCATCGGACCTTTTCTTGCCAAAAATCCGGCGGACTTTAGAAATAGAACATGTTTTAAATTTTCTCACCGGAACTCCACCAGACCGAGAAATCCGTTCATATGTATGCTAGTCCGACAAAAACCGAGGCTAGGGCAGCTATTGGCTACTGGCTATGAACTTCCTTATTCTAGTCCGGTCGTACATCATCACGTTCAAATCCGTCGGACCTTGGTGTGATTGTGTATGGCCAATAGGGATGAGCTAGGTGTTCGAGTAGAAAGCATGTCCGACTCGAACACCGGCTGTTTACCGTTTGGCAAAGCCAGAACTCTGTGGGCCGTTCGCACCAAATTCATGTGGCGTTCACGGCCCACAATGCACTGCGCCATCATGCCCTAGCGCGGCGGCCTTGTGTAGTGTTCCGGCGTCTGCAGGAGTTAGTGGGTGTTGTGTGACTCCAGTGCAGTATACACCTGTATCTAACCTTTATTGCTGTTCTCTAATAGAGCCATCTACAGGAGTTAGTGGGTGTTGTGTGCCTCCAGCGCAGTATACACATGTATGTATTGTTGTTCTCTAATAGAGCCATCTACAGGAGTTAGTGGGTGTTGTGTGCCTCCAATACAGCACAATATACTCCAGTATCTTCCCTTTATTGCTGTTGTTCTCTAATACAGCCATCTGCAGGAGTTAGTGGGTGTTATGTGCCTCCAGCACAGCACAATATACACCTGTATCTACCCTTTATTGCTGGTGTTCTCTAATACAGCCATCTTCAGGAGTTAGTGGGTGTTGTGTGCCTCCAGCACAGTATACACCTTTATCTACCCTTTATTGCTTTTGTTCTATAATACAGACATCTGCAGGAGTTACTGGGTGTGGTGTGCCTTCAGCACAGGACAATATACACCTGTATACTGGTGTTATTACTGGTGTTCTATAATAAAGGCATCTGCAGGAGTTAGTGGGTGTTGCATGTCTCAAGCACAGCACAGTATACACCTGTATCTACCCTTTATTGCTATTCTCTAATAGAGCCATCTGCAGGAGTTAGTGGGGGGTGTGTGCCTCCAGCACAGTATACACCTGTATCTACCCTTTATTGCTGGTGTTCTCTAATACAGCCATCTGCAGGACTTAGTGGGTGTTGTGTGCCTCCAGTACAGCAAAATATACACCTGTATCTACCCTTTATTGCTGTTCTCTAATAGAGCCATCTGCAGTAGTTAGTGGGTATTGTGTGCCTCCAGCACAGCACAATATACACCTGTATCTACCCTTTATTGCTGTTGTTCTCTAATACAGCCATCTGCAGGAGTTAGTGGATGTTGTGTGCCTCCAGCACAGCACAATATACACCTGCATCTACCCTTTATTGCTGGTGTTCTCTAATACAGCCATCTGCAGGAGTTAGTGGGTGTTGTGTGTCTCCGTGCAGTATACACCTGTATCTACCCTTTATTGCTGTTCTCTAATAGAGCCATCTGCAGGAGTTAGTGGGTGTTGTGTGCCTCCAGCACAGTATACACCTGTATCTACCCTTTATTGCTATTGTTCTATAATACAGCCATCTGCAGGAGTTACTGGGTGTGGTGTGCCTTCAGCACAGCACAATATAAACTTGTATCTACCCCTTATTGCTGTTGTTCTCTAATACACCATCTGCAAAAATTAGTGGGTGTTCTGTGCCTCCAGCACAGGACAATATACACCTGTATCTACAATTTATTGCTGGGGTTCTATAATAAAGGCATCTGCAGGAGTTAGTGGGTGTTGCATGCCTCCAGCACAGCACCGTATACACCTGTATCTACCCTTTATTGCTGGTGTTCTGTAATACAGCCATCTGCAGCAGTTACTGGGTGTGGTGTGCCTTCAGCACAGGACAATATACACCTGTATCTACAATTTATTACTGGTGTTCTATAATAAAGGCATCTGCAGGAGTTAGTTGGTGTTGCATGTCTCCAGCACAGCACAGTATGCACATGTATCTACCCTTTATTGCTGTTCTCTAATAGAGCCATCTGCAGGAGTTAGTGGGTGTTGTGTGCCTCCAGCACAGCACAATATACACCTATATCTAACCCTTATTGCTATTGTTATCTAATACACCATCTGCAAAAATTAGTGGGTGTTCTGTGCCTCCTGCACATCACAATATATACCCGTATCTACCCTTTATTGCTGGTGTTCTCTAATTCAGCCATCTGCAGGAGTTAGTGGGTGTTGTGTGCCTCCAGCACAGCACAATATACACCTGTATCTACCCTTTATTGCTGGTGTTCTCTAATTAATCCATCTGCAGTAGTTTGTGGGTGTTGTGTGCCTCCAGCACAGCACAATATACACCTGTATCTACCCTTTATTGCTGGTGTTCTATAATAAAGGCATCTGCAGGAGTTTTTGGGTGTTGTGTGCCTCCAGCACAGCACAATATACACCTGTATCTAACCCTTATTGCTATTGTTATCTAATACACCATCTGCAAAAATTAGTGGGTGTTGTGTGCCTCCTGCACATCACAATATATACCCGTATCTACCCTTTATTGCTGGTGTTCTCTAATTCAGCCATCTGCAGGAGTTAGTGGGTGTTGTGTGCCTCCAGCACAGTATACACCTGTATCTACCATGTATTGCTGTTCTCTAATAGAGACATCTGCAGTAGTTAGTGGATGTTGTGTTCCTACAGCACAGGACAATATACACCTGTATCTACCCTGTATTGCTGTTCTCTAATAGAGCCATCTGCAGTAGTTAGTGGGTGTTGTGTGCCTCCAGCATAGCACAAACTACACCTGTATCTACCCTTTATTGCTGGTGTTCTCTAATACAGCCATCTGCAGAACTTAGTGGGTGTTGTGTTTCTCCAGCACAGCACAATATACACCTGTATCTACCCTTTATTGCTGGTGTTCTATAATACAGCCATCTGCAGAACTTAGTGGGTGTTGTGTTTCTCCAGCACAGCACAATATACACCTGTATTTACCCGTTATTGCTGTTCTCTAATAGAGCCATCTGCAGTAGTTAGTGGGTGTTGTGTTTTTCCAGCACAGCACAATATACACCTGTATCTACCCTTTATTGCTGGTATTCTCTAATAGAGCCATCTGCAGGAGTTAGTGGGTGTTGTGTGCCTCCAGTGCAGAATACACCTGTATCTACCCTTTATTGCTGTTGTTCTCTAATTAAGCCATCTGCAGGAGTTAGTGGGTGTTGTGTGCCTCCAGCACAGCACAAAATACACCTATATCTACCCTTTATTGCAGGTGTTCTCTAAAACAGCCATCTGCAGGACTTAGTGGGTGTTGTGTGCCTCCAGCACAGCACAATATACACCTGTATCTACCCTTTATTGCTGGTGTTCTCTAATACAGCCATCTGCAGAACTTAGTGGGTGTTGTGTTTCTCCAGCACAGCACAATATACACCTGTATCTACCCGTTATTGCTGTTCTCTAATAGAGCCATCTGCAGTAGTTAGTGGGTGTTGTGTTTTTCCAGCACAGCACAATATACACCTGTATCTACCCTTTATTGCTGGTATTCTCTAATAGAGCCATCTGCAGGAGTTAGTGGGTGTTGTGTGCCTCCAGTGCAGAATACACCTGTATCTACCCTTTATTGCTGTTGTTCTCTAATTAATCCATCTGCAGTAGTTTGTGGGTGTTGTGGGCCTCTAGCACAGTATACGCATGTATCTACCATTTATTGCTGTTCTCTAATAGAGCCATCTGCAGTAGTTAGTGGGTGTTGTGTGCCTCCAGCACAGCACAATATACACCTGTATCTACCCTTTATTACTGTTGTTCTCTAATTCAGCCATCTGCAGGAGTTAGTGGGTGTTGTGTGCCTCCAGCACAGTATACACCTGTATCTACTCGTTATTGCTGGTGTTCTATCATAGAGGCTTCTGCAGGAGTTAGTGGGTGTTTGTGCCTCCAGCATAGTGTACACCTGTATCTACTCGTTATTGCTGGTTTTGTATCATACAGGCATCTGCAGGAGTTAGTGGGTGTTTGTGCCTCCAGCACAGCACAATATATACCTGTATCTACCCTTTATTGCTGTTCTCTAATAGAGCCATCTGCAGTAGTTAGTGGGTGTTGTGTGCCTCCAGCACAGCACAATATACACCTGTATCTACCCTTTATTGCTGGTGTTCTCTAATACAGCCATCTGCAGGAGTTAGTGGGTGTTGTGTGCCTCCAGCACAGCACAATATATACCTGTATCTAAACTTTATTGCTAGTTTTCTCTAATAGAGCCATCTGCAGGAGATAGTGGGTGTTGTGTGCTTCCAGTGCAGTATACACCTGTATCTACCCGTTATTGCTGTTCTTTAATAGAGCCATCTGCAGGAGTTTGTGGGTGTTTTGTGCCTCCAGTGCAGTATAAACCTGTATCTACCCTTTATTGCTGTTCTCTAATAGAGCCATCTGCAGTAGTTAGTGGGTGTTGTGTGCCTCCAGCACAGCACAGTACACACCTGTATCTACCCTTTATTGCTGTTCTCTAATTCAGCCATCTGCAGGAGTTATTGTGCATTGTGTGCCTCCAACACAGTATACACCTATATCTACTCGTTATTGCTGGTGTTCTATCATACAGGCATCTGCAGGATTTATTTGGTGTTTTCTTCCTCCAGCACAGTATACACCTGAATCTACTCGTTATTGCTGGTGTTCTATCATACAGGCAACTGCAGGAGTTAGTGGGTGTTTGTGCCTCCAGCACAGCACAATATACACCTGTATCTACCCTTTGTTGCTGTTATCTAATTGAGCCATCTCCAGTAGTTAGTGGGTGTTGTGTGCCTCCAGCACAGCACAATATACACCTGTATCTACCCTTTATTGCTGGTGTTCTCTAATACAGCCATCTGCAGGAGTTAGTGGGTGTTGTGTGCCTCCAGCACAGCACAATATACACCTGTATCTACCATTTATTGCTGGTGTTCTCTAATTCAGCCATCTGCAGGAGTTAGTTGGTGTTGTGTGCCTCCAGTGCAGTATACACCTGTATCTACCCGTTATTGCTGTTGTCTAATAGAGCCATCTGCAGTAGTTAGTGGGTGTTGTGTGCCTCCAGCACAGCACAGTATACACCTGTATCTACCCTCTACCCTACTGTGCATCGTCATCAGCACTTGGCCACGGGACACGCTTGTCCTTATTTTCGGCAGCCTGACGTGTTGAGCCACATCATGCCGGAGACTTGGTAGAGTGGATGACCAAGCCCTCTTCATCCTCCTCATCCTCTCTCACCCAGGCTCAGGGTACTAGCAAAGCAGCTGCCAACGCATTATCTTCCTTTGTCTCAATGTCATCATCAGTCATTTCTTCCCTAGACCCACCATGTCCTCCTGAGGAGTCCCCTAAACTGTTTGAGCACAGTGTTGGGTACATGCTCCATGAATATGCCCAGCGTTTTGAAGGCTCTGATGATGATACCCAGCTAGAGGAAGACAGTAGCATGAGCGCTGAGAGAGGGGATGCTCAAGAAGGACAGCAATCTGGCAGTCATGTTCCACCAACTGCAGCATACTGCCAGGTTTTCTCCAGTGATGAAGAGGGAGGGGATGATGAAGTCACTGACTCCACGTGGTTGCCTGATAGGAGAGAGGAGGAGGAGGCACATCTCCAATGAGGCAGGATGCCCTCCGGGGGCCAGCTTAGGCGCAGCACACCGACTGAATCACACTGGAGTGTTCCGCCTATGCAGGGTGCTGCCTCTGTGCGTTATTCCAAAAGTTCTTTGGTGTGGGCTTTTTTTGAGATGAGTGGATAATATCACACCGTTGCTATTTGCAACATATGTCTCAAGCGTATCTCGTGTGGCCAAAACATTAGCCGCTTGGGCACCACATGCTTGACCAGACATATGTTGACGTGCCATGCAGCTCGTTGGCAAGCATACCTTAAAGACCCACACCAAACAACAAAGCGGACCTCTCCTTGCTCCTCATCAGCTGGGATCTCCAACCCCACTAGACCTTTAGTCCTCTCTGAAACCTGCACTGAGAGGAATGAAGATGTAGAATTAGGTGTGTCACAGCCAAGTGCTTGCGGGTACTCTGCTAGCAGTACACCCACGTCCGATAGCAGCAGGCAAATTTCCCTGCCCCAGCTGCTGGACCGTAGAAAGAAGTTCACTCCCAGCCATCCACATGCCCAGAGGTTGAATGCTAGCTTGGCTAAATTGCTAGCACTTCAACTGCTGCCTTTTCAGTTGGTAGCCTCAGCCCCCTTCCATGAGTTTGTGCAATGTGCAGTTCCTCAGTGGCAGGTCCCCAAACGCCACTTTTTCTCACGGAAGACGATTCCAGCTCTCTACCGGCATGTGGAAGGCAATGTCCTTGCCTCGCTGGACAGGGCGGTCAGCGGTAAGGTGCATATTACCACTAACTCATGGTCCAGCAGGCATGGACAGGGACGTTACCTATCCTTCACTACCCATTGGGTCAATCTTCTGGCAACTGGGAAGGATGCAGGACAAGGCGCAGTAGTGTTGGAGGTTGTTCCACCACCACATCTCCAAAATGCTACTACTGGTTGTGACACACCTCTCTCCTCCACCCCTCCTCTTCTTCTTCCTCCATGGCCTCTTCCAGTGCTCTGTTCTCTGAACCAGCGGTGCTCCATAGGTGTTCAAGTGGCTACACAAATACGCAGGCAAAAAGATGCCATTCCGTGCTTGCGCTGGTTTGTTTGGTTGACAGTAGCCACACTGGGGCAGATATTTTGTCAACTCTGAAGGGGCAGGCCGAGAGGTGGTTGACGCCATGCCAGCTTAAACCAGGAATGGTGGTTTGCAACAATGGCACCAACCTCCTCTCCACCCTCCGACAGGGACAACTGACCCATGTGCCCTGTGTGGCTCATGTCCTTAACCTGGTGGTGCAGCGGTTCTTGGGCAGGTACCCGGGCTTACAGGATGTCCTGAGGCAGGCCAGGAAAGTCTGTGTGCATTTCTGCTGATCATTTAATGCCAGTGCTCGGCTGGCTGAGCTCCAAAAGGAGTTTAACCTGCCCAAGAACCGCCTTATATGTGACATGCCTACTAAGTGGAACTCAACGTTGGCCATGCTGCAGCGGCTGCACATGCAGCAGAGGGCTATCAATGAGTACCTGTGCGACTACGGCACCAGGACAGGGTCAGGGGATCTCGTTTTTTTCTCACCACGCCAGTGGGGCATGATCAGGGATGCATGCACTGTCCTGTCACCGTTTGAGGAGGCCACAAGGATGGTGAGCAATGACAGTGCATGCATCAGTGACACTGTACCTCTTGTCCACCTGTTGGAGCATACGCTGCGTGGAATAATGGAGAGGGCACTTGAGGCCGAACAGAGGCAGGAAGAGGAGGACTTCCTTGCCTCTCAAGGCCCCCTTTATCCAGACAGTGTTCCTGCTGTCCCACCCATCACACAGGAAGAGGATGAGGAGGAGGAGGAGGAGAATGATTGTGTCAGCATGGAGGTGGTGCCTGGCACTCAGCATCAGCAGCAGCAGCAGTCTTGTAGGGATGATTTACAGTCCCAAGAAACCTGTGGACTTCTACGTGGCTGGGAGGAGGTGGCTGCAGATCATGTTGTCCTTAGTGACCCAGAGGACTCCGGACCGAATGCCTCAGCTAACCTATGCTGCATGGCTTCCCTGATCCTGCAAAGCCTGCAGAAGGATCCTCATATTCTTTGGATCAAGGAGAGGGACCATTACTGGCTGGCCACTCTCCTTGATCCACGGTACAAGGGTAAGGTTGCTGGCATTATCTTGCCATCGCAGAGGGAGCAGAGAATGAGACATTTCCGGGAGTCCTTGCAGAAAGGTCTGTGCAACGCGTTCCCAGAAACTGGGAGGTTACAAACTCCTGGTCCTGGACAAAGTGTTGTTCGGTTAGTCACAGAAGGAGTGGTGGAGAAGGTGGCCGTCTGACTGATGCGTTCAGACAATTTTTTAGTCCGCAGCCCCAAGGTATGATCGGTTCCAGCAACCATTGCCAGCGCCTGATTTACATAGTGCAGGAATACCTAGGGGCAAGGTCAGACTTTTACACCTTTCCCACTGAAAATCCTCTGGCTTACTGGGTCTTGAGGATGGATCACTGGCCAGAGCTTGCAATTGAGCTACTGGCCTGTCCTGCATACAGCGTTCTTTCGGAACGCACCTTCAGTACTGTTGGTGGCTTTGTAACCGATCACAAGGTGCGCCTGTCCACTGACTTAGTTGATCGACTGACCTTCATAAAGATGATTCAGTCTTGGATCACCACTAGCTACCAAGCACCTGAAGCTGGTATAACTGAATAATTTTTTTGGAAATGTCACATCCCTTCAAGACTGCCTATGCTGATGCTGAGTGACTGTCCTGTTATGTTGACTGACTATCCTCTTCCTCCTCAATGATCTCGCTGATATCTTGGAAGAACATTTTTGGTTCTGGGTGATGCCACCAGCCTAATTTTTCAGCCCCTGTTTAACAGGGGTATGTAATTACAATTTTTGATGCAATGCTTTGCAGCAGGTCTCATTCCTGCACTCCAAATAGAGTATATGGGAGAGGTTGCAGTGTTGTGGCACCAGCACCAGTGCCTAAGGCCCAATTTGTATGCCCCTGTTTAACCCCCCCTAGCGGTAATCCAGAGTCTGGCTCGGGTTGGGATTTTACTGACAGGAGAGGTAACCCAGAGCCAGACTCGGGATCGCATCACTGGATGCAGGGGAGGACACAGGGAGAGTTACTTACCTTGTCCCCGGGATCCAGCGATGTCCTCCGCGCTGTGTGATCGAGTTGTCCTCCGCTCGATTCACAGTGCCGAATGCCACCGAGCTCCATTCCCTGCGACGTTACGGCGCATGGGAGCGGAGAACCACAGCAAATTCAAAAAGATAAAAACACACAAAACACACACAGCACTGTAATCTTCCAGATTACAGTACTGTATTAAAAAATACACACCCCCTTTGTCCCTAGTGGTCTGTGCAATGCCCTGCATGCACTTTTATGTTATAAATTCTGTTTTTTCTGCCTGAAATTTGGAGATTGTCCATAGCAACCAAAAAGTGTCCTTTTTTCAGTGTTTTACGATTTGATTACATTATTGAATAATTTTTATTATTCTTTATTATATTATACATTTTATCATACCCGGGATGTCTGCTAGACTCTGGTTTGAACAGATTTAAGAGAGTTATTCCTAAGAATTACAGGACTACAATATAAAACGCCAAATTTCCATGCAAAATAAGTCATACCGCCAGGGAGGTTAACAGGGGCATGTAATTACAATTTTTGAGGCAATGCTTTGCAGCAGGGCTCATTCCTGCACTACAATTAGAGTATATGGTAGATGTTGCAGTGTATAGGCCCAATTTTTCAGTTCCTATTTAACAGGGGCATGTAATTACAATTTTTGATGCAATGCTTTGCAGCAGGGCTCATTCCTGCACTCCAACTAGAGTATCTGGGAGAGGTTGCAGTGTTGTGGCACCAGCAAGCAGTGCCTAAGGCCCAATTTTTCAGCCCCTGTTTAACAGGGGCATGCAATTACAATTCTTGATAAAATATTTCACAGCAGGGCCCGTTCCTGTGCCCACCGAGAGTATCGGTGGGGACTTATAGTGTTGTGGCACCAGAACCACCACCACAACCACCAAAGGCCCAATTTTCTACCACTGTTCAACAATGGTATGTAATTACAATTCTTGATATAATTGTTCACAGCAGGGCGCTCCAGCGCCCACCAAGAGTCCCTTTGCGGGCTTACAGTGTTGTGGCAACACCAACACCTTATGCCCTAATTTCTGCAGAGAATATAGGGCAGGCCCCTACTTTCAAACATCCAACTTACAAACATCTCCTACTTGCAAACGGAAGGAGACAACAGGAAGTGAGATGAAAAAAGACAGATTGCAAAACAATTACACAGGGGTGATAACCCTTCCCTATGTTTTCCAAAAAGCCTAAAAATAGTTTTTTTTTGACTGGAGCTACACTTTAAAAATGTACCAGTTCAAAATTACAAACAGATTCTACTTAACACAACAAACCTACACAGTCCCTGTCTTGTTTGCACCGCCTGTATACTGCTGTTCTGAGTATATAGGGCCTGGGGGCCCCACGCCTCTCCTTTCTTTAATATGGGAATGTGGTTCCCCTTAATATCCGTACAAGACCCAAAGGGGCTGGTAATGAGCAGGGGGGCCTACCCATGCCATTTTTCTCAATGATTTTCATCCATATTGCCAGAACCAGATATTACATTAAAACTGCAAGCAGTTTTAAATGACTTTTCCGTTAAATGTCATTTTGTGCAGGGACTGATCTAAACACGGGAAACACGTGGCACTTCACAGGCATACTATAGACACCCCCAGGCACGATATGTAAATGAATATTTAACTTTTCACTTTAATCGTCATTAAAATCAGTTCTCCCCAAAAAACGGCCGTTTTAAAAAAAAAAAATTGGCATTGACCCATGTCCCCTGAGGCAGGAGCCAGGTCCCCAAACCCTTTTTAGGACAATATCTTGCATATTAGCCTTTAAAATTAGCACTTTTTATTTAGAACGTTCGAGTCCCATAAACTTCAATGGGTTTCTAAAGTTAGCACAAATTTTCGGTCCGTTCGAAAGTTCTGGTGCGAACCGAACTGGGGGGCGTTGGCTCATCCCTAGTGGCCAAGTCCATTCATTCGGAAAGTCCATCACAACTCCACCAGAAGTCCTTCATAAAGCCTGTCGGACCTAGTCCCTCGAAAAGTCCGGTTGTGTGTACGTGGAATTAGAGTACTAGCAGAATCCTTTCATTATAAAGGTTACAGCAACAAAACTAGCAGTTACAATCATGAACGCTATAAACGCTATCTTAAAAATCCAAAGAAAAAATGTCCTACAATACAAAGAGAAGAAAACAAATAGCCATGTACCCCTAGTAATCACATACAATCCAGCACTAAAAGGGATGAGAGTGATAATGAAATAGATGAAATCCATCATAACAGAGGACAGAACCCTGAAAGGAATATTCCAACAAACCCCAGTGCTGATCTTCAGGTAACCACCCAACCTCAGACATACATTAATAATCTCCAGGACTTCTCCATAGCCTCTTTTATCCTCTGGATCTCACTACCCCAATCTGTCCAGTTATATCCTACTCTGTTCACTTTTAGGTGATCCCTGAAAACTCATCTCTTCTGGGAGGCTTATCTTGCCTCCAGCTAACAAACAAATCTTCTACTTCCCTCATCAGTTCTTCCCTCGCAGTCACTACCTTTTGTTTCACCAGCCCCTCCCTCTTTGATTGTAAGCTTGCAGGAGCAGGGCCCTCCTAACCCTTTTGTATTGAATTGTATTGTTGCTATATTTGCTCATTTTATATTTTAAACTGATGCACAAACTTTTGGAGCTATATAAATCCTGTATAATAATATAATATAATAATAATCAGAAGGAAGCTCCATTCTGAGGAGATGAAAAAAAAAAAGGGGACAAAATGGTGGGGGCTTGGCATCTGAGCAAGGAGATGGCCAATTGATCTTGCAGCTCTGTTCGGCCATTGGGGACAACTGCAATTATCGTGACTTCCACTACCAACACTGGACACCATCCTCTCCCCAGGCCTCCACTTAATGATGAGGCACTGCAAAGACCCACTGCACCTTCACAAGCTGCCAGGTTCCTTTCAGCAGTCACATCACGGTCCCCAACAAAATAGAGGTGGTTCGCAGCCACTCCAGCCACACAGAGTCACCAGCGGCTCAAAGCAGAGCCTCAATACAGCCCTGAATAAAAAAAAATAGGAAACCCGGACAGCAGAGGGTCTTCTGGTTTTTCTACACCCTCCTCTAAAAGCCCTGCAAAATCCAAGCCATGCCGGGACGCTCCACAGAGACCAGAACAAGACCCTGGCATGGAGGTGAGTAAAGAACATTCTTCTTCTACTGGGTCTCATCCAGTCATCCCTGATCCCATTAATGCCTTCCCTACACTGGGCCAACCTATTTCTGATACCACTCTGAAGCAGATGTTAACCTCTCTAAGATCATCCCTGCATTCTGACCTAATGGCCTATGTGAAACAATTCTGAATGGAAGTGCAGGATCTGAGAGAGAGAATAGACCATGTAGTCTTCTATGAGAGAATATGCAACATCCTTCAATATGTTAGTTGATGCATATACCGCACAATCAGAAGAAATTATGTGACTTAAAGCAAAGATGGTAGACATGGAGGACAGGTAAAGGAGGAACAACATTAAGATAAGAGGGGTCCCTGAATCTGTCCCCACCACACAGATGCAGCAATATGCACAGGAGCTATTTTCCACTGTGGTGTCATTCCTGTCAGCAACTGAGTTGGTCATAGATATAATCCACAGATGAACAAAACCATCATTCTTACTTTCCAAAGTACCACAAGATGTCCTCTTTCAGGTGCAATTTTACAAAACAAAAGACAGAATCATGTCAACCTTTCACCAAATGAATAATCTACCAAAGTGCTACTCCAGGTTGCAACTACTCCCTGATCTGTCACAACACACCTTTCAGCGCTGTAGTATTCTCACCACAGTCACAAAAGCCTTAAGGAACCACAAGTTTCCCCATCGATGGAAGCACCCTGCAACCTTCTCCTCACCCACAATGGAGCCACCACTTGGGTGACAACATTGGAAGCAGGCATGCAAGCCCTACGCCAATGGGGCATACTCCCTTATTCTCCTCCTACTGATCCTCGACCACCTAGGCTTGAAGCCATTGTTGACGCCTGCCAAGTTGTGTCACACAAGCTTTCATCCAAGAAATATGCTAATAGTGATACCTGAATTGCGAAACATATACTACCTCTTCAAGTCCCCACAAGTCCCCAGGCACAGGAATGTGATGTATACACCCCTATGGTCCCCTCAGGTGTTATTTCAGTTAAATCTGCTGATGGGCAAATCGTCAGGCCCTTTTTAGTTTACACTTGCTGTTCACTGTTTTTGTCTTATTAGTTCTTTCCTATCACTGGTTTGCTAGTACAAACACGTACCTTACGAGCTGTAAATCTGTCCATTTACCAAACTGTGTTACCAACTACCAAGAACCTCTGCCATGTCACATAGTTAGGATCCATAGCGACTCAATCAATCTCCTACCTAATATGTAATGCCACTTAAGTGCATATCCGTCAATGCAAGAGGCCTTAATCATCCTGCAAAGAGGTTCTCACTCTGGAAAAAGGTGTCCGAGACCAAAGCAGACATTGTAAATGTTCAAGAGACACATTTTCAAGTGACAGTAGCCTCTAAATGTACCCACAGGAACTACCCCCACATCTGGAGTCATGCTGGCCATTAGGAACATGTTCACTTTTTACCTGAAGAGCTCACTACTGGATGTGAAAGGGTAATACATCATCCTTACTTGTGATATTAACACTAAGCCTTTCACCTTAGTAACCATTTATGTACCCAACTAGGGATGGGCCGAACACTCCCCTGTTCGGTTCGCAGCAGAACATGTGAACAGGCAAAAATTAGTTTGAACATGCAAAGTCTATGGGACACAAACACATTTTTTTTTAAATTTTGGTTCGGGGTTTCCCTGTGGGGGAATCCCATGCCATTTTTATCAATGAACTTTTATGTGTATTGCTGGGACTGACAATTCATTATAGCCGCAAATACTTTAAAATTACTTTTTTCCCTTTAGAAATGTAATTTTGCTCTGAGACTGTTATAAACACGGGAAACATGCACCATTTTACAGGCATACTATAGACACCCTCAGACACAAAATTTAAAGGAATATTACACTTTTATTGTTTCACTTTAAGCATTATTAAAATCACTGCTTTCGAAAAAACTGCAGTTTTTAAAACTTTTTTTGCATTGATATGTGTCCTCTGGGGCAGGACCCAGGTCCCCAAACACTTTTTATGACAATACCATGCATATAAGCCTTTAAAATTAGCACTTTTGATTTCTCCCATAGACTTTTAAAGAGTGTTCCGTGGCTTTCGAATTTGCCGTGAACACCCCAAATTGTTTGCTATTGGGCAAACAGGCGAACACCCGATGTTCGAGCATTGGGAACATCCCTACACCCAACTCCCACCAACTTACTTGCTTTATGCATAGAGTATTTAAAATTGTATCATCTATTAAGTACAGGCATTTGTTAATGTGTGGGGACTTCAGCTTCACAGTTGACCTCCAAATAAATTCTAAAAGTTGACCCCAAACTCATCTTCTAAAAGTTGCGCTCCACCATTAAGGTTGTTCCATGCAGAGGAAGTCTACGATGCCTGGAGATGTCAGCATGATAACTAAAGAGATTACACGTTCTTATCCTCCAGACACCATACATACTCTGGAATAGACCTATTTGTCACTGATAAGTGGCTTCTCTAGATGATATCCTCCTCCTCTATCCAAGATATAACATGGTCTGACCATGCTACAATTTCAGTAACACTAGAGGAGCAGGCACCTCTGGACCGAGTATCAGACAACAACAACAACCGCCACAGCAAGCTCTAGAGCCAAAAAGTAAAAATACAACCTTAAACTGTCTAGCCTCCTCTCGGAGATCCACACTCTGAAACTCCAAAACAAAGAAAACCTTACACCAACTATCTCCGATTCCCTCTCCAAACTAAGGGTACGCATCCTTGCTGACTGATCAGTATGATAAGCACCTTAGGAGACTTAGGCGTGGCTATTACGCACACGCCAAGAAAGCAGGGACTTTTCTTGCTAATAGGTTTAAGATCCCACAGGTTAGATTAAGAATCTCCCACCTTTTTCATCCCACTTTCAAACATAGAAAAAGCAACCCAAAAGAGATAGCGGATGAATTTGCTAACTATTATGGAGCACTCTATAATTTAAGGGAAGATCATGACACCCCCCCCCCCAAGCCATGTAATTCTGATATACAACAATTCCTGGATCACCTTCCCTTTCTCACCCTTTCTGCAGGGATGTCCTTTATCCCCCACAATATTTAACTTAATGAATGAGCCATTGGCCAAATTAATCCATTCCCACCCATCTATTACAGGGTTACAATTTCAAAAGCGCTCACACAAAATTAACCTGTTTGTGGGTGACATTATTCAACAGCCAACTCATCTAGTCTAGCACTTTCTAACGGCACAGTGGTGTAGTGGTTAGCACTCTCACCTAGCAGTAAAAAAGGTCACTGGTTCAAATCCCAACCATGACACTACCTGCCTGGAGTTTGCATGTTCTCCCTGTGCCTGCGTGGGTTTCCTCCGGGTACTCCGGTTTCCTCCCACACTCCAAAGACATGCAGGTAGGTTAATTGGCTTCTGTCTAAAATTGGCCCTAGTATACAACTGGGGATCTTGGATTGTGGCTCCTTGAGGGTAGGGACCAATGTGAGTGTGCAATGTAAAGGGATAGGGACAATTGTAGACACTCACTCAGGTTGAACTGGATGGACTGATGTCTTTATTCAACCTTACTAACTATGTAACTATGTAACTTTAAACCTGTGATAACCAAAATCACTACAGAACTCCAACTCATATCACATTTTGAATTTACATGGTATGGTAACTTGGCAGCTTTCAAAATGACCACACTATCCTTGATCTTATATGATTCCAGTTGGAAATCAATACCTGATATCTCTGTCAAGTCTCCTTTGCAAATTTATCTGGAAAGGGAAGAAAGCTAAATTTGCACATTCCTGTCTCATTAGGCACAGGACCCTTTGTGGTGCGGATTTACTGGACCTAAGGGACTACTACTGGGCGGTACAACTAGACCAAATAAAACACTGATTCATTACAGAGGAAGCTCCACTATGGGTAGAAATTGAGACAGCCCAATTGCCCACTAGAGACCTATGCCTGACCCCTTAGGCAACATGTGGAAGCCTTGGGATTTAGGCCTTCTGCTCTTATCCACACAAGCATCACTACTAGCTTGGAGACACCTAAACAAACACCATGCAATATGTGACATATTCTCTAAAGTGTCACTCCCTATAAGGATTCTGGAATCCATGATACCTTTGCTAGATACTAGACACCTGATGCAATGTGGCATATCTCAAATTAGGGACATTTTTGCACAAAGTAATGTTAAACTTCTGGTGGAGCTGGAGGTTAAACTTGATCTGCCCAGACAGTCAATGTTCACAGGTGTATGCATACTTCACTTTCTCACTAAACACCCCCCCCCCCCTGTGTTTTCCACTCATCCAAAAGCATTGGGCTTCTATACCTCTATTGATAAACAAATGAAAGGCATTTACTTGTTTTATAAGATTTTGCAAGACAAAGATGTCTTCTGTAAAACTAGTACAATGACCAAATGGGAAACAGACCTTAAATCCACATCCACCCCTAGTCAATGGTGTGCTTCCTTCAATTCTATCACCAAGGTGACACATTGTGTTTCCCACTGGGGAATGGCACCGAAAATCACTAACAGATGGTAATATACCCCATTTAGGATGGCAAGATTTTCCTCTTTCAGTTCCCCTTTATGCTGGCACAATTGTGGCCAAGTAGAAAACTTACTAGGACAAAGGAAAAAATGGCTTCACATTGATTTAAATCCAAAATGTATTTTATTGATCACCAAGATGACATCAAAGGACATCAACACACAGGTCTTGAAGACGCGTTTCACACAGTACTGTGGTGCTTAATAATTACTACAAGGAAACAAATACACACCCACTGGGAATGCCCTACCCTAACCAGCTTTTGGAGATGAATATTCCAACTTATCTCAACATGCATGGGGATAATATCTTCCCCCTGCCCTGCACTGACTTTACTTAACATTGGTATAGACAGATATCCTCATACGTATCGCCCGGTTATCACTCACATACTTCTTGCTGCACGATCCATAATTCTCAAGCAATGGAAATCACCTCTAGTACCTAACCTTTCTGAAGCAATAATTATAATTAATCTGGACTACGTATACAAGAGATTGTTGGCCATTAATTCATTGTCCTATGATGCCTTCAGTAAATTCTGGAGTGTATGGACAGACAGACGTAATTTGCAAAACAACAATGTTGGTGATCCTTTGTAAGTTGATAGTTCACATCAATCAGTTATTGAATGATTGTACTGTCAGAACACTTGGGGTTAAAATAATTTATATTCATATTATATATATATATATATATATTTATTTGTATTTAGGCCTTCCTATCATGTATATCTTTTATGGATGCTTTGAGCAGAACCAAAGCCTGTAAATGGAGTTTCTTTTTAGGGCCAGTTCACACCAGACGCAGTTCCTTCAGTTCCGTGTGCTTTTTTTCTGCTCTAAAAATGCATACACAGTGTTTTCCATGTATTCCAATGGCTCTTACTGGTCATTTTCCAGTCAGTTTCTGGTGGTTAAACTGACTGGAACTGTCTGTATTGGTGCAGAAAAAATGGAACTGCACGGAACTGCATGGAACTGCATCTTATGTGAACTGGCACTTAGCCCTTGTACACACGGTAGGACATTACGACAACAAAATTCATCGGATTTTTTTCCGACGGATTTTGTCCGAAACTGGTGTTGCATACACACGGTAGGACAACGTTTTCAGAAAATCCGATCGTTCAGAACATGATGACGTTTATTCGTTGTGACGGGACTACGTTGCGACTAGTAGCCAATAGCTTTGGTCTCGTAATTTGATCTGAGCATGCTTGGCAATTTGTCCGATCCGAATTCACTACAAACGATCGGACAAAGTCCGATCGGACCATGTTGTGGGAAAATTTTATATCCAGCTCTCAAACTTTGTTGGTCGGACATTCCAATGGAAAATGTCCGATGGAGCCCACACACGGTCGGATTATCTGACAAAAAGGTCCGATCTGACATTTTCCGGCGGAATTTCCTACCGTGTGTACAAGGGCTTAGAGGTGAAATCAGAGTTCATAGCCCATGAATAAGACATTGTTTTTCTGTCTTATAATGAGAGTCTAGAAGTCTTGTCTGCACCACCTTCGCAGACCATATTCTCAGGTTATAAATCTTGAGAGGTCTTAGTTAAATAAACAAAATAAGGAAACCATGAGTCTGCAACACTAAATAGTATTTCCAGAATTGAGTCACAGAAACCAGAGGGCTTATTTACAATTCCTATCATACTGTATTTTAAATTATTTTTTCTTTTATAATATGTTTATAGTATACTGTATATGTATTAGTTATTCATTTATAAACCTGCCCACATATATACTATTATTATAAGATTGCAAGTGTGGGTTCCTATGAAGAGTTTGTGCATGAAACTGTTATATTTATCGTTAGAATAATGACTTCAGGTTCTGGGAATGTAACAAACCATTAACTAGATGTGGGGAAATTTTCTCATACCCATATATTTAAAGAAGAGACCAGATGGCTAGAGGAAATTGACACATGTTGTACAGTTTTAGACAATTAATGGTGTTTTGCTAAGCCAAGGTCAGAAGGTCATGTTAATCACATTTAAAGTCATTTCTGATCTAACACTGCCCCCTAGAGGGGAAACTAGTAAGAGTCTAAGATGGCCGTACATGCATGTTGCCATGGAAATGTATAAACAACATTGTCATATGACATCATCAGCTGCATAGTAATTAGATACACACCCACTTTTAGGGTGAGATAAAACGTAGCTACAGATCACGGGTCGGAGGTCTGATGGGAAAAGAAGCCTATTCTATGGGGGTGACCCCGCCCCCTCTGATGTAACGCAGGTTTCCGTTACATCAGAGGGGGCGGGGTCACCCACACGTCACTGGGGAACCCCTGGCTTCCCTCTCCAGCGTCAGAGGGGCGGGGTTAGGTGACGGTTGGCCCCGCCCTCCTTATATAAGAAACGTCAGCGCTGGGATCTCGGCAGTGTCTCCGCAATGGAGACAAAAGACGGATGTATGGACAGCGCTGGACTGAGAGATCCCCCGTCGCTGGATATGATCATCCATCGCTGGACCCCGGAGATCCGTCGCTGGATAGCAAGAGTGGATTAGCACCGCTGGAATCTTTTTTTTTATTTTTTTTATTTTTAATAAAGGAATTTTTTAAAAGTGTGTTTGTCTTATTTAACCATTTTTACACTTTCTTTGTGAAATGGTAGGAAAGTACCCCCTTACCATTTCAAACAGGGGGGGGGCGGTATCTGGGGGTCCCCTTGTTAAAAGGGGCTTCCAGATTCTGATAAGCCCCCCGCCCGCAGACCCTCACAACCACCGGCCAGGGTTGTGAGGATGAGGCCCTTGTCCTCATCAACATGGGGACAAGGTGCTTTGAGGGGTCACAGACCCCCAAAGCATCCTCCCAATGTTGAGGGTATGTGGCCTGGTACGGTTCAGGAGGGAGGGGGGCCGCTCTCTCGCCCCCCCCCTCTTTTCCTGCGGCCTGCCAGGTTGCGTGCTCGGATAAAGTGTCTGGTATGGATTTTTAGTGGGACCCCCACGTAAAAAAAAATTTTAATTTGATGCGGGGTTCCCCTTAATATCCATATCAGACCTGAAGGGTCTGGTATGGATATTTAGGGGGACCCCTACGTCAATATTTTTTTTAAATTTGACACGGGATTCCCCTTAGTATCCATGTCAGACCTGAAGGGCCTCGTAATTGAATTTAGGGGAACCCCCACGCTTTTTTTTTTTTTAATCAATGAATGAATGAATTGTCGGCTAATACAGAGAACACTCATTGAGCGTTCTCTGTATTACGGGGAGCCGACAATTTAGCCGCAAGTGATTTTAAAATATTTTTTTTCCTGCACAAATGACACTTTGTGCAGGGACAGTTCTAAGCACCAGAAACATGCGCCCCTTCACAGGCATACTATAGATACCCCCCAGCTACGAAATTTAAAGGAATATTACACTTTTATTGTTTCACTTTAATCATTATTAAAATCACTGCTCATAAAAAAACTGCCATTTTTAAAACTTTTTTTTGCATTGATCCATGTCCGCTGGGGCAGGACCCAGGTCCCCAAACACTTTTTAGGACAGTAACTTGCATATTACCCTTTAAAATGAGCACTTTAGATTTCTCCCATAGACTTGTATAGGGTGTTTCGAATTTGCTGCGAACAGCCCAAATTGTTCACTGTTCGCTGAACAGGCAATGTTCGAGTAGAACATGAGTTTGACTCGAACTCGAAGCTCATCCCTACTATTCACTAAAGAGTTACCAAATTTAAAATATACAAGTATCATTTAAGTATTGAAATGTGATATTCTGTAATAAGAAATGTGAATATTATTTGAACCATCATTTACTGTATCTCTGATATGTAGAAGTATACATTTATATGTCCATTTATTTGTTTTATCACAAAATATACCTGATGTTATTTTTCACTGTATTTTTAGTTAATAAATATATATTTTTAAGCAATATAATTTGTATCACTTGTCTTCAAAATGTAATACTTAAATATTAAAAATGTATTGTGATTATGAAAATATGCAAATCTTTGATTTGGGAGATTTACAATTTTCTACCAATACCAACAAGAAATTCAGGTTTGTTTATACCTGAATTTCTTGTTGGTATTGGTAGAAAATTGTAAATCTCCCAAATCAAAGATTTTCATATTTTCATAATCACAATACATTTTTAAAATTTAGCTATAAACATTAGACATGTGCATTCGTTTTCGTCCGAATGCATTTTCGTCCGAATTTCAGCTATTTTCGTTTTCGTTTTGACAAACGATAACGAACGCACAAAATCCGAAAAACGAAAGATCCGACATAAATAAATGCTTTATTTTCGTTTTCATTGTTACAACAGTTCGATATAGAATAGGAGATTCGACATGACTCTGACAACAATCTGTGTCTATAGAACCTGTGGTCGAATGTGCCTAACCTTACCTCTATTAGTCCAAGATTATATAGAGAAAATATTCGACAGAGAAAAAAGATTTGACAGAGAGAAAAGATTCTGCAAGATACTGTCCTAAAAAGTGTTTGGGGACCCGGGTCCTGCCCCAGGGGACATGGAGCAATGCAAAAAAAGTTTTAAAAACGGCCGTTTTTTTCGGGAGCAGTGATTTTAATAATGATTAAAGTGAAACAATAAAAGTGTAATATTCCTTTAAATTTCGTAGGGGGGGGTTGTCTATAGTATGCCTGTGAAGGGGCGCATGTTTCCCGTGCTTAGAATTGTCCCTGCACAAAGTGTCATTTATGCAGGAAAAAAAGTCCTTTAAAATCACTCGCAGCTATTATGAATTGTCGGCTCCGTAATACAGAGAACACTCATTGAAAGTCATTGATAAAAAAATAAATAAATAAATAAATAAAAAAAGCGTGGGGGTCCCCCAAATTCAATTACCAGGCCCTTCAGGTCTGGTATGGATATTAAGGGGAACCCTGCCTCAAATTTAAGAAAAAAATGACGTGGGGTTCCCCCTAAAAATCCATACCAGACCCTTTATCCGAGCACGCAACCTGGCAGGCCGCAGGAAAAGAGGGGGGGACGAGAGAGCGGCCCCCCCTCCCTCCTGAACCGTACCAGGCCACATGCCCTCAACATTGGGAGGATGCTTTGGGGGTCTGTGACCCCTCAAAGCACCTTGTCCCCATGTTGATGAGGACAAGGGCCTCATCCCCACAACCCTGGTGGTTGTGGAGGTCTGCGGGCGGGGGGCTTATCAGAATCTGGAAGCCCCCTTTAACAAGGGGACCCCCAGATCCCGCCCCCCCCCTGTTTGAAATGGTAAGGGGGTACAAAAGTACCCCTACCATATCACAAAGAAAGTGTAAAAAATGGTTAAATAAAACAAACACACTTTTGAAAAATTCCTTTATTAAAAATAAAAAAATAAAAAAAAAAAGATTCCAGCGGTGGTAATCCACTCTTGCTATCCAGCGACGGACGGTCATCTCTCCAGCGATGTCTCATCTCATCCAGCGCAGCGAATGCATCCTTCTTCTGTCTCCGTGTAGGAGACACCGCAGGCATTCCGGCGGCTGACGTTTCTTATATACGGAGGGCGGGGCCACCCGTCACCTGACCCCGCCCCCCTCTGACGCAAGGGGAAACCCGGGGTTCCCTGTGACGTATGGGTGACCCCGCACCCCTCTGATGTAACACAGGCAGGTTTCCGTTACATCAGAGGGGGGCGGGGTCACCCATACGTCACGGGGAACCCCGGGTTTCCCCTTGCGTCAGAGGGGGGCGGGGTCAGGTGACGGGTGGCCCCGCCCTCCGTATATAAGAAACGTCAGCCACCGGAATCCTTGCAGTGTCTCCTCCACGGAGACAGAAGAAGGATGTATTCGCTGCGCTGGATGAGATGAGACATCGCTGGAGAGATGATCGTCCATCGCTGGATAGCAAGAGTGGTTTACCGCCGCTGGAATCTTTTTTTTATTTTTTTATTTTTAATAAAGGAATTTTTCAAAAGTGTGTTTGTTTTATTTAACCATTTTTTACACTTTCTTTGTGAAATGGTAGGGGTACTTTTGTACCCCCTTACCATTTCAAACAGGGGGGGGGCGGGATCTTGGGGTCCCCTTGTTAAAGGGGGCTTCCAGATTCTGATAAGTCCCCCGCCCACAGACCTCCACAACCACCGGCCAGGGTTGTGGGGATGAGGCCCTTGTCCTCATCAACATGGGGACAAGGTGCTTTGAGGGGTCACAGACCCCCAAAGCATCCTCCCAATGTTGAGGGCATGTGGCCTGGTACGGTTCAGGAGGGAGGGGGGCCGCTCTCTCGTCCCCCCCTCTTTTCCTGCGGCCTGCCAGGTTGCGTGCTCGGATAAAGGGTCTGGTATGGATTTTTAGGGGGAACCCCACGTCAATTTTTTTTTAAATTTGACGCGGGGTTCCCCTTAATATCCATACCAGACCTGAAGGGTCTGGTTATGGATATTTAGGGGGAACCCCACGTCAAAATTTTTCTTAAATTTGAGGCAGGGTTCCCCTTAATATCCATACCAGACCTGAAGGGCCTGGTAATTGAATTTGGGGGACCCCCACGCTTTTTTTTTAAATTTATTTATTTATTTTTTTATCAATGACTTTCAATGAGTGTTCTCTGTATTACGGGAGCCGACAATTCATAATAGCTGCGAGTGATTTTAAAGGACTTTTTTTCCTGCATAAATGACACTTTGTGCAGGGACAGTTCTAAGCACGGGAAACATGCGCCCCTTCACAGGCATACTATAGACAACCCCCCCTACGAAATTTAAAGGAATATTACACTTTTATTGTTTCACTTTAATCATTATTAAAATCACTGCTCCCGAAAAAACTGCCGTTTTTAAAACTTTTTTTTGCATTGATCCATGTCCCCTGGGGCAGGACCCGGATCCCCAAACACTTTTTAGGACAGTAACTTGCAAATTAGCCTTTAAAATGAGCACTTTAGATTTTGAACGTTGGAGTCCCATAGACTTTAATAGGGTTCTAAAGTATGCTATATACTAGCTCCGTCGAATCTTCTTTATACATTCGACAGACACCATAAGCCTTCAAAGACAGATTCGACCGTGATTCATGTGGATTTTCGGACGAATGCAATTTTTGAACGAAAAACGAAATAAATAAAAACGAATTTCGGGAGTAACTAAATAAATTAAGTTTTCAGACGAAAACGAAATTCCGAAACGAAATATTTTACTCTGCACATGTCTAATAAACATTCTGACAGTACTTTGAAAATTGCGCTGCACTACCCCATTTTCTTTAGTATGCTTGTTGTATCTTTGTACCATTGTTATTAACAACAATAAAAATATATTGAAATAGAAAAAAAAAAAACAGAGGGGACACAACCTTGCAACAATAAATACTGAAAACTGTGCCTCTACATAAATGTATTAAATATTGTCACACAAACAAAGGTGTCTTCAGGATATTGTATGATATTACAGGATCATAGAGCTTGGCCTCCAGTAATGGGATGTACTTCATTCAATGCAGCAAGTGCAAGCATGGAACTTGAATCTTAGAATACAGGTAACCCATTAAATACTTTTCAAGTCCTTCCTGCACCTCCCTCTCTATCCTTCTCCTGATTTGAAGCTCACTGTATTCATCTCTTTTCTCCAGGTTCTCTGCGCTGTGATTTATCTTCCTCTGGGTCTGGTGTCATTCTTCCTTGATGAATTTTCTGCCCGACTACCTTATTTTCTTTGACATGCCCAATATCATTCTTGGTGACTTTACCATCTCTAATAATGTTTATACCCCAGCTACCTCCCAACTCCTCAACCCGACCTCTTCCTTTGGACTAACACAATAGACACACACCTCTACACTCCATGAAACTTCCCAAACACCCATTTACCTCTCTCTGGCCATAATCTTATCAGTTTCTTACTCTCCATATCTTTACTCCCCTATCCTTCCTACCATCAAACCTGCAGAAATCTTCACCACTTTAGCACTTCTCTTATCTACAATGCAACAGACCACTTTTATAACTCTAATAAGGACTTATCCATCCAGAGAGTACTGAACGTCAGTCCTCTATAGCCAGACTACCCTGGAACATTCCACCCAACATGGATGAGAACTCCTGAGTACTCAACAATGTCTTCAAACTGTCCCTCTTAAAGGGAACAACTCAAATACTGGGGGAAATACCTGCCATCCATGACACATTCCTGGTGTCCTGTACACCCCCCATCCCTACTACCAGCAAACCCATAGAAATCTTCACCACTTTAGTCCTTCTCTTATCTACTCTGCATTAAAATACCTTTATGACCAAATCTCACCCATATCCTGCCCTGACCTTGTTAAATGTGTCTACAACAGCTCAGTCAGGGAAGATGTTGACCGTCTATGAACAGGATGGGGGGAGGGGGTTAGGATTTGTCTGGAGATGGGCTTTAGGGTCAAAACTAGTATGTTTCTTATGTAAGTTCTGGATCAGCTTCCCCAGTGTAATTTACCTTGTCTCCTTTCCATGTTATTAGCTCTGGTTTTAGTGTAAGTTGCTGACCCTCTGAAAGGGTCCCATCAAAGTGACCCACATGCATCGCATCAGAGACATTTCTACAATTAATTCTTGAAATCCAATTTACAATTTCCAGTGGGCTGGGCAGTTCTCCTTTATCATTAAAAATCAGGACATTGCCATTATGATCCTTGTACTGGACTTCTTTCACATAGCGGGACAGCTTAAAAAATGACAGAAAAGATTATAGGTAACAAGTATATTGTGTAGAACATTAATTTTTTTTGATTATAGATTGTTTATCTAGTTAATTCCCATTTAGAGAATGCCATCGGGATGAGATGACCTGTTTGCTGAGCACTTATAATCAGATACATTTTATTGGGACTATTTATAAACAATTTGCTTTGTGAATGTTCCAGAGATAAATGAATAATTCTCCCCCCTTTACAATACACTGGCTCAGCCTCATCTTGGATATACAGTTCAGTTTTGGTCACCAATCCTCAGGAAAGATGTCGATGAATTAGAAAGAGTTCAGAAAATGGCAACAAATGAAGAAGGAGGACAGAGGATCTCAGCTATGAGGACTGATAGATTACAGGTATTCACTCCGGAGAAGAAGAAGGGCAATTCCACTTTCATGAGAAGAAAATGAGCAAACAAATAAAAATAATAATATAGGCTATACAATTGCTCAAGTCATATTGTAATTGAACATTAATAAATATGACCTTTTCTTTTCAATCTGCAGCTCTGTAATGTTCTGTAAAATGCAATACGGCCACCTGGAGGCGTTCTTTACACAGATGGTGTGCAGAAAGCCCCTCCCCCAGAAATGTAATTTCCTGCTTGTGTGATTGGCTCAATGATTCTCCCAGAAGTCAAACACAAATCAGTCAGATACAAATCAGATTTTTTGCATCAATAAAAAATTTTTGTTGAGATACTAACAAAGAGAAATCTGATCTAAAGGGATGCAGACCCTCACAATTTCCACATTAGATCCCTACCGGTGCAGAAGCTGATTGATAATTATGTAGTCCTCCCCTAAGGAGCCGCAAGAGTAAAGGGATCCCCACCCTGCACAGACAGGCAGGCTGCATAATCACAGCACACTTAAGTCTGAAGAACAGTCCAGTGCTTTGGTAAATGTTTTAATTAGTTTTTTTTATTTTTCTTTCTTTTTTATGAAGTTGGATAAGGCTATTATGGGATGCCCACTTGATCAAAGCAGAAGAACTTTTCAGAGACACAACTATATACAGTCTATATATACACTTCTCCTCCACTACCAGCACAAATCTTGCTTGTAGAACTACAACTCCCAGGGTCAGCTGGCACTGTTTGGAGGATCTGACAAAGGCTCAGTCAGATGAGTAGCAAAAATCCTTTACAGGCAGGGACCACAGGCCCCTTGTTTGTGTGGCAAAGTCCTAGTGCCTAGCTGTCCTCCTTCTGTGGATACTGATCCCAGCACCACCACTTCAGGCACTGCCAGCCCACCTGGCTGTAGCTGCTCCTTTATCCAGCCCTCCTGACCAAGAATCCTCAAAGACTGACTCTACATCCTTCCCAGACTGCTCTCTTCCAGTCCTCTCAGGCATGCTTCTCTGTCCTCTACAATTGTAACACTCACCAGCCCACCTGACTGTCTTCCTCTCTGGAGATTTTCCCGCTAGTATACTCCTGCTGTCCTCCACTTACTCCTGTGCCTCCAGTCAGAACACCTCTGTGTGATATGAAGAGGGTCCCCTTGCACCCATGCCTGAGGTCACCCCCCCAGACTATGGGGCACCCTCAAGGGCCACCAACAGCCTAACACTCCATCTCTAGCTTCCACCCAAACTTCTCTGCCCCTATTTCAGGGGACCTACCCCCTGCCAACCCTCTGTTTGTTCAGGGAGCTCATGAACACTCCAGACAGCTTCCCCTCACCTCTACCCCATTCTTATTGGGGGTAGGAGGAGGTCTCAGAGATGCTGTCTGTGAGTCACTCAGCCCTCCCTGAGTTACTCAACCTTCCTAGATAAAATAACACAAGTGGGGGCAGAGCTTGGCCGTGCGCTGAGATGGCAATTTACTCCTTCTTTACGCCACACAGGGCATCTATTGGCCGCAGGACAAGCACTACAGACCAGTATATTGCACCTCTGAACACTCCTACATCCTCCTATACACTGGAGCATCATAACCCACAAGAAGAATCAACTGCCGGGTCCCAGGAAGCTGACTGAGTTCTTCAGCGGCTCCTGGCCCTGGGACTCCCAAGATGGAGTTGGCTCTAAAAAGAACATAACACCACGAGCCTCACAGCATGCCTCCATTCCAACAGCATCCCATGAACTGCACAGCTCCTATGGGAGAACAAAACAGGGACAGCTCTAAGAGGGCAGCCCTGTTCCCCCTTCGCCTCTCTGTCTCACCCAGCTCTGGTAAGCAAAAAGCATTTAGCTTTCCACCACACTGATGATACTGATGATGATAGCTTTGGAGATGAACAGGCCACATCCCTGGCTAATCTCTCCGCCACAGACAAACCTGTCTCAAAAAACACCTTGAAACAAATGCTGCTATCTCTTCAGAGAGTTTTAAAGAAAGATAACAACAAATCTATCTCTCATATACAACCCCAGATAGATGATCTTGGTGACCGTACTGACACTGTAGAGAAACAACTCACTGAATACGCCACCGCTTACAATGAGCTAGTAGATGCTCATCAATCCCAAACTAAGGAATTCAATTGCATTAACGCCAAACTTGCTGATTTAGAAGATTGTTCCTGTAGGAACAACCATAAACCTAGGGGCATCCCTGAGTTCATCTCCTCAGCGGAACAATCTCCATACCTGCAAAAACTGTTCAAAATGTTATTTCCAACACTCTCTCCTCTAGAGCTTACCATAGATTGGCTCACAGAATTCAGAAGCCTGCTCACATCCCAGCTGAGAAACCACAGGATGTCTTAGTTCATCTCCATTTTTTCCAATCCAAAGAGTGTATCCTTCTGGCAACAAAAAATCTTTCTCCGTTACCTGAACCTTATACTACCCTGTCATTAAACTCTGATATATCTGCAGCAACCACTCAAATACGCAGAGAATTTGCACCCTTAACTTTCACCCTCTGGGAACACAACATCCCATATACATTGGGCTACCAATTCAAGCTGTTTGTCACATACCGAGGCAAACCTACTACTATATACCATCTTAAAGAGGAGTTCCCCTTTGAAAAAAATTAAAAGTCAGCAGCTACAAATACTGCAGCTGCTGACTTCTAATAATCAGACATTTAACTGTCCCAGGGTCCAGCTATGCGGGGGAACGAAGCCCCACTCGTTCCCCCCTCCGCTCGGCATTCTTACTGTGGGCATCCGGATGTGGCTTCACAGCCGGCACCCACTGCACATGCGTGAGCGGCTCCGCGCGTCGTGATTGGCTGCATAGTTATCTGGGACCTGTCACGTGTCCCCGATGACTGACAGGAGGGAGGGAGCCCTTCCTGCACCAAGGTAAGTGATGTCACCAGCCCAAGCACTGAAGGAGGCAGACTACGAGGGACCCCCTGGCAGCAGGCATTTAGAGGTGAGTTAAAACATTTTTTTCCCCAAATGTTTTTTTTTTTTAGGAATTTTAATATTTTTTGGGGGGGGACACCACTTTAAACAAGGCATTTAAACAGCTTCACAACTGGGGTCTCTCCTCATCTGGAAACCTCTCCCCAAATCGCTCTGCTTCGCCTCACATCTCTCTGAATCCTGGAACATTGTTAACAATACCTAATGTGCTCTACGTTATTGTTATGTTTTAACCACTTCAGCCCTGGGAGTATTTACCCCCTTCATGACCAAGTCATTTTGCGATGTGGCACTGTGTCATTTTAACTGACAATTGCACGGGCATGCAACGTTGTACCCAAACAAAATGTATGTCCTTTTTTAAAAGAAAACAGAGCTTTCTTTTGGTGGTATATGCTCACCTCTGCAGTTTTTTTATTTTTTTGTGCTATAAATAAAAGGAGAGCGACAATTTTGAAAAAAAAATATTTTTCACTTTTTGCTGTAATAAATATCCCAAAATGTATCAGAATCATCAGTGTAGGCCAATATTTATACTTCTATTTAGTTTTGGTAAAAAAAATTGCAATACGCATATATTGATTGGTTTGCGCAAAAGTTATAGAGTCTACAAAATAGGGAGATTTATGGCATTTTTATTATTATTATTTTTTTTTTACTAGTAATGGTAATCTGCAATTTTTTTTGGGACTGCGACATTGCAGCCGACAGATCGGACACTTTTGCGACCATTAACATTTATGCAGCGATCAGTGCTATAAAAATGCACTGATTACTGGAGAAATGTCACTGGCAGTGAAGGGGTTAAAACTAGGGGGTGATCAAGGGGTTAAATGTGTTCGCTCAGTGTGTGGGGGGATGGGACTGATTGGGGGAGGAGACCAACCGTTGTTCCTATATATTAGAAACAACAAATCAGTCTCCCCACACAAATCCCCATTCTCACTCTGTTAGGAGCAATCACGGGTGCCCGATGGAACCTTGCAGCCACCAGATACATGCATCAGCTCCTTAGGGACATGGCGGGTACCCCCTATTCTCCTTAAAGCATTTTCGGTAAACCTATGGCGATTTGTGCAGGAATGCCATTGTGCCGGTTCAATTGACGGCGGGCGGGTGGTAACTGGTAACTGGTTAACCTGCATTGGAAAATAAAAAGGGGTCAATCAGCGCAAAAAGAACAATCCCTATCTTAAAAGCAGCAAAGCACTCAAAATCAATATATCAAATCCTAGACAAAATTCACAAATGTACAGTGCAGCGCTAAGTTAAAAACATAGATAAACAATCATAGAATCATGCAAGTAAAAAAAAGGCCAAATTCATAAATATTAGTCCACAATAAGATAAAAGGTGAAAATGGAGCAGAAAAGTTGAATGGATGGACCAAATTGAAGACGTTAAACCGAATGCTCTGATGCCAAGCTATAGGTTATTGGTGCTTTGTTTGTAAGCAAATTTTCATTCAATAAAATATGTTAAAGCTATACAGAGAGCACTATGCAGTTTTTATTAATTTTACATGGTGCAACGATTTTATCCAGTCCCATCGATTATGAGATCTGGCTGACGATTTGGAGTGGTGTGATGTAGGGATGAGCTTCGTGTTCGAGTCGAACATACAATCGACTCGAACATCGGCTGTTCACACGCTCGGCGAATACACGAAATTCGTGTGGCGCTCAAGGCCCACAATGCACTGCGACATCACAGTGCATTGCTGGCTCATGATTGGCCAAGCATGCACTGTGACCTCGCATGCATGGCCAATCACAGCGCCGGCAGCGAGGAGAGCCATGATTGGCCACAGGCAGGATGCCTGTGGCCAATCATAGCTCATGCTGTGTAGTACACGCCCCACACTATATAAGGCCGCCAGCCTTGTGTAGTGTGTTGGCGTCTGTAGGAGTTAGTGGGTGTTCTCTGTGTACCTTCAACACAGTTCGTTATCGGCCGATTTTGCGTTCTTGCTCTTCTGTAATTGAGCTTTAAGCAATCTGAAGGAGATTGTGCGTGTTGTCTGCGTGCCCTGACCACACTATACACCATTATATCCACCTATATAGCTAGCTATATTGCTCTTCTCTAATAGAGCTTGCAGTCAGTTGTAGGAGATTGTGCGTGTTGTCTGCGTGCCCTGACCTATATAGTGCTTCTCTAATTGAGCCATCTGCCATCTGCAGGAGTTAGTTGGTGTTGTGTGCTTCCAGCACCGCACAGTATACACCAGTATCTACCCTTTAATTCCTGTTCTATAAAAAAGGCATCTGGAGGAGTTAGTGGGTGTTGTGTGCCTCCAGCACAATATACACTACCCAATTTCTGTTTTTCCCATCTCCCTTCAGGCCATTACCATGTCTGGAAGGCCAACAAGGAGAGGCAGACAGGCATGAGCCGAAAAAAGAGGGCAAGCAGGCTCTGTGTCTAGAGACAACAGTGCTGGTCGTGGACGCGGTGCATCGTCATCATCAGCACGTGGCCACGGGACACGCTTGTCCTTCTTTTCGGCAGCTGGACGTGTTGAGCCGCATCATGCCGAAGACTTGGTAGAGTGGATGACCAAGCCCTCTTCATCCTACTTATCCTCTCTCACCCAGGCTCAGGGTACTAGCAAAGCAGCTGCCAAAGTATCGTCTTCCCTCGTCTCAATGTCATCATCAGTGACTCCTTCCCTAGTCCCACCATGTCCTCCTGAGGAGTCCCCTGAATTCTTTGAGCGCAGTGTTGGGTACATGCTCCAGGAGGATGCCCAGTGTTTTGTAGGCTCTGTTGATGATACTCAGCTAGAGGAAGGCAGTAGCGTGAGCGCAGAGAGAGGGGATGCTCAAGAAGGACAGCAATCTGGCAGTCATGTTCCGCAAGCTGCAGCATACTGCCAGGTTTTCTCCAGCGATGAAGAGGGAGGGGATGATGAGGGCACTGACTCCACATGGGTGCCTGGTAGGAGAGAGGAGGAGGAGGCGGCACATCTCCAATGAGGCAGGGTGCCCTCCGGGGGCCAGCTTAGGGGCAGCACACCGACTGAATCACAGCGCAGAGCTTCGCCTGTGCAGGGCACTGCCTCTGCGCGTTATTCTAAAAGTTCTATGGTGTGGGCCTTTTTTGAGACCAGTGCATCAGATCGCACCGCTGCTATTTGCAACATATGTCTCAAGCATATCTCGTGTGGCCAAAACATCAGCCACTTGGGCACCACATGCTTGACCAGACATATGTTGACCTGCCATGCAGCTCGTTGGCAAGTGTACCTCAAAGACCCACACTAAAGAACAAAGCGGACCTCTCCTTGCTCCTCATCAGCTGGGATCTCCAACCCCACTAGACCTTCAGTCCTCTCTGAAACCTGCTCTGAGAGGAATGAAGGTGTAGAATTAGGTGTGTCACAGCCAAGTGCTTCCGGGCACTCTGCTAGCAGTACATCCCCGTTCGATTATAGCAGGCAAATTTCCCTGCCCCAGCTGCTGGACCGTCGAAAGAAGTTCACTTCCAGCCATCCACATGCCCAGCGGTTGAATGCTGGCTTGGCTAAATTGCTAGCACTTCAACTGCTGCCTTTTCAGTTGGTAGACTGGGCCCTCTTCCGTGACTTTGTACAATGTGCAGTTCCTCAGTGGCAGGTCCCCAAATGCCACTTTTTCTCACGGAAGGCGATTCCGGCTCTCTACCGGCATGTGGAAGGCAATGTTCTTGCCTTGCTGGACAGGGCGGTCAGCCGTAAGGTGCATATTACCGCTGACTCATGGTCCAGCAGGCATGGACAGGAACGTTACCTGTCTTTTACGGCACATTGTGTCACCCCTCTGGCAGCTGGGAAGGATGCAGGACAAGGTGCAGTAGTGCTGGAGGTTGTTCCGCCACCACGCCTCCAAAATGCTACTACTGGTTGTGACACACCGCTCTCCTCCACCCCCTCCCTTCTTCTTCCTCCATGGCCTCTTCCAGTGCTCTGTCCTCAGAACCAGCGGTGCTCCGTAGGCGTTCAAGGGGCTACGCAAGTACGCAGGCAAAACGATGCCATGCCGTGCTTGCGCTGGTTTGTTTGGGGGACAGGAGCCACACTGGGGCAGATATTTTGTCAGCTCTGCAGGGGCAGGCCGAGAGGTGGTTGACGCCACGCCAGCTTAAGCCAGGATTGGTGGTTTGCAACACTGGCACCAATCTCCTCTTCGCCCTCCGACAGGGACAACTGACCCATGTGCCCTGTGTGGCTCATGTCATTAACCTGGTGGTGCAGTGGTTCTTGGGCAGGTACCCTAGCTTACAGGATGTCCTGAAGCAGGCCAGGAAAGTCTGTGTGCATTTCCGCTGATCATTTAATGCCTGTGCTCGGCTGGCTGAGCTCCAAAAGGAGTTGAACCTGCCCAAGAACCGCCTTATATGTGACATGCCCACCAGGTGGAACTCAACTTTGGCCATGCTGCAGCGGCTGCGCACACAGCAGAGGGCCATTGATGAGTACCTGTGCGACTAAGGCACCAGGACAGGGTCAGGGGAGCTCGTTTTTTTTCTCACCACGCCAGTGGGGCATGATCAGGGATGCATGCACTGTCCTGTCACCGTTTGAGGAGGCCACAAGGATGGTGAGCAGTGACAGTGCATGCATCAGTGACACTGTACCTCTTGTCCACCTCTTGAAGCATACGCTGCGTGGAATAATGGACAGGGCACTTGAAGCAGAACAGAGGCAGGAAGAGGAGGACTTCCTTGTCTCTCAAGGCCCCCTTTATCCAGACAGTGTTTCTGCTGTGCCACCCATCAGACAGGAAGAGGATGAGGAGGAGGAGGAGGAGGAGGAGGATTGTGTCAGCATGGAGGTGGAGGCTGGCACTCAGCATCAGCAGCAGCAGTCTTGTAGGGATGATTTACAGTCCCAAGAAACCCATGGACTTATACATGGCTGGGAGGAGGTAGCTGCGGATCATGTTGTCCTTAGTGACTAAGAGGACTCCGGGCCGAATGCCTCAGCTAACCTACGTTGCATGGCCTCCCTGATCCTGCAAAGCCTGCTAAAGGATCATCGCATTGTTCGGATCAAGGAGAGGGACCATTACTGGCTGGCCACTCTCCTTGATCCACGGTACAAGGTGTGAGGGGGTTTGCTCGGTAGCGGGTGTGTGTGACCCCCTGGATGGGTTCACAACACAAAGTCAGGCACAGCAGACAGCGGTGTAGGTGCAAAAAACAAAAGATCCGGTTTATTTAGGCTACATGCAGTGATACATATAACAGCCAAACAAAATAAAACAAGAAAATAAATCCTGGTCAGCTTGACCTCTAACTACACACGTAGACTCCCTGTCTAACAACTGGGTGCAGCCTTGTGCTGCCCCAGTCCCTGTCTCTATTGTAGGGGTTTGCCACACAGGCGTTAACTCACCGCTCAGAACAGATCTCAGACTCCCCAGTCTATACACACAAAACTGGTTCCAGGATGGAGCATCTCCCTATGCATGCTGGTTTTTTTTGTAGAGGCCTTAATGAGCCCACTTACTTCAGCTGGGCTCATTAACTCTTCCCCTCTAATTGTAAAAGTCTGCATAAAGCCTGAATCTAGGACACACATATTTACCATCCTGGATACAACCAGGTGACTTTACCTGCCTGCTGCCACAAAGGGTAAGGCCGCGTACACACGGGGCGGATTGTCTGGCCAACTAAGTTCGTCAGACAATCCGACAGACAGTCCGTCCAACTTTTGAATGAACGGACTTGACCACACACGATGAACAGACAGTCCGCTGAAAGCTTGCGCGATGACGTATACAGCACGTACGACGGGACTAGAAAAACAACGTCCAATACACTGCAATGCAACCTTCGGCCGTGTAAATCCTTTCTGAGCATGCACCATACTTAGTCCGTCCTACTTGCCAACACACGAGCGGACTGTCCGCTGAAACCAAGTTTGGACGGACAAAACCAAGTTTGGACGGACAAAATTACGGAAATTCCGTAATGCCCCGTACACACGAGAGGACTTATGTCCGACAGACCTCCAAAGGAGTTCCGCCGGAGTTCCGACGGAGTTCTGGCGGACTTTTCGACCGAACGGACTTGGACACACACCATCACACCAAACTCCGACGGAGTCGAACGTGATGACGTACGACTGGATTCGAATAAGGAAGTTCATAGCCAGTAGCCAATAGCTGCCCTAGCGTCGGTTTTAGTCCGTCGGAGTAGCATACACACGAGCGGATTTTTCGAAGGGGACCGGGTCCGGCGGAGTTCCGTCGGGAAAATTTGAAGCATGCTTCATTTCTAAAGTCCGTCAGACTTTAGCGAAGCTAAAGTCCGTTGCAGCCCACACACGATCGGATAGTCTGACGGACTCGGTCCTTCGGACTTTGGATGTTG
This sequence comes from Lithobates pipiens, assembly GCF_037356315.1. Lineage (NCBI taxonomy): Eukaryota > Metazoa > Chordata > Amphibia > Anura > Ranidae > Lithobates > Lithobates pipiens. The sequence goes on from NW_027507718.1 coordinate 550,910,290, forward strand.
AAAAGTCCGCTCGTGTGTACGGGGCATAAGACTTTGTTCGTCAGACTGTCCGCTCAAAAAGTCCGCTGAAGCCCACACACGAGCGGATTGTCCGCTGAAACACGGTTCAGCGGACTAAGTTGGACAGACAATCCGCCCGTGTGTACGCGGCCTTAGGTTGTAAACCTTATCTTGCCATCGCAGAGGGAGCAGAGGATGAGACATCTCCGGGAGGCCTTGCAGAAAGGTCTGTGCAATGCGTTCCCAGAGACTGGGAGGTTACAAACTCCTGGTCCTGGACAACGTGTTGCTGAGGCATCAGTCAGAAGGAGCGGTGGAGAAGGTGGCCATCTGACCGATGCGTTCAGACAACTTTTTAGTCTGCAGCCCCAAGGTATGATCGGTTCCAGCAACCATCGCCAGCATCTGATTTACATGGTGCAGGAATACCTAGGGCAGTGATGGTGAACCTTGGCACCCCAGATGTTTTGGAACTACATTTCCCATGATGCTCTAGCACTCTGCAGTGTAGTTGAGCATCATGGGAAATGTGGTTTCAAAACATCTGGAGTGCCAAGGTTTGCCATCACTGACCTAGGGGCAAGGTCAGACTTGGACACCTTTCCCACTGAAAATCCTCTGGCTTACTGGGTCTTGAGGATGGATCACTGGCCAGAGCTTGCACAGTATGCAATTGAGCTACTGGCCTGTCCTGCATCCAGCGTTCTTTCGGGAACTCACCTTCAGTGCTGCTGGAGGATTTGTAACCGATCACATGGTGCTCCTGTCCACCGACTCAGTTGATCGACTGACCTTCATAAAGATGAATCAGTCTTGGATCACAAGAATGGAGAAACCCCCTAGGTGTGGGACTTTATATCAGGAATTTTTGTTCGGGTAACACCATATCCAAAATATTTGAATAAGGGAATCAGCCAACAAATCATAACAAGGATTGTTGTAATGCCATTTGATAGTACAAAACATATACTTACATCCTAATCACTAGATAAGTACATTTAAGCATCCAGAACAATGCTAAAATAAATGCGGAAGAGACATCATGACGCAGGACCCAGTACAAATACCGTCCAATCAGATATTCTTTAGAGAGTGTAAACTGGATAATCTGCAAGGGAAAACAAACAAAGGGACACCACTAATAGAAACATTGATTTAATATTAGTAGCTATATACAGAGGGGTGCATATCATATTGTAAAAATGCAGCCTCACCTTAGTCAAATAGTGATGTCGCTTACAGGCCACTAATGAACAGGAGAGGGACACATCAAAGGCCCCGAGGTCCCATGAATTTGCACCCACTGGCAGGTAAAAAAACAGAAACATATATATATGTATGTATATATTGAATCCCAAAAGGGGAATACAATAAAGCAAATAGTATAGCCGGATGTATATACATGCAGCATAACATGTCCATATTGAATGAGAAATCCATCAATCCAAAGGGACATCAATGTTAACATAACAAACAAAAAGAAATACCTGCAGTTTCCTTGGGCCCCAGTGCACATGTCGGCCCACTGTTGGTCTGATATTTTGGACTACAGTGTGGCTGATAGGATAGGTGATTAAGTGGAGGATCGTAGCATTTTTCCCCCGTTTCCTCCAATTTTCTCTTTTTTTGTTTACTATTTATATACTCTCTAAAGAATATCTGGTTGGACAGGATTTGTACTGGGCCCTGCATCATGATGTCTCTTCCGCATTTATTTTAGAATTGTTCTGGATGCTTAAATGTACTTATCTAGTGATTAGGATGTAAGTATGTGTTTTGTACTATCAAATGGCATTACAACAATCCTTGTTATGATTTGTTGGCTGATTCCCTTATTCAAATCTTTTAGATAAGGTGTTACCCAAAAAAAATCCCCTGATGAAGGAGAATACAACTCATCTCTGAAACTTCATTTGGTTTGGGTCATTCCATTACACCTATCCATGACTTTTTGTATATTATTATGCATCCTTGATCATTTGTGTGTTTTTTCTAATATTGTAATTATGTATTTTTTCTTTGTACAATACATTTTATATATTTTTCTATTTATGTGGATATGGTAGTACCTATAACGTCCCACACCTAGGGGGTTTCTCCATTCTTATATCTTTCTGAGGATGTGGTACACCTTTATAGCAGATTTATTTCAGATAGCTCTTTTTCAGTCTTGGATCACCACCATCTACCAAGCACCTGAAGCTGATGTAACCGAATATATTTTTTTTTAAAAGTCACATCCCTTCCCCGTAGCTGAAGGAGGGGTCCCCGACCCAGGCTGATGGTTCCATGTTCCCCCCCTCTGAACAACCTTACGCAACCTGGGCTGTGGATTTACCTGTGACTCTCACTCTCTGAGGTCCTCTCTTCTCCCCCTCCCTGAACACACCACACTACTCTTGTAAATGTACTATTATACTTGTAAACAAGGAACTGTTTTCTCAGCCCATGCTATTGTTAACAGCTGTTTTATCTGTATATTTGGTGCATGTTGCACCCCACATGTGTTTCTGTTTTCCTATGTATTTTTACATGCTCAATAAATGTTCCTTTAAAAAAAAAAGAAAAAAAAAGTCACATCTCTTCAAGACTGCCTATGCTGATGCTGAGTGACTGTCCTGTTATGTTGACCGACTATCCTCTTCCTTCTCAATGATCCCGCTGATATCTTGGAATAACATTTTTGGTTCTGGATAGGGATGGCCTTGCGGTTCGCCCCGGCGGTCAGTTCGCTGTGAATTTTGCGTGTTCGCGATTCGCCAAACCGGCGGACTATTGGCGCTGTTCTCCCGGCGGACATATATGTTTACAGTGTGAAAGAACTTTGACCCATGATGACACATCCATCATGGGGTACAGGACAGCCAATTGAGACATTTCAGCTCATGGACAATTGGACATTCTCCCTAAATAGACCTGATCTGGCGGCCGTTTTACATTCTGTCTTATGTCAGTGTAGGGACAGGATGCTGTGTGGAGCAGGGAGAGACTGTAGTGACACAAATCACTAGCTATTAGGTCCACAAAAGTCATTTTAAGGACTGGTATAGGTGTAGTACAGTATATAGGGTTCAGTGCACTGCTGTGCTGGTGATGGCAGCTGTCTTATGTCAGTGTAGGGACAGGATGCTGTGGGGAGCAGGGAGAGACTGTAGTGACACAAATCACTAGCTATTAGGTCCACAAAAATCCTTTTAAGGACTACTATAGGTGTAGTACAGTATATAGGGTTCAGTGCACTGCTGTGCTGGTGATTGCAGCTGTCTTTTGTCAGTGTAGGGGCAAGACGCTGTGTGGAGCAGGGACAGTCAGTTTAATCACTAGCTAGCTAGCTAGCTATTACTATTAGGTCCACAAAGGTCCTTTTAAGGACTGGTATAGGTGTACAATATATAAGGTGCTGGTGCATTGCTGTGCTGCAGATTACTGCTCATTTCTGCAGCTGTCTTTTATCAGTGTAGGGACTGAGGGACAGTCTGCAAATAACTAGCTACTAGGTCCAAAAAGGTCCTTTTAAGGACTGGTATAGGTGTACAATATATAGGGTGCTGGTGCACTGCTGTGCTGCAGATTACTGCTCGTTTCTGCAGCAGTCTTTTAACAATGTAGGGACTGAGGGACAGTCTGCAAATCACTAGCTACTAGGTCCACAAAGGTCCTTTTAAGAACTGGTATAGGTGTACAATATATAGGGTGCTGGTGTACTGCTGTGCTTCAGATTACTGCTCATTTCTGCAGCAGCCTTTTATCAGTGTAGGTACTGAGAGACAGTCTGCAAATCACTAGCTACTAGGTCCACAAAGGTCCTTTTAAGGACTGGTATAGGTGTACAATATATAGGGTGCTGGTGCACTGCTGTGCTGCAGATTACTGCTCGTTTCTGCAGCAGTCTTTTATCAGTGTAGGGACTGAGGGACAGTCTGCAAATCACTAGCTACTAGGTCCACAAAGGTCCTTTTAAGGACTGGTATAGGTGTACAATATATAGGGTGCTGGTGCACTGCTGTGCTGCAGATTACTGCTCGTTTCTGCAGCAGTCTTTTAACAATGTAGGGACTGAGGGACAGTCTGCAAATCACTAGCTACTAGGTCCACAAAGGTCCTTTTAAGGACTGGTATAGGTGTACAATATATAGGGTGCTGGTGCACTGCTGTGCTTCAGATTAATGCTCATTTCTGCAGCAGCCTTTTATCAGTGTAGGTACTGAGGGACAGTCTGCAAATCACTAGCTACTAGGTCCACAAAGGTCCTTTTAAGGACTGGTATAGGTGTACTATTTTGTGTGCAGTATATAGGTGTGTAATACACGTATAAAATACTTGCACATATAGAAAGCATAGTATAGTGCATTTCCACTGTGCAGCATTGTGACTGCTGAGCGGTTCTGCAGCAATACTACAAAGAGTGACAAACGCAATAAAAAAAAAAGTATTATAACTGGTGTGATAGACCAGTGGCCCTCAAAAACGACTGATTGAAGCGGGGTGTTATATACCTTCTTCCACATACATACTGCACTTCTCTAGAGACTTTTGTCACAGGGCCATTTAAGAAATGACAGGCAGAGAAAGAGGCAGGCCCTTCCACAGGGGGGTTAGGGGTAGGGCAGGAGCAACAGGCTTGAGCCAAAGTGGCAAATTGCGGAAGGTGCATGCGATTACGTCAAAGGATGCACAAGACTTGGCTGAGTGGCTCACTCAGACTTACACTTCTGCACCCTCTTCTTCACTCTCTGCTGTGTGCACCCCCAAAGACAGTACCACCAACACAACCATATACCTTCCGCTTGAGTCACAGGAATTATTTTCCGATCCATATCAAGACATTTCCGATGCGCAGCCACTCTTGGCATTGGATCAGGAAGAGGAGGTAGCAACAACCGCCACTCAGCAGTCTGACGACAGTAACCAGATCAGCCCAAGGAGGAGGTTGGTCCCCACTGTTGCTGCCTACTTCGAGATCTCTAATTATAGCGGTGGGGAAGGTGACGTCGATGATGACATATCTACTGATGTCAGGTGGGTGCCCACAAGAGAGGAAGAGGAGGGGAGTTCAGAGGGAGATATGGACCAGCAGATAGGGAGGAGAAGCAGGAAGAACTTACATTGCACAGGAGGGACAAAGCAGACTGCTAATGTATCAGGAGCGAGGCATCAACCATGTACGGTCACATCTGGCGCTCCCAGTACGCCGGCAGATGGCTCCGCAGTGTGGGCTTTTTTGAACGTATCCGCTGCTGACAATAGTGTTGCCATCTTCAGCCTTTGCAGTCAACGCATAAGTCGCGGTAAGCCCAACACTCACCTAGGGACGACCGCCTTAAGAAGGCACTTGAGCTGCCATCACCAAGCCCAGTGGGAGCAACGGAACACACAAAGCCATACTCCAGGCTCTCACCGTCCAGCCTTGTCTTCTACTTATCCTTAACCTCTCTCCTCACAATTGTCCTCCACTCCACCTTCCATCATGCTAAGCTCACGTTTTTCTGGAAAAGGGCAGGCTTCCGTGGGCCAAATGTTTGAGTGTAAAAAAATGATGATGCCGGATAACCCTCTTGCCCAACAGTTGATGGCTGGCTTGTCAGAACTGATAGCCCGCCAACTACTGCCATATAAACTGGTGGACTCGGAGGCCTTTTGAAAATTTGTGGCCATTGGAACACCACAATGGAAGGTCCCAGGAAGGAAGTATTTCTTACAGAAGGGCATCCCAGAGCTATATGGCCATGTTCAGCAGCAAGTGAATGTATCTCTGGCACACAGTGTCGGTGCAAAGATACATCTGACAACAGACACATGGTCTAGCAAACACGGGCAGGGAAGGTAGATCACTTTTACTGCCCACTGGGTGAACCTTCTGACGGCCGTCAAGCATGTAACCAGTGGCACCCGTGTAGATTTGGTTTTACTGCCATGGATTGCATGCAGACCTGGCTCTTCTTCTCCTCCTCCTAGTCCATCCTTCTCCCTCTCCTCCTTGGCTGACTCCTCCTTTTCTGCTGCTAGCGTCTCTTCTGCTGCGCCGCCCAAGCTCCCCAGAACCTATTCGACATGGCAGGCGAGATGTTGCCATGCTGTGCTGCGTCTGTTGTGCCTGGAAGCCAAGAGCCACACTGGCCCGGCACTCCTTTCAGCTTTGCATTCACAGGCAGATCAGTGGCTAACACCGCTCAATTTGACAGTTGGTAAAGTGGTGTGTAACAATGGTGCCAATCTGCTTAGCACATTGAAACAGGGCAAAATTACGCACGTGCCATGCATAGCACACATGTTAAACTTGGTCGTGCAGTGATTCATTGTCAAATACCCTGGGGTCCAGGACATCTTGTGGCAGGCAAGGAAAATCTCGGCCCATTTCAGAAGATCTTACACGGCCATGGCTCGCCTTGCTGAAATTCCGCGGCGACACAATCTGCCGGTCAGACATCTTATTTGCGATTGCTCGACGTGATGGAACTCAACCTTCTATATGCTTGATAGGCTGCTCCAACAGAAATGTGGAGTTAACGTCTACCTGTATGAACTCTGCGGCAAAACAGGTTCTGGGGAGCTTGTTTTTTTTTCACCGTGCCAGTGGCTGCTCATGCACGCTGCATGCAGACTTTTGCGGCCATTTGAAGAGATCACCAAACTGGTCAGGCCCAGCCATGGCGCCATCAGTGACATGGTACATTATGCCTTCTTTATGGAGCGTGCATTGCATTGTGTCATTGATCAAGCCGTGGAGGAACAGGAGCAGGAAGATGAGGAAGTTGCAATGCTGGATGAATTCCCAGGGGGGGCTACTCTATCTGAGACAAGTCAACAACAGGAGTCTGAAGAGGAGTCAGAGGAGGATGGTGCCGGGGCGGATGAGGAGGAGCAAGAATAGCATGCTTTAAACCTTTCTGGGATCCCTGTTGTTGTGCGTGGATGGGGAGAGGAGAACGAGGAGGACGACATTATCCTGGATGATAAGCAGGAGCCAGGCCACCACACCGCTTCCAGTTTAGTGCAAATGGGGGCCTTCATGCTCCAGTTTTTAACAGGGACCCCCGTATAAAAAGCATAAGGGTCAGGGACCAGTATTGGGTGGCAAGTACTTAGACCCCCGGTACAAACACAAAATGGCGGAAATTTTACCACCGTCACAGAGGGCTGTCAGAATGGAGCACTTCCAGGCCTTGCTTCGAGAAATGCTGCATTCTGCTTTTGCGTGCATTAGCAGAGGAGGAAATCCCACTCCCAGAGAAAGAGTTGCGGCTACCAATCCAACAGCGCCTACAATAAGAGGGCGGTTTGAAGATGTGTTGGTGACTTCTGATATGAGGTCATTCTTTCAGCCGACCCATCGACAGGTCTCATCCGGATCCAGCATCAGGCAACGCCTAGACTGGTGTCCGGCTACATTGGGTTAAAGGCCGATGTGGAAGCTCTGAGGAGTGATGAACCCCTGGACTACTGGATGGGCAGGCTTGACCTCTGGCCAGAGCTTTCCCAATTTGCAATGGAACTGTTGCCTTGCCCCTCATCCAGTGTCCTGTCCGAAAGGACGTTCAGCGCAGCAGGGGGGATTGTGACCGATAAGTGCAGTCGCCTATCTCACGACAGTGTTGACTACCTCACATTTCTAAAAATGAATGAGGCATGGATCTCATAGGAATTCAACACATGTGACCAGTAGACCATGTATATCTCTATAAACAATTTATTTAATCGAGCACACAGACCTTTTTTCTACCTTTGGCTCACATCCTTGTACAAAAAAAGCACACCATACTACATGCCCATACCCTCCTGTTTGAAGAGGTTGAGCGTTGTCAGAATTTTGGGGCCCAGCAGCGAATTGCTGGTATCAGTGCTGCTGTCATTGCTCTCTATCTCGGTGCTGGTGTCAGTGCTCTCTCTCTATCTCGGTGCTGGTGTGGTCTCAGTGCTCTCTATCTTGGTGCTGGTGTGGTGTCAGTGCTCTCTATCTTGGTGCTGGTGTCAGTGCTCTCTATCACGGTGCTGGTGTGGTGTCAGTGCTCTCTATCACGGTGCTGGTGTGGTGTCAGTGCTCTCTATCACGATGCTGGTGTGGTGTCAGTGCTCTCTATCTCGGTGATGGTGTGGTGTCAGTGCTCTCTATCTCAGTGCTGGTGTCAGTGCTCTCTATCTCGGTGCTGGTGTCAGTGCTCTCTATCTCGGTGCTGGTGTCAGTGCTCTCTATCTCAGTGCTGGTGTCAGTGCTCTCTATCTCTATCTCGGTGCTGGTGTGGTCTCAGTGCTCTCTATCTTGGTGCTGGTGTCAGTGCTCTCTATCACGGTGCTGGTGTGGTGTCAGTGCTCTCTATCTCGGTGTTGGTGTGGTGTCAGTGCTCTCTATCTCGGTGCTGGTGTGGTGTCAGTGCTCTATCTCGGTGCTGGTGTCAGTGCTCTCTATCTCAGTGCTGGTGTCAGTGCTCTCTATCTTGGTGCCGGTGTCAGTGCTCTCTATCTTGGTGCTGGTGTCAGTGCTCTCTATCTCGGTGCTGGTGTCAGTGCTCTCTCTCTATCTTGGTGATGGTGTGGTGTCAGTGCTCTCTATCACGGTGCTGGTGTCAGAGCTATCTCTCTATCTTGGTGCTGGTGTCAGTGCTCTCTATCTCAGTGCTGGTGTCAGTGCTCTCTCTCTATCTCGGTGCTGGTGTCAGTGCTCTCTATCACGGTGCTGGTGATCATCTCCTGCACCCTCTTCATAGCCTATCCTGACCTTTCCTCTCCTCCATTGCCGTTATGCGCTCCTGAGTCCTGAATTGTCAAAATTTCACAGCTAAAAAAAGAATGCTTGTCGTTGTCGATCCGAGATTCACTTCACACTTTTGTTATGTCAGTGGCCATCTGGTGGGACTGTGTATGCACAGCTAGTAAGTATTTTGTGGCTGAAAATATGACCTGTAGGTTTTTAAGGTTCGCCTGCCACTGAAGTCAATGGGGCCCACCGCGAACGTTGCGGCTCGCAAACTTTTGACCGCGTTTGCGAAACATCCCGTCGGAAGTTCGTCCATAGTTCTGGGTGATGCCACCAGCCCAATTTTTAATCCCCTGTTTAACAGGGGTGTGTAATTTTAATTTTTGATGCAATGCTTTGCAGCAGGGCTCATTCCTGCACTCCAAATAGAGTATATGGGAGAGGTTGCAATGTTGCAATGTCATGACACCAGCACCAGTGCCTAAGGCCCAATTTTTCAGCCCCTGTTTAATAGGGGCGTGAAATTTCCAATTTTGATGCAATGCTTTGCAGCAGGGCTCATTCCTGCACTCCAAATAGAGTATATGGGAGAGGTTGCAATGTCATGGCACCAGCACCAGTGCCTAAGGCCCACTTTTTCAGCCCCTGTTTAACAGGGGCATGTAATACAATTGTTGATGCAATGCTTTGCAGCAGGGCTCATTCCTGCACTCCAACTAGAGTATCTGGGAGAGGTTGCAGTGTTGTGGCCCAATTTTTCAGCCCCTCTTTAACAGGGGCATGGAATTACAATTCTTGATATAATATTTCACAGCAGGGCCCGTTCCTGCGCCCACCGAGAGTAACTGTGAGGACTTATAGTGTTGTAGCACCAGCACCACCACCACAACCACCAAAGGCCCAATTTTTCTACCACTGTTCAACAATGGCATGTAATTACAATTCTTGATATAATCGTTCACAGCAGGGCGCTCCAGCACCCACCAAGAGTCACTTTGAGGGCTTACAGTGTTGTGGCAACACCAACACCTTAGGTCCCCATTTCTGCAGAGCATATAGGGCAGGCCCTTACTTTCAAACATCCAACTTACAAACGTCTCCTAATTGCAAACGGAAGGAGACAACAGGAAGTGAGATGAAAAAAGACGGACGGCAAAAAAAATGATACAGGGGTGATAACCCTTCCCATGTTTTCCAAAAAGCTTAAAAATATATTTTTTGACTAGAGCTACACTTTCAAAATGTACCAGTTGAAAATTACAAACAGATTCTACTTAACACAACAAACCTATACAGTCCCTGTCTTGTTTGCACCGCCTGTATACTGCTGTTCTGAGTATATAGGGCCTGGGGGCCCCACGCCTTTCTTTTTCTTATTTGGGTACGGGGTTCCCCTTAATATCCGTACAAGACCCAAAGGGGCTGGTAATGGGCAGGGGGGCTACCCATACCATTTTTCTCAATGATTTTCTTCCATATTGCCGGAACCAGATATTAATTTAAAACCGCAAGCAGTTTTAAATTACTTTTTTTCCGTTAAATGTCATTTTGTGCAGGGACTGTTGTAAACACGGGAAACATGTGCCACTTCACAGGCATACTATAGACACCCCCCAGGCATGATATTTAAAGGAATATTTCACTTTTCTTTTTCACTGTAATCATCATTAAAATCAGTAATCCCGAAAAAACGCCTGTTTTTAAAAACAATTTTGCCATTGACCCATGTCCCTTGGGGCAGAAGCCAAGTCCCCAAACCCTTTTTAGGACAATATCTTGCATATTAGCTATTAAAATTAGCACTTTTAATTTTGAACGTTCGAGTCCCATACACTTCAATGGGGTTCTAAAGTTCGCACAAATTTTCGGTCAAACCGAACCGGGGATGTTAGGCTTATCCCTACCAACAGACCATTAGCATTCATTAACCACTTTCAGACCGAACCATTTTGCTGGTAAATGACCAGAGGTCTTTTTACACTTTGGCACGTTTAAACTGGTAATTGCGCGGTCATGCAATGTTGTACCCAAACGAAATTTGCGTCCTTTTCTTCCCACAAATAGAGCTTTCTTTTAAAGGTATTTGACTGACTCTGCGATTTTTATTTTTTGCGATATAAACGTAAAAAGACCGCAAATTTTGAAAAAAAATGATATTTTCTACTTTTTGTTATTAGAAAAATCCAATAAACTCAATTTTAGTCATACATTTAGGCCAAAATGTATTCAGCCACATGTCTTTGGTAAAAAAAAAGTCAATAACTGTATATTTGTTGGTTTGCGCAAAAGTTGTCACATCTACAAACTAAGGTACGTTTTCTGGAATTTACGCAGCTTTTAGTTTACGACTGCCTATCTCATTTCTTGAGGTGCTAAAATGGCAGGGCAGTACAAAACCCCCCCAAATGACCCCATTTTGGAAAGTAGACCCCCTAAGGAAATTGATAAGTGGCATGTTGAGCCCATTGAATATTTTATTTTTTTGCCTCAAGCGATTGAATAATGACAAAAACATTTTTTTGTTTTTTTTTTACACAAAGTTGTCATTAAATGATATATGGCTCACACATGCTATGGGCATATGTGAAATGACACCCCAAAATAAATTCTGCTGCTTCTCCTGAGTACGGGGATACCACATATGTGGTACTTTTTGGGAGCCTATCCGCGTACGGGGCCCCGAAAACCAAGCAACGCCTTCAGGCTTTCTAAGGGCGTAAATTTTTGATTTCACGCCTCACTACCTATTACAGTTTTGAAGGCCATAAAATGCCAAGATGGCACAAAACCCCCACAAATGACCCCATTTTAGAAAGTAGACACCCCAAGCTATTTGCTGAGAGGCATGTTGAGTCCATGGAATATTTTATATTTTGCCACAAGTTGCGGGAAAATTACAAACTTTTTTTTTTTACACAAAGTTGTCACTAAATGATATATTGCTCACGCATGCCATGGGCATATGTGAAATGACACCCCAAAATAAATTCTGCTGCTTCTCCTGAGTATGGGGATACCACATATGTGGGACTTTTTGGGAGCCTAGCCGTGTACGGGGCCCCGAGAACCAAGCACCGCCTTCAGGCTTTCTAAGGGCGTTACAGTTTTGAAGGCCATAAAATGCCAAGATGGCACAAACCCCCCCCAAATGACCCCATTTTGGAAAGTAGACACCCCTAAATTTACGGGTACACTAGTGAGACTAGGTAATAAATGGCGGGTGCCCTGAAACTATAAAAAAATAACTAACCAACCAGTGTCACCTGTAACAGTTATATGGTGATCACTGGTGAAAGGGTTAACTAGGGGGCAATCAGGGGGCTTTATGCGGTAGTATATGGGGGTCCCTGGCGCTATAAAAAGCTGCGGCGAACCCAAATACCTACCTGCCTAACTAGCGTCACCTGTGACACTAATACAGCGATCAGAAAAACGATCGCTTATTAGGCTGGGTTCACACTGGAGCGATGCGGGAACGCCACGAATCCGCGGCGGGTTCCCGCATCGCATGCCTCCCGGCGGCAGTTCACACTGCCCTATGCGAACTGCTGGGAGTGTCAGTGAAATGTTAATGACACCCCCAGATCAGTTCGCATATCGCAGTGCGATCTGCAAACTCGGATCGCATGGTGTGAACACCCATGCGATCCGATTCTGCTGCGGACCAAAAAAAGGGTCCCGTGCGAGTTTGCGGCGGGTGCGGCGGGTGCGGCGGGTGCAACGCGAATTCAGCCATACTATCTGTATGGCTGAACTCGAATCGCACAGAGATCGGATGTGATTCGCACCGCACTGCAGTGCAAATCACATCCGATCTCTGTTCTCATAAACCGCTGCAATGTGAACCCAGCCTTAGTGACACTGGTGACGGGGGGTGATCACGGGGTTAAACCTTTATTGGGGGGGTTAGGGGGGTACCTTAGAACTAAAGGGGGCTAACCCTAACTGCCCTAACAGTTATTACAGTCACAAATGACACCCGCCGTGTGATCAGGGGGTTAAACCTTTATTAGGTAATAAATGGCGGGTGCCCTGAAACTATAAAAAAATAACTAACCAACCAGCGTCACCTGTAACAGTTATATGATGATCACTGGTGAAAGGGTTAACTAGGGGGCAATCAGGGGGCTTTATGCGCTAGTATATATGGGGGTCCCTGGCGCTATAAAAAGCTGCGGCGAACCTAAATACCTACCTGCCTAACTAGCGTCACCTGTGACACTAATACAGCGATCAGAAAAATGATCGCTTATTAGGCTGGGTTCACACTGGAGTGATGCGGGAACGCCACGAATCCGGGGCGGGTTCCCGCATCGCATGCCTCCCGGCGGCAGTTCACACTGCCCTATGCGAACTGCTAGGAGTGTCAGTGAAATGTTAATGACACCCCCAGATCAGTTCGCATATCGCAGTGCGATCTGCAAACTCGGATCGCATGGTGTGAACACCCATGCGATCCGATTCTGCTGCGGACCAAAAAAAGGGTCCCGTGCGAATTTGCGGCGGGTGCGGCGGGTGCGGCGAATGGCTGAACTCGAATCGCAGAGATCGGATGTGATTTGCACTGCAGTGCGGTGCGAATCACATCCGTTCTCATAAACCGCTGCAATGTGAACCCAGCCTTAGTGACACTGGCGACGGGGGGTGATCACGGGGTTAAACCTTTATTGGGGGGTTAGGGGGGTACATTAGAACTAAAGGGGGCTAGCCCTAACTGCCCTAACAGTTATTACAGTCACAAATGACACCAATGCAAAAAAAAAAAAAAATGCATTGGTGTCACTGTGACTGGGGGGGCAGGGGTAATTGGGGGGGGGTGATCGGGGGGTAAAGGGGGGGTGTGAGTGTGCCTGGCATGTTCTACTGTGTAGTGTAGTGTTTGTGCAACTCACCGATCCTCTCTCCTCGGTGCCGGAACGAAAAATACCGATACGGAGGAGAGATTACATCACTTCCTCTCCTGTGTTTACATTACAGGAGAGGAAGTGATGCAATGCTTCACTCCCATTCGTCAGGAGCGATCGCGAGGGGGTGGCCATGAATGAATGGCCGTCCCCTCATCACCGATCGCTCCTGCATGGATACTGACCACCGCTGGCACTGGGCGGGGGCCCGATCGGGCCCCCGACCCGCGGGAAGGCAGGGACGTACATGTACGCCCATATGCCTGCCCGTGCCATGCTGTCGACGTACATCGTCGTGCGGCGGTCGGGAAGTGGTTAAAAAAGGTATCTATTCTGTGCCCTGACCTGGCATGAAGACAATCACTCAATCTCTGAGCTCCGGCCACCACAGGAGAAAACTACCTAAAACCAGAGGTAATTTCCACACGACCTGCTCTCTAATGATGGGGACTGCCTCATGAAACTCCTCTACCTCCCAATCTCGATCCCCCAGAGAACTGACCGAGACCCAGAGCCAATACATCCCTGAGATTTTCAGGACTGGCAGAGGAAATATGGTGCCTTCCCACCATGGACACATGCACCCGCAGTTACAGCTGACTGACCCAATGCCCTCTTCTCCTTCATATACCCACTCAAATGGGGCTAGCGGTGGCATAGAACTTGTGCCCCAACTGCAATTAAACATACAGGATCTGCATACTTTAGTGGAGGACATAAAAGGCACTCTCATCGCCGCCATTGCCGAACTCTGGCTTGACCTACACGCACTAAATGACAGGGTGCACGCTATTAAGAAAGTGACTGACCGCCATGATAGGATCCTGCACTCTGCCACAACCCGTATTGACTCCCATACACTACAGATGCGGGACATGCAACGCCATCTAGAAGACCTTGACAACAGAGGTCGTGTCACAACCTCAGGATCCAGGGAATGCCGGAAACAATTGAGGACGATCATATCTCCCATGCTGTTGTGGGCCTCTTTAACGGCCTCCTCCGCAATCCGCACCAAACACCTATAGCCATGGAGAGGATCCACCGTGCATTGCGCCCCAAGGGGAGAGATGGCGACCCCCAATGGGACATTATGGGCTGTGTTGTGGACTACAAGTTAAAGGAAGAGATCATAATAAAAAGCGAGGGGCAGACAGCAGATTCTTCATGAAGGGACACCTATTCAAATCTACCAGGACCTCTTGGGCATTATGCTGCAGCATAGATGGGTCCTGAAACCCCTGGTGAATACCCTAGGAGAGAAAGGCATCCCTTACAAATGGAAGTTCCCATTCTGCCTCTCAGCATCCACTCAAGGCCGCACGGCCCTCCTCAAAGTACCCGAAGACCTGCCTCACTTCTGCGGCACACTTGGTATCCCGATAGTGCATGTACCTAACTGGTATGCAGTATTCCGCTGCACAACATCAAGGAAAGACGAGGCACTAGAAGAACCCATGGATGCATAAGACAACAGATACCATAGGAGACAGTCTCCCTCTGCCCTGAGGAACTATACCAACTTCCGCACTGGACACATAGATTCAAGCTCTACGGACTCGCCTAGGTCCTGGAGAATGCGCAGGGACCATTAGCTTACATCAGATGCTAACCTGCCATTGATTCTTGTTTGCCTTGTTTGGCTCATCCTGGTCATTTTTTCCTTCAAACTTTTTATTTTGCTCACTGACTTTAATTTAGCTTTTTGGAGTATAATTAGTTATGGGCTGATGTTCTTTAAGTTTTTACCCTTCGTCCACAAGCCCGGACCCCCCTCAGACACACCCTGTGTAACTGAGCGTCACTATCCCAGCAACATAGTAAGTACTACCGCTTTGCTATACCTCTAGCTCTCTTAACTCTATGATGTCCAGTGTCTATCACACGCTACTGGAATATGCCTAGCGACAAGACACTGTTAATGGAAATGCGAATACCACAATACTTTGCGGCACAAGACCCAGCCTCACGCAGGAAGGATTATTATTATTATACAGGTTATAAATAGCAGCAACAGTTTGCACAGCGCTTAACAGTTTGGATAGCATGGAACGCTTCTCTCCCACCTCCCTGAGGCGCACCCCGCTCCGCTTCAATCTCTACCACAGCTTCACGGCTTCCTTGAGGTACACTCTGTGGCTCTCTCCTTACAGACAGAACACGCTCACTTCACCCGCCACTCAAGATTTGCCTAAGGAGACTGCCACCGACAGTGAGACCATGTTGGATTCAATATGAATTCATATTAATATTATTAATATTTCTGGGATCCATACATCGGCTCTCACTCCCAATAATCAGCTAAATTGAGTTGTCTTACAGTATCCTGGAGAAAAGGATGCCACCCCCCCCAGGTTGGAATGCAGCCAGTTAAACTTATATTTTACATGAGACTAGAGGCTCCAATCTATCTATGAGAGCTACTCTGCATGACAATGCTGACTCTGATCTATCTATGAGATTTCCTGATTCAAGCAAGCTTCAAAGAGAACCTAACTGACAGAGATGATGAATGAGGTGAGGCGCAGGAGTTCGAACCCAAGATTTGACCCCGGTCGGATTAATTGCAATTCCTGGACAGACACTGCCTCTCGGAGGCCAATTATGGCAAGACGGTCAGAAAATTAACCTGGTGGAGGAGACACCCCAGAGGGACATACACATTACCCACGTTCTGTACTCCATTGATTCGATACGTTAAAAAGGTCTGTGGACAAACCATTCCACACCTCATCGGTTCTTCTCCATTGACACGCCCGCTACACGCACATCTACCTCACACACTACAAACCCTCTCCCCCCTCCTTTCCCCATCCACACACCCATGACGGATGCATCACATACCCGAGCCCCATTAGGCAACCACAAGTTCAAACACCTAAACTATGCTCCATAAACATTAGGGGTCTCAATACCCCTGAAAAGAGGTCTAAACTTTTATACTCCTTACAACAATCAAAGACCCAAATTGCACTTATACAGGAGACGCACTTCTGAATGGATACCATTCCTAAATTGAAGAATAACTACTTCCCCACGGCCTATCATTCATCTAACACCGAGGCAAAATCTAAAGGTGTAACCATTCCCATTTCTAAACATTGCCCCATTCAAGCTGCTGAAGTTCAAAGGGATCGACATGGGGGATTCCTCTTTCTTAATCACTTCCAGACCGGCGCACGCCGATGTACGTAGGCAGAATGGCACGGGCAGGCAAATGGGCGTACCTGTACGTCCCTTTACATTTGCTGCCCTGCCATCACGAGCGCACTGCCGTCGGCGCGCTTGCGTGCCGGTCGGGACCCCGTGAGTCCGGTTGCGGGTCCTGCAGACTTGATTGCCATGGGCATACCCGCGATCGTCTCACGGGGTGGCTGAACTTGGAGATGCCATTGTAAACGGCATCTCCCCATTCTGCCTAGCAACAAGTGACGCTAATCTCTGCTCCATGTCATTGGAGCAGAGATCAGTGTTCACTAAAAGAAAGCCCAGCCCCTAACAGTTAGTAACACGCCCCTGGGAACACTTAACCCCTACACTGCCACCCACTGGTTAACCCCTTCACTGCCAGTGTCTTTTATACAGGAATCAGTGCATTTGTATAGCAGTGATTGCTGTATAAATGACAATGGTCCCAAAAATGTGTCAAAAATGTCCGATGTGTCCGCCATAATGTTGCAGTCACAATAAAAATTGCCGATCGCCGCCATTACTGGTAAAAAAAAAAAATTTTTTTATAAAAATGCCATAAAACTATCCCCTATTTTGTAAATGCTAGAACTTTTGCACAAACCAATCAATAATCGCTTATTGCGATTTTTTTTACCAAAAATATGTAGAAGAATACGTATCGGCCTAAACTGAGGGAAAAAAATATTTTTTATACATTTTTGGGGATATTTATTATAACAAAAAGTAAAAAATATTGTTTTTTTTTCAAAATTGTCACTCTATTTTTGTTTATTGCGCAAAAATTAAAAATCGTAGGGGTGATCAAATACCACCAAAAGAAAGCTTTGTGGGAAAAAAAGCACGTCAATTTTGTTTCGGAGCCACGACGCATGATCGCACAATTGTCAGTTAAAACGACGGAGTGCCGAATCGCAGTGCCGAATCACAAAAAGTGGTCTGGTCTTTGGCCAGCAAAATGGTCCAGGGCTGAAGTGGTTAAAGACACCCTGTATCAAAGGCCCCTCACAATTGCCAACATCTACTCCCCCCAACTCAGAAGTCTCCTTTTTCTGTACTACTCTCCAACTGCTTACCATCTTCCAATCAAGTACTCTGATAGTTGGAGGATATTTTAATGTGGTGCTCACCCCCTCTATTGACACCTCAAATGGCACATCTTCCCTAACCTATAGGGCCCTGTAGGCGATTAAACTACAACTTAGCAACCTACTGCTCCATGACACTTGGCCCACACTACATCCCAAAGTAAAGAACTTTACTTTCTGTTCTGCCCCCCACAACAAATATTCCAGACTAGATCACTTTTTTGTATCTCAGACAGACCTGACCTATCTCACTAAAGCTTCCCTTGACCCCTCTACTTTCTGACCATAACCCCATCTCTATGACTTTGCAACTCCCAACATCCCTCCCAATAGCACATATCTGGTGACTCGATAATTCTTTGCTGACTGACGCAGCCAATATACATCAGATAACCACATGCCTCTCCAACTTTTTCCCCAAAAACACTTCAGACGACATTTCACCTACAGTCACGTGGGCCTTACATAAGTGTATAATTCAGGGGGAACTGCTTTCTCTAGTGGCACCTAGAACTCCTGGAAACGCTTCATAGTACACTGAAACTTAAGTTTGCGGTGACGCAAATGCTTTACTATGAATTTAGCAACAAAGCAAGTACATTTTTGGCAAGGGCAATTTCTCTACATTATACAACCTCCCACCCACACGACAGACTGAAACCAACATAGAATGCAAGAGAGCCATCCCTGACTTTTTAGCACGATACAGTCCAACCCCCTCGTTCCTTAAATGAATCACTAGCACTAGATCTACCCCTCTCAACAGAAGAAATACTCACGGTACTAAAACAAATGAAAACAGGCAAGAGCACGGGTCCAGACGGCTTATCAGTCAGCTACTATAAAACGTTCCTGACTATTCTCATCCCCCATCTTACCAGGGCTCTCAAAAACCTTTCACCAGACTCCACTGCTCATAGGGACATCCTTGAAGCACACATCACACTTATCCCCAAGCATTAGTATCCAATTTTCACCCAATCTCACTACTGAATGTAGACTTAAAACTTTATGCCAAAGCATTGGCAAACTGCATTCTCCACTTCATTCCTGAACTCATTTCACTAGACCAGGTTGGTTTTGTCCCAAGCAGGGAAGCAAGGGACAACACCACCAAAACATCCACCATTGGCTATCCAAAACTGACACGCAAAGTTTTTCTCTCCCTGGACGCAGAGAAGACGTTTGACAGGGTGGCCTGGGATTACATGGAGGCCACGTTAGGAGCTATAGGCCTTCCATCCGGCTTCCTACACATGATCCTAGCCTTGTACCCCTCCCCAATGGCTAAAATCAGGATTAACGGTTGCCTGTTGAGCACCTTCTCTGTGTCCAATGGAACCCGTCAGGGATGCCCTCTATCCCCACTAATATTTATCCTGACCATGGAACCCATGCTCTGAAGATTGAGAGATAACCCTGCCATCGAAGGCATAGAGATAAATCATAGGCAGTATAAAATAGCCGCGTATGCAGATGACATCCTGCTTTTTCTTACAGATCCCATCATAACTATTCCCAACCTTCTGGCAGACTTTTCACTATTCAAAACCCTATCCAACCTTTAAATCAATTTTGAGAAATCAAAAGCGCTGAATATTACTCTACCGACCGCAATTGTGACACAATGCAATCATAAATGTCCATTTGGGTGGGCCCATCATGAAATCTCTTATCTCGGAATCAAAATTCCGACTAAACTACATGAACTATATGCCAGAATTTTTTTTACCAATGCTCTTGTCCATCCAAGGTGATCTCCAGAAATGGCATCTGGGCTCCTTCTCTTGGCTGGGCAGGATCGCCATACTGAAAATAAATGTCTATCCCAGACTCCTCTACCTCTTCCAAGCAGTCCCAATTAGACTACTGATTTCTTTCTTTGCTACCTACAAACGTATATGTAGGAACTTTATCTGGGCCTCCAAGATCCCTCAAATAAGCTGGAACAGGATGGTGTTACCCAAACTACTAGGAGGTCTTGGCCTCCCAGACCTCCAAAAATATCACTGGGCTTGCCACCTATCCAAGATAGTGGACTGGTATGTACATCGCCTCACCAAAGAATGGACCACATTGGAAGACTCTTTCATGAATCTCCCAATACCCAACTCACCCTGGATTGACCACAAATCTGTTCCCAAAGATTACACACTACACCGCTCATTGGAGACACACTAACACTATCCAAACTAGCCTGCAAAATGCTTGACATCACATCCTCTCATGGTCCTATGACCCCATTGGAAAACAACCCTGAATTTCCCCCGGGCCTGTCACTACAAGACCCATCATGTGATGCATGAACCTCGCATGCTAGGGCACAACACTTTTTCCAAAAATGGGACACTCCTATCCTACCCCACACTTTCTGCTACAATACCCAAATTAAAAAATCCCCTTTTACAAATACCTACAATTGCGGCATTTTTCCAACACGACCAAGCCTACCTCGCTTTTGCATAGGGACTGCACACCATTTGAACTCTTATGCAACAGTACAGAACCCCAAGGCCACTTAATCTCCTCTATTTATGACCTCCTATTCTCAAAGCATAAAGTTAAAGATAACAAAATAGTAAGACAATGGGAATCAGATCTCTCTAGACCTCACCCCTACTGAATGGGAATGTATATTCACACTCATTCACAAGGGTTCAGTCAATGTCTCGACACAGGGAAACAGATATAAACTGTTCTCTGCTTCATATTTGGTGGGAATGCCCTCTTGTCCAGCCATTCTGGTCTACTGCATCAAACCCCTGAACCCCTTGGTCCGTACAAAAAGTCTCTATCGATACACCTCATCAACGCAGCCAACCTTTGCATCCCAGTTCTATGGAGAAACTCTACCCCTCCCACGGTGGACGACTGGATCCGTCGGGTGGACAGAACGGCAGACATGGAAAAAGTCATCTGCCAAGCAAACGACAAACCAACCAAATTGAATGCCACATGGGCCAGCTGGTTACACTTAGGAAGTCCACAGCATTGACCACTTCACCTGCTCTCCACCCTCCTCCACCATGAACTCACTGCACAGTTCTATGTTCCTAAACTTCATACTCCATACACCCTCTACCATCCCCCTCTCTCCTTCACCTCTCTTACCTTTCCGGAACCACCCCTTTGCCCCAAACGTGCCCACCTATCACTGCCATTGCTTTAAGAGGCTCCCTGTGGGCTTTACCCGCCACACACTCAACCACTTTCATATACAGGTACAGATACACTACCAAACGGTCACTGGAAACCTCCTTCCTCCCCGTCCCAGATAATTAAACTTCTCAACGGGACTTGTTAATAGGACATACCATACCATCCAAGTTCTATATACTTGTATACTCTTCTTAGGCCCCCTCCCATTCACAGCAAGGTCCCTATAGGGGTGAATGGTACTTGGGAAGGCCACAGATGGTATATACATAACCTCCATTCACCCCCCCCCCCCCCGATCTTCACAATTATCATACATCCCTGCGCTGAGCAAAGCTAATCTTCTGGATTACTAAGACCTTACAGCACATTGTACTATGAACTCTTTAAACTTGAAACCCACGGTGCTTCTCAGCACTTATTTTCTCTCACAGGGGTCATTTACACTTCATTTTATACTTCTCTTCACTTTTGTCATTGACACATGTATTTTTCTTAAAGATATGTATGCTTAGGACAATGTTATACACCTGCTTCTTTAATTCTCACAATGTTACATTGACATGTATGTTACAAACTTCCTGTTAACCTGTTAAAACTCAAAAAAAAAAAAAATGATATCTTCTCAAGAGATAAGACTTCAATTCTACAACTTTACAAAACTCTGGTTTGGCCACATCTGGATTATGCCATCTAGTTCTAGTTCAAAGCCAATAAGTGGGCTGGAGGATCTTGGTTATGAAGAATGACTACAAAAATTAAACCTATTCTCCCAGGAGAAGCATTTATGAGGAGATATGATCACAATATGACAATTTTTAAATGGTGATTCCAACAATATTCAGTGTTAGGTTTCTTAAGAGGATATGCAACCACTTGAAGAAGTTGAATGAGAAGCAGTTTAATCTTAAACTCTGTAAGGGGTTCTTTACTGTTAGATTGTTAAGAATGTGAAACTCCTTTCTATTTACTATATAACTAGAGTCAGACAACTCTGATATGAAATTATCTGAACAGCCAGAGAACTAGCATTCTCCAAGGAGAGTTCAGCAATGGCAGCCTCCATTAGGGAGACCAGTGACTGTCTGTTTGTTGATCTCCCCTAACTATTTGTAACCCAAATGTGGTGGGTAAAATGTCACTTTGGGGCCCTGGGCAGGGGAGACATGAGGGGTCTCATTAAAGGGAAACTGTCCCAAAAAAATTCACATAGGTGTCCTTGTGATAAAAAATAAAGTGTAAGAAAATAAAGTCAAATCCACGCACTTAAACCCCTCAAAATACATATATATGAGTTTCCCCCCACCCCACATTCATGCATATACAAAAATAAACACAGATGGGAGGGGCGCCTGCGCACTAAAGCTTAATTTTTTCTGCACATGTTATCAACACGCATGCTAGAATGAGAACAATCATTTTTAAGCCTGTTATCAGTTATCTGGTATGAGTGGATCATGGGTGCAATGTCAGGCTCCTGCAGACAAGTCCTTAAGTCTTCTGCTAATACATCTGTACAGGCTTTTTGTTAGAAAGCTGGAGGACTTGTGAATAGACTACGAGTGCACTGATCAGCATAAACACAGTCCATTGATACTACAATTCTGTCTGCTACGATGGAAGACAGGACTTGTTGTTTATTCGTGCGCAGATTCTTGTAAATAAATGATATGGCTGTGTGGGCGGAGCTGATTTTAAATGTGGCTGCAGTTTTTGGGGAGAGGAATCCCCTACCCACTGGCATGGGGGGGGGGGGGGGAGGGAACATGTGCTGGAACATTCTAGACCCTAAATACTGATGTGACATATAACATGTTCCAAAAGGCAAGCCTTAAAATATTTTACCTATGGAAAAGTGAAGGTACTAAAGTTTGTCACCATTTCAGAGGTGTCGGTCATTTTAAGACTTGACATACTTTCTATTTATTCAGTGCAACCTCATCTTTTATATTTTACCAAATAATTGGGTAATATATTACATTTGTATGCCCTAAAATGAATTTAGTGTATCTTTTACTGAAAAAAAAAAAAAAAGATTATATTGCACTAATATAATGTGATAGAAAAAGATGATACAGCGAGCATTGTTTCTCCAGGGTTTCTGCTTTCCAAAATATACTGTATACTGTTTACGACAAAACACAGGAAATTTCCCCAGAGGTTTTTTAGCAGCAGAGAGTTGGTGTGAAAATAGTTGATGTAAAAAAATAATTTATTTAACAGACAATGGTAATTCCAAATGAACAAATACAATAATAATAATAATAATAATAATACAAATAATACAAATAATACATCATCCATATAGGTAGTGCGACAAATACAAACATGGAACATTACTCATAGCAAAAAAACTCTATGTACAGGCATGGTTTGCCAATTGTATTCGTAACATATGTATCCAAATGAAAAACCCCGATGCATTTCGACCCTTGCGATTTCCGGCCTCTTCAGAGGGATTTATATTCTAGGGAAATGTCAATAGATCTAATTAAAGACTTTGGACAATATAAAAAGATATATATATATGAACCGGCATTGCAGGATTATAGCCATCCAGTGATCCCGTCGCTGCCACATGTTCCCCCCGCGCCCTCTGGGTGGGTGCATAGTCCACTGAGCTTACAGGGGGCCAGGTTTTGGGACCCAGAGAGGAGGATGGGGGGTAAAACACCTGCAGATGGACATGCAAACGTTTTTGTAAGTCATCATTAAATAATATTAGGGGGAGTATATAGAAGTGCTTGGCAGCTGTAGGCTTATTACTTGTTAATTAATGGATTCATATTGTAAAATAATTAAACTAGTCATACATAGCATGGCATAGTTTATTCATTAGTTATATTAATTATAAGAGGGATTAGCCGACAGTGAAAAAAGGTGGGTGAGGGATAGGGTGTGGAGATGTGATGGGTGAAGTGAAAATGCATGATGTGAGGTACACTGATGATGGGGCAAGAGGGGTGTGAAAGTGAAAACAAAACCAAACTACTGAAAAAGAAAACTGAAACAATAAAATTGGAAGTGTGAAGAGGATAATGCATGCGTGTATGTGTGTGTGAGAAAAAAAGAAAAGAAAAAGGTGGATAATTGAATAAGATGGTGAAAGTGAGATGGATCAAGGTGTCAAACATGAGTGATATGACACTGAATGCTGTCTGCATAAAGTGAGGAAGTAGGATTATGATTATATTACTAAAGAATAATATTGAGTGGGTAAAGTAGTAATGTTAGTAAATGAATGGGTGTCGCATAAGTACAAGGATTACCCAGTCAGAATCATTCCAAAAGCTGCACTTACCAAGCACTCCATCAGTCTTGTATTGGTGTATGACAGCACTACCAGGGAACACCTCAGGATCTCCTGGGAGCTGTGGAATTTTAAAGTATCTGCATGATTTGTCCATTGTCTGCAGGTGTAGGACCCCACCCAATCCACCCTCCCACAGGTCTACAACACCAAAAGGGCGTCGTCCGCATGGTCCCCTCGGCGTTCCGGAAGGCATAAGCCCTGGCCTAAGCCATCGCCTCCGACGCAAAAGCGCGACGTCACTGACAATCCGGTGGTGATCATGGAATGCCGCCAGCACGGAGAAAGCCCCCCACAGTGGCCCGAAAAGAAACCAACTGTAGGAAAACAAACATTGGGGAGAATCGCAGATAACATCTGCGTTTCCCCACCGTGCCGGGAAGCAGGGCGGAAAAGAGGCTGAACAGAGCGGTTTGCACCAAGGGGATGGAAAAAAATAGAACACTGCAATGCATGCAAAGTAGTACAAATTAAATGATTTACAGATGATCATATGTTAATATAGGTATATTGTCGGCTAATCCCTCTTATAATTAATATAACTAATGAAGAAACTACGCCATGCTATATATAACTAGTTTAATTCTTTTACAATATGAATTCATTAATTACCAAGTAATAAGCCTATAACTGCCAAGCACTTCTATATACTCCCCCTAATATTATTTAATGATGACTTACAAAAGGTTTTTTTGCATGTCCATCTGCAGGTGTTTTACCCCCCATCCTCCTCTCTGGGTCCCAAAACGTGGCC
Organism: Lithobates pipiens; assembly: GCF_037356315.1. Classification (NCBI taxonomy): domain Eukaryota; kingdom Metazoa; phylum Chordata; class Amphibia; order Anura; family Ranidae; genus Lithobates; species Lithobates pipiens. Next base: position 550,935,383 of record NW_027507718.1, read on the forward strand.
CTCTGTAAGCTCAGTGGACTATGCACCCACCCAGAGGGCGCGGGGGGAACATGTGGCAGCGATGGGATCACTGGGTGGCTATAATCCTGCAATGCCGGTTCATGCGACATGTCCTCATGTCCTCATACACCCATTGGTAACTATATCTCTATATGCATGGAGGCATAATTTTGCTTAATTTGAAATACTATACCTATATATCTTTTTATATTGTCCAAAGTCTTTAATTAGATATTTTGACATTTCCCTAGAATATAAATCCCCGTGAAGAGACCGGAAATTGCAAGGGTCGAAATGCATCGGGGTTTTTCATGTGGATACATATGTTACTAATACAATTGGCAAACCATGCTTGTACATAGAGTTAATTTTGCTATGAGTAATGTTCCATGTTTGTATTTGTCGCACTACCTATATGGATGATGTATTATTGTTCATTTGGAATTACCATTGTCTGTTAAATAAATTATTTTTTTTACATCAACTATTTTCACACCAACTCTCTGCTGCTAAAAAACCCCTGGGGAAATTTCCTGTGTTTTGTCGTATACTTATGGGTTATGCAGCTTTGGGGGCTCCCTTATTGTGTTATTTTTCCTTTTTACTGTATATTGTTTAGGGTTTTTTTTTTTATAATCTTCTGGCCTAAAATTATTTTTTTAATATGGGTGCAAAAAAAAAAAAAACAGCTCCAGAAGGGAAAGGGTTAAACATCTATAAACTAAACATGAACCTAAACTGGGAGTAATTTTTGTCTGGGAACATTGTGTTCCAGTACTGAACTGACCGAGTATAAAAAGATATGAGGAAACTTTCATTGGACGTTCTCACCTTATACTTTAGTGTGTGAGGATTTATTTCAGATTTTTTATTATTTATTTTAAAAGAGAAATCCATGTCATGTAATGCTTGAGCCAAAATGTAGACTGCATCATACACTTTATAGGATGTTTTCTCATCAGGATAATATAAACCAAGTGGACGTGTCCCCAAACTGTAGTTCCTAAGAGGTATTCCAGTTGTGAATGGTATAAGTAAATTTTTCATTTGATTTTTTGAAAAGCATCTATGTTCAGTTATGAGAATATCCTCTATCAGGGGGTCATTTGGGCGGCTGGATGGATAAATACTACGAAAATATTCCAGCAATCCCTTTGCATAGAGAAGGGGGAACATAATCACTAAGCTGCAGTTACTGATAATAAAAAACACATCACTCATTGACCAAGAATCTGGTAGAATAAATGTTTTCTCCGTGTGATAAGGGACATTATTCAACAAAAACTTGTAATAAATCATACTAACTGAGCCACAAATAATAAGAACTTCCGTAGTTGAGGTCAGCAGCTCTGGAGGAATTTTATTATAATTCTTTATAGACACCAGAATCTTGAATTCAATACAAATTCCATGACTAGATAAATGTTTGCTGAGTAGTCGGATCTCCCTCTCTCCGTATTCATCATCAGATGTGAGGATCCCGACCCAGTTCCACTTCAACCTTTCCAGTAACTTTGCTATGGCCACATATTGCATCTCATCATCCGGGACTGTCCGGAAAAAGTTTGGATACTTCTTTCTATCACTCAGTAAAGTATCTCTGGCTCCATAACTAATCTAGAAAGAAATAAAACAGTCTGTATAAATATGTATAGAGGAAGAAGATTTGAAGGGCTGCACACCCATACGATGTAAATCAAAGCTTATTTATTGAGAAAATCATCAATAAAAACAGACACAAAAAGCATATTCTTAAACACACAAACGGCCTTCATGAAACACTCAGCACTATGGTGCCTTGATGTACCCCTTATTGCTGGATGCAACTGCAATCTTATGCAGGTAAATAAATAATTTAAAAAAATGTTTTATGATATAAAAGCAGCCACTTAAAAGTTCATAGAATATATACACATGAAAAAAAAAACAATCCTTCAACAAGTCTCTAGATATTTGTATTCAAAGCAATGCCCAATAAGATAAGATAAGATCAGATAAGATTTATTGTCATTGTAGAAATAAATCACAATGAAATTACATTTCTACTCCACACATTATTCATACATCTAAATTTTCAACCATGCGTTTACCACATAGGATTTTATTATACCAAAATGTGTATAATACATTTATATATATGTATAAAAAAGTGTCCCCATATATATGAAGGGTGCACCAGTCAGTCCCCAGAAGCGGACAGAGCATTCCACTCCACCCTCCTGTCCATACATCACACAGTAGGTCAGTAGCGCTATCTCTTCCAAGATCAGTGAAGGCAAAAGTATACAAATCAATATGAACATGTTAAAGAAAATTGTGTAAAAGTCAAATGAACTATCTGTAATAAACTGTGGTCCAAAACTGAGGATCAAAACTTCCCCTCTCCCCTCCCCGCCCATAGCCCCAAACATCCCACGAGCTTGTACCCAAAACTGTGAGCCAATAGACATGTTCACCCTTGTGGGGGGCAGTACTCCCAGTCCAGCCGGACTGGGCGATCAGGGGTGGGTATGTGTTTCCAAAAGGTCAAAGTATAGACCGCGTTGCTTGTAGAATGATTCTCAGCCTGCCAGTCTTAGGATATTCGTTGGTTATGCTAATACTTCATTAGACATGGCATGGTGGGCCTTCTCAAATGCTTGTTTCCGGGGCGTGGCTTGCGCGCGCTAGTGAATGGCTGCCTGAGCTGTGAGCTCCACACACCAGACCAGACCGAAGCGACAAACGGGAACTATTCACCCCGCAAATGGCCCTCAAAACCTCCCACCTTGCTCCTCCACACCCGGCCACCAGGATGTCCCGAAAACGGAACCAGGAGAAAGGCCCGAAGCAGCTGGAATTGTTTTCCTTCCAGCTGCGCCGCACACAAGCAAAGGCCCAAGATGGCGCTGCTGGAGGAACAGCGCGGCATTCCCTGCCCTTCAGCGACATCCCAGGCCCCCATCAACATGAAAGGATGGATGGATCCTCACCTTCTCTCCCCCCTGCGTCGTTCTCGGACACCGCAGCATCACAGAGCCCTGCCAAATCGAGGATGCGGATGGATATGCATGAACAGGCCTCAGACGCAGTGAGTACAGGCCTCCATAACGATAATGCTATCTCCTCATTGCAATCCTCCATAGCACAATTTACAACTTCAGGGCAACCAGTGGTAGACACTACAATGAACGACATGCTCCTATCTCTGCAATCCTCTCTTATGACCAATCTGTCAGCCCTGATTAACAGGTTCTCATTCGAAATGATAGACAATAGGATTCAAGCCATAGAAAATAAAATGGAGGAATGCTCTGACACAGTTAACGATCTGGTAGATGCATACAATGAGCAAAAAGATGACACCCTTTGGATTAAAGCGAAAATTGCAGATCTTGAAGATCGCTCCAGACGCAACATTATAAAAATCCTAGGCATACCAGAATCCATTATGCCCAAAGACCTCCATAACTTTGCCATCACCATGTTTTCTAGCATGCTCCCTAATTTATCCCTGATCGAGCTCACTATCGATCGCATCCACAGACTCCCTAAACCCCATCATCTAGAAACAGACTTACCTAGAGATGTATTTTTGAGAATCCACTTTTACCAGGCAAAGGAGTAAATCCTGTTGAAAGCAAGAGACATAGCCCCACTCCCAGAACCGTACTCAAACATCCAACTCTACGCTGACCTATCACAATACACTTTACAAATGCAATGTCAAATCAAAACCCTTACCAAAGCCATGAACAATCACAAAATCGCGCACAAATGATTCCCGTCATGCCATCCTGCCATGATTCTGGCCACTCACAACGGCATACAATGCATACTATCTCCACGCTGGAAGGGGGAATGAAGCTCCTACATGCCTGGGGTATATTGCCAGACCCGCCACATCCTCAACCTGACCCCCAAGGAAATCCCGCTGGTGGTGTGGAATGCCCACAAGGCAGTTATCAGAGGGGTGTTTTTACAATTGGGTGCTAGAGCACAAAAACAGAAAAATCAGCAGGTTGAGGATCTCACAAATGCCATAGACAAAGCCGAAACCCTAAACAAAACAAATCCATCATCACCACTACAGGCAAAAATTTTCACGCTTAGACATGAACTGAGAGCCCTCCTCCTCTCTAAACACGAAAAAGCATACAAAATCCTTAAGACTACTTCATACACCACAGGGAACAAAGCAGGTAAAAGAATGTCCCTAAGGATTAAAGGTCATAGAAACAAAACGAAAATCCCGTTCCTTCACCACCCACACACCAACAAAAACCTTATCAAACCCCAATTAATAGCCAATGGATTTAGCAAATATTATGAAGACCTATATAATCTTAAAAATGACAATGCCACCCCCCAACCTTCACCAACTCTCATACAATCATTTCTAGATGTGTGAATCTCCCAATCATAACCCTTCAACAGTACTCAGACTTGAACGCCCCCTTCACAGTGGAGGAAACTCTAAAAGCGATAGACAAGCTCCCTACCCACAAAGTCCCTGGACCAGACGGATTTACTGGGGAATATTTTAAGAAATTCAAACATATCTTGGTCCCTACACTAGTTAAAATTTTTAACCAATCGGCCACAGTCGCCTCATTCCGTACCGAAATACTCTCTGCCATGGTAATCACTCTCCCTAAACCTGGGAAAGAACCCACCTTCTGAAAAAACTTCCGACCTATCTCACTGCTTAACCTTGATATAAAAATCTATGCCAAAATTATAGCCAATAGATTAGAAAACATTCTCCCCTCCCTCACATCTCCAGACCAATCCGGTTTCACAAAAGGGCATCAGGGATCCGATGCTACCCGACGTATGATAGACATCATCCACCATGCAGAATCTGTTAATTCCCCCTCCCTCCTTCTATCCTTAGATGCCGAAAAAGCATTTGATAGGGTTCATTGGGGTTACATTTCAGCTGTTTTAACAAAATTCTGGATTGTAGGCCATATACACAATGCAATAATGGCCTTATAGTCAAACCCCTCTGCTCGTGTGTTTTCAGCAGATGCTCTTTCCACACCATTTCAGATTTCAAATGGCACACGGCAAGGGTGCCCCCTGTCACCTATAATATTCAATCCGATCATGGAACCCCTAGCGGAAAGCATAAGAGCCAACAACTCAATCTCCGGTATACATGTAGCAAAACAAGAACACAAAATCAGTCTCTTCGCAGACTACGTGATTCTCATGATTACCAACTGAGCGGTCCCTGCCTGAGGTCCAGAGGATGCTAGCCTGGTATAGCAGTATTTCATATTACAAGGTCAATGAGACCAAATCTTACATTCTCAATCTAGGATTGGACAATTATACTAGAGAACGACTTAAACGACAATTTCCTTACACATGGGCGGAACATCACATAACCTACCTGGGAATCCAACTGACCCAATCAACTAAACTATTGTTCTCCTCTAACTACCTGCCATTCTGCTCTAAATTACAAACAGACCTCTCCAGGCTGGCATCATTTCAGTTCTCGTGGATGGGACGCTTAGCGGCGTTTAAAATGCTGCACCTTCCCCAAATACTATATCTATTTCGCACACTTTCTATTCCCATCCCTATTAGTTATTTCAACTCATTACAAGCAATCCTTTCTAAATTCCTATGGAAGGACAAAAAACCAAGATGTGCACAATCTCAGATAGTTAAACATTGCATGGCAGGAGGCCTAGCCTATGTTAACTTCCAAGACTACCATACAGCATGCATTCTCACACAAGCCAGAGAATGGTTCCTTTCCCCTCACCACCAAACGAAGTAACCTTACACCATGGTACTAAATTACCCTTGTGGTTGCTCGCCAACCCACTAGGAGCAAAACTCCCATCACTCCCATCTCCAACCATAGTGGCAACTGCGAAAGCCTGGTCACAACTCCTAAAAACGACCTCATCCCACCCTAACCAACCGTTCAACTACCTATTGACACCCTACAGGCATTAATGTGCTCAACATCATTCCATCATTGGAAAGACAGAGGTATCTTATACATATCTGATCTCTACAATAGTGACAAACCCAAATCATTCCCCACGCTGCAGAAGGATTACCAGATCCCTAATTCAGACTTATTTCTGTACATTCGTACACTACACTGCCTACACACCCTCAAAGTAAGGACATGCACTTTACCCCAACCTGCTTGGATTTATCTCAAATCAACTCATACACATGTGAAGGGTATAACAATGTTTTACAACCTCCTCCAATCTAAAAATACAATGGCAAGCTCCACCGCCCTCAACAGATGGGGAAGAGACCTGAACCAGACCTTTACTCTTGACCAATGGGGAAAGGTGGGGCAATCCACCTATAAGGCCACCAGCTGTTCCACATTATGGGAACTAGCATACAAGTTAACTTACCGATGGTACCTAACGCCCGACAGGTTATCCAAATTTAACCCTGCAACTGACAACTCCTGTTAGAGGAAGTGTGGACACAAAGGCAACCTCCTCCACATTTTTTGGGATTGCCCAAAAATGTCTACCTTTTGGCAATCTGTGTTCCACCTTATGGAGGTTGTCACAAAGTTAACCATTGAAGGGAACCCAGCCTTGGCATTACTATCTTTGACCATTGAACGATTCTCAAACCCATCAAAATCTTTCATTATTCACATCCTGTTAGCAGCCCGCATCAGCATAACCAGAAAATGGAAAGATCCACTTCCCCCCAACATAACTGATGTAATAAGATCCACACATGAACATTGTATTTATGAAACAACCCTAAATATATGCCAGCACGGCAAAACGCGTTCAAGCCAAAAATGGCAACAATGGTTTGAATGGGTCAACTCCCCCGAACTGGTTAAGACTTTTTCTCCTGAACCTTGATTACAAATGCTACTAGAAACTGTCTTGCGTGGGGTTTGGGGGGCATCGCTACAGGGGCACAGTCTTTGAGGGGTGCCCCTGTGGAGAGGCCTTCTCAACCTCCTGAATGCTGGATGGATTTATGTCCGGCAGGACAACTACACATTCTACTCACTAGCTACTCAATGTCGACTACTATACATTTAGAACTTGCGTGTCTGCCATGTACTAATGATTACTTTGATAAGACACTTTAATGTATTAAAGCAATCTTTGTTAATTTTGTATTGTTATATAACTTGATCTGGAAAGCTTGAATTTGTAACTTTCTGTGATTTCAATATGTTAATAAAAATGTATTCTTGAAAAAAAAAATGCTTGTTTCCAGGGGAACTGTTCCATGACAGTATGTATGAGCCTCTGGATCATCATCAAGTATGCGGGGGATCATTATGCAGGGCCCAAAGATTCAACCCAGTTGTTGGCTTCCCTGGGGGATGTAAAAAATTACGTTTTACCTCCCTGAACTACCCGCAACCTTGCCGGGTAGAGCATGCTGTATGGAAGGCTGCTCTCTCTCAGCCGCTGTTTCATGCTTTGGAAGGCTGCCCCCTGTTTCTGTGTTGCAGCCAAAAAATCTGGGAAGATGGTTATACGGTTGTTGTTGTACAACACTTCATGCATATTACGGGCCTGGTAATGGTTTATTTATCCCTAAAGTAGAAAAATCGAGCATGGGTCTGTGATATCTGCCTGGTTGCGATGCTCTTAATGGGACTCTATGAGCCCTCTCAATTGCAAATAGGTGAGAGAAGCATTCTGTACCGAAGGTTTGCTTAGGCCAGGATAATAGGAATTCTTCTGCCTGATTACCCTCAGATCCTTCTGGGAACCCCAGAAAGTGAAGGTTATTCCTCCAAATGCGGTCCTCAATGTCCCCCAATTTAGCTTCCTGGGACTTGTAGTCCGCCGCTGTATCTCTCACCTGCACCATCAATGGATTGAGATCATCTTCCACTGTGCTGATCCGCTGCTCCACAGCGGTGACCTTATGCCTAATTTCCTGGACATCATCTTTCAATATAGCAAAGTCCACCCGGATAGTTTCCATCTGATTAGAGAGCACCGCATGGCAGCTTTTAATTGTGTCCATAATTTGAGCCAGCGTGGGTTCTCCTACCTAAGCCCCGGATCCTCCTGCCTCTGCTTCTGTTGGAAGGGATGGCAGGGAAGTAGCTAGCGGGTCTGTAAGGTCAGGCCATTCTGGGTCCCCCTCGGCGCTCAGGTGTCCATCCATCGCTGAGGCATTGTGTGTCCCTGCAGCTGCTAGGCGCCATCTTGAGCGGCCTCATGCGCGAATCTGGCCAGATGGTCCGCGGGCCATATTTGTTAACCATGCTCATGTGCCCGGTATGTCCCTGGATTAATATTACCGCTTGGTGGGCTGATCCTGGGTCTCAGGCTGATAAGGATGGGTGAAGGATTTTAACGCGGTCCAGAGCTCTCAGAAACAGGTCTTCACATATCGGAAATCGGACACGCCTCCCCCAAAATAAAACTATTTAACATCTTTCATTTCATTCCTGCATTGATAGCCTTAACAGCCCTGGGAAAAAAAGCTCTCTTTAAATCTATTTGCCCTTGTTTTAATTACCCTAAAATGTCTCCCAGATGGCAATAATTCAAAGAAATGACAACCAGAATGAGGCTGGTCTCTCACTATTTTTCCTGCTCAAAGACAACAAGTCTCAAGTTCACACCCTACAATTTTCATCACTGTTCGAAACACTCTCCTTAGTGCCTCCTTCAGCCACACTTACACACAGGCTCCATGGGTGGCTGATCACAAGAGAAAGAGAAACACTCCACATAGCGTGATCTCATTTCAACTAGTTTATTGTTATTTTTAAAACAACTCCTCTTATGATTACACTTACAAGATTTAATATTTAAAATAGCAAAGTAATATAAATCAATCTGTCACTGTTCAGGAGGAGACATCATCCTCTATCTCGTGCATCCACTGTTTAGACAGACTCAGGCTAATCCTAGTGACACGCTATCCTAGGGCATGACTGGAAGTGAGAATAGCATGTCACGAGTGGAGAGGATTAGCTGACCATGTCCCTGCCTGCTCCCTGGACCAATGCTTTCCTGTGGACCACAGCACTACCAAAACCACAGGTCATTTTTTTTTTACCCTTTGCTCAGCAGAATGTATTTTGGGGTGTAATTATTGGCATGTATATGCTACGTGTTATAAAGATGAAGGGCCTTAAAAAATTTTGATAAGTTGGGGACGTGGCTGGAAATTGACCGTGGTGGCACCAGTCTGCTCCAGGCAACAGCGGCTCTCCAGGGCATACACAGTATGCGGTAATCATCAGCAACTGCAGTGACACACACCGCAAAAGCTCTGGGACACTCAGCGAGATGTCAAAGAGCAGGAAGGAGCTGACTGAGTTTTACCCAGCACCAACCAGACCGTGTCTCCAAGATGGCTCCAGCGGCTGCAGGGCCTCTACACGCGGCAGGCCAACTACGTCAGGTATACAGACACAGGGGATGAGAGATGAAATGCAGATGACTCCTCTACCAGGAAGCAGCTCCTCTTCCCCTTCTGTCAGCCCAGCTAAAACTAAATCCAGGATGTCACAAAACACAGATCGAGACAGTGAGGTGAGCCCCTCTCTGATTTCCATTCCTGTCAGTGCTAATCTCCATAACTTGATTGTATCTTTCCCCACATCAAACCAACCAGTCTTGGACATAACTTTGAGAGACGTGTCACTATCCCTTCAGAGTTCCATACACGCTGATATTGTCAAAATAATGCACCACTTCACATCTGAACTGTCTTCTGTGGGGGAAAGAGTCATTAAAATAGAAGATAAGATGAGAGAATTTACCACATCCTTCAACAATCTAGTAGATGCACACGGCGAAAAAGCAAATGACATTGACTAAATAAAAGATAAGCTGGCAGATCTTGAAGATAGTCCCAGAAGGAAAAACATAAAAATAAATGGAATATCAGAGTCTGTCCAACCTCTTGCCTTAAAAGAATATTTTACTCAACTGATGGCTGCTTTTCTCCCAGGCTAGTATCCGGGTGCCACACACAGGAGTGCAGAGAACAGCAGGCAGAGAGGATGTTCCCAACAAACTGGAACACAGGAGAGTACAGGCAAGCCGGATTATACACAGATGGGTAACACTGGAACAGATGCTGAGGCAAGCGCAGGTTCAAGGTACTAGCAGGGTCGGTAACAGGCGGACAGCTGATTAACCCGAGGAGCAGGCAAGTGGAAGTCCGAGACAAGCCGGGGGCAGATGCAGGTGTAAGGCAGAAGTAGTCAGAAGCAAGCTAGATCAATACAGGAACAGATGCAAAGTCACAGAGATATCACAGGGAACACTGTAAATCAGACAGCATTGTTCCTGTGTACAAGCCCAGTTTAAATAGTCCATTTGGTGCCAGGAATCATGCGCAAGCTCCTGTGCAGATCTTCAAACGGGGATTCTGGCAATGATTTCCTGACATTGCCCACCTCCAAGGGGCAGCCTCTGGAATAACTGGATCAAACTTTTGATGTGGATATTGCCTTCAAGTTCCCACAAGTTCTCCTCTGGTCCATACCGCTTCCACTTAATCAAGAACTGAATATGATTGTCTAGCTTCCTACAATACAAGATTGCTTCAACCTCAAATTCTTCTTCCCCATCAATTATTATAGGTTCTGGTGGACCAGTATTCTGTTCAGGAAAGAAATTGGGCACAGAAGATATTAACAGGGGCACATGAAAAACAGGATGAATCCTGAATGACTCCAGCAGTTCCAGCTCATATCGTTAATATTTGATTATTCACACCCTCAGTGCTGCTTATTTGGTGGACTGAGTATATGCACTGTTTTCAGTGTGTGATAGCACGTTGGATATTAGCACCTTAATATTTATTTTCCAGCACGTAGGTCTATTTTTATCGCAATCTTGGATTTACTTTTTAATATTTTTATATACTTGACATGCCTTTATGGGACACCCTTTACATGGAATGGCTTTATCTGTTTATACTTAAGTTTTATTACTTCTCAATATCACTCTGTCTGTTATATTTACTGTATTTATAGTAAGTGACCCTGCTCTTAGGATCAGCTTGAATACTATCATTAGATACTACTGATCCCATTCACCTTTTATATATTTAGAATAGCGCACCACTACATTTTTAACCGTTCATTCACTTGTGGGTTCAGTTATTTCCCCCAGTGTGTGCAGCCATACACTTGCTAGGAGTTCTTCTATCGGCGCAGGAATACCCCCCCCCCCCTTTTTTTACTAGAGTGAGAAGAGTTATTGTAGGCAAACGTGACTAAAGGTAGCAGGAAATTCAGTCATCCTGCGAAAATGAGGAGAAGCAGAGCAGGTATTGCTTGAGATTCTGATTGCTGCTCTCTGACTGCTCATTTGTCTGTGGGTGGTAGAGGAAAAAGATTCCTAGAGATTTACATAATGCTTTCCCGAACATGGAGGTGAATGGCACTCCTGGATCAGAGACAATGTTAGCTGGAACTCTATGAAGCTTTATGATCTCCCTGATAAAGACTTGTGCTGTCTCAGGAGCTGAGGGTGTCCATTTCATTGTAATAAAATGTGCTGTCTTGGACAGCCGATTCAGCACCATAAAGATGGTGCTATGACCCTCTGCTGGAGGAAATTCTACAGTAAAGTCTATTGAGACCATTTTTCAAAGCCTCTCTGGAACAGTTAATTGTTTCAGCAACCCCCAAGTCTTAACTTTACTATTCTTGCTTCAAATGCAGATGGTACAGGATTCCACATATCTTTTACAATCTCTTGCTACTTGAGACTAGGGATGAGCCGAACACCCCCCGGTTCGGTTCGCACCAGAACTTTCGAACGAACCCCAAATTCGTACGAACGTTAGAACCCCATTGAAGTCTATGGGACTCGAACGTTCGAAATTAAAAGTGCTAATTTTAACTGCTAATATGCAAGATACTGTCCTAAAAAGGTTTTGGGGACCTGGCTCCTGCCCCAGGGGACATGGGTCAATGCCTAAAATGTTTTTAAAAATGGCCGTTTTGGCTGGAGCACTGATTTTAATGACGATTAAAGTGAAAAAAAAAGTGAAATATTCCTTTAAATATCATGCCTGGGGGGTGTCTATAGTATGCCTGTGAAGTGCCACGTGTTTCCCATGTTTAGAAAAGTCCCTGCACAAAATGACATTTAACGGAAATAACGTCATTTAAAACTGCTTGCAGTTTTAATGTTATATCTGGTTCCTGCAATATGGTTGAAAATCATTGAGAAAAATGGCATGGGTAGCCCTCCCTGCCCATTACCAGCCCCTTTGTGTCTTGTTACGGATATTAAGGGGAACCCCGTACCCATATTAAAAAAAGGAAATACGTGTGGCCCCCAGGCCCTATTTACTCAGAACAGCAGTATACAGGTGGTGCAAACAAGACAGGGACTGTGTAGGTTTGTTGTGTTAAGTAGAATCTGTTTGTAATTTTCAACTGGTACATTTTTAAAGTGTAGCTCCAGTCAAAAAATCTATTTTTAAGCTTTTTGGAAAACATAGGGAAGGGTTATCACCCCTGTATAATTTGTTTTGCCGTCCGTCTTTTTTCATCTCACTTCCTGTTGTCTCCTTCCATTTGCAAGTAGGAGACGTTTGTAAGTTGGATGTTTGAAAGTAGGGACCTGCCCTATATGCTCTGCAGAAATGGCGGAACAAGGTGTTGGTTTTGCCACAACATTGTAAGCCCTCAAAGTGACTCTTGGTGGGTGCTGGAGCGCTCTGCTGTGAACGATTATATCAAGAATTGTAATTACATGCCATTGTGGTAGAAAAATTGACCTTTGGTGGTTGTGGTGCTGGTGCCACAACACTTTAAGTCCTCACAGTTACTTTGGGTGGGCACAGCAACGGGCCCTCCTGTGAAATATTATATCAAGAATTGTAATTACATGCCCCTGTTATACAGGGGCTAAAAAATTGGGCTGCTGGCACTGGTGCTGGTGCCACGGCACTGCAACCTCTCCCATATACTCTAGTTGTAGTGCAGGAATGAGCCCTGCTGCAAAGTATTGCATCAAAAATTGTAATTAAACGCCCCTGTTAAACAGGGGCAGAAAAACTGGGCCTTAGGCACTGGTGCTGGTGCCACGACACTGCAACCTCTCCCATATACTCTAGTTGTAGTGCAGGAATGAGCCCTGCTGCAAAGCATTGCATCAAAAAGTGTAATTAAACGCAACTGTTAAACTGGGGCAGAAAAAGTGGGGTGGTGGCATCACCCAGAACCAAAAATGTTCTTCCAACATATCAGCGGAGGAGGAAGAGGATAGACAATCAACATAACAGGACAGTCACTCAGCATCAGCATAGGCAGTCTTGAAGGGATGTGATATTTAAAAAAAAAATATTTGGTTACATCAGCTTCAGGTGCTTGGTAGCTGTGGGTGATCCAAGACTGATTCATCTTGATGAAGGTCAGTCGATCAACTGAGTCGGTGGACAGGCGCACCTTGTGATCGGTAACAAAGCCACCAGCGAACTGAAGGTACGTTCCGAAATAACAGTGGACGCAGGACAGGCCGGAAGCTCAATTGCACACTGTGCAAGCTCTGGCCAGTGATCCATCCTCAAGACCCAGTAAGCCAGAGTATTTTCGGTGGGAAATGTGTCCAAGTCTGACCTTGCCCCTAGGTATTCCTGCACCATGTAAATCAGACGCTGGCGATGGTTGCTGGAACTGATCATACCTTGGGGCTGCGGACTAAAAAATTGTCTGAAAGCATCGGTCAGACGGCCACCTTCTCCACCGCTCCTTCTGACCGATGCCTCAGTAACACGTTGTCCAGGACCAGGAGTTTGTAACCTCCCAGTCTCTGGAAACGCGTTGCACAGACCTTTCTGCAAGGCCTCCCGGAGATGTCTCATCCTCTGCTCCCTCTGCGACGGCAAGATAAGGTCGGCAACCTTACCCTTGTACCGTGGATCAAGGAGAGTGGCCAGCCAGTAATGGTCCCTCTCCTTGATCCGAAGAATACGAGGATCCTTTCGCAGGCTTTGCAGGATCAGGGAGGCCATGCAGCGTAGGTTAGCTGAGGCATTCGGTCCGGAGTCCTATGGGTCACTAAGGACAACATGATCCACAGCTACCTCCTCCCAGCCACGCACAAGTCCACAGGTTTCTTGGGACTGTAAATCATCCCTACAAGACTGCTGCTGCTGCTGCTGATGCTGGGTGCCAGCCTCCACCTCCATGCTGACACAATCATCCTCCTCCTCCTCCTCATCCTCTTCCTGTGTGATGGGTGGCACAGCAGGAACACTGTCTGGATAAAGGGGGCCTTGAGAGGCAAGGAAGTCCTCCTCTTCCTGCCTCTGTTCTGCCTCAAGTGCCCTGTCCATTATTCCACGCAGCGTATGCTCCAAGAGGTGGACAAAAGGTACAGTGTCACTGATGCATGCACTGTCACTGCTCATCATCCTTGTGGCCTCCTCAAACGGTGACAGGACAGTGCATGCATCCCTGATCATGCCCCACTGGCGTGGTGAGAAAAAACCGAGCTCCCCTGACCCTGTCCTGGTGCCGTAGTCACACAGGTACTCATTGATGGCCCTCTGCTGCATGTGCAGCCGCTGCAACATGGCCAACGTTGAGTTCCACCTGGTGGGCATGTCACATATAAGGCAGTTCTTGGGCAGGTTCGACTCTTTTTGGAGCTCAGCCAACTGAGCACAGGCATTAAATGATCGGCGGAAATGCACACAGACTTTCCTGGCCTGCTTCAGGACATCCTGTAAGCCCTGGTACCTGCCCAAGAACCGCTGCACCACCAGGTTAAGGACGTGAGCCACGCAGGGCACATGGGTCAGTTGTCCGTGTCGGAGGGCAGAGAGGAGGTTGGTGACATTGTCGCAAACCACCATTGCTGGCTTAAGCTGGCGTGGCGTCAACCACCTCTCGGCCTGCCCCTGCAGAGCTGACAAAACATCCGCCCCAGTGTGACTCCTGTCCCCCAAACAAACCAGCGCAAGCACGGCATGGCATCGTTTTGCCTGCGTACTTGCGTAGTCCCTGGAATGCCTACGGAGAACCGCTGGTTCTGAGGACAGAGCACTGGAAGAGGCCATGGAGGAAGAAGAAGAGGAGGGGGTGGAGGAGAGAGGTGTGTCACAACCAATAGTAGCATTTTGGAGGTGTGGTGGCGGAAAAAACCTCCAACACTACTGCACCTTGTCCTGCATCATTCCCAGCTGCCAAAAGAGTGACCTAATGGGCCATGAAAGACAGGTAACATCCCTGTCCATGCCTGCTGGACCATGAGTCAGCGGTTATATGCACCTTACCACTGACTGCCCTGTCCAGCGAGGCAAGGACATTGCCTTCCACATGCTGGTAGAGAGCCAGAATCGCCTTCCGTGAGAAAAAGTGGCGTTTGGGGACCTGCCACTGAGGAACCGCACATTGCACAAACTCACGGAAGGGGGCCGAATCTACAAACTGAAAAGGCAGCAGTTGAAGTGCTAGCAATTTAGCCAAGCTAGCATTCAACCGCTGGGCATGTGGATGGCTGGGAGTGAACTTCTTTCTACGGTCCAGCAGCTGGGGCAGGGAAATTTGACTGCTACAATCGGACGTGGGTGTACTGCTAGCAGAGTGCCCGCAAGCACTTGGCTGTGACACACCTAATTCTACACCTTCATTCCTCTCAGTGCAGATTTCAGAGAGGAATGAAGGTCTAGTGGGGTTGGAGATCCCAGCTGATCAGGAGCAAGGAGAGGTCTGCTTTGTTCTTTGGTGTGGGTCTTTGAGGTAAGGTTGCCAACGAGCTGCATGGCAGGTCAACATATGTCTGGTCAAGCATGTGGTGCCCAATCAGCTGATGTTTTGGCCACGCGAGATACGCTTGAGACACATGCAAATAGCAGCGGTGTGATCTGATGCACTCATCTCAAAAAAGGCCCACACCAAAGAATTTTTAGAATAATGCGCAGAGGCAGCGTCCTGCACAGTCGGAGCTCTGTGGTGTGATTCAGTCGGTGTGCTGCATCTAAGCTGGCCCCCGGAGGGCATCCTTCCTCATTGGAGATGTGCCTCCTCCTCTCTCCTACCAGGCACCCAGGTAGAGTCAGTGCCCTCATCATCCCCTCCTGGCAGTATGCTGCAGCTTCTGGAACATGACTGCTAGATTGCTGTCCTTTTTGAGCATCCCCTCTCTCTGCGCTCATGCTACTGCCTTCCTCTAGCTGAGTATCATCATCAGGGCCTACAAAACACTGGGCCTCCTCCTGGAGCATGTGCCCAACACTGTGCTCAAACAGTTTGGGGGACTCCTCAGGAGGACATGGTGGATCTAGGGAAGGAGTCACTGATGATGACATTGAGACGAGGGAAGAGGATGCGTTGGCAGCTGCTTTGCTAGTACCCTGAGCCTGGGTGAGAGAGAATGAGGAGGATGAAGAGGGCTTGGTCATCCACACTTCCAAGTCTTCAGCATGATGCAGCTCAACACGTCCAGCTGCCGAAAATAAGGACAAGCGTTTCACATGGCCACGTGCTGATGATGATTCACCGCGCCCTTAACCAGCACTGTTGTCTCTAGACACAGAGCCTGCTTGCCCTCTTTTATTGGCTCGTGCCTGTCTGCCTCTCCTTGTTGGCCTTCCGGACATGGTAATGACCTGCAGGGAGATGGGAAAACCAGCAATTGGGTAGTGTATATTATGCTGGAGGCACACAACACCCACTAACTCCTGCAGATGCCTGTATGATATAACACCAGCAATAAAGGGTAGATACAGGTGTATACTGGGCTGGAGGCACACAACACCCACTAACTACTGCAGATGCCTTTATGAGAGAACACCAGCAATAAAGGGTAGATACAGGTGTATATTGTGCTGTGCTGGAGGCACAGAACACCTGCTAACTCCTGCAGATGCCTTTATTATAGAACACCAGCAATTAAAGGGTAGATACAGGTGTATACTGTGCTGTGCTGGAGGCACACAACACCAACTAACTCCTGCAGATGGCTCAATTAGAGAACAGCATTATAGGTTTCTACAGGTGTATACTGCGCTGGAAGCACACAACACCCACTAACTTCTGCAGATGGCTCAATTAGAGAACAGCAATATAAGTAGCTACAGGTGTATACTGCGCTGGAAGCACACAGACAACACCCACTAACTCCTGCATATGGCTCAATTAGAGAACAGCAATATAGGTAGCTACAGGTGTATACTGCGCTGAAGGCACACAGACAACACCCACTAACTCCTGCAGATGGCTCAATTAGAGAAGAGCAATATCGGTAGATACAGGTGTATACTGCGCTGAAGGCACACAGACAACACCCACTAACACCTGCAGATGGCAGATGGCTCAATTAGAGAACAGCAATATAGGTAGCTACAGGTGTATACTGCACTGAAGGCACACAGACAACACCCACAACTCCTGCAGATGGCTCAGTTAGAGAAGAGCAATATAGGTAGATACAGGTGTATACTGTGCTGAAGACACACAGACAACACACACTAACTCCTGCAGATGGCTCAATTAGAGAACAGCAATATAGGTAGCTACAGGTTTATACTACGCTGAAGGCACACAGACAACACCACATTGATTGGGAATCACATGTCTGTTTTTGGTTGGGAGTGTCCGCGTTTGGTATGTCTATGTCCTTGTACACACGGTCCGACATTCCGACAACAAAATCCGTCGGATAAATTCCGACAGATTTAGTCCGGAATTGGTCCGGAAGTGGTGTTGCGTACACACGGTCGGACTAAGTTGTTGGAATTTCCGGTAGCCAAGAACACGGTGACGCAAACCGCGTACAACAGGACTAGAAAAGGGAAGTTCAGCACCACGTCCGGCAGCCTTTGGGCTCCTTCTGCTGATCTCATGTTTATCGCGTGTTAGTAGAAGTTTGGTTAGAGACGATTCGCGCTTTTCAGATTTGTGCTTCAGATCGTTACTGCTCTTCAGTTTGTGCTTGTGGGTTCATATCTGCTTATCAGTGCGTGTAGTCAGTTCGCATTTGTTGGTCATTGTGGACTATATCTTGGTATAGTACGCTTTGATTTTCAGTGCTCATTGTCCGCTCGTTTCTGGTTATCAGTTCATTCTTTCAGGCCTTGCTATTTATTGGTGCCTTCTGTTGTCTGTTCTGACCGGCCGACCGTTTTGAAGCCATGTTTCGTGTACGTACTCGTCGTAGAGTTTGTGCTGTACTGGGGCTTGGTGTTGGGCTTTTAGCTTTGACACAAGCCTGGTCCATGAACAGGGTGAGGTGGAGTTCGTGGACCAAGAATTGGTTGCTCCAGCGTGACCAGTTCTCGCACATGCCTTTGCTTCGTGAGATCCGGGAGAATAATCCTGATGATTTCAGGAATTATCTCAAGATGATGGACCCCGTTTTTCACTGTCTGCTGGCTTTGCTGTCCCCTTAAATCAGCAAGCAGGATACCTGCATGCAGCAAGCCATCACTCCGGAGCAGAGGCTAGTTGCCCCGTTGCGCTACTTGGCAACAGGGAAAAGTCTTCAGGACCTCAAGTTCTCCACAGGCATCTCCCCCCAGACTCTGGGGATCATTATTCCAGAGACCTCTTCTGCCATCATTCAGGTCCTGCAGAAGGACTATATTAACCCCCCTGACGGTATTCCCGAGTCTGACTCGGGGTGGATTTTTCATACCAAAAGCGGTATCCCCGAGTCAGACTCGGGACTGCATCGCTGGATCCAGGAGGAGGTTTACTTACCTTCTCCCTCGGATCCAGCGTTGTCTCCCCGCTGTACGAGCGAGCCGTGTCTCGCTCGATGCATTACATCGCCGATCTCCGTGCCCTGCGAGCGTTGCGACGCACGGGCACGGAGATCGGCGCCAAATTCAAAAAGTGAAACAAACAGTAAACATACAGTATAATGTAATCTTACAGATTACATTGCTGTATGTAAATATTTCACATCCCCGTTGTCCCTAGTGGTCTGCCCAGTGTCCTGCATGCAGTTTTATATAATAAAAACTGTTCTTTATGCCTGGAAACTGGAGATTGCCCATAGCAACCAAAACTGTCCCTTTACATCAAAAATGGTTTTAGACCAGCTAGAAAACAGCGATAATAAATTAGAATCACTCGCAGAATTGAGCGATAGCGATTTGTGGGGAGATCCGTCATCAAATACTGAAAAGTAATGACAGTGACAATTCTGCAACTGAGCAAATTTCTGTGTTTTTGATTTGATAAAATTATTGAATAATTTTTATTATTGTTATATTATTATTTGGTACAATTATTTATAATTATTTATTATATTATAATTTATGATTAAATTTTTCAAACTTTATCATACCCGGGATGTCTGCTAGACTCTGGTTTGGACAGATTTAAGAGAGTTATTCCTAAGAATTACAGGACTACAATATAAAACGCCAAATTTTCATGCAAAATAATGGTACCGCTTTTAGCACCTAAAATCCGAAATAATCGTACCGCCAGGGAGGTTAAGGTAAGTTTTCTCCTTTAACATCAAATTCTATGTATTTATTGTTTGCTAATGTATTTGATTTCTTTCCTCCTTCCCTAATTACCATGATTGCAATATGCTCTAATTGATATGCTGTGATATTGGCCAGTCGGTTTCACCTATTTTTGACTCCTATACACATGATGGAATGTAAACTAAATCATATTCTGCTTGCCTGCTGCGTTCTGCACAATTTTTTGAAAAAACATTCAGCAAACTATGTGGCCTCAGTTGGGCCTGATGCAGACTTGACAGAAAATGTGAACCTCACGGCCCTTGAAGCTGCTCGTCCTGGCTTGCCCCCCCCCCCCCCCCCCGAAGCGCCCGCGAGGTCAGATCCAGATATGTGGAGTACTTTGTGGGTAGGGGGGCCTATGATATGCCAGACAATGTCTGAGAGGCATTTTTTTATAATTTTTTCTTTGAAACTCCAATAATCTTTGTGAGTGAAGGTATTCTCGCGCCTACCTATGTGTCCTAAAACTAGTGTGGTTGCAGCAAAACACCAGCAGGGGTATAAACCCTCCCCAAAATAAGTGATGGTGATTAAGAAATGGTGTTGCGCTCCAGCTAAATAAATGTAATTAAACTAAAATCAACTAGCATGTACCTAGGTAACAGCCAAAAATAAATAAAGAATAAATGTGGGACTATGTGTTCAAATAAGCTCAGACAATGTGCATAAATTCTAAAGTGCAATACACCATACCCAGTTTTTATGCTAAGTGCACAATTTGATTTGGTGTATTGCACTTTAGAATTTATGCACATTGTCTGAGCTTATTTGAACACATAGTCCCACATTTATTCTTTATTTATTTTTGGCTGTTACCTAGGTACATGCTAGTTGATTTTAGTTTAATTACATTTATTTAGCTGGAGCGTAACACCATTTCTTAATCACCATCCAATAATCTTTGTTTTCATTTACTGCTTGGCTTTGTTTTCGGTGTCTCCTACGTTTTATTTGTGTTTTTTTGGGCCTTTTTCTACAACAGTGCAAACCCAAGTTTTGAGCGAGATGAGGTGACAGTCTCTTCTTCAGATAATCTTATTATGTTGTGGGTCTGCTACACACAAACCTTGTTTTTGTTGATAATGTATGTAGTGCATTACTGACAAAAATATTGCTAATTTTCAGCACCATGGCAGAAATATGTGGGGTCATGAAAATGGCGTGATTGGGGAAATTTAAACATCACTGTGGGTATTTACTAAAGGCAAATCCACTATGCACTACAAGTGCACTGCAAAAGTGCACCTGAAACTGCACTTTGAGTGCGAAGTGTATTTGCCTTTAGTAAATACCACCCATTGCCACAGAAAACAACAACTTTACAACAAATACTGCTTTTTCACATTGAAAAAGGAAGCCTCACATTGTTGATAATTTAACTTTTTACTCAAAGCACATTCACATGTGCATTTAGAAAAGGGTTTTACAACAAACCAACATATTTGGTGTATATAAAACATTATTTTGGGTAACATTTTTCTAACTTGGCGTTTTTGTGTAAACAGGCATGTATCAAAGCATAACATACAAAACACAGGAACTTACAAGGTGCAACTTTGAAAAGTGAAGACAATATCAGGCAAGATTATGTACAAACTGTGCTGATATTGCCTTCATCAGATGGGGTGTCATCCCTGGAAAAGCCAAATTTGGAAGATGCACACAAATTGAGAATCATAGTGGCCAGTTTCCTCTTGTTCCCATGCCTGATGTCAACATGTGCTATCTCCCATCGTGGGATATCAATGTACATGTTTTGGGGGTTCATCTCAGCCACTTTAGTAGCAAGGAAGGGGTTGCACCCACAAAACACGTACATAGATACCCCATGATGGGAGATAGTACATGTTGACACACTGTGTGCATCTTGCAAATTTGGCTTTTCTAAAAATATTAAAAATGTTTTTTTAAATTTTAAATGGATGCTAGCTAGTTTTGGGTGTTTCAGACTCTCCCTAAAACATCAATGATGTTCTTCATTTTTTTTTTTTAACATGATTGATGTTTTTCTGTATATTCTCTAAATCGCAATTGCACCCCAATATCTCCCCAATGAGGATCTGGGCACTTTCACTTGTAAAATGCAATTCTTCTTCCCCAACATCCACATCACCTAAAAAACAAAACAAAAAAAACCACACCATGTATTATAAATATGCAGACATACATTGATTAGCTTACCTGAAGCTGTGGTCTCCGACACTCACCTGTTGTAGTGACAATTTCGCCAATCTTTGTAATCTCTCCTTCCTCCTCCTTTTCCTCTGCTTGTGATTTTGGTATTCCCCTTTCTTTGGGAGGTGTGGGATCCCTGGTGTCCTCAGACGTCCCGAGTCTTCTCTCCCCTATGAGAATGTAAAAAAGGAATACTTAGCACACAGATATTTGAGGGCAGAATTAGGAATATGAAACATTGCTTGGAAGTGTCGTACAATTGTGTTTTTTGGCAGAGTTCAAAGGTGAAAACATTATTTTTGACACTTTCTAAAGCTGGAATACTTACCTGTTGTGTGAACAAATGTAGTCAAGTGCAACTTGTCAAAACATCATTTTTGGAGTGGGCTAATGAACAATGTTTATTACGAACGATTGAACCCATGAACATGAAAGTGGCCATTTTAAACTGTACACCATTAAATCAAAGCACATGGAGCAATATGCAAGCAATAATAATAATAATAATAATAATAATATGAACACACGACAACTACTTACTTTTTTGAAGAACTCACTTTATGCTTCTGTACTGAACGCGCTCCCTCGGTTTCAGGTCTGACCAGCGTTTTCTTAGTTGATCCTTGGATCGTCATACCCCAAAATTCTTCTGAAGACTCTTCACAACTTTAGTCATGATCTTGGCCTTTCTGATGGGTTTGGGTAAGGTCCATACTTCCCATCATAGCCGTTCCTCTTTAATATGTCCACCATCTCCAACATCTCTCCAAAAGACATATTTGAGGCCTTAAATCTTCTCCTTCAGGATCGGGCTTTCCTTGTCCTTCTCCTCATTAGTGGAATTAGCATGCCCCTGCTGTGTCTCCGCCATGTGCTCTCCCCACTGCGCTGAAAGAGAAGGGGCGGGGAATAGACTAGAAAGAACATCAGGGGTGGGTGGAGTTTCACGCATGCGCACTGTATATAAAACGCAACATGTGTGTGTTGTACCTACGATCTGTGAGCAGAGGGAGAAGCTGCCACGCTGATCGTTCAAACGAATGTACAATTTTTAACTTGGTACATCACTAGCCTATACTGCTTCTAGATTGAGGCCTGTATTGGGACAACATTTAGGAGAGTTTAACCTGACATTAGGGTGTGACTTGTGTTGTGTCTTGCAGAGAATATGGATGGGTTTAACAACCAAAGTTACCTCCCCCTGTTCATTAATAAGTACAGGGAGCTGCCCTGTCTGTGGCAAGCTACACATCCACACTACAGTAACAAATGAAAGAGGCAGGCAACGATAGAGAAACTGGTGGAGTTGGTGAAGCTGGTGGTCCCCAGGGCAGACATCAACTATTTAAGAACGAAAATTGGTGGCCTGAGGAGTACATATTTGAGGGAGCGCAGGAAGGTGCTGGAGTCCATGCAAACTGGAGCAGCAACAGATGACGTTTATGTTACCAGGCTGTGGTACTATGAGAGGATGCCTTTTCTGTCAGACCAGACTGAGGTCAGGGAATCCCTCTCAACCCTTCCTTGCACACGTCCTTCTACTCTTCATTCCACCCCTGCTGAGTCTTCCGACGCCCACCCTGGGTCTTCCAGACAGGAAGAACTGGAGGAATCCAGCTTGAGCCTGGTATAGTATTGTTCTACATATTTTTGTAGTAAAAATTAATGATGTTAACTTGATTGTTGCTCACTAATTTCTGATTTTAGAAAGTATTTCACATATCAATAGACAGTAGTAGCCAAAACATTTGGGCCAAGAGTGAAAAATGCTGGGCTCAGAATAATAGTCTTTTCTATTTGTTAACAATTTGCAACAGTCAAAAGCTGAAAATTGTGTGTGTTTGATGAACCAAAAACTAAAACTATGTCCCTTTTTCATACACAGGAAGACATCAGCCAGGAGGAGGGTGTGGAATGCAGCAGCCAGGAGGTGGCTGTGGAACGTGGCAGCCAGGAGGAGGCAGGGACAAGCGGCAGCCAAGAGGTGGGCTGCCGTAGGAGACTGTCACAGGTCCCTCCCCTCCGCCTTCCACCCAAAAGGGCCAGAAGGGGGGGGAATGTGGAGGAGTCGGCTCTGAAGCTCATTGGGGAGGCTTCAGCGGCCCTCAAAGCCACCCCCACATATCACAATTGGCTGCCTGCAAACTCCAACAAATGTAGGAGGGGCAACACCTCTTGTGTGAGGAGCTCATTATCCACACACTCAACAAGGGGTTGTTGGGTCAAATCACACAAACAACACACTCGTGTGATTTGGGCCATGCTCCTCCTCCTCCTCTTTCTGCCACACCTCCAGCACCACAGCCACAACCTGGAAGGAAGTGTGGAAAGAAGACCAGGGAGTGATGGCCTGGGTTCAGTCTGGTCTAACAGAAGGTGCAGCCTCTTGTAGGACCACAGCCTGGGAACATAGATGTCATCTGCTGCTGTTCTGGGTTTCTTGGACTTCAGGACCAGACTGCTCTCCCTCAAATATGTACTCCTCTGCCCACCAATTTTTGCATTAAAATAGTTGATGTGTGCCCTGGGGGCCAAGGCTTCTCTAATCTTCCCAGTTTCTCCAGCGCTGCCTCCCTCTTTATTTGTTACTGACACCTAAAAGGGTTTTTTTTTGATTCAAGAAATATTTGCCTATGTGTTTTACTTAAAAAAGGAGAGTTTATTTGTGAGTAGGCAGGTACATTTCAAAAATACAAAGTCAAATTAATAACAAGGGACACCAACACCAAACAACCTCCTCTAGATTAAAAAAGCAAACAATAAAATAAAAATATAATAATGGTGTTGTGGTAAGTTGACACGCAAAACACACCAAAAAATTCTGAAAATGACCAAACTGACAAAAAAGGAGATCTTGATTAAAAAAAACAACCACAAAATTTAAAAACAAAAAAAACAAAAAAATGATTGGGGAGATGTGATGAATTAAAATATTGTATTCATGAAATGAGGAAAAAGAATAAAGAGGAGAAGTGTGTGTGAATATGAGCAGCAAAACAACTTCATTCTTGTAGCATTGTAAAGAAAAAGAGAATGCGCTGCATTAAAGAGTTTTTAACATTGCAGCGTGACGAATGTCTTATATCGATTACGAACGGTAGTTTTACCTGACCGAGCGCTTCCGTCTCAAAATTTATTCTGAGCATGCATGGCACCTTGTCCATCAGACTAGGCTACACACGATCGGAACATTTTATGGCCAACTATCAAACTTTGTCTGTCGGATATTCCGATGGAAACAGTCCGATGGAGCCCACACACTGTCGGATTATCCGACAACACGGTCCGATTGGATATTTTCAGTTGGAATGTCTGACCACGTGTACAAGGGCTTTGAGGGAATGTCTGCATTGAGGGGGAAGCTTGCCTCTGTGTATGAGAGTGGGAACCTCTGGAGCCTGTTCCTATTGTTGGATTTACTTTGCGGGGGTGGGATAAATCCCCACCTTACAAGCTGCTGTAATGCAGGTTTCTCTTAAGATTTTGGCCTTGAATGTTAGGGGTCTCAACTCAAAATGTAAGCGCTCATTAATTTGGACTATATAAAAAAACATAAACCACATATAATACTGTTGCAGGAGACACATCTCCTGGGCTCCAGGGTTCTCTCTCTAAAAAGAGCACATATTGCTGGGGCCTACCATGCCACATATTCATCATACACCAGAGGGGTGTCTACTCTGGTCACTAAGAGT
Organism: Lithobates pipiens; assembly: GCF_037356315.1. Lineage (NCBI taxonomy): Eukaryota > Metazoa > Chordata > Amphibia > Anura > Ranidae > Lithobates > Lithobates pipiens. Next base: position 550,960,690 of record NW_027507718.1, read on the forward strand.
ATGCCTTTTTCGATACATGCTATTTGGACCAACACGAGAGGGATGTTTGTGATATTGGTGGTGCAAGTGATGAACAGATTTATAACAATTTTTAACCTGTATGTGCCTCCTCCTTTCTTGCTGGCTCATTTAGATGATATGCGGCAGGCTACCCATGAGGTGGCGGAAGGGAGGATTTTCATACTGGGAGACTTTAACTCTGCGTCTGACCCGGCATTGGATAGGCTGGGAATGGCCTCTGGCACGGAGGCTCCCTTGGCGGGCTGGTTATCTGCTCAAGGTTTTAGAGATGTCTGGCGTTTCCATAATCCTGATAAAAAAGAGTACTCCTGTTATTTTGAAACACATGAGACGCTCTCCAGAATAGATCCTGACAGAGGGGGATGGTATGGCATTAGCCAAGGGGGTTTCTTATCTGCCTAGAGCCCTTTCAGATCACTCCCCTATGCTACTGGAATTGGGGCTAGGGCCGAAACCACGCCTACGTGTCTGGAGGATGGAGGCCAGTTGGCTGCAGGAGGAGTATATAAGGATTAAGTGTACAGAGGCTATCAAACACTTTTGGGATGAAAATGGTAATACTAATTCTTTTTTCCTCCAATGGGAAGCCTTCAAGGCCACGTTAAGGGGGGTGTTTACAGCTGAAGTTCAAGGGTTTAAAAAACAACTAGCTTCCACAGTACAGCTTAAGGAAACAGAAGTGACACTGGTGGAGGCAGAATATCTTAGGGACCCCAACAGGGAAAGGCTACTGACTCTACAGACCAGAACCAGGGAGAACAAGACAGTTCTTACAGACCATACCACCAAACTTAACCTCGCACAATGTAGGTGTATTTTTGAATATGGCGACAAGAATGACAGGCTTCTGGCATACTTGGCGCAGCTGGAATATATTAAATCAGTATATGGTAATTTTAGAGTTGAAGTATGTGACTCACCTGATATCCTGAAAGTTTTTTGCTCAATATTATGAGGAACTGTATAGGTCTTGTGCTCCTATGGGGACGAATGATTTAGAAACATACATGGCAGATATAGACCTACCTAAGTTGTCAGAGGATGACAGTAATGCTTTGGAAACGGGTATCACGGTGGAGGAAGTGGAGAAGGCGATTGCCTCTTTTCCCCCTAGAAAATCCTCTGGTTTACATGGCCTCCCCTCAGAATGGTACAACACTTTTGGGGGTGTGTTGGCCCCCCCGTCTTCTGAAAGTATTCAATGCAGCCAGGTTGGATGGTAGACTTTCCCCCTCAATGAGGGAAGCTTTGGCTGTCCTGATCCCTAAAGGGGGAAAAGACCCTCGAGAATGTGATTCCTATCATCCGATCTCGCTGATGAATGTTGATACAAAAATTCTGGCAAAAATACTGGCAGGAAGGCTACAATCAGTCACCCTAAAATTAGTGGATGCTGATCAAACCGGTTTTATCCAAGGTAGATATGCTCAGATGAACGTTAGAAGACTCTTTGTAAACCTCCAGACCACTCATTACAACTCTGGGACTAGAATAGTGGCCTCCTTGGATACAAAAAGGCCTTTGACTCTGTCGAGTGGCCATTTCTGTTCCACCTTCTGGAGTCTTACGGATTTGGCCCTGTCTTTATCTCTTGGGTGTGGCTTCTCTTTGCCCTGGCTATAGAGCTTCTAGCAGTTAGGTTGAGGATAACTCCAGATCTGACGGGACTGCGACTTGGGGAATTTGAGGATAGAGTGTTGTTATATGCAGACGATATTCTTTTGTATCTGCAGGATCCGGGGCCCTCGCTGTTGGAGGCCTTTCGAATGATTCAGGAGTTTGGGGATTACTCCGGATTTCAAATTCATTGTAATAAATCCTCCCTCTTCCCTATTGGTGAAGCTGTGGCGGTCTCGCCGGATTGCCTCATTCCTCTGTCCACCTCTTTTAGGTACTTGGGGGTGTAGGTTCAACTTCCCATTTCTAAATTCCTGGAAACAAACCTGGCACTAGGGATGAGCTTGGTGTTCGAGTCGAACGCATGTTCGACTCAAACAGCGGCTGTTCGCCCATTCGGCAAAGCCAGATCTCTCCACGCGAATTTGGAGCGAACGCATCGCAGTGCAATGCTGGCTCATGATTGGCCAAGCATGCACTGTGACCCCACTTGCTTGGCCAATCACAGTGGCGGCAGCGAGGATAGCCATAATTTACCACAGGCAGGATGCCTGTGGCCAGTTATAGCTCAGGCTGTTTTGTACACGCCCCATACTATATAAGGCCACCAGTGCAGCGGCCTTGTGTAGTGTTCCGGCGTCTGCAGGAGTTAGTGGGTGTTGTGTGCCTTCAGCGCAGTATAAACCTGTATCTACCATATTGCTGTTCTCTAATTGAGCCATCTGCAGGAGTTACTGGGTGTTGTGTTCCTCCAGTGCAGTATACACCTGTATCTACCTATATTGCTGTTCTCTATTTGAGCCATCTGCAGGAGTTAGTGGGTGTTGTGTGCCTCCAGCGTAGTATACACCTGTATCAACTTTTATTTCTGTTCTCTAATAGAGCCATCTGCAGGAGTTAGTGGGTGTTGTGTGCTTCCAGCGCAGTATACACCTGTATCTACCTTTATTGCTGTTCTCTAATAGAGCCATCTGCAGGAGTTAGTGGGTGTTGTGTGCTTCCATCGCAGTATACAACTGTATCTACCCTTTATTGATGTTCTCTAATTGAGCCATCTGCAGGAGTTAGTGGGTGATGTGTGCCTCCAGCACAGTATACACCTGTATCTACCCTTTATTGCTGTTCTCTAATTGAGCCATCTGTAGGAGTAATGCCACGTACACACGTAGCAGACTATCCGAACGAGCTACCAGCCCACACACGGTACTTTTGCACCGGACTAAGTCTGTCGGACTATCCGCCGTACTTTTGAAATGAACGGACTCGCCCACATACGTAGAGGAAAGTCCACTCATTTTGAGCACGTCTTCAGGTAGCCGGGGCCAGCAACGCCTCCTTCACTGGTCCCGGCTACCTGAAGACGTGCTCAAAATGAGTGGACTTTCCTCTGCGTATGTGGGCGAGTCCGTTCCCCACGCCTTTCCTTTTTTTAATATGGGTATGAGGTTCCCTTTAATATCTGTACAAGACCCGAAGGGGCTGTTAATGGGCAGGCGGGCTACCCATGCCATTTTTCTCAATGATTTCCATCCATATTATCGGAACCAGATATTACATTAAAACCGCAAGCAGTTTTAAATTACTTTTTTTCCCGTTAAATGTCATTTTGTGCAGGGACTGTTCTAAACACAGGAAACACGTGGCACTTCACAGGCATACTATAGACACCCCCCAGGCACGATATTTAAAGGAATATTTTTTCTCAGTTTAATCAGGGTTCTAAAGTTTAGGGTTCTAAAGTTTGCACAAATTTTCGGTCCGTTCGAAAGTTCTGGTGCGAACCGAACCGGGGGTGTGCGGCTCATCCCTACCTGGCACAAGTAACGGTGAACTTTAGAGAGAAGGCGCAAATGAGGCAGAATTTTCTGATTACATTGATGAGACCGATAAATCTCTTTAAGATGATTTTTCTTCCTAAGTTCCTGTACATTCTCTCAAACTCGCCTGTTTTTGTAACGCTAATATTTTTTAAGCAACTTGACTCCATCATTGTTGGTTTTCTGTGGGGCTCCAGGCCGCCCAGGGTATCATTGGCAGTCTGCCAGTTAGGATGGGTGGAATGGCCCTTCCTGATTTTAGGCCCTACGTTATGGCCTCTGAGCTTATTTTTTTTGCATTGGCGACTTTATCCACAAACACCCAATGCTACTACCCTGTTGGAGGCAGCAGTTGCCACCTCACAGGAAACCCTACAAAACATGCTATATAGGAGGGGGATCCCAGGGAGGAAGATGGGTACGGTAATGACACTTCCTGGGAAGGTGTCCCACATATGCTCTCAATGGACTAAAGACGACCCTTTGTGGCTGTCCCCTATTAGTCCCCTGTGGTATAATAAAACCCTAGAGGAATTTCTTAAGCTACCTGATGGGCATAGAACCTGGGCTAAATATGGTATAAAGTATCTGCACCAGATCTACCAAGACTACCATCTCTGTACCTTTGATCAATTAAGAGAACAATTTGGAGTGCCCAGGACCTGGGTCTTTCGCTATGCACAGCTGAAGCATGCAGCTACCACACAGTTTGGGAAGGGGGAAATTTTGGTACAGAATACAGGAGCTGGAGAAGGTTCTAACTGATCGAGATCCAGCCAAGCGAATTTCCAGGTACTATGCGGCAATGGGCCTGGGAGTGACGGTTGCAACTTCTAGACCCATGGAGCGGTGGGTGAAGATTGTCCCCAAGCTCTCGGGAGAAATGTGGCAGGAGGTATTTGACGCATATTTGGGATCTGTTGTTTCTTCCACTGACAAAATGATCCAGTTCCACTACTTGCATCAGCAATATTATACACTGGCTAGACTTTATCGAATGCAGAGGAGGGACTCGGCTAACTGCCATAAATGCAAGGGGGGCGGAGGGTACTTTTCTACATATGGTATGGGAATGTGAAAAAGTGCAGCCACTATGGTCCCAGGTGACTGAGTTTATTTCAGATCATTTTGATCTCCTCAACATCTGTTCTCCTCTGAGATGTCTCCTGGGAATCTTCGAGGAAGAAGAGATGAAGGCTCACACAAAACTATTTCTTAGGATCCTATTTTTTGGGGTTAAGAAACTCATTGCCAGGAGATGGATACACGATGAGCAATTGACTTTGGGTATGTGGATAAAAATAATAAATGCAGATGTGTTGATGTATAGAATGACTTATGAGGCTAGGGGTGCCTCCAAGACGTTTTAGAAAGTATGGTTCCGATGGGTTGACTCCAGCAATACATTGAAGGAAGAGAGAGAATAGGGCATTTGATTACGTAGATTTAATCCTTCTTGAACTTAGACAGATGGAAGAAGGTCTCTTTCCAGCAGGAGCAGAGGTGGGCTATTTTCATTCTACCTAAAATGGCACTGAAGGCGGACATCCCTTGGGTAGGGAGTTTTTTTTCTTAGGGGTACTCAATTAGTTTTAGTTTAAAAAAAAGAAAAGCGCATACCTGGGAAAATGGCTGGGTTGGAAACATATTTTGTTTAGATATGCCATGGTTGATATGTACAGTGTTACTATTCTTAATTCATCTTGGTTGTTTTTTTTCTCTCCATTTTTATGGATGTAACCCATGTCAGATTTATTGTTTGTAAAATACTTATGTGCGCAATAAAAATCTTAAAGAAAAAAAGTGTGTGTGTGTGTTTCTGTAGGGGGGCGTGGCTTGGATTCTGACGTCACTGATCGTCTTTCCCTATAACAGGGAACAGGCGATCAGTGACAGCCTCAGTAGGAAGCATGAGGAGAGGTTTGTTTACACTTACCTCTCCTCGTTCTTCAGCTCTGTGACCCAATCGTGAGACACCGGCGGCAATTGGGTCTGCAGGTCCCGCGGCCACGGTCACGGAGCTCAGGACCAGGTTGCGAGCGTGCTGCTGGCGGTGCACACACACGACCCACGGCTGGGCACTTAAAGGCAACGTACAGGTACGTGATTGTGCCCAGCCATGCCATTCTGCCCATGTACATCGGCGTGAAGCGGTCCTTAAGTGGTGTATAATGCCCCTTGCCCCTCCCATTGATAGCACAATTTGGCCTTACCAACTGTTCATTGTGGCGTGAATAGCGTGCCGCATTAGATATGTGCACACTGAAATATTTCATTTCGGAATTTTGTTTTTGTACGAAAAATAAATTTATTTAGTTACTCCCGAAATATGTTTTTATTTATTTTGTTTCATTAAAACATGCATTTATCTGAAATAATTAAGGTTGAATCTGTCATTGAAGGCTCATGGTGTCTGTCGAATGTTCTAAGAAGATTTGACGGAGCAGCTAAACTGTACGACGCCGCATTCGTACATTTCCGGTCGAATGTTCCGCCTACAAGCTATAGTAGAATTCTAATGTTGTATGACACTACTAGTAATAATTATATTTATTAATTATTATTACTAGTCAACCAACATTAAAATTCTTCTATAGCCTATGGGTGGAGAATTTGACCCTAAATATCCATTCACAGCGAATGCTTCATCAAATCTTCATGTCAAATCTTTTCTCTCTATGTAGAATAATCTTGAACTAATAAAGATAAGGTTAGGCACATTCGACCACAGGTTCGATGGACACAGATTGCTATTGTCAGCGCCATGTCGAATCTCCTATCTATATATCGAACTGTTGTCGCCACAAAAATGAAAATAAAGCATTTGTTTATGTCAGATCTTTCGGTTTTTGGATTCTGCACATTCATTATCATTTGTTAAAACGATAACGAAAATACCCCAAATTCCGTTGAAAATGCATTTGAACGAAAACAAATGCACATGTCTATGCCGCATTACTGCTCTTCTTGGGGCACCAAACATTTTTTACAATCCTATTAGACTTGTGCACAATGGAAAATTTTGTTTAGTTTCGGTTCGTTGTCATTCATAAAATACATAATTTCGTTCTGTTATATTCATCATGTTCTGTTAATACGTTTTCGGATAATTCGTTATTTCTGTAGAGTGTCGATATTTGTTATACTGAATCTTGAACTATATCGAATTAATTAGTTATATGCGCTAGAATTTCGTTCCTATTTGTTGAAAATCGATATTTATGCATGTATATTGATTTGTGATAATGATTCGTAGTTTGGAAAGTCGTTTGTTTATTGAATCTATTAACGCACACAATGACAACATCTCTTCTCCTCGGCTCAAATATAATACAACACAATTCTCATTCAGTTCTGAGGAATGCACTTTGCCAGTAATCCAACCTCCAGCACAAAATGAATCAGCTGATTGAACTGTAAGATTTACTTTGATTTGACCTTTTGTTTCATTAGATCTTTAATAAATTACCAAATCTGTCAAAGTCATTCATTATATCCGCTATAATTTCTTTCATGTTAGTTGGAATTCGTTATTTTTTTATGCAAAATTAGGCTGAATTTCGATTTGTCATGAAACAAATTGCACAAGCCTAAATCCTATAGTTTACAGTACAAAGAAACTGTGTGCGGCTAAACTGTTCGAGTTAGGCTTGAATAAAAGGTGGCAACCCTAAGCCCAGCAGCTCTCATTCACCCAGCACAGCAACCAATTCAGGGTGAATGGGAAACTAACAGCCAGAGAATTATGGGACTTGTAGTCCCAGATACCAGCGGGCCCGGGATGATTCTCTGGGAGTGGACAGCGGCCCTCTGCATGCCAAGCAAGAGGGAGAAGAAGAGGGGAGAGAGGAAAGGGAGAGGAGTGGAGGAACCACAAGGCTGTCCAGCTGTCCACAAGGTATGAATACTTTTTCAAAGTGCTCTGTGTATATGTGTGTGTGTGTGTGTGTGTGTGTATATATATATATATATAAATTTGCATTTTATAGTTGATCCCCCACACCCCACTTTTGTCCCTGGCCCCCCATTTGCCACCCTAAATATATAAGCTGGAGTCGCCACTGGCCATAACAGACAAAGATTGGACTCAACCATTGTTCTATCTCTACACAGCACTGCATTATTTTTTAGAACAATGCTATACTTTACAACACTTTGCCACATGGGCTTTTTGTTCCCTTTTGACCCACCTCACCATAAGACGACTAGCTGTCCTAACATTATATAATATAGAAAATTCAGCTTTTCATACCTGGGTGTAACCATATAGATTCAGCAGCTGGGCCATTTGGAGAGAGGTGTCAGAATTGAGATCTCCAATGAAACCAGCCAGGGCATCCCGCTCCATACAGGAATAATTTGGAGCTTCCTTTGTATGTCCAGACAATATCTGTAGAACGTCTTTTATAGCTTTATTTACATGTCCACAAGAATCATACACATGGTATCCCAGAGTAATGTTGGGCAGAATATCTGGACTGCGGTTTATCTCATCAATAGCAAATATAAAAGCCAGGAGATGTCTGTATTCTCTGCTATAAACCCTGCAGAAAATGGATAGTTTTGCATTGGTCTACAGTACAAGGATTCAAGTCGAAGTTCTTAATGGCAAAATGTATAATACATTTCAAATGCAGATCTACGGTGGGATTGGTGGCCGCGTATATTACTCCATGAAACATATAGTGAAATTCAATAATTTCTGCACTTATATGATTTATAGCAGTGGTTGGCAATTTACAAGGCATAGAGGACCTCATCTGTAGCCAGATATCACCAGGTAGCCACACATAATATTCGGTATATGTAATGTCTTGTACACACGGTTGGACATTCCGATCACAAAATCTGTCTGATTTTTTCAGACGGATTTTGTCCGAAACTGGTGTTGCATACACACAGTCGGACAAAATTGACAGAAAATCCGATAGTTCGGAATGTGATGACGTTCGTTCATTACGACGGGACTAAGTTGAGGCTAGTAGCCAATGGCTTTGGTCTCGTAATTTTATCTGAACATGCGTGGCACTTTGTTTTCCACCGGAATTTCTGACGGAAAAAGTCCGATAGAGCCCACACACGTTCGGATTTTCCAACAATATAATCCGAACGGACCTTTTCCATCGGGATTTCCGAGTGAATGTACAGGGCATAATTCTACAGAAGAAAGTCATAGAATGCAGACTTACTAGAGGAAAGGGTCAAAGACTTCAAACTTGCTACAAGGCTGGTTGGATCCTACAGACATTCCATAGGAGACACTCAGGGCCAGAGATAAGACAATCTTCCTGGTTTAGTTTGTGAAAAGTTTTAAATCTTGGTTAAATTCTGAGGTTATTAAACTGTCAGCAAGCCCCATTAAGTTCTATGGGGGAATTTTTTTTGTTGTGTCCATTTCTAGGGCTAATAAGCAAACAATTGTCAGAAAAGGCATGGGAACTGGCAACTGCAATTTGGGAGGGGGGGACATAATACCATTAGGAAAGTGTCTCTCCCTACATAGTATTTTTAGCTCTCCATAAAGCTCCCACACATTAAAGCGGGGTTCCACCCTAAAGTCGAACTTCCGCTGTTTGGAACCCTCCCCCCCTCCGGTGTCACAATTGGCACCTTACAGGGGGGAGGGGGGTGGAGATACCTGTCAAAGACAGGTATTTACACCCACCTCCGGGCATAGACTCCCATGGGAGTCTATGTCATTTCCTGTCCTGCCGCGCTGTCTGCTGGGACACACACGGGTCCCAGTGACAGCGCGGACAATTCCTATTGCACTGTGCGACTCGCGCATGCACAGTAGGGAACCGGGAAGTGAAGCCGATTCGCTTCACTTCCTGATTCCCTCACCTAGAATGGTGGCGGCAGCAGTCGAGAGCTGAGCGATCGATTGGCCTCGGCTGCCGGCATCGCTGGAACCCGGGACAGGTGAGTGTCCATTTATTAAAAGTCAACAGCTGTAGTATTTATAGCTGCTGGCTTTTAATATTTTTTTTTTTAGGTGGAATCCCTCTTTAAAAATATGGCTGATGTAAGCTCACCTTTTTTTTCAAAAATGTTGTTTGGGTTGATTCCCTAATATTATTGGCTCTTGTGACCAAGGTAATGACTAAGGATGAGCTTCCGGCTTGGTCACAGGTTTGGACCACATTTTGCTTTTTTGAAGGTTAGGCAAAGGGCTGAACTAATTTTGAGTGTGGCTCAGTCAAACCTCCGGCACCAGCTGGAAATTATACATTTGGCCTCAATATTACTACCGCTACTAAATGTGACCGCTTCATTTCTGACTGGTTCTAAGAAAACAGGCAGTCGGCAACATAATCTGCTCCATCACTTATTCACGTGGGTGGGTTGATTCTAAAATATTGGACAAACCAATTTATGATGGATTTACCTTGTGAGATTTTTTTAGTTTTTTTAAATAAGGAACTTGTCAAAAACTGTGCTATGTTTATCTTTTTGTTTTTCTATGAATGAATAGGGGGACTGAGTACCCCTTACTTATTCACATAGGTGATAGGGCCTGTATCTGGGGTTTCCAATAAGCCCACCAATGTGCAGAACCCCACAACCACCATGTCAAAGTCATGGGAAATATGCCCTCACCCTCATCATTCTGTTGCTTTGCCAGAGGGGCCCTCCTGGAAAGGTACCCCCATGTTGAGGGCATATGGCCTGGTATGGTTCAGGTGAGGAGGCTAAATTCTCACTTCCCTTTTTCTGTCCCGACAGGGTGCATGATCATATACAGTAAGTGTCAAGTGTGGATTTTGGCTGGAACCCATTGTTTTGTTTTTTCTTGCCTGTAATTTCCCCTTAAAATCCATACCAGACCAAAATGCCAAGCATGAATATTTATGGGGAAGCCATATGCCATTTATGGGGGGTCCTCCTTGACATCCATAGCTCATTAGGGATAAGGGTAATTTATGTATCTTTATCGGTAATTATACACTTTTTTTGTTTTGTGTGTAGTCCACCATTAACATTTATACCAGACCCTCACTTGGGATAAGAGTCTGCTATAGATTAGGTGAACCCTTAGCTGTTTGGTAGGTGGCTGAAGCTGTAATTTGTCAGCAATTTAAACAGCATCTTTTTCATTTGTAAATGTTAATGTTGCTGTAGTAGGTTGTATACATCATTCAGATACCCCCCTTCACTTGTAGGGTCAGGGCATCCCCAGAGAATGCTAGTTATTTATTTTTCTCCTCTTTTTTAACTCTACCTATGTTACCTTGAAGAGTCTAATCAACCCCCAAAACACACATTCACAGTTTTTTGGTTTTCAGTTTTTACTTTGAGAACAAAACAATCCTCCAATGCTGTAGTGTTGAGGAGAAGGGGAGACATTCTTCAGATTACCAAAAGAAACTTGGCAGGGCTGACACCTTTCCTTGTGAGTTCATTTCACAAATAGTGCAGTGTTGTCAGCCCACAACAAGAACAGATCAATGGAAATTTTTCTGTGACTGTGCTGTCTTCAATCCTTTCACTGCCAGAGCCACTTTTGTGTGAAATATTAAAATACCTGACAAAGATAACCAGTTGCGACCGGCCACCGTCAAATGATGGAGGGGCGGAGGGGGGCGTGGCTACCGGGCTACTGCATGGTCGCATAGGCAGATAGCTCTGTGCCAGAGAAGGGAACAAGGCACAACAGAGGTGTTCGATCGAGCTAATTCTACCTTGCAACACAGTCACAAGACCCCTCAACGTCCCGGCATGGCTCGGAAGAGGAAAGGAGCCTCTCAGCTCCAAAAGCTCCCTCATTTCTTTCCGCAGAAAGAGTGCGGCCTGAGAAAAGATGGCGACGGCGAGGCCTCGCCAGCCTCGCCCAGCGACTCCAATGCTACGACGCCTAGCCCAGGCTCCCACAGAGCGATGGACCGGCAGTCGACTGAGATCTCCACCTCGCTGTCTGGGAGCCCAGCAAAGTCGAAACCGTGGCTATCCACCCACACCAACGATGATCAGGTGAGCGGTGACCGGGAGGGCCTGGACGACACCAGGGAACTGGCGGAGTCCCTTACAACGTTCCCCACAAATGATCAGCCAGTCTCGGACACCACATTGCGGGATATGCTTGTTTCTCTCTGCAGCTCACTCCATGCGGACATCATGCAATGCATGAGAGGTTTTAAAGCTGATAAGGGCGAGCTGGGGGAGAGGGCAGAACATGTGGAGTAAAAGATGGGGGAGTTTGGTTCCTCATATAACTCCTTAGTTGACGCACATAATGAACAATCTGAGGAGGTGGCCTGGCTTAAGTCTAAAGTCGAAGACCTCGAAGATAGGTCCAGAAGAAATAACTTAAAAATTAGAGGGGTCCCAGAATCAGTTTTATCCGGGCAATTGCTTCAGTATGCACAAGATCTGATAAGGGCCTATTTGCCAGAGCTGGAAAAGTCAGATGTGGTGATTGACAGAATACATAGACTCCCTAAGCCCTCTCATTTGCCTGACAACATCCCCAGAGATGTCCTTATGAGAATACATTTCTACCACTTAAAAGAGAGTTTTATGTCAGCATTTAGGAAGAATAGGCAACCACCCGAAAAAATATGTGTCTCTACAACTCTTTGCTGACTTATCGCAGCACACCATGCAAAGATGCAAAACTCTCCTTCCCATCACTAAGGCATTGCGTAATCACGCTATTGTATATTGCTGGGGATACCCCTCCAAGTTGACTATCTTGAAAGATGATCACACTGAGGTGGTAAACACGCTAGAAGAGGGGCTTGCTCTGCTACGGACATGGGACATCATTCCGGAACCATCTACGGTTAGCCCAGCTTTCACCGCCAAACTGGATACTAACAATTCCTGGCAAATGGTATCCCGCAAACACAAAGCAAAGAAGTAAAAGTATACTGGTTGAACACCCTACGCTGCCACTTTAGTGCAACGTTCTAGTTCCCGTGGCCACTTAGATGCTTAAGAGACTATACTTCACCCCAAGTTTTGTTGGGCAGTTCTGCTGCTACAGGATTCAATGTGTAATCCTCTTCCGTTCAGGATACAGACCTTTACCTGTTTCTATTATGTTTGTTCTTGCTAGTTTTGGTTCGTTTTTTTGTTTTTGTTCCTCTACTCTCTCCAGGATGGGCTCCAGTATTGAGCATATTTATTTCTCGTCGCTCTGCAGAACTGTACTCTCGAAAGTGGACTTACTGAACCTTTCTAGATGCAACCACTTCCAATATAAACGCAACTACCAATCGTCTGATGGTAAGGTAAAATGTTGAACATAATTTCCTTTAACACTCACGGTTTAAATCACCCTGTGGAAGGAGGCTCTAAGACTACAGGCTGATATTCTATGCCTCCAGGAGTCTCATCTACTGACATCTGATCAGCCCCGACTTAAACATCCCCATGTCTTTTTTGCATCTGCTACTTAAAAAAACAAAGGAGTTGCCATTGCCATTAGAGACACTGTTTCTTTTAAAGTACTGGAGACAATTTCCGATACGGAAGGTAGATATTTGATTTTGATAGGTGATATTAATAACAAGACTTACACAATAGTCTGTCTCTATGCTCCAAACTCCCACCAGATACGCTTCCTGAAATGGCTTTTGAAGAGGGTATCCACTGTTAAGAGGGGGCTTTAGTGGTTTGTGGTAATTTCAATCTCACTGTTGACTATGCAATTGATACTACCACTAAGTCCAGACGCCCATTGGCTTCACTTCAAATGCTTTTCCATTCAGAGGAGATCTACGACGCCTGGAGGTATCAGCATCCAGGAGAAAGAGACTTCTCATTCCACTCTGCTAGACACAATTCCTATTCTCGTATTGACTTGATTCTGGTGGATAGAGTTCTGTTGCAACAGGTGTCCTCCTCCGCCATCCACGACATCTCATGATCCGATCACGCTCCAGTGTCAGTTGTGGTGGCGGAGGGGAACGCTTATTTGGGGGATTTTGTCTGGAGGGACAATTCTAGTCTGCTCAGAGTACCCGATCATGTGACCTTCATATCAAACAAATTAAGAGAATATTTTGATATTAATTCATCCTCAGTCTCTGACCCGACGGTTCTGTGGTGTGCCCATAAGGCATATATAAGGGGCATACTGATACAACTAAATTTGAGAATTAACAAAGAACTAGACAACTAGACCTCCTATTGCAAGAGATTAAATCCATAGAAATACAGAACAAGGTCGCACCTATGGTTGCTCTGGCAGGTAAATTGATCAAACTCCGCTATGATCTTAGACGTATGCTTTTGGAATGCCATGAGAAATATATCACTGCTATTAAGGTAAATCACTATGCTCTGGGAAATAGAGCGAGTAAATTACTGGCCTACAGATTAAAAGAACACAGGGCCCATACGAGAATCCCCTATCTTAAAAACTCCGTAGATAATAGCAAAATCATTAATCCCAAGGGTATTGCTGATGCCTTTGCTAGCTACTATTCTGCCCTGTACAATCTTCAGCAGGATGGGAACACCCACCAACCCTCAGAAGCAGACATACAGAGATTTTTGGAAGGGATAGCTCTCCCGGCCCTCTCCCAGGAACAACTACAATCTTTAATAGCGCCAATCGCAACACGAGAAATACAGCAAGCAATCCATTCCCTACCGATTGGCAAATCCCCAGGCCCAGATGGGCTTCCAAATGACTATTACAAAGCATTCGCCCCCATCCCATATTCTCCTCTAAAAGACACATTCGCTCATGCAATGCATACCTCTTCTTTCCCCTATGATATGCTTAAGGCATACGTTGTCACTATACCCAAACCCGGGAAAAGTCCTGATGAGCCCTCAAATTACCGCCCGATCTCACTCTTAAACACAGCTGTTAAGCTATACGCTAAAATAATTGCCCAGAGACTAGCCCAATTCATTCCCTCTTTGATCAATCCTGATCAATCAGGTTTTACACCTGGTAGACAACCATTGGATGCAACTCGTAGAGTGGTGGATATCCTTCATTATGCTAATTCCTGTCGGGCGCCTTCTCTGCTCCTAGCTTTGGATGCGGAGAAGGCGTTTGATGGGATACATTGGAGTTACATGGTTCATACCCTTAAAAAGTTTGGCTTTGGGGGACCTATATTATCAGCCATATTAGCTTTATATTCTTCACCGTCTGCACAGGTATATACATCCAACACACTATTATGACCTTTTACGATCTCCAACGGGACCAGACAGGAGTGTCCCCTTTCCCCTTTTATCTTTAACCTTCTTATAGAGCCCCTAGCAGAAAAAATTTGATCCCATCCAAATATCACAGGGTTTTCCTTCCCCAACCATACCCATAAAATAAACTTATTTGCCGATGATGTTATTTTATTCCTTACTTCCCCCTCACACTCCTTACCCAATGCCCATACAGTCCTTAACAAATTTATTAGAGTCTCCTATTATAAAGTAAACTTATCCAAATTACTTTTCCTTCCTATTCATGTCCCCTCTGCTCTTCAGAATCAACTACAACTCCAATTCCTTTACTCATGGTCCACAGGACAAATCACCTATCTTGGCCTTCAAGTCACTAAAGATTCCTCTAAATTAGCGGACATTAATTATCATGCCCTTATATATAAATTAACCGTGCAAGCTACTCGATTAGCTAAAACTGAACCAACATGGTCTGGACGTCTAGCGTCTTTTAAAATGTTACTTCCCCCCGAGATTTTATACATCTTCCGCACCCTCCCGATACCCCTCAAAACAACTCATTTAAAAGCGTTGGACTCCCTACTAATAAGATGTGTTTGGAACTCAAAAAAACCGAGATGTTCTAAAGCCATATTGGCCAAACATAGGACGGCAGGTGGTATGGGGTTCCCAGTTCTGCTGGACTACTACCGTGCATCCCTGATCACTCAACTTACAATGTGGTTTATATGTGGAGCGGACATTCCGTGGCGTAAACTAGAACAGACCCTAAGCCCCACCAGAGACCTCTCTCATCTTCTTTTACTTGACAGTTGGAGCCGTGTTCCATTGCAAAACTTACCCATGACTCTCCGGGCCTCATTACAGGCTTGGAGGGATCTCTGTGGTACTTTAACGCCATTAGATAAGCAAATAGAAGTACCACTACCTTTGGTTATAATTGAGGGTGCTATACCAAACATTAGACTTATTAATTGGATGTCCAGGGGGATTACCCGGTTAACTGATATATTTCATAACGACTCCCTAAAAACATTCCTACATCTGCAGGAACAATATGGCCTTCCAAATAGGGAACGCTACACATATGATCAGATCTCCTATTTCTTAAGACCGTTATCGGTAGCTCATTTTTATATTTAAGAGATAGCGTGGACATTTTTTACAGCGTCTGATGCTCCCCCAAAAGGGATTTCCATGTTTTACACACTTTTCCAACACAAAACTACATTTATCAAATCTTCACCATTTCAGAAATTGGGAGGCAGAATTGGAGACCACATTCACATCTCAGCAATGGAAAACAGCCCCTAACACAGTATATAAATCATCAAAGTGTGTGAATCACTGGGAATTGACTCAGAAAATCACATTAAGATGGTACTTGACACCATACCGTCTCCATAAGTTCTTTCCAGGCCATTCCTCCTTGTGCTGAAGAGGGTGTGGAGAGGTGGGTAACATTATGCACATCATGTGGACCTGTAAACATATAACTAGTTTTTGGCATGCCGTGTTTCGATTAATTTCCTCTATTACTGGGATGATCACATATCCGAAGAATAGCCTGGCTCTTTTGAATCTGGGAATTGAGGTGTTTCCACTAGATCTACGCACGGTGGTTACACACATACTGATTGCGGCTAGGTTGCTTATTACTAGGAAGTGGAAGAGCGATGTCCCCCCAAACATTTCAGATATATATCCTATGATACAAACACATTACAGATGTGAGACCTTATGGGCTGTAAAGATGGGTTCCAAGGGGAAGGTCGACAAAAGGTGGGAGAGCTGGATAGGAAAATTCCTGCAATAGTCATTGGAATATACTAGTAAATACTGGAGTTTGCCCACTAGAGTTGGTCCACTGATCCCGAGAGATGAGTCAAGAATTAACCACTTGACCACTGGGCACTTAAACACCCTTAATAACCGGACCAATTTTCAGCTTTCGGTGCTCTCACATTTTGAATGACAATTACTCAGTCATGCAACACTGGATCTATATGACATTTTTGTCCTTTTTTTCACACAAATGGAGCTTTCTTTTGGTGGTATTTAATCACCGCTCGTTTTTTTTATTTTTTGTGCTATAAAAGAAAAAATACAGAAAATTCTGTAAAAAAATGAATTTTTCTTTGTTTGTTATAAAATTTAGCAGAATAGTAATTTTTTCTTCATACATTTTGGCCAAAATGTATACTACTACATATCTTTGGTAAAAATAAGTACAAATTGGTGGATATTATTTGGTCTTTGTGAAAGTTATAGAGTCCACAAGCTAAGGTGCCAACATCTGAAAATTGATCACACCTGAAGTACTGACGGCCTATTTCAATTCTTAAAACCCTAACATGCCAGAAAAGTACCACCCAAATGACCCCTTTTTGGAAAGAAGCCATTCCAATGTATTTAGTAAGAGGCATGATGAGTTTTTTGACGTTGTCATTTTTTTCCCACAATTCTTTGCAAAATCAAGATTTTTTTTTACTTTTTTTTTTTTCACAAAATTGTCATATCAGATTATTTCTCACACACAGCATATGCATA
Source organism: Lithobates pipiens (assembly GCF_037356315.1). NCBI lineage: Eukaryota > Metazoa > Chordata > Amphibia > Anura > Ranidae > Lithobates > Lithobates pipiens. The sequence goes on from NW_027507718.1 coordinate 550,977,843, forward strand.
CCCCAAATTACACCCCAAAACACATTCGGCTATTACTCCCGAGTACGGCGATACCACATGTGTGAGATTTTTACACAGAGTGGCCACATACAGAGGCTCAACATGCATGGAGCGCCATCAGGCGTTCTAGAGCACCCAGGCCAATTCTGAAATTTCTCTCCTACATGTGAAAATCATAATTTATTTGCTAGAAAATTACATAGAATCCCAAAACATTATATATGTTTTTTTAGCAAACACCCTGGAGAATACAATGGTGGTTGTTGCAACTTTTTTTTTTTTTTTTCCCCAAGAAAAGTTTTATTGTAAAAGTTGCAGAAAACTTACAATTCAGCACATCAGAGCAGTACAGCACAGTGATGTCAAAGTCGATTAATAACCAAGGAACAATGAATGAAACAAAACACATGTCTACAAGTTAAGGCAAATACCTTTAGAGGAGACGAGGGTCATGAACAAACTGCCCCGTATACCTAAAAGCTCCTCTAGGTCAAGAACTGACACAAGGAAAATTTGAGCAATGCGTGTTGATAGAACAAAACAGGAAAAATACGTGCTAAGGCATGCGTAACAAACTCAACAATGGGTTTTCATGTGTCAAGCTTTAAGGTGACTGTAAACTTTAATGCCCAGGATCTTGGGGATTTAATTGGTAGCAATTGTGCCGTATTACCATGCCGAGAGAGGTGTGGGGGTGCGGTCACGGACCCCTAGCGACCCCCCTGTGAATGCTACCCGAGATTACATATATATCTAAACACCAGAAAAACAAGGAGAATAAAAAACAAACAACAAAACAGGGAAGATGGAGGGGAACGGGAAGAGAAGGGACATGGAGAGATCCAAGAGTGACGCATGCAAGGGGGGTACCCCGACTAGAAAGTAATTGCCCTACTTACACACGTACACACCAGGTATGTTTCCACTTCTAAAGGATGACAGCTGCCCTCAGAGCCAGCCTGAGGGTGGTAGGGGGGGTTAAGCCGCATTTACCCTAAGCTTTCGAACGCTGGGGATGCATTCTCTCATTGTGAAAGTAAAAGTTTATATTCATCAGATAACTTAAAGTGGTTCCAGCAGGACCATATCTTCATGAATTTAGACGCTGTGTCTTTAGCTTGGTGGATGAGATCTTCCATTTCCGCAATTCTAGAAATGCGGTTGAACCAATCCGCAATTGATGGCACTTTCGTGGAGTTCCAAAATGTGGGAATACACATCTTGGCCGCATTGATTAGGTGGAGAGCTAATGAACGATGATAATGATTAAAGGGGATCGAGGAGTGATGTAATAACATTTGCCCTGGAGTGTAATCTAAATGGTAAGTCGTGATCTTGGAAGTCAGTCGGTGTACAGTTTGCCAAAAGGGTTGGAGTTTAGGGCAGGACCACCATATGTGTAGCATGGAGCCTGTATCCTGCGAGCAACGCCAGCATTTGGGGGAGATAGTCGGGGAGATCTTGTTCAATTTGGTCGGAGTTTTATACCATTTTGAAAAGATCTTAAAGCCATTCTCTTGGGCTGACACATTAATAGAACCTTTATGAATCAGCGTGTAGATATTTTCCCACTCATCTGGGGAAAGATTAAGGGCAAGATCTCTTTCCCAGCTTCGAACGGCCACATTAGATTTAGGATCATGGGTCGAAAACAGCATCGGGTAAATATTGGAAATTAAGTGTCTTTGTTGTTCCGTTTGCAAGCACAAATTTTCAAACAAGGTGGGTTGTCTAGAGAAGTCACTGCGCTTATGGGGATCAGTTAAGAAGTGTCGTAATTGGAAATAAGTCCACATTGCGCAAGCGCGATCAACATTCCGTGAGGGGATATCAGCCCGGTCCAAAAACGACCCCGCAGAAAAGAAGTGTCTTGCCTGCATCTCGTCATGGGGCCAAAATTCCGACAAAAAGGAGGTTGACATGCCCGCAGGGAATTCTGGATTCTGTCTAATTGGGGTTAGGGGACCATTTAACGAGGAAATATAGTGCCCCTTACAGGCCTTCTGGAACATTTGAAGGGTGCAACCGATTAGTGGATGTTGTATACACGAACTAGGTATGTGTTTCGAGGCCAACCACGGCAATGAACTTTTCGGCATTCTAGTAAATTTTTGTTCTATATTAATCCAAGCTTTCGAGTGAGTATGGACATTCCAATCAATAATACGAGTCAACTGGCACGCCCAGTGGTACTTATTCACGTCTGGTAAGCCTATACCGCCTGCTATTTTGGGTAGGGCCAGCCTATCAAGACTAAGTCTGGGACGTTGAGAGCCCCATATGAATCGACGTATGGCCGTTCTATATGAGGAAAAAAAAGTCTGGGGTACCTTGATGGGGATAGTTTGAAAAATATATAGCAGGCGTGGGAGGATATTCATTTTAAGGACAGCAGCCCTTCCAAACCACGAAAACATACCGGACGACCAGTCTTTAAGATCGTTTTGAATGTTGCGAATGAGAGGGATATAATTAAACGCGTATAGGTTAGATAGGTGGGTTGGGAGCTTGATTCCTAAATAAGTGATGGCGTATTTAACCCATCTAAAGGGGGAGTTGGCTTTGCATAATGTGAGCGTCTCAGGGTCTAAAGATACATTTAGGGCTTCTGATTTGGATAAATTAATTTGAAGATTAGATAGGGTGTTGAAAGTAGCGAAATCCGCAAGTACATTAGGGTGTTGCAACTTTTTATCTCGCACGGTATTTGCGCAGCAATTTTTCCAATGCTTTTTTGGGAAAAAAAAAACAGTTTTGTGCTTAAAAAAAAAAAAAAACACAGTAAAGTTAGCCCAATTTTTGCATAATGTGAAAGATGAAGTTACGCTGAGTAAATAGATACCTAACATGTCACTCTTCAAAATTGCACACGCTCGTGGAATGGCGCCAAACGTCGCTACTTAAAAATCCCCATAGGCGACGATTTAATTTTTTTTTACTGGTTATATGTTTTGAGTTACAGAGGAGGTCTAGGGCTAGAATTATTGCTCTCGCTCTAACTTTCGCAGCGATACCTCACATGTGTGGTTTGAACACCGTTTTCATATGTGGGAGGGACTTACATATGCGTTCGCTTCTGCATGCGAGCACATGGGGACAGGGGCGCTTTAAATTTATTTTTATTTTTTTATTGTTCATTTTAGCGGGTGTTGCAGGGTATTGCAGAGTGTTGCAGGGTATTGCAGAGTATTTGTGGGTATTGCAGAGTGTTGCAGGGTATTGCAGAGTATTTGTGGGTATTGCAGAGTGTTGCAGGGTATTGCAGAGTATTTGTGGGTATTGCAGAGTGTTGAAGAGTATTGGGGGGGGTATTGCAGGGTACTGCAGAATATTGCAGAGTAATGGCAGGGGATTGAGGGGTTAAATTTCGGTGAGCAGCGATGTGGGCACTGCAGATGCAGCCCACAGCGCTGCTGACACCGATCTCTTCCCCCTCCGCTATACCGATCAGTACAGAGAGGGGAGGGAGGAACCGGCGTCATAACATGACGCCGGTTTGTTTACAAGTGATCACTCTGTCATTTGATGAGCGGCCATTTACCGTGATCCGTGATGCGCTGGATCCTGTGGACCCGGCGGTCACGGGAGCGGAATTCTGGGAGGAAGTCATATGACGGCCTCCCAGAGTTAAAAAACCGCCCTGTAGCCGTCATTCGGCTATGGGCCGGTTGTTAAGTGGTTAATGTATGCTGTACAATAGAGAATATGTAACAATAGGTCCATACTGGAGGTTTAATTCTGAAATATACTACCCTTAAATCTATACTTACACCTTGTCAGAGGCCTTACTGCCAGGCCATTTAAATCCTGTTCTTGTTTGTTCTTGGTTTTTTCCTTTTTTTTTTTCTTTTATTCTTCTTTTCCATATATTTGCATTTCTGACTTGGAGACTTATACATGCCCTTTAATGTGAAGGAAAGACTGTAATAGTTGAGTATTATGCTAATCACCTGGAGGTCAGATTATATGTTTTTGAATTAATGCTGTTGACTATTAGTTCAACTGTTACACATGTAATATGCGCATGATGTCTCAAGGCTCAATGCTGATTGTCGGTACTATCACTGTATTTTGCAATTTTGTACACTTATAATAATCTTTGTGTATGGAAATTTATTTTTGTGTTCTGTTTTGAAAATATTTCCAATAAAAATCAAATTGATAATAAACGATGGAGGGGCGGTGTGGCTCTAGTTCTAGGCAGATGTCATATCACGTTGGCCCACTCAAACAGGGCATGCGCGATCGGGTGCACGTAGCCCTGAACTGTCGTGGTAGCGTGTCCCCAAGACACAGCGAGTCACCGACAGGGGTGAACAGTCATTGGAACTGCCTGCTTGAAGACAGCGCATTTGCGCGATCGGGTGTGTGCTTTGTGGGCATGTCAGTGAAGGCATGTTCCCAGAAACACTGCTCATCACTGAGCATGGCAAACAGCCAATGACTGGCGGCTGTTAACCACATGATCGGCTGTGATCCATTCACAGCTGATCACAAAATGTAAATACAGACCAGTAACTAGCCATTACCAGCTCTTCCCTCCTCACACACCATTCCCAGTGTGAGGAGAGAAGAGCCAGGAGTAGTGAGTTACCGATGTGTGTGTACTGTACTGCACAAACACCACACAAGTAAAGAGAACCTGTCCCATCCCCCAATTGCACCTATCACCCAACAGTGACCACATCAGTGCCCATCAGTGCTTCTAAAAGTGCACCTGCAACCATCAGTGCCCATAAAATTAATCAGAGGAAGAATGAGTGCCTCCCAAAAGGGCACGGCACTCTGTTAACCAGGTAGCCACAAGCAATATTCCCAAACCCAATACTAGTGCTGCCGCCAGTGATAGACCCCAAGAAATGCCCAGGCCCAGTACCAGGGCTGTCACATCACAATGAAGTACTAGCACAGGAACTTCAAATCCCCAACTACCAGCACTGCAATGTCACATCCTCCAAGAGCTAGGGACCGCTACATATTTCCCAGATGATCTTGCCAACCCAGCATGGCTGCCTTCCGACTCGGGATCAGCAAGAATTTCCTCTTTCACTGCACAGCCAGGTGTGTAGGCCAATACCCAATTTCACAGAAATTGATTGCTTTTATATGTTTTTGCCCAAAAAATTTGCTGCAATTTATCATGGACCAGACCATTTTATATGCACAGCAGCATATTGCCAACAACCCCCAATCATCATACATCCGTCCGTTTAAGTGGAGAAATTTGACTCTGGAGGAGTTCAAATTGTTTAAACTCCTCCTGAGTAAGGTCACCATATACACGAGGCTTACAAAAAAATTAAGGACATGTCTACTGGTCCACAAACCCCATCCACCACATGCCCATTTATTCTGTCGTAATGTCCAAATTATTATGTGCTTCCTTAACCTCCCTGGCGGTACGATTATTTCAGATTTTAGGTGCTAAAAGCGGTACCATTATTTTGCATGAAAATTTGGCGTTTTATATTGTAGTCCTGCAATTCTTAGGAATAACTCTCTTAAATCTGTCCAAACCAGAGTCTAGCAAACATCCCGGGTATAATAAAGTTTGAAAAATGAAATCATAAATTATAATATAATAAATAATTATAAATAATTGTACCAAATAATAATATAACAATAATAAAAATTATTCAATAATGTAATCAAATCAAAAACACAGAAATTTGCTCAGTTGCAGAATTGTCACTGTCATTAGTGATGGACGAACTTCCGACGGGACGTTTCGCGAACGCGAAATGCGAACGGACCCAAACGTTCGCGAAACCGAACGTTCGCCGCGGGCCCCATTGACTTCAATGGGAGGCGAACTTTGCAAACCTTCATGTCGAATTTGCGGCCACGTGGTAATTATTAGGGGGTAAAACGTAGTCCCACCATCTGGACAATGACATAATACATGTATGAGGTGAATTTGGGATCGATAACTACAAGCATTTTTATTTTATTTGGGAAATTGTTCTAACAATTCAGGACTATGGAGCTAATGAAGGCAATGGAGGAGAGGGAAGGTCAGGGACCAGGGTAGGCAAAGAAGAGGGTGCAGGAGATGATCACCAGCAGCGTGACATACCGGAATGACACATGCACCGTGATAGAGGCATCTGACAGCAGCACCGTAATACAGAGCACTGACAGCAGCACCGTGACATACAGCGCTGACAGCAGCACCGTGACATACAGCGCTGACAGCAGCACCGTGACATACAGCGCTGACAGCAGCACCGTGACATACAGCGCTGACAGCAGCACCGTGACATACAGCGCTGACAGCAGCACCGTGACATACAGCGCTGACAGCAGCACCGTGACATACAGCGCTGACAGCAGCACCGTGACATACAGCGCTGACAGCAGCACCGTGACATACAGCGCTGACAGCAGCACCGTGACATACAGCGCTGACAGCAGCACCGTGACATACAGCGCTGACAGCAGCACCGTGACATACAGCACTGACAGCAGCACCGTAAGCAGCCCCAGGAGGAAGTCAGCACAGCACAGGGATGGTGTGATCCCCTCATAATAAGAACCCCCAGGAGGAAGTCAGCACAGCACAGGGATAGTGTGATCCCTTCATAATAAGAACCCCCAGGAGGAAGTCAGCACAGCACAGGGATATCATAAGCAGCCCCAGTAGAAATATGACACCGCTCAACCTCTTCAAAGAGGAGGGTAGGGGCATATAGTACGGTGTGCTTTTTTGGGTCAAGGAAGTGAGCCAAATGAATTAAGAAGGTCTGTGTGCTTGATTAAAAAAATAGTTTATAGACATATACATGGTCTACTGGTCACATGTGTTGAATTCCTCCGAGATCCATGCCTCATTCATTTTTAGAAATGTGAGGTAGTTAACACTGTCGTGAGCTAGGCGAGTACGCTTATCGGTCACAATCCCCCCTGCTGCGCTGAACGTCCTTTCGGACAGGACACTGGATGAGGGGCAAGCCAACAGTTCGATTGCAAATTGGGCAAGCTCTGGCCAGAGGTCAAGCCTGCCCACCCAGTAGTCTAGGGGTTCATCACTCCTCAGAGCGTCCACATCGGCCGTTAACCCAATGTAGTCGGACACCTGACGGTCTAGGCGTTCCCTGATGCTGGATCCGGATGACACCTGTCGATGGGTCGGCTGAAAGAATGACCTCATATCCGAAGTCACCAACACATCTTCAAACCGGCCTCTTCTTGCAGGCGCTGTTGGATTGGTACCCGCAAATCCTTCTCTGGGAGTGGGAATTGCTCCTCTGCCAGCGCACGCAAAAGCAGAATGCAGCATTTCTCGAAGCAAGGCCTGGAAGTGCTGCATTCTGACAGCCCTCTGCGACGGCGGTAACATTTCCGCCATTTTGTGTTTGTACCGGGGGTCTAAGTACGTTGCCACCCAGTACTGGTCCTTGACCCTCATGCTTTTTATACGGGGGTCCCTATTAAAACACTGGAGCATGAAGGCCCCCATTTGCACTAAAGTGGAAGCGGTGTGGTGGCCTGGCTCCTGCTCATCATCCAGGATAATGTCGTCCTCTTCATTCTCCTCTCCCCATCCTCGCACAACAGGGATCCCAGAAAGGTTTAAAGCATGCTCTTCTTGCTCCTGCTCATCCGCCCCGGCACCATCCTCCTCTGACTCCTCATCAGACTCCTGTTGTTGACTTGTCTCAGATAGAGTAGCCCCCCCTGGGAATTCATCCAGCATTGCGACTTCCTCATCTTCCCGCTCCTGCTCCTCCACAGCCTGATCAATGACACGACGCAATGCACGCTCCAGAAAGAAGGCATAAGGTACCATGTCACTGATGGCGCCATGGCTGCGACTGACCAGTTTGGTGATCTCCTCAAATGGCCGCAGAAGTCTGCATGTGTCGCGCATGAGCAGCCACTGGCGCGGTGAAAAAAAACCCAGCTCCCCAGAACCGTTTCTTTCGCAGAGTTCATACAGGTAGACGTTAACTGCACGTTTCTGCTGGAGCAGCCTATCAAGCATATAGAAGGTTGAGTTCCATCGCGTCGGGCAATCGCAAATAAGACGTCTGACCGGCAGATGGTGTCGCCGCTGAATGTCAGCAAGGCGAGCCATGGCCGTGTAAGATCTTCTGAAATGGGCCGAGATTTTCCTTGCCTGCCGCAAGATGTCCTGGACCCCAGGGTATTTGACAAGGAATCGCTGCACGACCAAGTTTAAGACGTGTGCCATGCACGGCACGTGCGTGATTTTGCCCTGTTTCAATGCGCTAAGCAGATTGGCACCGTTGTCACACACCACTTTACCAACTGTCAAATTGAGCGGTGTTAGCCACTCATCTGCCTGTGAACGCAAAGCTGAAAGGAGTGCCGGGCCAGTGTGGCTCTTTGCTTCCAGGCACAACAGACGCAGCACGGCATGGCAACGTCTCACCTGGCATGTGGAATAGGTTCTGGGGAGCTTGGGCGGTGCAGTGGAAGAGACGCTAGCAGCGGAAAAGGAGGAGGCAGCTGAGGAGGAGAGGGAGGAGGATGGAGTAGGAGGAGGAGAAGAAGAGTCAGGCCTGCATGCAATCCGTGGCGGTAAAACCAAATCTACACGGGTGCCACGGGTTACATGCTTGACGGCCGTCAGAAGGTTCACCCAGTGGGCAGTAAAACTGATATACCTTCCCTGCCCGTGTTTGCTAGACCACGTGTCTGTGGTCAGATGTATCTTGGCACCGACACTGTGTGCCAGAGATACATTCACTTGCCGCTGAACATGGCCATATAGCTCTGGGATGCCCTTCTCTGAGAAATACTTCCTTCCTGGGACCTTCCATTGTGGTGTTCCAATGGCCACAAATTTGCGAAAGGCCTCCGAGTCCACCAGTTTATATGGCAGTAGTTGGCGGGCTATGAGTTCTGACAAGCCAGCCGCCAACCGTTGGGCAAGAGGGTTATCCGGCGTCATCATTTTTTTACGCTCAAACATTAGGCCCACGGAAGCCTGCCTTTTTGCAGAAAAATGTGAGCTTGGCGTGATGGAAGGTGGAGTGGAGGACAATTGTGAGGAGAGAGGAGAAGGAGAAGTAGAAGACGAGGCTGGACGGTGAGAGCCTGCAGTGTGGCTTTGTGTGTTCCGTTGCTCCCACTGGGCTCGGTGATGGCTGCTCATGTGCCTTCTTAAGGCGGTCATCCCTAGGTGAGTATTGGGCTTACCGCGACTAACGCGTTGACTGCAAAGATTGCAGATGGCAACGCTATTGTCAGCAGCGGACACGTTAAAAAAAGCCCACACTGCGGAGCCATGTGCCGGTGTCCTGGGAGCGCCAGATGTGACCGTACATGGTCGATGACTCGCTCCTGATACATTTGCAGTCTGCTTTGTCCCTGCTGTGCAATGTAAGTCATTGCTGCTTCTCCTCCCTATCTGCTGGTCCATATCTCCCTCTGAACTCCCCTCCTCTTCCTCTCTTGTGGGCACCCACGTGACATCACTAGACACGTCATCATCAACGTCACCTTCCCCACCGCTATAAGTAGAGATCTCGGAGTAGGCAGCAACACCGGGGACCAACCTCCTCCTTGGGCTGATCTGGGTACTGGCGTCAGACTGCTGAGTAGCGCTTGTTGCTACCTCCTCTTCCTGATCCAATACCAAGAGTGGCTGCGCATCAGAAATGTCCTCTTGATATGGATCGGAAAATAATTCCAGTGACTCAAGCGGAAGGTATGTGGTGGTGGTGGTGGTGGTCGTGTTGTTGGTGGTAGTGTCTTTGGGGGTGCACATAGCAGAGAGTGAAGAAGAGGGTGCAGATCGAGAGGATGAGGAGGGTGCAGAAGAGTAAGGCTGAGCGAGCCACTCAACCAAGTCTGGTGCATCCTTTAAAGTAATTGAACGCACCTTCTGCAACTTCCCACTTTGGCTCAAGCCTGTTGCTCCTGCCCTACCCCTACCACCCCTGCGGAAGGGCCTGCCTCTTCCTCTGCCTGTCATTTTTTAAATGACCCTGTGACAAAACTCTTAGTCCCTATACCGATGAAGGACTGCTGCAGTATAGGGCAGCGGTCAGCAGTGGTGCACGTCAACCCTATCTATTGTGGACCGATAGCGGTCCTTACAGAACAGCAGACTGTACCGCACTCAAGCCTATGTACCGTAGCACCCTATACCAAGTTACCAGTCCTTATAAGAACTTTTGTGGACCAAGCAGGTTGTGTATTAGTGTTTAGCAGACTGTACGTCAGTCCCTATACCGCTGAAGGACTGCTGCAGTATAGGGCAGCGGTCAGCAGTGGTGCACGTCAACCCTATCTATTGTGGACCGATAGCGGTCCTTACAGAACAGCAGACTGTACCGCACTCAAGCCTATGTACCGTAGCACCCTATACCAAGTTACCAGTCCTTATAAGAACTTTTGTGGAACAAGCAGGTTGTGTGTTAGTGATTAGCAGACTGTACGTCAGTCCCTATACCGCTGAAGGACTGCTGCAGTATAGGTGAGCGGTCAGCAGTGGTGCACGTCAACCCTATCTATTGTGGACCGATAGCGGTCCTTACAGAACAGCAGACTGTACCGCACTCAAGCCTATGTACCGTAGCACCCTATACCAAGTTACCAGTCCTTATAAGAACTTTTGTGGACCAAGCAGGTTGTGTATTAGTGTTTAGCAGACTGTACGTCAGTCCCTATACCGCTGAAGGACTGCTGCAGTATAGGGCAGCGGTCAGCAGTGGTGCACGTCAACCCTATCTATTGTGGACCGATAGCGGTCCTTACAGAACAGCAGACTGTACCGCACTCAAGCCTATGTACCGTAGCACCCTATACCAAGTTACCAGTCCTTATAAGAACTTTTGTGGAACAAGCAGGTTGTGTGTTAGTGATTAGCAGACTGTACGTCAGTCCCTATACCGCTGAAGGACTGCTGCAGTATAGGTGAGCGGTCAGCAGTGGTGCACGTCAACCCTATCTATTGTGGACCGATAGCGGTCCTTACAGAACAGCAGACTGTACCGCACTCAAGCCTATGTACCGTAGCACCCTATACCAAGTTACCAGTCCTTATAAGAACTTTTGTGGACCAAGCAGGTTGTGTATTAGTGTTTAGCAGACTGTACATCAGTCCCTATACCGCTGAAGGACTGCTGCAGTATAGGGCAGCGGTCAGCAGTGGTGCACGTCAACCCTATCTATTGTGGACCGATAGCGGTCCTTACAGAACAGCAGACTGTACCGCACTCAAGCCTATGTACCGTAGCACCCTATACCAAGTTACCAGTCCTTATAAGAACTTTTGTGGAACAAGCAGGTTGTGTGTTAGTGATTAGCAGACTGTACGTCAGTCCCTATACCGCTGAAGGACTGCTGCAGTATAGGTGAGCGGTCAGCAGTGGTGCACGTCAACCCTATCTATTGTGGACCTATAGCGGTCCTTACAGAACAGCAGACTGTACCGCACTCAAGCCTATGTACCGTAGCACCCTATACCAAGTTACCAGTCCTTATAAGAACTTTTGTGGACCAAGCAGGTTGTGTATTAGTGTTTAGCAGACTGTACGTCAGTCCCTATACCGCTGAAGGACTGCTGCAGTATAGGTGAGCGGTCAGCAGTGGTGCACGTCAACCCTATCTATTGTGGACCGATAGCGGTCCTTACAGAACAGCAGACTGTACCGCACTCAAGCCTATGTACCATAGCACCCTATACCAAGTTACCAGTCCTTATAAGAACTTTTGTGGACCAAGCAGGTTGTGTATTAGTGTTTAGCAGACTGTACGTCAGTCCCTATACCGCTGAAGGACTGCTGCAGTATAGGGCAGCGGTCAGCAGTGGTGCACGTCAACCCTATCTATTGTGGACCGATAGCGGTCCTTACAGAACAGCAGACTGTACCGCACTCAAGCCTATGTACCGTAGCACCCTATACCAAGTTACCAGTCCTTATAAGAACTTTTGTGGAACAAGCAGGTTGTGTGTTAGTGATTAGCAGACTGTACGTCAGTCCCTATACCGCTGAAGGACTGCTGCAGTATAGGTGAGCGGTCAGCAGTGGTGCACGTCAACCCTATCTATTGTGGACCTATAGCGGTCCTTACAGAACAGCAGACTGTACCGCACTCAAGCCTATGTACCGTAGCACCCTATACCAAGTTACCAGTCCTTATAAGAACTTTTGTGGACCAAGCAGGTTGTGTATTAGTGTTTAGCAGACTGTACGTCAGTCCCTATACCGCTGAAGGACTGCTGCAGTATAGGGCAGCGGTCAGCAGTGGTGCACGTCAACCCTATCTATTGTGGACCGATAGCGGTCCTTACAGAACAGCAGACTGTACCGCACTCAAGCCTATGTACCGTAGCACCCTATACCAAGTTACCAGTCCTTATAAGAACTTTTGTGGAACAAGCAGGTTGTGTGTTAGTGATTAGCAGACTGTACGTCAGTCCCTATACCGCTGAAGGACTGCTGCAGTATAGGGCAGCGGTCAGCAGTGGTGCACGTCAACCCTATCTATTGTGGACCGATAGCGGTCCTTACAGAACAGCAGACTGTACCGCACTCAAGCCTATGTACCGTAGCACCCTATACCAAGTTACCAGTCCTTATAAGAACTTTTGTGGAACAAGTGAGTTGTGAATGTTTAGCAGACTGCAGCAGAAGGGCAGCAGTCAAGTATAATATCCTTTCTATATTTGGAAGAAAGAATATTATACATGTACAAGCCTATTACTGTACCACTGATACCAGTCCTGAAAAGAACCTTTGTGGAACTAATAATAACAGCAAGTCTTTAAAATTACCCTCACTGCCTGACAACACTGCTTCCTTCCTGTCCCTATACAAATTGGCAAAAAAAGAGAACGATTAGTGGTTACTGGAACAGCTCTTTTGTGGACCTTGATAGTAACAGCTAATGATGATGATGATGATGATGATGATGAAAGACTAATCTGGCTGTCCCTGTAGCATACACCGTCCTTTCCCTTTCTCTAAACTAACAAAAGACACTCAGGCTGCTGCAAGAATCAGCAGCACAGCAAACCTATCAACACCTAACACCTATACCAGTCCTGAAAAGAACTTTTGTGTACCAAATAGCTAGTGGTTTATCTCTCCCTACTCCACACAGGAACCTGTCCCTATCGTAACAGAAGAAAGAATGTAAAATGGCCACCGGATCGGGTGTATTTATAGGTTAGGGGGAATGTACAAGTGTCCATGTGCTGTCATGTCTCAATTGGCTGTCCTGTATCACATGATAAACGTGTCACCAAAGGTTAAAGTTCTTGTATACATTAAACACGTAAGTCCGCCGCGGCGAACGACGGAAAAAGGCGTTCGAACGTGCGGACCGCGAATGTCGGAAATTCGCCGCGAAACGACCGCCGGGCGAAACGTTCGTCCATCACTAACTGTCATTACTTTTCAGTATTTGATGACGGATCTCCCCACAAATCGCTATCGCTCAATTCTGCGAGTGATTCTAATTTATTATCGCTGTTTTCTAGCTGGTCTAAAACCATTTTTGATGTAAAAGGACAGTTTTGGTTGCTATGGACAATCTCCAGTTTCCAGGCATAAAGAACAGTTTTTATTACATAAAACTGCATGCAGGACACTGGGCAGACCACTAGGGACAAAGGGGATGTGAAATATTTACATACAGCAATGTAATCTGTAAGATTACATTATACTGTATGTTTACTGTTTGTTTCACTTTTTGAATTTGGCCCGGATCTCCGTCCCCGTGCGTCGCAACGCTCGCAGGGCACGGAGATCGGCGATGTGATGCATCGAGCGAGGCACGGCTCGCTCGTACAGCGGGGAGACAACGCTGGATCCGAGGGAGAAGGTGAGTAAACCTCCTCCTGGATCCAGCGATGCAGTCCCGAGTCTGGCTCGGGGATACCACTTTTGGCATGAAAATTCCTCCCCGAGCCAGACTCGGGAATACCGTCAGGGGGGTTAATTTCAGCGACAACACCCAGTGCCCTCCCCAAAATCATCCAAATTATGACAAATTATATAAAATTTGCCAACTCGTGAATTTTTTTCCCAAAGATTTGCAGAACTCTATTTTCCTGATGAACATATATGTGTAGATGATTCCCTGGTACCATTTTCAGACTGGCTAGGAATAAAACAATACATTCCTAGCAAAAGGGCCAGATACGGAGTCAAATTTTACAAGCTGTGTGAGAAAGTCACGGGATATCGGTATGCGTTCCGCATATACAAAGGAAGAGATTCCCAGCTCCAGCCCCCTGAGTGCCCGGCCTACATGGGCACAACTGGAAAAATTGTATGGGACCTGGCATACCCACTATTGAACAAAGGTTACCACATGTACGTGGATAACTTCTACACTAGCCTGGCCCTTTTCAAATACCTATACTTCGCAGAAACCCTGGCCTGCGGAACCTCCAGAAAGAATAGGAAGGGCTTCCCACAATCTATAGTGAATAAAAAGTTGTGAAAGGGGAAAGTGTAACTTTGAGATGTAATGAAGTGCTGACTTTGAGGTGGAAGGATAACAGGTATGTGTACATGATATCTACCATCCACGATGAAACTACAGTTGAGGTTCAAAGAAGATGAGGTCCCATTGAAAGCCAAAGTGTGTTCAAGAATACAATCTCTACATGGGAGGGTGGATTTTAATGACCAAATGTTTCAGCCTATTTGTCAATAAGGAGGTCCTATTTCTGGTACAAGAAAGTAGCAATTTATCTAATAAATTTGGCCATTTATAATGCATACATAATTTACACCAAATACATGAAAACCCCTGCCCACTTCCTCAAATTCATTGAATAAGTTGTAACGTCCCTCATCTACCAACAAAGACCCCCCAGAAAAACTTTGCTCTGATGCTGTTAGCCAACTTCAAGAGTGCCACTTCCCAGACAACATTCCACCATCTAAAGCAGGCTGAAGATGCCAAAAAAGATTTCACGTATGTAGCAAAAGAAGATTTCAAAGAGATGCCATCTACCATTATCCCCAGTGTCCCTCCCAACCCAGCCTTTGCATCAGTGAATTCTTCCGAATTTTTCACACATACCTAAAATATTAGCCCATATTTTTAACCATTTCCCCACTTTCATCATCTGTGCTGACCATTTTCAATGCTTCCTCAAATAACCATGCCACTGCCTTCCACGTGAACTGACCCTGGCCTGTTTTTTGACTATGCCTCTGTCTACTGCTCAGACTGCTTCCATGTTAACTGACCTGGCCTGTTTTATGGACTATGCTTTTGCCTACCACTTGTACTGATCTGTTGTCCTGCTACTGTAGTACTACTGCTACTTAGTACACAGAGGTCTCACATGCGAGGGGCTCCAGAATTGTTTTTCCGGATGAAGAAAAAATCTTTTTTGTTTTCTCCGGGTTTCATAATTTCCAGATTAGGGTCTGGAGTCTGAAGACTTCAAAGAGATTTGGGTGAGAGAAGCCTCTACCCCTTTGCCCCTGTGCACAGGTCTTACCTGATTGCAGCCCTCAGCCTGCTGCTGACTTATGGCCTCATGACTCTGCCTGCCGCATGAACTGACCACACCTCTGCCTACTGCCTGGACTATGGAAATAAATAGCTGTAGCAAGAGGCAGTATGTTTATGAAGGTCTGGAGAACAGAGTACAATGAGTGTCTGCAGGTAACAGTGTTCCAGGACCAATATTATGGCTGTGCTGGCTTTCTCTGGCTGGACAATTCCTATGGACAAATGATTTGGCTGTTCTGATGATATCCTTGTGTTGACTATAGACAATATTCCCTGCCTGCTGCCTGGATAATTACTATTATTGTCGCTAAGCACATCCCTGCTTGCTGCCTGGACTAATTCTCTCCTCTGTGGACACTACTAAAACCACAGGTCATACTTTTTTTTACATTTTCCTCAACAGAATTTAGAATTTAGAAATATGAAGGACCTTCAAAAATGATAGGTTATCAGGAAATTAGATGTTTAATGTATGCTCCTAGAATGTCTGAAGGTGCTATTTGAATGTTGGTCCTCTGTAAGTGACCAGGCTGTGTAAAAGTCTCACACATGTGGTAGCCATACTCAGGAGTAGCAAAATGTATTTTGAGGTGTTATTTTTTTCTATGTACATGCTATGTGTTAGAAATCTTATAAATGGACAACTTTGGGTACATTTTTTTTCCTTTTTTTCCACATTTTTCAAAAACTTCTGGAAAAAAATGAACTGTTCAAAAGACTCATTATGCCTCAAAGATTATATGTTGAGGTGTTAGCTTTCCAAAATGGGGTCATTTTGTGGGTGTTTCCATTGGCCTGGTGCTCCAGAGCCTTTAAAAATTATAATAGGTGGTTGAGAAATGAGATGTGTAACTTATGCTTGTATAACGCCTGAAGGTTCTATTTCATTGTTGGGCCTCTGTATGTGGCCAGGCTGTGTAAAAGTCTCACACATGTAGCATTGTCATACTCAGTAGGAATAGCAGAATGTTTATTGGGGTGTCATTTTTGCTATGTACAACTCACCATGTGGCCTACTAAATACCTTGGGATGTTTACTTTCCAAAAAGAGGTAATTTGGGAGGTATTTACTTTCCTGGCTTGTTAGTGTCTTAATAATTGAGAGTGATCAATTTTCAATGATTGGCACCATAGCTTGTGAACTCTATAACCTTAACACAGACCAAATAATATACACTAATTAGGGTTATTTTTACCAAAGATATGTAGCCATATACATTTTGGACAGAGAATAAATTTTATGACAAGACTAAGAAAAGGGCATTTTTTCACAAAATGTTCAGTCTTTTTATATTTATAGCACAACATGTAAAAAACCCAATAGTGATTAAATACCATCAAAAGAAATATCTATTTTTGTGAAAAAAAGGATGAAAATGTAATTTGGGTACAGTGTTGCATGACTGAGTAATTGTCATTCAAAGTGTGAGAGCGCTGAAAGCTGAAATTTGGTCTGGGCAAGAAGGGGGTGGAAGTGTTCTGTAGGCAAGTGGTTAAAACCCCTTAAATATTATATATTTTCTGAAAGCAAAGACCCTGAAAACAATGGTGGTAGTTACAATTTTTTTTATGATACTAGCAGAGCTGTTTATTTAACACATATTTTCAGTGAAAAATACACTAAAACTAATGTTACTGCACACAAATAAAATGTGGTAGTCAACTTTTTGGTTAAATATAAAATATGAGTTTGTTTTGAGTAAATAGAAAGCCAACATGTAAAGCCTTAAAATTGTTCATGCTGGTGAAAAGGTAAATGTAATGTCGGCCATCAAAAACCAAAATACTATATAATGTTATTGTTGTGCCTTTAAATGCACGTTCAACCAAAAACTTGTTTTCTTTTGGACAGTCACTGTCTAGGGCTCTATTAGCGAGATTTTTCCTCACTTCCTGTCCTGCAGATTCTCTTCTATGGAGACCCAGATAGCAGTAAAAACCTGACAGGGATTCTTTATCCTTCCCATTCTATTTGAAAGTATATAGAGTCATTAAGGGCCAAAGTCATTCTAGGTCTCATTCACACTTGTGTATTGTGGTAACACATAACAATGCATGGCAAAGCACCTTCTCTATGGGCAGTGCAATGTGGTGTCATTCATTATGAATTGCCCCCCAATGCATTGTACAGTAGATCCCAACACACAACACACCTCTTGGCACCATAATACACATACCATGCTCTGCGGTGTGCGACCTTAAAAAAAAATGTATTGTGTGTTTTTTCCACCATTGTGGTGCATTGACAGATATTCATAATGAATAAATGTGACCATTAATACCCGGCAATGGAACACCTAAATGAACACCTAAATGTGAATGGGCCATACGTCATTTTCATGAACATATTTTTATATAAATGCTGTGTAACAGACTGAATGAGTCCTGCACATTATCACACATATCTCCTAAAGACACAGCTCTGTAGATCAGATTGGAAGCTTTACACTTCATATTTCACTTACGCTGAACACATGAGATTTGTAATAATACTTCCTTTCTCATACCACCCTGACACTGCAGAATGTACAGAGAATATCCCTCCTATAATGATGTCTCCATCCTGAGAATACTTGTACTCAAATGTATAATTCTTCATAGTCATATCACAGCGATGATCAGAGTTCTGGGTGTAAGATGTGCAGGGGGTCACACACAAAGACAACAACCACAATATTCTAAGTAGATATCTGAAGACAACATGGAAGAGTCTCTGATAGACTCCAATGACTTCTTCCTCTTCTCCCACCTCATCATCACTGACAGCAGCCCAGGATCCTGACACTGATTTCATGGCTCAGCTGAAGGCTGTGAGAGTGTCTGGTTTATAAAGAATAATTCTGTTATTTATTACTGATAGACTGGAATATGAATCTGCTTATAGAGTAGGAAAAAAAGGCCAAACATAAAATACACAGAATCCATCTTTGTCAGCACTGTAGAAAGCGAATGTTATAAAATACTATTATCACATATTGTACATGAAACAGTAAAAATTACAAGTTTGGTGGCCAAGAACGCCATGTGTATTATTATTATTAGTAGTAGTAGTAGTATTATAATTATTATTATTATTATTATTATTATTATTGTTCTATAAATACAGGTGTAGAGATGAGGTTTGGCACCTACCATAGACAATAATTCTGTGAAATAGCAGAAGGGATTGTAGACCTGTTATTGTTTGTTATCACATTGTGTAGTTGGACAAGGAAAGGTCTACAAGTTGAAGTTTTCTGTTGCAGAGGCAAATGGATGTACCAATGACAAAATAAAAAATCTCTCCTTACACAGATTTTCCCTAATAATTCCATCACTCACTGAAAATATGACTGTCATAAGACCACCTTTATATAAGAAGAGGTCTGGATTATCTATTCCTTTATATTATCGGGTCTTGTGACTCAGCTGACTGGGGGCAATACGTATTCACCGCATCATAGGTTGTCCTTAATTTATGGTGAACCTGCAAACTTATTTTCAAACTTTGTGAATGCCAGAGGATTGCTTATTGTAGTGGTGAAGCCAAACTTCACCCTTATTAACTTGTGATTTCATGAAACACTGCAGAAATACAGCTATATGGTCAAAAGAGAAATACATATAATTAATGTAATCTTTCCTCAGACGTAACATAACAATAATGGATGAACCTTGACTTACATATGGGCACATTTTATAGTACAAAGACACCAGAATGTTAGATAAAACTACAAATCTACGAGGAGAATTATGATCTAATTGGTATTGCTGAATCTTGGGTTCATTCTTCTCATGACTAGGCTATTAATATTCCTGGCTATGTTCTCTTTGTAAAGACAGAGTAAAACGGAAATATGATGGTGTCTGTCTCTATGTTAGCAGTGATCTCAAAGCAAGTGTGAAAGAGGACCAAGTTGATGAGTATTATGGGTGAGAGCATTATGGGTGGAACAGTACATGGGTGTGCATACTACAAAGGTTGTCATTGGAGTTTTTTTATAGACTTCCCAGTGTTAGTGAGGAGGTGGAGACTCAGCTCCTTGTACAGGTGGAAAGGACTGCAAGGGCTGGGACAGTGATAATAATGGAGGATTTTAACTACCCGGAAAATGACTGGCGTGATGGCATTGCTGGGACAGTTAAAGGGCAAACATTTATAAACCTGTTACAATTCAATTTTATGGTCCAGTTTATTGACTAGGAATGAGAGCAAAATCTTCCAAGGATGAGGGCTGCTCTTCAGGATTTAGACAGGGAGGGAATATTGGCATCAATGGACACAGAACAGAAATGTGAATTCTTCAAAGTGACTTATAATAACTCACTACAAAGTATATTCCCATGAGCAATTCATTTAAAAAGCTAAGAATAAAACCTATGTGGCTGGCTGCTAGTGATGGACGAACTTCCGACGGGACGTTTCGCGAACGCGGACCGGAACGTTCGCGGCGGGCCCCATTGACTTCAATGGGAGGCGAACTTTGCAAACCTACAGGTCAAATTTGCAGCCACAAAATAATTACTAGCTGTGCAAACATAGCCCCACCACATGGCCAATGACATAACACATGTATGAGGTGAATCTGGGATCGACAACTACAAGCATTCTTTTTTTATATGTGAAATTGTGACAATTCAGGACTGTGGAGCGCATGAAGGCAATGGAGGAGAGGGAAGGTCAGGGTAGGCAAAAAAGAGGGTGCAGGAGATGATCACCAGCAGCGTGACCTACAGCAATGACACCTGCACCGTGATAGAGTGATCTGACACCAGCACCGTGATAGAGAGCACTGACATCAGCAGCGTGACATACAGCAACGACACCTGCACCGTGATAGAGTGATCTGACACCAGCACCGTGATAGAGAGCACTGACATCAGCAGCGTGACATAAAGCACTGACACCAGCATCGTGATAGAGAGCACTGACATCAGCAGCGTGACATACAGCAATGACACCTGCACCGTGATAGAGTGATCTGACACCAGCACCGTGATAGAGAGCACTGACATCAGCAGCGTGACATACAGCAATGACACCTGCACCGTGATAGAGTGATCTGACACCAGCACCGTGATAGAGAGCACTGACATCAGCAGCGTGACATACAGCAATGACACCTGCACCGTGATAGAGTGATCTGACACCAGCACCGTGATAGAGAGCACTGACATCAGCAGCGTGACATACAGCAATGACACCTACACCGTGATAGAGAGCACTGACATCAGTAGCGTGACATACAGCAATGACACCTGCACAATAATAGAGTGATCTGACACCAGCACCGTGATAGAGAGCACTGACATCAGCAGCGTGACATACAGCAATGACACCTGCACCGTGATAGAATGATCTGACGCCAGCACCGTGATATAGAGCACTGACATCAGCAGCGTGACATAAAGCACTGACACCAGCACCATGATATACAGCACTGACACTAGCACCGTGATATACAGCACTGACACCTGCACCGTAAGCAGCCCCAGGAGGAAGTCAGCATAGCACAGGGATGGTGGGAGCCCCTCATAATGAGCATAGCACAGGGATGGTGGGAGCCCCTCATAATATGCACAGCAGAGGTACAGCCCCAGGAGGAAGTCAGCACAGCACAGGGATGGTGGGAGCCCCTCATAATAAGCAGCCCCAGGAGGATGTCAGCATAGCACAGGGATGGTGGGAGCCCCTCATAATAAGCAGCCCCAGGAGGAAGTCAGCACAGCACAGGGATGGTGGGAGCCCCTCATAATAAGCAGCCCCAGGAGGATGTCAGCATAGCACAGGGATGGTGGGAGCCCCTCATAATAAGCAGCCCCAGGAGGAAGTCAGCACAGCACAGGGATAGTGGGAGCCCCTCATAATGAGCATAGCACAGGGGTGGTGGAAGCCCCTCATAATGAGCATAGCACAGGGATGGTGGGAGCCCCTCATAATGTGCACAGCAGAGGTACAGCCCCAGGAGGAAGTCAGCACAGCACAGGGATGGTGGGAGCCCCTCATAATAAGCTGCCCCAGGAGAAAGTCAGCACAGCACAGGGATAGTGGGAGCCCCTCATAATAAGCATCCCCAGTAGAAATATGACACCACCCAACCTCTTCAAACAGGAGGGTATGGGCATATAGTACGGTGTGCTTTTTTTGGACAAGGAAGTGAGCCAAATGAAGAAAGAAGGTCTGTGTGCTCGATTAAAAAAAATCGTTTATAGACATATACATGGTCTACTGGTCACATGTGTTGAATTCCTCAGAGATCCATGCCTCATTCATTTTTAGAAATGTGAGGTAGTTAACACTGTCGTGAGCTAGGCAAGTACGCTTATCGGTCACGATCCCCCCTGCTGCACTGAACGTCCTTTCGGGCAGGACACTGGACGAAGGGCAAGCCAACAGTTCGATTGCAAATTGGGCAAGCTCTGGCCAGAGGTCAAGCCTGCCCACCCAGTAGTCCAGGGGTTCATCACTCCTCAGAGCGTCCACATGGGCCGTTAACCCGATGTAGTCGGACACCTGGCGGTCTAGGCGTTCCCTGATGCTGGATCTGGATGATACCTGTCGATGGGTCGGCTGAAAGAATGACCTCATATCAGAAGTCACCAACACATCTTAAAACCAGCCTCTTCTTGCAGGCGCTGTTGGATTGGTACCTGCAACTCCTTCTCTGGGAGTGGGAATTACTCCTCTGCCAGCGCACGCAAAAGCAGAATGCAGCATTTCTCGAAGCAAGGCCTGGAAGTGCTCCATTCTGATGCTCTCTGTGACAGCGGTAACATTTCCGCCATTTTGTGTTTGTACCGGGGGTCTAAGTACATTGCCACCCAGTACTGGTCCTTGACCCTTTTGCTTTTTATACGGGGGTCCCTATTAAAGCACTGGAGCATGAAGGCCCCCATTTGCATTAAACTGGAAGCGGTGTGGTGGCCTGGCTCCTGCTCATCATCCAGGATAATGTTGTCCTCTTCCTTCTCCTCTCCCCGTCCACACACAACAACAGGGATCCCAGAAAGGTTTAAAGCATGCTTTTCTTGCTCCTCCTCTTCTGCCCCGGAACCATCCTCCTCTGACTCCTCTTCAGACTCCTGTTGTTCACTTGTCTCAGATAGAGTAGCCTCCCCTGGGAATTCATCCAGCATTGCGACTTCCTCATCTTTCCGCTCCTGCTCCTCCACAGCTTGATCAATGACACGACGCAATGCACGCTCCATAAAGAAGGCATAAGGTACCATGTCACTGAAGGCACCATGGCTGCGACTGACCAGTTTGGTGATCTCCTCAAATGGCCGTAGAAGTATGTATGCGTCGCACATGAGCAGCCACTGGTGCAGTGAAAAAAAAAACAGCTTCCCAGAACCTGTTCTGCCGCAGAGTTCATACAGGTAGACGTTAACTGCACGTTTCTGCTGGAGCAGCCTATCAAGCATATAGAAGGTTGAGTTCCATCGCGTCGGGCAATCGCAAATAAGACGTCTGACCGGCAGATTGTGTCACTGCTGAATGTCAGCAAGGCGAGCCATGGCCGTGTAAGATCTTCTGAAATGGGCCGAGATTTTCCTTGCCTGCCGCAAGATGTCCTGGACCCCAGGGTATTTGACAACGAATCACTGCACGACCAAGTTTAAGACGTGTGCCATGCATGGCACGTGCATGATTTTGCCCTGTTTCAATGCACTAAGCAGATTGGCACCGTTGTCACACACCACTTTACCAACTGTCAAATTGAGCGGTGTTGGCCACTGATCTGCCTGTGAACGCAAAGCTGAAAGGAGTGCCGGGCCAGTGTGGCTCTTGGCTTCCAGGCACAACAGACGCAGCACGGCATGGCAACGTCTCACCTGGCATGTCGAATAAGTTCTGGGGAGCTTGGGCGGTGCAGCAGAAGAGACGCTAGCAGCGGAAAAGGAGGAGTCAGCCGAGGAGGGAGGAGGATGGAGTAGGAGGAGGAGGAGAAGATGAGCCAGGCCTGCATGCAATCCGTGGCGGTAAAACCAAATCTACATGGGTGCCACAGGTTACATGCTTGACAGCCGTCAGGAGGTTCACCCAGTGGGCAGCAAAAGTGATATACCTTCCCTGCCCGTGTTTGCTAGACCACGTGTCTGTGGTCATATGTATCTTGGCACCGACACTGTGTGCCAGAGATACATTCTCTTGCCACTGAACATGGCCATATAGCTCTGGGATGCCCTTCTCTGAGAAATACTTCCTTCCTGGGACCTTCCATTGTGGTGTTCCAATGGCCACAAATTTGCGAAAGGCCTCCGATTTCACCAGTTTATATGGCAGTAGTTGGTGGGCTATGAGTTCTGACAAGCCAGCAGTCAACCGTTGGGCAAGAGGGTTATCCGGCATCATCATTTTTTTACGCTTGAACATTAGGCCCACAGAAGCCTGCCTTTTTGCAGAAAAACGTGATCTTGGCGTGATGGAAGGTGGAGTGGAGGACAATTGTGAGGAGAGAGGAGAAGGAGAAGTATAAGACGAGGCTGGATGGTGAGAGCCTGGAGTGTGGCTTTGTGTGTTCCATTGCTCCCACTGGGCTCGGTGATGGCTGCTCATGTGCCTTCTTAAGGCGGTCGTCCCTAGGTGAGTGTTGGGCTTACCGCGACTAATGTGTTGACTGCAAAGTTTGCAGATGGCAACACTATTGTCAGCAGCGCACATGTTAAAAAAAGCCCACACTGCGGAGCCATGTGCCGGCGTCCTGGGAGCGCCAGATGTGACCGTACATGGCCGATGCCTCACTCCTGATACATTAGCAGTCTGCTTTGTCCCTCCTGTGCAATGTAAGTTATTCCGGCTTCTCCTCCCTATCTGCTGGTCCATATCTCCCTCTGAACTCCCCTCCTCTTCCTCTCTTGTGGGCACCCACGTGACATCACTAGACACGTCATCATCAACGTCACCTTCCCCACCGCTATAAGTAGAGATCTCGGAGTAGGCTGCAAAACCGGGGACCAACCTCCTCCTTGGGCTGATCTGGGTACTGTTGTCAGACTGCTGAGTGGCGGTTCTTGCCACCTCCTCTTCCTGATCCAATGCCAAGCATGGCTGCGCATCAGAAATGTCTTAATATGGATCGGAAAATAATTCCTGTGACTCAAGCGGAAGGTATGTGGTGGTGGTGGTGGTGTTGTTGGTGGTAGTGTCTTTGGGGATGCACATAGCAGAGAGTGAAGAAGAGGGTGCAGATCGAGAGGATGAGGAGGGTGCAGAAGAGTAAGGCTGAGTGAGCCACTCAACCAAGTCTGGTGCGTCCTTTAAAGTAATTGAATGCACCTTCTGCAACTTCCCACTTTGGCTCAAGGCTGTTGCTCCTGCCCTACCCCTACCACCCCTGCGGAAGGGCCTGCCTCTTCCTCTGCCTGTCATTTTTTAAATTACCCTGTGACAAAACTCTCAGTCCCTATACTGATAAAGGACTGCTGCAGTATCAACCCTATATATTGTGTACCTATACCAGTCCTTAAGGAATAGCAGACTGTACCTCACTCAACCCTATGTACTGTAGTACCCTATACCTTACCAGTCCTTATAAGGACCTTTGTGGAACTAGTAGGTTGTGAATGATTAGTAGACTGTACCTCAGTCCCTATACTCATAAAGGACTACTGCAGCAGAAGGGCAGCAGTCAAGTATAGTATTCTTTCTATATTTGGAAGAAAGAATATTCTACAAGCCTATTACCATACCAGTCCTGAAAAGAACCTTTGTGGACGTAATAGTAACAGCTACTGATTAAACTGACTGTCCCTCACTGCCACACACAGCTTCATCCTGGCACTATTTTAACTGACAAAACACAGGCTCCTGGAACAATAACTTGAATAGCACACAAAACTATATCCTGTACTACTTTACGATACCAGTCCTGAAAAGGACTTTTGTGGACCTAATAGTAACAGCTAATGATTAAACTGACTGTCCCTGCTGCACACAGTGTCCTGTCCCTCTCTCTACACTGACAAAAGACAGGCTGCTGCAACAATCACTAGCACAGCAGTGCCTCAAACCTATATCCTGAACTACACCTAACACCTACACCATACCAGTCCTGAACAGAACTTTTGTGGACCTAATAGCTAGCAATTTGGTTCACTGCAGTCCCATATCCACACAGCAACCTCTCCCTATAGTGACATATGAAAGAATGTAAAATGGCCGCCGGATCGGGTCTGTTTATAAGTTAGGGGGAATGTCCAAGTGTCCATGTGCTGTAATGTCTCAATTGGCTGTCCTGTACCCCATGATGGATGCGTCATCATAGGTCAAAGTTCTTTTACACAGTAAACACGGAAGTCCGCCGGGCAAAAGGCGGCAATAGTCCGCCGATCAGGCGGACCGCGAACTGCCGAAATTTGCCGCGAAACGACCGCCGGGCGAACCATTCGGCCATCCCTACTCACTGCCAAAGTTATAATTGCTATAAATAATTAAAAAAGAGTTTTTAAAAAATATAAAAATGAAGAACAAACATAGTCAAAACATAGGAAATGTTCAGTAACCGGAATGGATAGTCAGCCAAGCCAGAAGTCAGGGATCAAAGTAGTGGAAAAGCAAGAAGGATCCAGAGCCATAAGGGATGTCAGCAAAGCCAGTCTTTAAACAGGAACGCAGGCGATGTTTCTTGTGATGTTGACCAAGGTGAAGGCAGAGCTCCTCTGGACTGGACGACTTAAGTAGGCAGGACTGATGAGCAGGATATCAACAACAACTGAGTAACTGTGGAGAGAGATGGAAATTAGCCAACAGCTGAATGACCAGCTCAGAGAAGGAAGGGCTGAGCCCAGCCCTGGGACTGGGGAAAAAGAGAAGGCTAATTTATTAAATATGTTCTTCAGCTCTGTGTATACAAAGGAGCATGGAGGAGCTCATGTCCATAATTGGGGTGGTAGTGACACAGCCGCAAATGATGAACAATGGCTCAAAAGTGATAGGGTCCAGAAATATGTAGACAGAATAAAGGTGGATAAAGCACGTGGACCAGATGGCATTCACCCATGGATCCTAAAGAAATTGAGCTCCTTCATTTCGAGGTCATTGTTTCTAATATTTAGGGATACATTAATGACTGGAATGGTACCACTGGATTACCGCAGGGCCAATGTGTTGCCCATATTTAAAAGGGGGTCAAAGTATTTACCAAGTAACTACAGACCTGTTAGTTTAACTTTAGTAGTCGGGAAGACACTGGAGAGTTTAATAAATGACCACATAGATGAGTTCTTGCAGGAAAAAAAAATGTAAGCAACAGACAGCATGGATTCATAGAAACAGGTGCCTAGAGTCACCTCAGAAATGCCACTGGCAAAAGGGAAAAAGGCTTGGACTACCTAAATATTTCAAAGACATAAACAAGGATGTATAGTTTTATATAAAAGAGATTAATGGATTCATGAAAGACGGAAGTAAAACCTTGGACATAGGGGTTAGGGGCTGGGGCTGGTATACATGGATTTTGCAAAAAAGGTTTGACACAGTTCCCCACTCACGGCTCATGTGTAAGGTAAAGTCTACAGGTTTGGAAATATCAGTTTGTAAATGGATAGAAAACTGGATAAAAGACAGAATTCAGAGAGTCATGGTTAATAATTCTTACTCTGAATGGTCTAAGGTCATCAGTGGTGTACCCCAAGGTTCAGTGTTGGGACCCTTACTTTTTAATATCTTTAGAAATGATAAAGCTTCTGGGATTAAAAGTAACATTTCTGTCTTTGCAGATGACACCAAACTATGCAGTGGAATATCGTCGTCCTTACAGGATGTCTCCAATTTACAAGCCGACTTCAATGCACTGTCTAATTGGGCGACTAAGTGGAAAATTAGGTTTAATGTTGATAATGTTATGCACTTGGGGGATAAGAATATGTATGCATCATACATACTAGGGGGAGTACAACTGGAGGAATCAATGGTGGAGAAGGATCTGGGAGTTTTGGTAGATCATAAGCTCAATAATAATATGCAATGCCAAGCTGCGGTTTCCAAAGGGAGCAAAGTCATTTCTTGTATTAAGAGAGGTATGGACTCCAGAGAGAGAGAGACATCATCTTTTCAAATCATTAGTAAGACCCCATCTGGAATATGCAGTTCAGTTTTGGGCACCAGTTCTCAAAAAGTATATCGGGGAACTGGAGAAAGTGCAGACAAGGGCAACCAAACTTATAAGAAGCTTGGAAGAGGTCAGCTATGAGGAAAAATTAGAAGAATTGAATCTATTCCCTCTTGAAAATACGATATTAAAGTGGAGTTCCACCGAAAAAAAAAAATGAACAGTCAGCAAAAAGTGATCAGACACTCACCTGTCCCACAGTCCAGCGATGCGGGCATACAAAGCCTCACTCCTCTCCCCTCCTCTCCATGGCACCGCATTCTTACTGTGGGCACTGGGCTGTGGCTTCACAGCTAGGCACGCACTGTGCATACGCAAGCCATGCTGCACACTGTGAATGGTAGAGCAATCTATTGGGACCTGTGACGTGTCCCAGAAGATTGCAGGGAGGGAGGGGGAGAGGTGAACTTCCTTGGAGAGCCACGGAGCCCCAGGAGAAAGTGGGAGCTATATGCCTCTAAAAAGAGGCTATCTGCTCCCCCCAAAAAAGTAACATGCCAAATGTGGAAGTTGCATTTTTGGACGGAACTCCGCTTTAAGGTGGGATATGATTAACATGTCCAAATACATAAGTGGTTCATATACTGAAATTCATGTTGAGTTTTTCACTTTAGAGCCATCGCAGAGGACAGGAGGGCGGTCTATACGTTCGGAGAAAAAAAATGTCATCTTCAAGTACAGAGTGGTTTCTTCACAGTAAGAGCTGTGAAAATGTGGAATAGAAACCCTCCTGAGGTGATTTTGGCAAGCTCATTAGATTGCTTTAAAAAAGGCCTGGATTATTTCCTAAATGTACATAATATAAGTGGGTACTAACATTTATAGGTAAAGTTGATCCAGGGAAAATCTGATTGCCTCTCAGGGGATCAGGAAGGAATTGTTTTCACTGGCTGGAGAAAATTAGAGCATGCTTTGCTGGAGTTTTTTGTCTTCCTGTGGATCAACTGTGTGTGAAGAATTGTGTAAATGGGATTGTATTTTTTTTGGGGTTGAAGTTGATGGACTTGTGACTTTTTTCAACCTGACTAACTCTACAATAGTGGGTCCATAAACAATCTGATAGCCAATGTATATGACAATGGCCCACTCCTCTAAGCCCTTGTACACACGGTCGGAGATGCCCGATCGGACCATTTTGTCGGATATTCTGACTGTGTGTGGTCTCCATCGGACTGTTTCCGTTGGAGTATCCAACGGACCAATTTTTCCAACTTGTTGGTAACATTTTCTGACAAAATGCTCCGATTGGACATACTCCGATCATGTGTAGAGAATTCCGATCGGACAAAGTGCCACGCATGCTCAGATCAAATTCCTACATCAAAGCTATTGGCTACTAGCCTGAACATAGTCCCGTCGTAACGAAATAATGTCATCACGTCGGATTTTCCGACAACTTCGTCCGACCGTGTGTATACAACAGTTTCGGACAAAATCCGACGGATTTGGTTGTCGGAATCTCCGACCGTGTGTACAAGGGCTAAGACTCAATATTTCTTGTGGGATACTTTTATGTTTCAGTTGGTGGTCACCCTGACTGGAAACGAGGCTCTGCTTGACCTACTAATTAGCAATAACCCAGAGCCTATAGTGGATGTAGAAGAAATGGATCATTTGGGAAACATTGATCACAGGACAATTACGTTCACTGTAAGGCACAGGAAAGCAGAAAAGAGGGTCGGACAAGTACATTTCAAAAGAGTCAACTTTACCAAACTGGACTCCATACATCATGACACTAAATGGGAAGATGTTCTAGAAACCAAAAACACACAATAAAAGTGAGAGGACTTTAAGAACATTTTAGGTAATATCATTATTCCGAAGGGCAACAAATATAAAAGAACTATAGCCAAACCTAGGTGGCTAAATTCAAGTCTAAAAAGGCACAGTAAAGGGGAAAAAAAAACAGTTCTTTACAAAATATAAGGCTAAGGGGATACTATTAACATTCCAGCACTACGAATACAATAAGAAATGTAAGAGCAGCAGGGCAGCAAAAATAGACCATGAGCAACACATACCAGAGGAGAGTCAAAAAAGAATCCAATGTTTTTTTTTAAATATATCACTAGTAAAGAAGCTAAGACAGGGTTAGGGATGAGCTTCGTGTCCAGGTCGAACATCGGCTGTTCGCCCGTTCGGTGAATACCGAACGTTATGGGCCGTTCGCACCAAATTCGTGTGGCGCTCACGGCCCACAATGAACTGCGCCATCGCAGTGCATTGTTGGCTCATGATCGGCCAAGCATGCACTGTGACCCCGCATGCTTGGCCAATCACAGCGTCGGCAGTGAGGAGAGCCATGATCATAGCTCAGGCTGTGTAGTACACGCCCCACACTATATAAAGCTGCCAGCGCGGCGGCCTTGTGTAGTGTGTTGGCGTTTGTAGGAGTTAGTGGGTGTTCTGTGTACCTTCAACACAGTATACAACGTTCGTTATTGGCCGATTTTGCGTTCTTGCTCTTCTGTAGTGGTTGTTGTCTGTGTGCCCTGACCGCAGTATACACTGTATATCCATCTATATAGCTAGCTATATTTCTCTTTTTAAAAAGAGCTTGCAGTCAGTTGTAGGAGATTGTGCATGCTGACTGCGTCCCCTGACCATAGTATACACTGTTATATCCACCTATATAGCTAGCTATATGGCTCTTTTTAAAAAGAGCTTGCAATCAGTTGTAAGAGATTGTTCATGCAGTCTGCGTGCCCTGACCACAGTATACACCGTTATATCCACCTACATAGCTAGCTATCTTGCACTTTTTAAATAGAGCTTGCAGTCAGTTGTAGGAGATTGTGCATGCTGTCTGCGTGCACTGACCGCAGTATACACCGCTATATCCACCTATATAGCTAGTATAGCGATACCCTCACTTAAGAGGGCCGCAAGTTTGGTTTGGGCCCTGAGCACAGCTCCGCCAACCCCCCCGGCAATCTGCTCTAGACACTCTGGCACAGTTAGTATCTAGCAATACACATTAAATCACTTATACTCTAAATATGTGTGTTTGCGTGGGTGGATAACTCAAGCTCATAGACAATCATTGAAAGTATATGACTGACTTTACTTGTTGTTTTTATAAAAGGAATAACATGAATCGAACATTTGGTTTGCAACACATAAGCAGGTCCCTGCAGTAACCAGTAATAAAGATAAACAGAGTAATCAGCATAATAAAGTATTGCTATGCAACTCTAGCGCTGCCCTTTTTCAGCTACTTCCCCGCATGGGTAAACTAACACCCAGCACTGTCTACCTATGCAGTCAGGCCTGACTGATCTAGATGGAAGTCCAGTGAAACAATATTCGCTAGCAATCTTTCAGTGGTGCACTTGAAGAACAACTTTGTAATCCAAACGAATAATAAAGATAAAGTATCTGTCTTTAACCACTTCCCACCCGGCCAATGCACATATACGGCCGGGTGGGAGCCATCTACTCCTGATAGGACGTTCAGGAATGTCCATCAGGAGGAGCGGGATCGCGCGCGCGCGTGCCCGCGCAGCGGCGCGATCCCGATGCGCCCGTGTCACCGGGACACGGCGCATCTCAGATCGGCAGGAGGGCTCTGTGATTGGCCCTCCTGATCACATGACGGCCGTGTCCAATCACGGCCGTCATGTGATGTAAACAAACAGCCGGTTGCTAGGCAATCGGCTCCTCCTCTCCTCACACAGAAGTCATCGCTGAGGAGAGGAGAGCAGATTGCTGCAGCCGGCTGATGATCAGTGAGTATGAGCTGTTTTTTACAGCTTTTTACTCACTGATCTTCAGTCTAGTGTAAACACACAACACACCACACAGTGTAAACACAGTCCCCACATATGTCCCCATAACACACATGTCCCCAAAACATACATGTCCCCAAAAAATAAAAACACATGTCCCTAATAATAAAAACATGTCCCCCACATATGTCCCACTAAAATCACTTGTCCCAATGATTATGTGCACACATATGTACGTGATCACCTGCACACATATGTACATGATCATTTGCGTACATATGTCCGTGATCACACAAACCAATTATTATACACTTAACGGAATTTTTTTACCAAAAACATGTAGCAGAATACATTTTGGCTTAAATTTTTGACAAAATTTGATTTTATTGGATTTCTTTTAAAATAGAAAAAAGAAAATATTGTTTTTTTTCCAAATTTCTGTTTTTTTGCGCTTATATCGCAAAAAATAAAAAACGGAGTCGTGAATAAATACCACCAAAATAAAGCTCTATTTGTGCGAACAAAATGATAAAAATGTCATTTGGGTACAGTGTAGCATGACCGCGCAATTGTCACTGAAAGCGCAAGAGCGATGAAAGATGAAAATTGGGCTGGGAAGGAAGGGGGCGAAAGTGCCCTGTATTGTAGTGGTTAAACAGCTCTCACCACCCGGACAAGTCCAAGTCCGTTTCCTCCGCCGATTCGTCTAGGAACAGGAATCCACCGACTTCCGAGTCTTCAATCCTTCTGGTGTACTGCAGCAAGGATGAGAAAATGTCTCTCAGGTGCAGCTAGGCTGGCAGAGGGCTCTTTGGAAAAGAGCACAAGGCCCAGGCTTCAGGCCTTGTGCCTCCAGCAGTTCAGCACAGACCTCCTCTTGCTAGGAGAGGGGGGTGTCCAAAAAGAGCGAACTAGGCCTCTCCCCCTCCTTATATGCCCTCCCCCATGAGTCTCTGGGGCATAACTCCAAACATCCTGGGAACCAGCGGGGTTCTGGGAACAGTAGTTTTATAGTCCTTAAAGAGACCCCGCTACACACTCCCCCCACTTAAACTCTTTGGTCCCCAAAGATAAACTTTTAACACATATCCTGTACCAATTTTGAAAGTGCTGGGTATGATGTTGGTACAGGGAATTTCCACCAGAACTCAGAGGTGGGATTCCCTGTCCCACAGGTCACACTGGCATGAGTGGCCTGCCTAACTGTGCCAGAGAGTGAGCTGGGGTTGCCCTCCACCAAATGGTCAGTGGAGGGATTAGAGCGTTCAGCGCTTCTTCTAGCAGTCACAACAGAGTCCTCAGAGCTCTCCCCCATTTGAGAGTAGGTTAGCTTCTTGGGGGGTCTCACAACTCGGCGAGCTCTCTGTTCTCTTGGGACTTCAGGCTCTGGTGCCACAGGCTCTACTTCAGGAACACACTCTGACAGCATCACTGGTTCTGGAACATCGGTCCTTTCCTCTTCTGAGTAAATGCTAGGGATATCTTCCCAGCCTTCAGGCACACCACTAGATGGAATGAACTCTGTAGCTTCTGGGTTCAGTGTCTCATCCTGTGTATCCTCAGTAGGTGGGAGATCTATGGCAGAGTTTCCTGGAGTTGATGAAGGCCACAGCCACTCAAGCTCTCCTCTTCCACCTTCACCTCGTTGGGAATCTTGTCCATCTCTAACCCGGGAGGTCTGAGACCGAGTGCTAGGTCCCAGGGTATCCAGAATGGAAACAGATTCAGGTGGATTTCTCACTGGAGGTATTCTGACAGCTTCAGTAAGCGGGAGCAAATGATTCCTGTGCCAAGTCTTCAAGGGCCCCACTTTCCCCTCTGGTTTTAACTTATACACAGGCAATCCAGGTAGCTTTCTGCAAATGACATAGGGCTCCGATCTCCATCTATCAGCAAGCTTGTGCTTCCCAGGGATTCCCAGATTGCGTAGCAGTACACGGTCCCCAGGCTGCAGGTCTTGCACTTGAACCTTCAGATCGAAGTTCCTCTTGTTGCGGGCTCCCCTTTGGTCCGAGGCCGCCTGAGCTCGTTCATGGGCCACTTTCAAATTGTGTCTAAGTCGGTCCACATATCCCTTGTGGGAGGTAGCTTAGGCATGGTCTAGGGAAATGCCAAAGGCCAGATCCATCGGCAATCTTGCTTCTCTCCCAAACATGAGCCGGTAGGGGGAGTAACCCGTCACATCACTTGTGGTGCAGTTGTAAGCGTGCACCAAAGCTGATATGTGTTGGCTCCAGTGTTTCTTCTTCTCTGTCTCTAGAGTTCCAAGCATGTTTAGTAAGGTCCGATTAAACCTCTCAGGTTGGGCATCTCCTTGTGGATGATAAGGTGTAGTCCTGGTCTTCTCTACTCCCAATGAGTCCAGTAGGTTCCGGATCAGACGACTCTCAAAGTCCCTTCCTTGGTCTGAGTGGATTCTCTGTGGTAATCCATAGTGGACAAAGTATTTTTCCATGAGCACCTTGGCCACAGTGGAGGCCTTTTGGTCTTTGGTGGGGAAAGCCTGGGCATAACGGGTGAAATGATCGGTTACCACCAGAACATTTCCCAATCCACTCAAATCGGGTTTGAGGCAGAGAAAGTCAATGCACACCAGATCCATTGGACCCTGACTCTGTAGGTTGCCCATTGGGGCAGCTTGATGGGGTAGAGTCTTCCTCTGGATGCATCGTGCACAAGAATGGCAATATTCCTCCACTTCTGCCCTCATACAGGGCCAATAGAACCGGCTTCTGACAAGCTGGAAAGTTCTCTCCGCCCCTAGATGGCCATGCTGGTCATGTAAGGCAATTAGTACCGTCTCTCTGTGCTTCTCTGGGAGAAACAACTGCCACTTATCTTCTGAGTTATCAGAGGGGCCCCTTCGGTAGACCACTCCCTGATGTACTTGTAGCTTATCCAACTCTTTCCTCAGCAGGCGAGCCTCCTTGGAAGGGTGATGTCGAAGTCCCTCTGGATTCTCGTTCTCCAAAGCTTCAAGGACCAATCTCCCCATGGGGTCTTCCAATTGGTCATAGCTCAGCTCCTTTCTGGACAGCTTTGGCAGGAGTTCCTCTGCTAGTTGAGTTACCCCACAGTAGGGTTGAGGGACTCCCACTGCGGTGAATCCTATCTCCTCTGCTCTGGAGCCCCCTCTGGTTTGAAACTCAGCACCCTGACAGAGTGCTCGCACTCCTTCCGGTGCTACCTGGGTCCAGTCTTCCCAGTCATTGACCATGACATGAGATCTTCGGGACAGGGCATGTGCATCCCTATTTCCAGCCCCTGGTCTGTACTTTAGACTGAAGTTGAATCCGGATAATGCAGCCAACCATCTGTGTCCGGTTGCATCTAACTTTGCAGTAGTGAAGAGGTAGGTCAGAGGATTGTTATCTGTCTTTACGGTAAACTCCGCCCCATAGAGATAGTCCTTCAGTTTGTCTACTACTGCCCATTTGAGGGCCAAGAACTCCAATTTATGAGTGGGGTAGTTCTTCTCCGAGGGAGTCAGGCTCCGGCTCACATAGGCCACTGGTCGCAGCTGCTCTTCATACTCTTGATAGAGCACTCCGCCTAGGCCCTCATGACTGGCATCGACATGTAGCTCATATGGTCTGGTGGGGTCGGCATAGGCCAGGACTGGGGCCGTGGCAAGGCTCCTCTTCACGATTCGGAAAGCCTCTTCACACCTTGGGTTCCACTGATCTTGAACCGACTCACCGGCCCTCCTAGGTCCCAAGCCATCCTCTTCTCTTTCAGTCTTGAGCAATTCGTTTAGTGGCTTGGCAATCCGGGCAAACCCATCCACAAATCTTCTATAATAGGAGCAGAACCCCAGGAAAGATCTGAGCTCTGTGACTGTTGTTGGTCTTGGCCAAGAGGTAACTGCCTCCAACTTCTCAGGGTCTGTAGCCACTCCCTTTTCAGACACTATGTGTCCCAGATAGTTCACAGAGCATTGGTAAAACCGGCACTTCTCGGGAGAAAGCTTGAGTCCCTCTTCGCTGAGTCTTCTCAACACCTTCTCCAACCTGGCCTCATGTTCTTCCAAAGTCTTCCCGAAGACAATGACATCGTCCAAGTACACAAGGACTTCTATGAGGTTCATGTCTCCAACGGTCTTCTCCATGAGGCGTTGAAAGGTAGCAGGGGCTCCAGACAGGCCCTGAGGCATTCTGTTGAATTCAAAGAATCCCACTGGGGTTATGAAAGCTGTCTTCTCTCGGTCTTCCTGGTGCATGGGGATTTGGTAGTACCCACTCTTGAGGTCCATTACACTGAACCACTTGGCACCAGACAAACTATGTAGGGCATCCTCTATTCTCGGTGTGGTATACTGGTCAGGGATGGTCCTCCTGTTGAGAGTCCTGTAGTTGATACAAAGCCTCAACGACCCATTCTTTTTCCTGACCACCACTATGGGGGAGGCATAGGGACTTCTAGACTCCCGAATCACACCAGTCTTCTTCAACTCGGCAAGCTGCTCCCTCAGATCCTCCAGATCAGCTAGAGGGACCCGCCTAACCCTTTCCCTGAAGGGTTTGTCTTCTTGGAAGGGGATTCCGTGGGTGGCACTCCTGGCACATCCCACATCAAACTCATCCTTTGAGAAAATCCTCTCCCATCTAGTCAGCTGGGCCTTGGCTCTCTCCTTCCAGGCTCCAGGTAGGTCCGGGTTCTTCATGGAAAGTTTTTCCCAAACATCTCCTCCTTCGCCCGTTCCTTTTACTTCTGACCAGCTGACTGGGGCCGCAGGACTCACCTGCCCCAACAGCATCCTGGCAGGGATCTCTATGGGTCTCTCCGTAGGGTTTCTCACACTCACTGGGACTCTTCCTCGAGCCTTCTTCAGGGCCTTGATTGGAATCACTTCCGGTATCACTTCCAGGCCTGAGTGGTCCTCCCTTGGATCGGATTACAGCATGACAAAGGGGCCAGGCTGCTCCCAGGTAAGCTTCACCGTGGCCCTGAGGCAGGCTACCTCTCCGGGCTGCAGCACCACTCCTTCTCTCCCAAGTCTCCACACCTTCCCTATCCCCTCTCCTGGGGTCTTCTGCTCTAGGACCAACCGTTGGTAGGCTGTCTTCAGCATGGGATGGATATTGGGATCTTGATGGTTTCTCGTCTTCACTAGAGGGGTCAGAAGTCTTCGCACCAGATCCGTATTGGTCCCTATGATGAGGGACATCTTGCTGGCCCCAGGCGGTCTAGGACACACAACTGCCAGGGTGTCAAACACCTCTGTTTTCCCCGCCACAGATGGATCGAAGGTCAGCTTTATGGGCAGGTAACCATCGTAGGGGAAACTCTGAGCTCCCAGGCCCCATATCTCCAGCTCTTCTATCTTCTGTATAGGCAAATGGCTCAAGTGCCTATCATAGAAGTCTCTGTACAACAAAGTCACTTGAGCTCCAGTGTCCAGGAGGGCCTTCGTGTAGACTCCTTCCAACTGGATGGAGACAGTGGGGGACGGGCCGACCAATTCTTCTGGGTAGGGCCAGGTTGAGGCCACTCTCTTCTGGGGACCTGTCTTCATCCAGTTGGTTTTTTACTTTATTCTTTTTCGAGCCTGGTATGCATTGACCCTCCCCACAGTAATGGGAGTACAAACCCGCTGAGGGATGTTATTGTTTCTTATTTGTAGACATTCCTTCTGAGGGGTCTGGTTTTCTCTCTTTCTCTTCCTTCTATTCAGTTTGGAGTTCACTGAAAGGCATGGGCACCCGGTTGACTCCCTCACCGGGGCCCTCTGGAGTTTCCCGCCGGCTGGCGGTTATCTATCTTCTTCTTCTTAGGACTGGAACATCTACTGGCGAAGTGGCAACTGCCCCCGCAGTTGTAGCATAGCATCTCTTCTCGGTCTCGAGTGGGGCTTGGTGTTGGTGTATCTGGAAACAACTCCTTCCTAAGACTTGGTTTCTCAGCTCCCCCTTGACCTTTCGCCATCATAGCAGTCAACATCTCCATCACCTGGGACATCTGTAACTTCAAAGTGTCCACCTCCTTATCTCTAGCGGGAGTCATGGCCGGTGTAACTATTGCTACCGGTTGTTTGACGGGCTCGTGAGATGTTCTTCCCTTTTCTCTTCCAGTAGGGCCTCTTCCTCTCTGATCATTCGGATGAGGTCAGTGTACTCCAGATTCTTCCCATCCTGTCGGGCACGCAGTGTCCATGCAATAGGATCCATGGGTTAAGCTCCCCTCAGTACCTGTTGAGCACGGGCCTCATCTACTTTCCCTGGGCTGATCCCCTTCCTTAGGATCATCCTATGCAGGATTTTATCTAAACGTCCCATGTAGTCTGATAGTTTTTCACCTTTCTTCTGGTAGCAATGCTCTAACTGATAAGCAAGCTCAGAGATTTTTTCTGTCCCACCAAACACATTCTGTAATACATCTAGGTACTCCTGCGCATTACAGTCTGTCCTGCTCATCTTCAGGTTGCGTACGGCCTCTAGAGCAGGCCCCTTTAGACTTTCCACAATCCTCTGCTTCTTTCTGCGCTCTGGAACTTCCCATTCCTCTAGTGCCTGAGTTGCGCTATCTAACCACTCTTCAAATCCCTCTTCTTCCGAAGGTACAGGTTTCCTCCCTGAAAACATCCGGAGTTTTCTGTACCCCGACATCGGGTAATCTGTGGGATCCTTCTTGCACTGGGCCACAATCTCCCCCAGGACAGCACACAGTTCTGCGCTAAGGGTGGCCGGGGCTGATCTGAGACTCTCGGGTGAGGTACGGGCCGCAGCCTGCGGTGATTCTGTTGGCGATGGCTCCTCCTTTGTTGCGTGCGCCAACCTATAGGATCTATTGTCTTGTGTCCGTACACAGTTGCGCTTGCAAGCCTCCGGCATCCCATCCCAGTATTCCACTAGCGCATACTGATATGAGATGTCTGAGTCTGATTTTATCTCCATCACCCATGGTTCATGGTCTGGGGACACTGACTTCATTAACTCCTCTACGGTCTCAGTCGATCATTTCTCCCCTGGGAGGCTAATGACCACTGACTGATTTGGGTCGGCCTTAGCCGCTTCACACCACACTCTGACTCCCTGTGGGTCCATGCCGGTACCTCTGGCGTGTTCACCGCTGTCTCAGAAATCCCGGATTTACGAGCCCCCACGTATAGCGATACCCTCACTTAAGAGGGCCGCAAGTTTGGTTTGGGCCCTGAGCACAGCTCCGCCAACCCCCCCGGCAATCTGCTCTACCCACTCTGGCACAGTTAGTATCTAGCAATACACATTAAATCGCTTATACTCTAAATATGTGTGTGTACGTGGGTGGATAACTCAAGCTCATAGACAATCTTTGAAAGTATATGACTGACTTTACTTGTTGTTTTTATAAAAGGAATAACACGAATCGAACTGTGCGTGCTGTCTGCGTGCCCTGACCGCAGTATACACCGCTATATCCACCTATATAGCTAGCTATCTTGCTCTTTTTAAATAGAGCTTGCAGTCAGTTGTAGGAGATTGTGCGTGCTGTCTGGGTGCCCTGACCACAGTATACACTGTTATATCCACCTGTATAGCTAGCTATATTGCTCTTTTTAAAAAGAGCTTGCAGTCAGTCTTAGGATATTGTGCATGCTGTCTGCGTGCCCTGACCGCAGTATACACCGCTATATCCACCTATATAGCTAGCTATCTTGCTCTTTTTAAATAGAGCTTGCAGTCAGTTGTAGGAGATTGTGCGTGCTGTCTGCATGCCCTGACCACAGTATGCACCGCTATATCCACCTATATAGCTAGCTATCTTGCTCTTTTTAAATAGAACTTGCAGTCAGTTGTGTAAGGGTAGGGAGAGTCACCCTTTAAGTTTATACTCGTCTTATTACATTTAGACTCTGCTTGAACAGATATTTACTGAAGTTTAGTGAAACACCATGCTTTGCAAGTTACTTCTGAAGTCTGCAAGAAACAGGATGCATTTGTGGTCAGAGCTAGCTGTTAGAATTTATAGGAAGTAGGAAATATTCATAAGGTGAAGTGAAGCTATGTTGTTTAATTATAGAATATTTCTTAAGGTCATTTATATAAATATATGTCTGTATGTCTGGAGACCTTTTATCAGAATTCCCCTAAAAAACTCTGCTTATTGTATGACGCACTAGATGTTAATGTTTCATGATTGGTCAAATGTCTTGAATGTCTTGTCTAATCCTGATTGGCTGACAATGCAATTTGAAGCACATAAAAAGTAGTATACAGGAAGTAAAAGAACGTAGTCATGATAATCCTCATCTCGTGTGATTGTCTGATTTTACCCAATCGATTGAAAGGGCTTTCCAGTGATCACTAAAGTCCAGCTCAAGCTAAGGAGGGGGGCGCACCTTACAAATGGTACCAGAAGTGGGGCTGTTGTGCTGAACAGCCAGTTCAGCACAACAAGCCGAGCTACATGCCTTAACTAGAGCATGTCAGTTATTTCAGGGACAGGAAGTGAACATTTACACTGACAGCAAATATGCTTTCAGCGTGGCCCATGATTATGGAATGATCTGGACTAATCGGGGGTTTAAAACCACAGACAACAAACAAATTGCCAACCAAAAATGGGTGGAAAACCTCCTGCAAGCACTCCATTTTCCATCCAAGGTTAATATTATAAAAGTGAAAGGTCACTCTTATGACAAGACAGAAACTACTAAAGGTAACAACTTAGCGGACACAGCAGCCAAAGCTGCAGCTAGTAGTGCACCTGTGCAGGGAACTCAAATGTTGTTCTCAACAGATTTCCTTTCTCCCGATTTCAACTCCATAGTTTCTCTTGTGCAAAGAAAAGCACAACCTGAAGAAATAGATTGCTGGGTTCATGCAGGTTTGACACGCAATCCGGATGGATTGTGGTCAAACAAGGAGGGAGTTATAGGTTTAATCCCAGAAGCTATCGCTCCCTTAATCCTGTCATACCTTCATGGTCCTGGACACATAGGAAAAAAGCCCCTTTTACAACTGTATAACCAAAGCTTTTGCACACAGAAAGCACATTCTCTGGTCAGTTAGCTAGTGGACTCATGTCTCACCTGTGCACAAAACAATGTTCAAGGTCCAAAATATGGTTTACATGGACATCTTCCTGTTACAGGAGAGACCGCAGGGATAGCTACTAGATGTATAATCAATCATTGGATCAGTAGGTTTGGTTTACCTGCTACCATATACTCTGACCAGGGGCTCGCTTTCACAGCAAAACTCACCCAAGAGTTAGTGAAAGTTTTGGGGATATGGAAGTTCCACATTCCTTATCATCCACAGAGTGCAGGAGTAGTGGAAAGGATGAACAGGAACATTAAGGACACGCTAAGGAAGGCCACACAGGGTAATATGAAGAACTGGCTTCATTTCTTGCCAGGGGTACTCTTCCAGATAAGGACCACCCCTCATGCCAGGACAGGTCTCTCTCCCTTTGAAAACCTAATGGGTAGGCCAGCACAAAAGCCCCTAAAATAGATGAGGAGTCTAACTTATTTTCCTTACAGGAAGAGCACGTGAAACATTTGGTAAGTAGCCTTACTGAAAACTATGATAAGTTTGCTGGCACTTTCCCTCCTCTTTCCACAGAACCAACACACCCCTTCATACCAGGAGACAAAGTGTTGATCAAACAACTTGCAGTCCACCAGCAACCAGGTCCTGTCTTCCAAGGTCCATTTGAAGTCCTCAAGGTCTCCAGGACAGCAATTCTGACCGAGCAAAGTCCTCAAGGTCTCCAGGACAGCAATTCTGACCGAGCGAAGCCCGCAATGGATCCACCCATCAAGGATAAAGAAAGTGCCACAGCAGCAAGAACCAGAGATGGTTCCAGAACCAGAGATGGACCCAAAGCCAGGACCAAACGGATCCGAAGAGACACTGACCCAACCACTCCCTGCCACCCCCCTCCTCCATTCGGATCCAAAGAGACTCTAATCCCATCGCTCCCTGCCCCTCTTCCCTCCAGCCCCTTTGTCCCACAGCCAAGCTGCCTTCCTTCTAGGGTCCCCCAAGCCCCAATTCACAAAGCCCAGAAGGTGCAATGTTAAAATTATTCTTATTTTGTCAATTGCATTAACCATGAAGGTATTCTTATTAACTGTTTTTGGGTGCTGGCTTACATCTTCATGCGAAATGAGTAGGAATAACAGTATAGGGGTCAGGGGTAGAGCAACATTTACAGGAATGAGTTATAATTATCCCTGCTGTATACAGACAGGAGATATAATGTCAAAAGCACAAATTGCAGCAACAACTGAGTATCGCATCCAGAGGAGGGATGGGACATGTAATATAACAGCAATCATATTGTTAGCAACATATAAAGGGACACAATGATGAAAGGGCGAAATTACAGGACCAAATGAGACGTCTGGGAGACTCCTGGAATCCATTTTCTGGAGTGGGAGGTTGGTTTGGTTCGTTCTGGGATAGTATCATGAATTTCTTTAAGAAAGTAGGAATGATCCTCATCATCATTAGTGATGGCCGAACGGTTCGCCCGGCGGTCGTTTCGCGGCGAATTTCGGTCGTTCGCGGTCCGCTCGTTCGCTCGCCTTTTCCCGTCGTTCGCCCCGGCGGACTTTTGTGTTTTTAATGTGTAAAAGAACTTTGACCTATGATGACACGTCTATCATGGGGTACAGGACAGCCAATTGAGACATGACAGCACATGGACACTTGGACATTCCCCCTAACCTATAAATACACCCGATCCGGTGGCCATTTTACATTCTTTCTTCTGTCACTATAGGGAAAGGTTGCTGTGTGGAGTAGGGACAGATAAAACGCTAGCTATTTGGTACACAAAAGTTCTTTTCAGGACTGGTATAGGTG
Organism: Lithobates pipiens; assembly: GCF_037356315.1. NCBI lineage: Eukaryota > Metazoa > Chordata > Amphibia > Anura > Ranidae > Lithobates > Lithobates pipiens. The sequence continues at coordinate 551,019,918 of NW_027507718.1, forward strand.
TTAGGTGTATATAGGTTTGCTGTGCTACTGATTCTTGGAGCAGCCTGAGTGTCTTTTGTCAGTTTAGAGAAAGGGAAAGGACGGTGTGTGCTACAGGGACAGCCAGATTAGTCTTTCATCATCATCATCATCATCATTAGCTGTTACTATCAGGTCCACAAAAGAGCTGTTCCAGTAACCACTAATCGTTCCAGTCTACTCTTTTTTGCCACTTTGTATAGGGACAGCAAGGAAGCAGTGTTGTCAGGCAGTGAGGGTCAGTTTAAAGACTTGCTGTTACTATTAGTTCCACAAAGGTTCTTTTCAGGACTGGTATCAGTGGTACGGTAATAGGCTTGTACACGTATAATATTCTTTCTTCAAAATATAGAAAGAATATTATACTTGACTGCTGCCCTTCTGCTGCAGTCTGCTAAACATTCACAACTCACTTGTTCCACAAAGCTCTTTATCAGGACAGGTAACTTGGTCTGTGTAGGGTGCTACAGTACATAGGGTTGAGTGCGGTACAATCTGCTGTTCTGTAAGGACCGCTATCGGTCCACAATAGATAGGGTTGAGGTGCACCACTGCTGACTGCTGCCCTATACTGCAGCAGTCCTTCATTGGTATAGGGACTGACGTACAGTCTGCTAATCACTAACACACAACCTGCTTGGTCCACAAAAGTTCTTATAAGGACTGGTAACTTGGTCTAGGGTGCTACAGTACATAGGGTTGAGTGAGGTACAGTCTGCTGTTCTGTAAGGACCGCTATCGGTCCACAATAGATAGAGTTGAGGTGCACCACTGCTGACCGCTGCCCTATACTGCAGCAGTCCTTCATTGGTATAGGGACTGAAGTACAGTCTGCTAATCACTCACACACAACCTACTTGGTCCACAAAAGTCCTTATAAGGACTGGTAACTTGGTGAAGGGTGCTACAGTACATAGGGTTGAGTGAGGCACAGTCTGCTGTTCTGTAAGGACCGGTATCGGTCCACAATAGATAGGGTTGAGGTGCACCACTGCTGACCGCTGCCCTATACTGCAGCAGTCCTTCATCGGTATAGGGACTAAGAGTTTTGTCACAGGGTCATTTAAAAAATGACAGGCAGAGGAAGAGGCAGGCCCTTCCGCAGGGGTGGTAGGGGTAGGGCAGGAGCAACAGCCTTGAGCCAAAGTGGGAAGTTGCAGAAGGTGCGTTCAATTACTTTAAAGGACGCACCAGACTTGGTTGAGTGGCTCACTCAGCCTTACTCTTCTGCACCCTCCTCAGCGCCTAGAGGCGATTCAGTTCGCATTGTGCGCTATACAAGTATTTCATTCATTCATTCATTCATTCATCCTCTCGATCTGCACCCTCTTCTTCACTCTCTGCTATGTGCACCCCCAAAGACACTACCACCAACAACACCACCACCACCACCACATACCTTCCGCTTGAGTCACAGGAATTATTTTCCGATCCATATCAAGAGGACATTTCTGATGTGCAGCCACTCTTGGTATTGGATCAGGAAGAGGAGGTAGCAACAACCGCTACTCAGCAGTCTGACGACAGTACCCAGATCAGCCCAAGGAGGAGGTTGGTCCCCGGTGTTGCTGCCTACTCCGAGATCTCTACTTATAGCGGTGGGGAAGGTGACGTTGATGATGACGTGTCTAGTGATGTCACGTGGGTGCCCACAAGAGAGGAAGAGGAGGGGAGTTCAGAGGGAGATATGGACCAGCAGATAGGGAGGAGAAGCAGGACTAACTTACATTGCACAGGAGGGACAAAGCAGACTGCAAATGTATCAGGAGCGAGTCATCGACCATGTACGGTCATATCTGGCGCTCCCAGGACACCGGCACATGGCTCCGCAGTGTGGGCTTTTTTTAACGTGTCCGCTGCTGACAATAGCGTTGCCATCTGCAATCTTTGCAGTCAACGCATTAGTCGCGGTAAGCCCAACACTCACCTAGGGACGACCGCCTTAAGAAGGCACATGAGCAGCCATCACCGAGCCGAGTGGGAGCAACGGAACACTCAAAGCCACACTGCAGGCTCTCACCGTCCAGCCTCATCTTCTACTTCTCCTCTCTCCTCACAATTGTCCTCCACTCCACCTTCCATCACGCCAAGCTCACGTTTTTCTGCAAAAAGGCAGGCTTCCGTGGGCCTAATGTTCGAGTGTAAAAAAATGATGACGCCGGATAACCCTCTTGCCCAACGGTTGACGGCTGGCTTGTCAGAACTGATAGCCCGCCAACTACTGCCATATAAACTGGTGGACTCGGAGGCCTTTCGCAAATTTGTGGCCATTGGAACACCACAATGGAAGGTCCCAGGAAGGAAGTATTTCTCGGAGAAGGGCATCCCAGAGCTATATGGCCATGTTCAGCGGCAAGTGAATGTATCTCTGGCACACAGTGTCGGTGCCAAGATACATCTGACCACAGACACGTGGTCTAGCAAACACGGGCAGGGAAGGTATATCAGTTTTACTGCCCACTGGGTGAACCTTCTGACGGCCGTCAAGCATGTAACCCGTGGCACCCGTGTAGATTTGGTTTTACCGCCACGGATTGCATGCAGGCCTGACTCTTCTTCTCCTCCTCCTCCTACTCCATCCTCCTCCCTCTCCTCCTCAGCTGGCTCCTCCTTTTCCGCTGCTAGCGTCTCTTCCGCTGCGCCGCCCAAGCTCCCCAGAACCTATTCCACATGCCAGGTGAGACGTTGCCATGCCGTGCTGCGTCTGTTGTGCCTGGAAGCCAAGAGCCACACTGGCCCGGCACTCCTTTCAGCTTTGCGTTCACAGGCAGATCAGTGGCTAACACGGTATAAAGAGTAAACCGCGCTATTCAAACAAAAAATTAGATAGTAACTACCCTATAAGCGGCAACCCTAATCGTAATACTCCGATAGCAAACTAAATAAGTGAACAGGGTGGGCTGCGCTAAAAACAAAAAATCTATGTCTAAAGTCTAATCAAAAAAATTCAATAATCATAAAAAGCTATTTTTAGTGAAAAATTTTTTTTTTTACAAATGATGAAATTGTATAAGTGAATAATGCCTTATCATCATACCAATAAAGATTATTATGAGTGAAAAATTGAATTATAAAACAAAACCAATAATAAAATTAGCAGAAGCGATATACACCTAATGTGTAAATCATATACAATAAAAGGAAAAAATGAACCCACACACCAATCAAATAATTCAAGTGAGTAAACTGAAAAAAAACAAAAATGTTTTCAAAAACAAAAACAAAAAATTGTATATATTGAGACAAAAAAAAATTGTCCAAAAAGTATAGTGTTGCTTCCTCCAAGGTGATATTAAGGTGTAGGAAACCCACAAAGTCCTGTGTGTAAAAACATTCCCAACAATCCTCCACCAGTGAATAGGGGGGCCGCTTACCAGAGTTTTAGATCCCAGTGTTAGTGAGATCAACAGAGCCACAGCACAGAAGTTCTGGATGAACCGTCGCAGGCACCACACTGCTCTTGTATCTAATACGAAGCCTCCAGTCAGGAAACGAGGGTATCGTGGATCATATGGAAAAATTCAAAAAGGCACTCGCATAGTGTAAAACCACTTAGTTTTAATAAAGTAAAATATAAAATATTGCACTCACATGTACATAGAAGAAAAACGATCGTATGTAAAAAAACGAGCCGGCCGGACTCGTATGCCGCCCGCACTTCCTAGTTGGAAAACTAAGTGGTTTTACACTATGCGAGTGCCTTTTTGAATTTTTCCATATGATCCACGATACCCTTGTTTCCTGACTGGAGGCTTCGTATTGGATACAAGAGCAGTGTGGTGCCTGCGACGGTTCATCCAGAACTTCTGTGCTGTGGCTCTGTTGATCTCACTAACACTGGGATCTAAAACTCTGGTAAGCGGCCCCCCTATTCACTGGTGGAGGATTGTTGGGAATGTTGTTACACACAGGACTTTGTGGGTTTCCTACACCTTAATATCACCTTGGAGGAAGCAACACTATACTTTTTGGACAATTTTTTTTGTCTCAATATATACAATTTTTTGTTTTTGTTTTTGAAAACATTTTTGGTTTTTTTCAGTTTACTCACTTGAATTATTTGATTGGTGTGTGGGTTCATTTTTTCCTTTTATTGTATATGATTTACACATTAGGTGTATATCGTTTCTGCTAATTTTATTATTGGTTTTGTTTTATAATTCAATTTTTCACTCATAATAATCTTTATTGGTATGATGATAAGGCATTATTCACTTATACAATTTCATCATTTGTAAAAAAAAATTTTTTCACTAAAAATAGCTTTTTATGATTATTGAATTTTTTTGATTAGACTTTAGACATAGATTTTTTGTTTTTAGCGCAGCCCACCCTGTTCACTTATTTAGATCAGTGGCTAACACCGCTCAATTTGACAGTTGGTAAAGTGGTGTGTGACAACGGTGCCAATCTGCTTAGCACATTGAAACAGGGCAAAATCACGCACGTGCCATGCATGGCACACGTCTTAAACTTGGTCGCGCAGCGATTCCTTGTCAAATACCCTGGGGTCCAGGACATCTTGCGGCAGGCAAGGAAAATCTCGTCCCATTTCAGAAGATCTTACACGGCCATGGCTCGCCTTGCTGACATTCAGCGGCGACACCATCTGCCGGTCAGACGTCTTATTTGCGATTGCCCGACGCGATGGAACTCAACCTTCTATATGCTTGATAGGCTGCTCCAGCAGAAACGTGCAGTTAACGTCTACCTGTATGAACTCTGCGAAAGAAACGGTTCTGGGGAGCTGTTTTTTTTTTCACCGCGCCAGTGGCTGCTCATGCGCGATGCATGTAGACTTCTGCGGCCATTTGAGGAGATCACCAAACTGGTCAGTCGCAGCCATGGCGCCATCAGTGACATGGTACCTTATGCCTTCTTTATGGAGCGTGCATTGCGTCGTGTCATTGATCAGGCTGTGGAGGAGCAGGAGCGGGAAGATGAGGAAGTCGCAATGCTGGATGAATTCCTAGGGGGGGCTACTCTATCTGAGACAAGTCAACAACAGGAGTCTGAAGAGGAGTCAGAGGAGGATGGTGCCGGGGCGGATGAGGAGGAGCAAGAAGAGCGTGCTTTAAACCTTTCTGGGATCCCTGTTGTGCGTGGATGGGGAGAGGAGAATGAAGAGGACGACATTATCCTGGATGATGAGCAGGAGCCAGGCCACCACACCGCTTCCACTTTAGTGCAAATGGGGGCCTTCATGCTCCAGTGTTTTAATAGGGACCCCCGTATAAAAAGCATAAGGGTCAAGGACCAGTACTGGGTGGCAACGTACTTAGACCCCCGGTACAAACACAAAATGGCGGAAATGTTACCGCCGTCGCAGAGGGCTGTCAGAATGCAGCACTTCCAGGCCTTGCTTCGAGAAATGCTGCATTCTGCTTTTGCGTGCGCTGGCAGAGGAGCAATTCCCACTCCCAGAGAAGGAGTTGCGGGTACCAATCCAACAGCGCCTGCAAGAAGAGGCCGGTTTGAAGATGTGTTGGTGACTTCGGATATGAGGTCATTCTTTCAGCCGACCCATCGACAGGTGTCATCCGGATCCAGCATCAGGGAACGCCTAGACCGTCAGGTGTCCGACTACATTGGGTTAACGGCCGATGTGGAAGCTCTGAGGAGTGATGAACCCCTGGACTACTGGGTGGGCAGGCTTGACCTCTGGCCAGAGCTTGCCCAATTTGCAATCAAACTGTTGGCTTGCCCCTCATCCAGTGTCCTGTCCGAAAGGACGTTCAGCGCAGCAGAGGGGATCGTGACCGATAAGCGTACTCGCCTAGCTCACGACAGTGTTAACTACCTCACATTTCTAAAAATGAATGAGGCATGGATCTCAGAGGAATTCAACACATGTGACCAGTAGACCATGTATATGTCTATAAACTATTTTTTTTAATCAAGCACACAGATCTTCTTTCTTCATTTGGCTCACTTCCTTGTCCCAAAAAAGCACACCGTACTATATGCCCCTACCCTCCTCTTTGAAGAGGTTGAGCGGTGTCATATTTCTACTGGGGCTGCTTATGAGGGGATCACACCATCCCTGTGCTGTGCTGACTTCCTCCTGGGGGTTCTTATTATGAGGGGCTCCCACCATCCCTGTGCTGTGCTGACTTCCTCCTGGGGCTGCTTACGATGCTGCTGTCAGTGCTGCATATCACGGTGCTGGTGTGAGTGCTTAATGTCACGCTTCTGATGTCAGTGCTCTCTGTCACGGTGCTGCTGTCAGTGCTGTATATCACGGTGCTGATGTCAGTGCTGTATGTCACGCTTCTGATGTCAGTGCTGTATGTCACGGTGCTGCTGTCAGTGCTGTATATCACGGTGCTGATGTCAGTGCTGTATGTCACGCTTCTGATGTCAGTGCTGTATGTCACGGTGCTGCTGTCAGTGCTGTATATCACGCTTCTGATGTCAGTGCTCTCTATCACGGTGTTGCTGTCAATGCTGTATGTCACGGTACTGGTGTTAATGCTTTATGTCACGCTGCTGATGTCAGTGCCCTCTATCACGGTGCTGTTGTCAGATGCCTCTATCACGGTGCATGTGTCATTGCTGTATGTCACGCTGCTGGTGATCATCTCCTGCACCCTCTTCTCTGCCTACCCTGGTCCCTGACCTTCCCTCTCCTCCATTGCCTTCATGCGCGCCACAGTCCTGAATTGTCAGAACAATTTTCCATATAAAAAAAAGAATGCTTGTAGTTATCGATCCCAAATTCACCCCATACATGTGTTATGTCATTGGCCATGTGGTGGGACTATGTGTGCACACCTAATAATTATCCTGTGGCAGCAAATTCGACCTAAAGGTTTAAAACGTTCGCCTCCCATTGAAGTCAATGGGGCCCACCGCAAACGTTCGGTTTCGCGAACGGTCAGCCCCGTTCGCGGTCCGCGTTCGCGAAACGTCCCGTCGGAAGTTCGTCCATCACTAATCATCATACTTATCCTGGGAATTGCAATTTATGCCACCAAGATTGTATTTTGTCTAAATGGGTAGAATTACCAAAATCAAACCTTCCACTTCAGACCCAGACACAGCCATGGCTATGTTCTACTCAGAACATAGGTGGTTCTGAGAATGATCAAGAAAGGACTTCGTCCTTCATGATCAGAGGAGGGATTGTAAGGGTAGGGAGAGTCACCCTTTAAGTTTATACTCGTCTTATTACATTTAGACTCTGCTTGAACAGATATTTACTGAAGTTTAGTGAAACACCCTGCTTTGCAAGTTACTTCTGAAGTCTGCAAGAAACAGGATGCATTTGTGGTCAGAGCTAGCTGTTAGAATTTATAGGAAGTAGGAAATATCCATAAGGTGAAATTAAGCTATGTGGTTTAATTATAGATGATTTCTTAAGGTCATTTATATAAATATATGTCTGTATGTCTGGAGACCTTTTATCAGAATTCCCCTAAAAAACTCCGCTTATTGTATGACGCACTAGATGTTAATGTTTCATGATAGGTCAAATGTCTCGAATGTCTTGTCTAATCCTGATTGGCTGACAATGCAATTTGAAGCACATAAAAAGTAGTATACAGGAAGTAAAAGAAAGCAGTCATGATAATCCTCAACTCGTGTGATTGTCTGATTTTACCAAATCGATTGAAAGGGCTTTCCAGTGATCACTAAAGTCCAGCTCGAGCTAAGGAGGGGGGCGCACCTTACAAGTTGTAGGAGATTGTGCGTGCTGTCTGCATGCTCTGACCACAGTATACACCGCTATATCCACCTATATAGCTAGCTATCTTGCTCTTTTTAAATAGAGCTTGCAGTCAGTTGTAGGAGATTGTGCGCGCTGTCTGCGTGCTCTGACCACAGTATACACCGTTATATCCACCTATATAGCTAGCTATATTGCTCTTTTTAAAAAGAGCTTGCAGTCAGTTGTAGGAGTTTGTGCGTGCTGTCTGCATGCCCTGACCACAGTATACACCGCTATTATCCACCTATATAGCTAGCTATCTTGCTCTTTTTAAATAGAGCTTGCAGTCAGTTGTAGGAGATTGTGCATGCTGTCTGCGTGCCCTGACCGCAGTATACACCGCTATATCCACCTATATAGCTAGCTATCTTGCTCTTTTTAAAAAGAGCTTGCAGTCAGTTGTAAGAGATTGTGCGTGCTGTCTGCATGCCCTGACCACAGTATACACCGTTATATCCACCTATATAGCTAGCTATATTGCTCTTTTTAAAAAGAGCTTGCAGTCAGTTGTAAATGATTGTGCGTGCTGTCTGCATGCCCTGACCACAGTATACACCGTTATATCCACCTATATAGCTAGCTATATTGCTCTTTTTAAATAGAGCTTGCAGTCAGTTGTAGGAGATTGTGCGTGCTGTCTGCGTGCCCTGAATGCAGTACACATCTGGAGAGGCTTTCCAAGAGAGCAGACGTGCCTGGAGGAGCTCTGTGGAGAACCACGGCTGTCCTGGACATCCGGCCTCATGGCATCGGCCAGCCCAGGCCCGGGGCCTCTTTCCGGGCCTGGGTCTCAGACAACACCCCCTGGGGTGAGGGACCTTTCCAGGGAGGAAAAGTTGTTCCTGGTCACACACTCTGAGCTAATGGACTGGACCTGGGCCCAGCCGGGAGAGGGCCCAAGCAAGCTCCAGAAGAGGAGAGAGAGGGTAAAAACCCTAATACAGAAGGCCGCGGCAGCTTATGTACAGCGCTCGGAGCGACTGGCCGACCTACGAAATCGCAGGGACCGCTCAGCCAGCAGCAAGCGTGGTGAATATAGGGAGACCATAGATGGCCTGAAGCATGAATGCAGGGACCTCTGGCGGCTGCTGGGCGGTCTCTGCGAACGTGGAAAGGGTGAGAGAAGGTTTTTGACAGAGGTGAAGAAAGAGCTTCTAAAAGCCAGCCAGGAAGGAACCCAGGCGGTGAGACGAGGAAATACCCCCCTGAAACTCTCACCTGATGCAACAGTGCCACAGATCCCAGTGGAAGTAGCGTTTTCCGGTGACAACCAATCCATGGCCTGTCAGGAAAGTATGGCCCCCGGAGCTGTCAATGCGGAGGGTCCCCGGATTCCTGTGTTAACACCTGCTATGCCTATGGCCGCAGTCCAGGAGGATCCGGGTAGGGTACCCGATGAAGCACGTAAAAGCTCCGGTGGAGATGCAAGTCACAGTCAGCGGAACAGGAAACTGTTGCTGGTCCTCACCAGAGAGCCGTCGGAGGGGCCAGTGAAGGCCAATAGTCAGAGGTCCCCAGCGGAGAGTACAGTCCGACCCCCCTCCGGGGCCCCCCGGTGACCCCAACGACTGCCGCCAGACCCATAGCGGTGCGAGGAAAAACGGCCATAATGGCGGCCCCCGCCGCGGCCGCATGGAGAGAGGGGGAGGTGCTGATGGGAATGGACACATGTGCAGTCTTGGATAGACATTGTGGACAAGCATCCTCTGCTGACACTGGGAGGAGTGGTGGGATGGGGGCGGGTGCATCACTTCCTGTTCTGGGTGACGAGACAGGAAGTGACCTCATCGACTTCCAGGAACCGGAAGTGATGTCAGCGGTGACCCCGGAAGTCCCGGGAGGGCCTAAAACGGAAGTGGGGACACCGGATTTTCAGCTAGGGGGGCCGTTGGTGTCGCTCGTTGGGGGAGAGGAGGCGGTGGTGTCGGAGACCTCCCTGGAGATAACAGCTTTAGCGTCCTCTGGGGATTTTCTTCCAGCAGGACAAGTATGCTGGGGTGAGTCCCCGATGGGGGATTTGAGGAGCGAGTGCTCGGCCCTGGATTTCATACGGGGTTTGGAGGGGTCACAGGTGTGGGGTCCTGAAGAAATGGAGGTGGCTCCCCCCCAGGATCATATAGCTGTAGGGGGTACTGCTCCTTCCCCTGCGGTAAGGAGTGAGATGCCGGTTGGTGGGGATGCGGTGGGTAGAGGTACTGAGCCAGGGAGTCCGGTTCGTCAGGGGTCTGGCCCTTCCCCCACAGACCCAGTTTTCATCTTGGGCACACAGGAGGAGGCAAACCTCTTAGGTGCCCTGAAGGCTGGGCGCTCGTTTGCACAGGTGGCAGGTTCCTCTGTCCCCCTGGGTCCCCTGTACGGCCAGTTTGGCGCCCAGAATTTCCGGGCTCCCCCTGGGGATCAGCCCCAGGGTGCGCAGGCCTGGACAAGGGGTACGGGGGGCCCTGAGAGGCGCAGACGGAATGTGGTGCAGCTCAGGTGGGAAGGGACGTCTGCATGTCCCAGCAGGGGTCAGGTCATCGACTATCTGCTGGGGCTGCGCTTTAAAGTTTCGGACTTATTTGCAGTCATACACCCCACAAACTCGAAGGAGTTTGATGTAAGTTTCGTCTCCTTGGTCTCCATGGAGCTTTTCCTGACACTGTATGAGCTCGTCAGGAAGTCAGATCCGTGGAAAAGTTTCCGGGTGATAGGCAGGAGGAGGTAAAGAATGTGACTGTACTGGTCAGGAACGAGTCCCTCCCACCTGAGGACATCGCGACCTGGCTGGCGCGGTACGGGCAGCTCCAGACAGGGCTGAGGAAAAGTTTGGATGAGCGCGGGGTCTGGACAGGTGCGTGGTTGGTCAGGATCCGGCTCAAGTGCCACAATAATACCATGGCGCATGTACCTGGCAGCGCCTTTATAGGTAGAGACCGGATCCTGGTCTTCTACCCTGGACAGCCCCGTCACTGTTTCAAATGCGGCAGTCCCGCACACTTCACTGCGGACTGCACAATGCCCCGCTGTGTGAGGTGCAATGGTTTCGGCCATTCACCTGAGGGTTGCAGGCTTATTGTCTGCAACTTCTGTGGGGAAATGGGACACCCCTTTAGTCGGTGCCCCAAGGCGTTCAGGGGGTGCCAGGCTGAGGGGGGTGCCCCAGGCCCGGAGGGTGAGGGGGTCCCTAGACGAAGTGGGGATCCCAACCCCTCAGGGTCACAGAGGGAGGGTTTCCCCCTCCCTCCAAAGGGTCAGACCCCCCAGGCGCGGATCAAGGACAGGAACTGGCGTAGTGAGGGAGCCGGCGAGTTCTCCGGCCCCGTCTGACCCTGTGTCAGATGGGGCAACGGCAACAAAAACACCTGGGAAGCCAGCCAAGGCAAAAAAGCCCTCGCCCAAAAATCCCCCTCCCCCTCCCCATGTTTCCCCCCCGTCCTCCTCCCTTTCCCCTGCCCCCCCTTCCCCTCTCCCCCCCCCTGGTCTCCCCCCTCCCAGCTTCCCCTTCTTCTCCTTTGCCCCCTCCCCCCCTCCCTTCAGTAATTAAATCTGCGGGTAAGCCGCATCCACCCCTGGATCAGGCGGCTATACTAATGCCCCCTCCGGCCTCTTCGGTGGTCGTGAGTGGTCGGCAGGCTGGTGCAGGAGGGGTGACCCCGATGGACATCTCAGGGGGCGGTAAGGGGGTTGATAAGAGGATTAAGGAGATCTCCAGTGGGAGGTCCAATGAAGAGAGTGGGAGGGAACCTCCCAAAGTGGAATGGGAGAAGAAAACCAAAAAGAAGAGGAAGAGGAAGGTTTCGGGGAAGGAGGGTGGTGAGGACCCCCAGCCCAGTACGAGTTCGGGGGCAGGGGGGGCTCCTCACTGGCCCTATGGAACAGATACGGGATCCTTTCCTCCTCGGACTTCGAGGAGGATTGATTCTTTTAGAAATGTAAAATAGAGAGGAACGTAAAATTCAATCACTAAGGATGGCGGTACCCGCTCCAATACGCCTTGCGACCATTAATGTCGCAAGTGTGCGTTCTGCGGCGGCTAGATTTTCAGCCTTTGATTTTCTCGGCCGGGTTGAAGCCGACATTTTGTTTTTGCAAGAGACCTGGCTGGTATCTGTGGCAGAGATGCACCTAGCAAAGAGGGACTGGAGACATGGGCCCTCCCTCTGGTCTCTTGCGGCTGAGCCCTGCAGTGGTGTTGCGGTCTTTTTTAAGACTGGTTCGGTGGCTTGTCGACGAGTGATTGAATTGGAAATCGGTAGGTGTTTGATTGTGGACGCAGTCATGAGAGGGGAATCCCTCCGCCTTATCAATTTTTATGGACCTCAGTCCCAGAGGGGGAGGAAGGATCTTCTCACGCTGCTGAAACCATACCTGTTTACATCCCAGCAGGTGGTCTTTGGTGGTGACTTTAACATGGTCACCAGGTCAAAAGACTGGGCAGGCACCTCAGGCCCTCTGGGGTATGATAGTATCTTTTTGAATAGAATAGTGAGGGAAGCTGGGTTTGTGGATGTGCACGTTCGCCACTTCCCCAACCTCACTGGTTTCACATATTCCAGAGGTAGTTGTAGGAGTAGGTTAGATAGGTTTTTTTTGAAGGGGGACTCGTCCTTTGCAGCTCCTGCGCTGCATGCGGTTGAGTTCTCTGATCACCGTATGGTGTCGGTCACTCTGAATGTGGCGGACACCCCTCAGAAAGGAAGGGGCCTGTGGCGACTTAACGGGTCGTTACTTGAGGACCCTGAAATCAGATCGGCATATGAGGACTTATTTTTAGAACAAGCCTTGCTCCTTGAGAGCGGCTGCTCCCGCCAGGAATGGTGGGAAGTGGTGAAGAAGAGGTTGGAGGGCTTCTTCCGGGAAGTCTCGGGCCGTCGGGCAGCATCCCGGTATCAGGCCTACCAGAAGTTACGCAGGCAGCTATATCGCTTGGTTTCTGATGGTGGCCCTCAGGACCAGATCTCGGATCTGAAGCTCCAGATGAAGGAGTGTCAGTATGACCGTCTCGCCTCCCTGGTGCTGGAGAGGGATTACGGGAAGTTCACCAACCCGGATCCCTACAAAAACTGTGGGGACGCGGTGAGTGGGAAGGTCATACATGGACTGAGAGATCCCTCGGGTTCCCTGGTAAGGTCCAAGCCAGGCATCCTGGGGATCATCAGAGCCCATTTTTTAGACATCCTTCGGAAGAAGCCATTGGATCTGAGGAGAGCCAAGGAATTTCTTGACGGGACTCCACTTGAGGTTGGGTCTGACCCTCTAGACTCCTTGGTGGAAGAGATCTCAGTGGCCGAAATTGAGCAGGCTATTGACTCATTGTCTCTAAAGAAGTCGCCGGGGCCTGATGGGTTCACGGCAGAATTTTATAAAGCCTTTAAGAGCCTTTTGGCTCCTCGTCTGAGGGAGGTATTCAGTGAGTGTTTGGCATCTGGCCTGCTCCCTCCCTCGATGAGAAGGTCGGCCTTGATCCTGCTGTCCAAGGGGAAGGATCCGTCCGTGGTTGAGAATTGGCGTCCTATCGCCCTTCTCTCCACGGATAGAAAGATTCTGGCAAAGATTTTGTTTACGCGTATGTCTGCTGTTGCGGGCAAGCTGCTGTCTGCCTTCCAGCACTGCACAGTTCCCGGCCGTAGCACCTTTAGTGCAGTCCTTAACGTCCGGGAGGCTGTGGAGAGGTGCAGGGCAACGGGTGATGGGCGGTATCTGCTGGCATTAGATCAGGCGAAAGCTTTTGATCGGGTAGACCACGAGTACCTCTGGCTTCTCCTGGGTAGATACGGCCTGCCTGATCGATTTATTGATTGGCTCAGGACTTTGTACAGAGGGGCCGAGAGCTTCCCTCTGGTCAATGGTTGGGTGGGTCCTACCTTTCCGGTGGACTCTGGTGTTAGGCAGGGCTGTCCGCTGAGTCCCCTGCTCTATGTCTTTGCAGTCGACCCCTTCGTAAGAAGGCTAGACTGTGGGCAGCTGAGGGGGGTCCTGATGGAGCCCGGCAGTGGCCCGGATAAGGCGGTGAAGGTGGTGGCCTATGCGGACGACGTCTCGGTGGTGGTGGCTAGCCGAGAGGAGGCCCATTTTGTGGAAACACAGATCGGAGGCTACTCCGAGGCGTTTGGTTCGTTGGTCAACTGGGAAAAGAGTGAAGCTCTCTGGTTGGGAAGGGAGGGTGAGCAGTTCGCCCTCACGGACGTTTTTCCCCTGCCCCGACCAGAAGTTAAGATCTTAGGCATTTATTTCGGCCAGGGTGATTATCCCAAGCTAAATTGGGAGCGCAGGTTGGTAAGTGCCACCCAGAAAGTCAACGCCTGGAAAGGCTGGAAGCTGTCGTTGAGGGAAAGGGTGAGCCTGGTTAAAACCTATTTGCTTCCCGAGTTCCTCTATGTCAGCTACGCATGTCTGTTGCCAGAGTCACTCTATGCGCGGGTCTGCGGTCTGTTTTTTCTGCTTTTGTGGGGAAACAGACTGAACCTGATAAAAAGGGAGGTCACGTATCGACGGAGAGGGGAGGGCGGTTTGGACATGATCAACCCCACGGTTTTCTTTACTGTGGTGTTCCTGAAGTTCAATCTGCAATCCATTTTTGTGGACGAGCCCTCTCTGTGGGAACGTTTGTGTAAGAATTGGTTCCTGGTGTTCCTGAGCAGGTGGGAGAGGGGCGGCCGCCCGGGTGACCTTCAGAGGTCCCATGGGTACCTCCCCGCCTATGTCCCAACCGCCCTGAAGGTACTAAGGTGGTGGAGGATAACGGCCTTAGAGGTAGGCTCCCTGGGCCGGCGAGAGCTGTACCAGAGGGTCATGGCCTCGGACGTTTTGAGACCACTGGCCTTAAGGGACTGTCCAGACAGGGTTCTCAGGGAGGGACTAGCCCTCCTGAATTCTAAGAGAATTCCTGCCAAGTTCTGGGATCTCGCATGGAGGGCGTATCATGGACGACTCTATGTGAGATCGAACTTGAAGTACTGGAGCCCAGAGGATAGAGGCTGTCCTCGCCCTGAGTGTGGTGGGGTACTAGAGACCATGGACCACTTTTTGGTCGAGTGCCCTTTCAACTTGGGGGTTCTGGGGGAGGTTGGAGATGCCATTGGCTATCCTTGTCTCCGGGCCCTTGCCTATTCTGAGAGGGTGTACGGTGACTTCAGAGCCCGGAGGGGTTTTGTGTTATCATCACTGTTTTTAGTTAGTGTCATATGCCTTTACTACACTTGGCACGCTCGGTGTTTAGTGTCCACTAGGGGCAAGTTCCTGCCCATGCATGAGGTGGCGGGTGATATCATTCGGGAATTGGGTAAGGTGAGGTTTCCTGAGGGGGAATGAATGGGTAGGGAAAGGTGTGCTAGGTTGTGGAGAGGGTTCTCTTTCCGGCCACCTTGATGATCTCCCCCTTCTTTTCCTTAGGTGGGGGTCTGTCTGTCCTTTCACCCCTTTTTTTTAGCTTTTGGGCAACTTAATTTTAAAAACATGGTATGCACCGTCAGTTTCGTTACGTTCCTGCCTATAGGGGGTATGTAATATAAATGTATATAGTTTGAATAATGATTAGGAATTTTTATTTTTTTTTCTTTCTTCCCAGATGATCATGGGATTAAGGATCGTCTGATATGGGCTGTTTGAATAGATCCTGTCTGTCCAAAAGCATTTATGCAAGTTGTTCTTTAGTTCTTTTTTTGCTCAAGTATGAGTTTTTCTTAAGTTCTTGATTATGTAAATCAGTAGCAGTTTTATTTTAATAAAAATTTCCACCTATATAGCTAGCTATATTGCTCTTTTTAAAAAGAGCTTGCAGTCAGTTGTAGGAGATTGTGCGTGCTGTCTGCATGCCCTGACCACAGTATAAACCGCTATATCCACCTATATAGCTAGCTATCTTGCTCTTTTTAAATAGAGCTTGCAGTAAGTTGTAGGAGCTTGTGTGTGCTGGCTGCCTGCTCTGATCTGGGAGATCTTCCAGAGTGGTGGAGGAGGAGTGGGAGCTGATGGCGTCAGCCAGCCCAGGTCCGGGGCCCTCTTCCCAGCCTGGGACCGTGGCTCATCCCCCTGGAGCGAAAGACCTCTCCAGGGAGGAAAGATTGTTCCTGCAAACGCTGTTTGAGCTGCTGGACTGGACCCGGGCCCAGCCGGGAGAGGACCCCAGGAGGATGCAGAAGCGCCGGACAAGGATCAAAGTCCTTGTACAGAAGGCCACGGTGGCCTATGTACTGAAGTCGGAGAGGCTAGCGGACCTGCGGAATCGCAGAGACCACTCAGCCAGTAGCAGAAGGGGAGAGTACAGGGAGGCCATTGAAGGTCTGAAACATGAGTGCAGAGACCTGTGGCGGCTGCTGGGCGGTCTCTGCGAACGCGGAGTTGGTGAGAGGGGCTTCCTCTCCGAAGTGAAAAAAGAGCTCCTGAGAGCAAGCCAGGAGGGATCCAAGGCAGTCAGGAGAAAGGCTCTTACCAGAAAGCGTTGCTGGAAATGGAGGAGAAGCTGCGAACCCCAGTGGAGGAAGTAGTCTCGAAGGGTGAGGAAGATCAGCGCCCCAAGGTGGAGACCAGCCGGGTGAGCGTGGCCCCTGGAGCCGTAGGTGCGGAGGGTCCCCGGATCCCTGTTGTTTCACCTGCTCTGCCAGAAGCTGTGAAGCAGGTAGTTCCGGGTAGGGCACCCCATGATGCGCAGGGAAGCTCCGGGGGAGAGGCAAGTCAGATGGAACTGCATGGGAGGAAGCTGGTGGTGGTCCTCACTAGAGGCCACCTGGAGGGACCTGTGAAGGCTGGTGGCCGGAGGTTGGTAGACGAAGTTGCTGTGTGGCCCCCCAGTGGCCCCGATCGAGTCCGCAGCATCCGAGGCAGTGCGAGGGGTGCCGACCGTAATGGCGGCCCCCGCCGCGGCTGCATGTAGTGAGTGGGGAGGTGCCGGCAAGCTCGGACTATGTTCAGAAGGAACATTGTGGACAGACATCCATTGCAGACACTAGGGAAGGTGGGGGCGGGGAGTTGGATGTGTCACTTCCTGTTTCCGGGAGTGTGGCCGGAAGTGACCTCCGTGACCCGGAAGTGCCACTCGTGGTGGCCCCGGAGGTCACAGAAATGTGTGCTGAGGAGGTGGGGACACACCAAGCCTCGGCAGCCAAGTCTCCTGCTCCCTTAGGCCAGGTGAGAGCTCTGGGAGTCTCGGGGACTCCTCCGGTGGCTGCTGCCTTGGGTGCCCCAGAATCTTCCGGTGATGCTTTACCCGGTAAGCAAACAAGTTGGGGGGACTCCCCTATGGTGGAGCTAGGGGGAGAATGCCCGGCCCTAAGCTTTATCAGGGAGCTGGAGGGGTCTTAGCGGCAGGAGCAGGATATGGCTCAGGAGATAGAGGTGGCTTCCTCTCAAGCCTCCGCCGCTGTGGGGGGTGTGACTATGTCTCCATCTATGGAGGTGGTTAGGTGCAAGGTGCCTATTGGGAAGAGGGTAGAGGGTGGGAGTGGGGGGGGGCGTGTGCTGCTCCGTCAGAGCCCATGGGCTCATCTCAGCGGGGGTCTGGCCCTTCCCCCACAGTCCTGAATCTTGGGCACGCAGGAAGAGGCAAACCTCTTAGGTGCCCTGAAAGCTGGGCGCTCATTTGCCCAGGTGGCAGGTTCCTCTGTCCCTCTGGGCCCCCTGTATGGCCAGTTTGGTGCCCAGAACTTCAGGGCCCCCCCTGAGGAGCAGCTCCAGGGGGCACAGGCTTGGTCAGGGGTACAGGGGGTCCGGCAAGGTGCAGGCGGAATGTGGTGCAGCTCAGGTGGGAGGGGACGTCCGCATTTCCCAGTAGGGGTCAAGTAATTGACTACCTGCTGGGATTGCGCTTTAAAGTTTCTGACTTGTTCGCGGTCATACATCCCGTGAACAGCAAGGAGTTCGATGTGAGCTTCGTCTCCATGGTCTCTATGGTGCTTTTCCTGACTCTGTACGAGATCGTCAGGAAGTCAGATCCATGGAAAGGTTTCCATGCATTGCCTCTTTCGAGGCAAGAGGAGATAAAAAATGTGACCGTCTTGGTTAGAAACAAGTCCCTTCCTCCTGAGGACATCGCAACCTGGCTGGCGCGGTATGGGCAGCTCCAGACAGGGTTGAGGAAGAATTTGGACGAGCGCGGGGTCTGGACGGGTGCTTGGTTGGTCAGGATCCGGCTCAAGCGCCACAACAATACCGTGGCGCATGTACCCGGGAGCGCATTCATAGGGAGAGACCGGATCCTGGTCTTCTACCCTGGCCAGCCCCGTCGGTGTTTCAAATGTGGCAGTCCCACGCACCTTAGTGCGGATGGCCCTATGCCTCGCTGCGTGAGGTGTAATGGCTTCGGCCACTCACCTGAGGGTTGCAGACTCATAGTTTGCAACCTCTGTGGGGAAATGGGGCACCCTTTCAGCCGCTGCCCCAAGGCTTTTAGGGGGTGCCAAGCTGAGGGGAGTGCTCCAGGCCCAGAGGGTGGGCGGGTCCCTAGACAAAGTGGAGATCCCAATCCTTCTGGACCACAGAATGAGGGTGCCCCCCTCCCTCAAAGGGTCAGACCCCCCAGGCGTGAGCAGGGGGCGGGCACTGCATCGGCAGGTATGTCAGTAAGTTGTCTGGCCCCGTCCGGCCCTGTGCCCGACGGGGCGATGGTAGGAAAGCCAGCTGAGAAACAGGCTAAACCTAAAAAGCCCTCTGTTAAAAAACATCCTCCCCCCCTCCCCCAGTTCCCCCCTCCCCCCTTTCCCCTCCCCCCTCTTGTTTCCCCCCTCCCTGCCTCCCCTTCCCATCCCCTACCTTCTTCCCCACCCGTTTCTTCCCCCCCAGATGTACCGCGTCCGCCTCCGGATCCGGCAGCCCTCCTTATGCCTCTTCCCGCCTCTATGGAGATAGTGGGTGGTCGGCGGGTCGGCCCGGAGGGGTGTCCCAATGGACACCTCTGAGGTGGGTAAGGGGGTAAATAAACGCCCCAAAGACGTATCTAGTGGGAGGTCAGATGGAGAGAGCGGGAGGGAGCCCCCCAAGTCAGATTGGTTGAAGAAAAAAACTAAAAAGCGCAAGAGGAGGGGCCTGGGGAAGGAAGGTGGCGAGGACCCCCAGCCTAGCACCAGTCTGGGGGTGGGTGGGGGTCCCTCGCTCGCCCTCTGGAATCGTTTCGGGGTCTTGTCCTCTGACTCTGAGGACGATTGACCTAGGTATGTAATATAGAGAGGAACATAAACTTTAATCACTAAGGATTACGGTACCCGCTCCAATATGCCTTGCGACGATTAATGTTGCAAGTGTGCATTCTGTGGCGGCTAGGTTTTCAGCCTTTGATTTTCTCGGCCGCGTTGAAGCCAACATTTTGTTTTTGCAAGAGACCTGGCTGGCATCTGTGGCAGAGATGCACCTAGCAAAGAGGGAGTTGAGATATGGGCCCTCCCTCTGGTCTCTTGCGGCTGAGCCCTGCAGTGGTGTTGCGGTCCTTTTTAAGACCGGTTTGGTGGCTTGTCGATGAGTGATTGAATTAGAAATTGGTAGGTGTTTTATTGTGGATGCAGTCGTGAGAGGGGGATTTCTCCGCCTCATAAATTTCTATGGTCCCCAGTCAAGGAGGGGGAGGAAGGACCTTCTTACGCTGCTGAAACCATACCTGTTTACATCCCAGCAGGTGGTCTTTGGTGGTGACTTTAACTTAGTCACCAGGTCAAAGGACCGGGCAGGCACCTCAGGCCCTCTGGGATGCGATAGTATCTTTTTGAATCGCATAGTGAGGGAGGCCGAGTTGGTGGATGTGCACGTTCGCCACTTCCCCAACCTCACTGGTTTCACATACTCCAGAGGTAGTAGCAAGAGTAGATTAGTTTTTTTTGAAGGGGGACTCATCCTTTGTGGCTCCTGTGCTGCATGCGGTCGAGTTTTTCGATCACTGTATGGTGTTGGTCACTCTGAATGTGGCAGACACCCCTCAGAAGGGTAGGGGCCTGTGGCGACTAAATGGGTCGCTACTTGAGGACCCTGAAGTCAGGTCGGCCTATGAAGACTTCTTTATGGAACAAGCTTCGCTCCTTGAGAGCGGCTGCTTTCGCCAGGAATGGTGGGAAGTAGTGAAGAAGAGGTCGGAAGGCTTCTTCCGTGAAGTCTCTGGTCATCGGGCAGCTTCCCAGTACCAGGCCTACCAGAAGTTGCACAGGCGGCTTGACCTCTTGGTTTCTGATGGTGGCCCTCAGGACCAGAATTCAGATCTGAAGCTTCAGGTGAAGGAGTGTCAGTATGACTGTCTCGCCTCCCTGGTTCTTGAGAGGGATTACGGGAAGTTCACCAACCCAGACCCCTACAAGAGCTGTGGTGATGCGGTGAGTGGGAAGGTTATACACGGACTGAGGGATCCCTCAGGTTCTTTGGTGAGGTCCAGGCCGGGAATCCTGGGGATCGTCAGAACCCACTTTTCAGACATCCTGAGGAAGAAGCCTTTGGACCTGGAAAAGGCCAAGAAATTTCTTGATGAGACTCCACTTGAGGTGGGGTCTGACCCCCTTGGCTCTTTGACAGAAGAGATCTCGGTGGCCGAAGTTGAGCAGGCCATAGACTTTTTGTCCCTAAAGAAGTCGCCGGGTCCTGATGGGTTCACGGCGGAGTTCTACAGCACCTTTAAGGGCCTCTTGGCTTCTTGTCTGAGGGAGGTGTTCAGTGAGTGTTTGGCATCCGGCCTGCTTCCTCCCTCGATGAGAAGGTCGGCCTTGATCCTTCTGTCAAAGGGGAAAGATCCGTCCCTGGTGGAGAATTGGCGCCCTATCGCCCTTCTCTCCATGGATAGAAAGATCTTGGCGAAGATACTGTTTGTGCGTATGTCTGCAGTTGCAGGCAAGCTGCTGTCTGTTTCCCAACACTGCACAGTTCTTGGCCGCAGCACCTTTAGTGCTGTCCTTAAGGTCCGGGAGGCTGTGGAAAGGTGCAGGGCAACTGGTGACGGGCGGTATCTGTTGGCATTAGACCAGGCGAAAGCTTTTGACCGGGTGGACCATGAGTACCTCTGGCTTCTCCTGGGGAGATACGGTCTGCCTGATCAATTCATCGATTGGCTCAGAGTTTTGTACAGGGGGGCTGAGAGCTTCCCTCTTGTCAATGGTTGGGTGGGTCCTACCTTTCCGGTGGACTCTGGGGTTAGGCAGGGCTGCCCGCTGAGTCCCCTGCTCTATGTCTTTGCGGTTGACCCCTTCGTAAGGAGGCTAGACTGCGGACACCTGAGGGGGGTCCAGGCGGAGCCCTGCAGTGGCCCGGACAAGGCGGTAAGGGTGGTGGCCTATGCGGACGACGTCTCGGTAGTGGTGGCTAGCCGAAAGGAGGCCCAGTTTGTGGAAACACAGATTGGAGATTACTCCGAGGCGTCCGGTTCGTTGGTCAACTGGACTAAAAGCAAAGTTCTCTGGTTGGGGAGGGAGGGTGAGCAGTTTGCCCTCCCGAACGTGTTCCCCACGCCCTGGCCGTAAATTAGGATTCTGGGCATTCATTTCGGCCAGGGTGACTATCCCAAACAAAACTGGGAGCGCAGGCTGGTGAGTGCCACCCAGAAGGTTAATGCCTGGAAAGGCTGGAAGCTGTCACTGAGGGAAAGGGTGAGCTTGGTCAAAACCTATTTGCTTCCTGAATTCCTCTTTGTCAGCTACGTTTGTCTTCTGCCAAGATCACTCTATGCGCGGATCTGCGGTCTGTTCTTCCTGATTTTGTGGGGAAACAGGCTGAATCTGATAAAGAGGGAGGTCACATACCGACAGAGGAGGCAGGGTGGGTTGGACATGATTAATCCCACGTTTTTTTTTTACCGTGATGTTTCTTAAGTTCAACCTACAATCCATTTTTTAGGTGCTCTGTGGGAGCGCTCATGTAAGAACTGGTTTCTGGTTTTCCTGAGTGGGTGGGAGGGGGGTGGTCGTCCCGGTGATCTACGGAGATCACATGGGTACCTCCCCGCCTATGTTCCAACAGCCCTAAAGGTACTGAGGCGGTGGAGGATAATGGCCCTGGAGGTGGGCTCGTTGGGTCGGCGTGAGCTGTACCTACAGGTCATGACCTCTGACTTTTTGAGACCACTAGCCTTAAGGGATTGTCTGGACAGGGTTCTCAGGGAGGGATTAGCCCTCCTGAATTCCAAGAGAATTCCGGCCAAGTTCTGGGATCTTGCATGGAGGGCGTTCCATGGACGGCTCTATGTGAGGTTGACTTTAAAGTACTGGAGTCTTGAGGACAGGGGCTGCAGGCCTGGGTAGGGCACCCGATGAGGTCAGGATGTCCGCAGGGGGTGAGGCTGGCGGGGGGAGCCTCCTGGGCCTAGTGGAGAGTCGCATGGAAACTTTGGGCTTACTTGTCACAGGGGCTCCGGTGGACAAGCCGGATTTCCCTGCTAGACGTGGACAACCCCCCACTTTCGGATGTCCTCGTTCCGCTGCGGGGGGATCCCCCGGTCAGCAGGCCCAGACTGTCGGAACAGTTGGACAGTGCAGATGGGGTGGTGTTGAGTGGGTCTCCCGCCATGGCGGGTGTTGTGCGGGTTGGGGATGGTTGCTGTGGGACGCCATCCTCCGTGGGGAGGGGGAGGGAGTCCCACACTCTGCTCTGGGATTGGTGCGGGCCTTTGAGGGGCAGGCACCTGCAGGAGGTCCGCCGGGGCTGGGGGCGGATCCCGCCGCTTCCGGTTTGCCGGCGGGACAGGAGGTGGGCGGAGCTTCGTCTGCCGCAGCTCCTGCGGATGACGGGACGGTGATTTGGCAGGTGTGGGGTGAGTCGCCCATGGGGGCTTTGGACAGGGAGTGCCCTGCGATGGAGTTTATCCGTCAGTTGGAGGGCACCCAAGTAGAGGAGTGTATAGTGGTCGATTCTTGCGGGGCTCACGCTGAGGTTGGCGGGAGCTCCAAAATGGAATGGGCAGGCCTCCTGGGGAGTCAATTGGATGCCTTCTTTGGCTGTGGCCAGGAAGAGGCCCCCAGTCTACCAGTGAGGTTCGGGAAGTGGCGCCCCGGTTGCCAGGGTCGGGAGATATGAGTCAGACCATGGAGTCAGGAGTGGTCCCCCTGGCTGTCTCAAAGTATGGGGGTAACCCCGTGGTGTCGGCTCCTGTGGAACGCCTCTTGGGTGTGGAGGAGAAGGCAGCACTATTGGGTGCACTTAAAGCAGTGCGTTCTTTCGCGCAAGTGGTCGGTTCTAGTGTTTCTCTGGGCCCCCTGTATGGCCAGTTTGGCGCCCAGAATTTTAGGGCGCCGCCCTCCGCCCAGCTTACAGGGCCGGACGCCTGATCAAGGGGTACGGGGGGCCCGGAGAGAAGATGTAGGAATGTCTTGCAGCTTAAGTGGGAGGGTGAAGGGGCATGTCCCTCCAGGGGTCAGGTAGTGGGATGGATACTGGGTGCCGGTTTCCGGGTGGCGGATCTCTTTGCTGTCATCCATCCAACGGGATCCAAAGAATTCGACGTCAGTTTCCTCTCCGTCGTCTCGATGGAGAGGTTTCTGACTGTATACGAAATCCTGAGGAGGTCTGACCCCTGGAGGGGGTTCCGTGTGGTCCCCCTGTCCCCCGACAGGAGGAGGTGAAAAATATCACTGTCCTGGTTAGGAATGAGTCCCTCCCTCCAGAAGACATCATGACCTGGCTCGGGAGATTTGGCCAGCTGCAGATTCTGTTGTGGAAGTCCCTAGACGAGCGCGGGGTCTGGACTGGGGCTTGGCAGGCCAGGATCCGGCTCAGGTGCCAGGGCAATACAGTATCTCACGTCCCTGGTAGCGCCTTCATTGGCAGAGACTGGATCCTGGTCTTCTACCTGGGCCAGCACCGTCGCTGCTTTAAATGCGGAAGCCCGGCGCAGACTGCGCAGACTGCGTGACGCCCCGCTGCATCATGTGCAACGGGTTTGGGCACCCACAGGAGACTTGCAGGCTTATAGTCTGCAATCTCTGTGGGGTGCTGGGGCACCCTTTCAGCCGGTGCCCCAAAGCATTCAGGGACTTCCCCACAGAGGGGGTTGAACCTAGCCAACCCCGGGCACCATCTCGGGACCCCGGGCCCGGGTCGATGGTTGGGGGGGACTCAGGGGCAGGGGGAGCGGCGGGGCCAGGTGATCAGCTGCCCCAAAGGGTGAGGTCCGGGAGGGGGAGAAAGGAGGAGTAAGGGAATAGTGTGGCTGGTAAGAAGGTTGATGGAACATCTAGGTCCTTGGGGGCAGTTCCCAAGGAGAAAAGGAAAGAGCCCGATAAGTCATCTGTGGGTAGGAAGGCCTCTACCAAACAGCCGATTGCCGGGCCCAAAGAGAGACCTCCTAGAATGGCTTCTCTCCCAGATCCCACCCCTTGTCCCCCTCCCGCTGTTCCTTCTCCATCCCCCTCCCCTTCCCCTCTCTCCCCTCCCCTTCCCTCCCCCCTTCCCCTTTTGTCCCCCTCCTCTGCCCCCCTCCCATCCCCCCCTACCCTGGTATCTCCACGTCCTTCTTCCTGTTCTCGTCTCCCTGTTGTACCGGTGGCGGTCGCCGGTGAAATGGATATTTTGATGATAGGCAACTCCTATCCTCATATTGATTAGTGGTTCCAAATTAATAACTACTGCAGTAGGGAACAGACACAAAAGATACGCTCAGCATCTTTCCAAATAACCGTTCTCCTTTATTATGACGCATTTGAAGGCTTTTATACACATGATTACGTAGGTATCACATTAATATTACAATTGTATGTTTATGGTAACAAGGGGCGTTACATAGGCAGGCTTATTCTAATCAGAACTCGAAAGAATGCAAAACATGT
Source organism: Lithobates pipiens (assembly GCF_037356315.1). NCBI lineage: Eukaryota > Metazoa > Chordata > Amphibia > Anura > Ranidae > Lithobates > Lithobates pipiens. Next base: position 551,044,344 of record NW_027507718.1, read on the forward strand.
ACTGAAAAGATTATTGGTGCCGTGTGCACAGTGAGGGCATTGTGCAATACATATAAAATAGAATACAATTATATACAGAACCTACAAATTTCCATTACAGTCTCCTCTCTTTTGATCAATATTTTGATCACTAACCATACCTGCTCTCACCTTTAACCTGGAACCTCCACACGCTTAGGTGGAGGTAGTCCTGGCCAAAGAGGCAAAAACTGTGGAGAAAATAATAGCTGAGCAGCTTTTTTCATTACAAAACGACTTTTCACTGTGAAAAACAAATGATTGATAAGACATATTTACAGAGTACTGGCTGTACACTCCTGTGGCCAGAATGGCCTTCTAGCTTAATTGCTGGTATGCTGACTTATCAGCACATGTAAACACAGACAATTCTACATAAAATGGAAAAGGTACAAAAGACAAATATGACTTCAAAATGGCTAAACTACTTTTCAAATATATGTATCCCTCACAATTAAAGTAATTGAATCAAAAAGTACCCTAGAATGTTATAGCAAGAGGGAAACAAATCAAACACAGAGATTTCTTTCATTTAGTCATTTTTGCAGTGTCTGGTGTGGATCCAGGTGACTTTCCCTTCAAGTTTTGCAAAACTGTACATGAAATAGATGCTGTATTGAGTCTCCAAACATTTCCTTATATATAAATGTCTCTTAACAATCCACATGTCACCTGGCTTTAGTTTTAGATCCTTCCAAACTTTTAGGATCTGGAATTGGGGAGAAAACACATAAATGAGTTTGTCAAAAACCTTAAAAAATCAGCAACATTCTCTGGGAGATCCGAATGGAGGACTTCAGCTGCTGAGACAAAATATAAGCAAGTGAGCAACACACACCCAAACCAATTCCCATAGGGAGAGAGTCCAACATCCCCCTACGGGCTTGATAAAATATAATAAAACATTCAGGCAAAAGTTTTCTAGTTTCTTACTCTACTTTGTCTGCTACATTGTAGACAGTAGGGGGTGTAAAAATAAAACCTCAAAACTTCTAGTAAGGACTCTCCTATAAAAATGATTTCCTCTGTTACTCTCTGTAGATTCTGCACTCTGTACTTACAAACTACTTCTGATAACACTTTTTTACTGTGGCCTTTGCAGTAGCATTTGCCACTGGACATCCATAAAACATGTCCATACAAACAAAATACATACTCGTAAGATCCTGACTCGGGCATCTGGATATATCTTTTTGTTATCTCTGGAAGGGATGTTTAGCTTTTGGTAACACCTTTGGTAACAGGTAAAACAAGAAGTGGTATGTTATAAAAACAACTGTGGAGAACCCTGGCTCTATCCCACGCTCATTTACTAAGGCAGCCATAACTACTTGTGACTGATGACACGGTCCACGTGTCAAGCTGAAGGGAAAAGAGTGTCTGGCAAACATAAATGATCACCTTTTCCAAAGTCTTGTTTTGTAAGAAGTTGCCCTCTGTGGACCACTTGTGCTTCTCGTTCTGGGGTCCTTAAAGTTGAATTATTAATCCCAGCTATACTGGGCCAGAACTAGGGTGGAATCTGTGAGTTGCACAGACCCAGCAAGTGTCCGGGGCTGTAAATGCAGCATCCTAAGAGTCGCCTGGTCTGCTTCCATAGGTGAGTTTTACTGTTAGTATGGCTACCTCAGCAAGAACCTGGAAGGCTGAAAACAGCCGATCGAATTAACTTGGCATGCTTGATTGGTTTACCTGCCGAAGTAAAAACAAACTTCTGGCCCTTCAAATTTAACCAAAAGCTCTCTATATCTTGACTATCTATATAAATATATACTCTTTTTTATAGCTCACAGGCTTTTCTAAAACATGGAGCTCTGCTTCTTGAGATGGGGGAAAAAGGATCCAATGACTCTGAATACAGGAAATCCTTCTGGGTGATAAACTTCATCCTCAGTATAAAACCAGGAATAACACTACAAAAAAGTAAATACTCGGGTCTTCAGGGAGTGTGTCCTGCACTGGGCTCACAGCAGCTGATTCCTATGTCATCAATTTAACACATGTGCTTTTTCTTTGTCTCCAGCCTCCTCCAATAGAGGCAATAAGGTGGCTGGATCCAAATGTACACATTTTTCATTGTTAGATTTGTACATAAACACACAAAACAAATTCATATTTTGAACCTTTCATTAGACAAAGACTTAGCTATATATTTGCTGTGCAGAATGTCGGACTATTAAAAATTAAATATTCAACCAAAATAATATCTGTAACTTTGTCTAATAGCAACTTTCCATAAAGTTACAGCTCTGATATATCGTGGTGAACCCTTCATTACTGGGTCCAGCTTGCATAAATATAACAATGGCTTGTTTTCTATCATGCTGTTTGTGTAAGAACTCCAGTTTCATGTTTCAAAAAGACAACTTTTTCCTAGCAATATTATAATAAATGATAAGAATACCCTGCAGTGCTGCAGAGATGTCCATAAATCCAAAATATTCTTCTACTTATACCCACTGCACTTACAAGGGAAAGGGGCACATCATTTCACAATCCACACATTCTGCTTTGGATTTCAAAAATAAAAATACATAAAAACAAAAGGACCAACCATATGTATGACGGACCAGAAAGCACTCGGCCATCAAAAACTATAAACCAACTGGCTGCAGGCAGCATCTATCCTAACAGGATGTATGGACTTGATGTGATGGGTCTGTTATATTTACATGTTATTATTACTCTCACATCATGGACCGCACATTAAGTTATTATCAGACTTTAAGATTTAATTTCTGTAGAAAAACTTCCTTATGTATCCCATCCATCTTGGCTTTGTTAAACATTATTGCAGCTGTATTCAAATTAACAACCTCATCTTAATTTTTTCTCTTTCCACTCAATAAATATAAAATCTTAATCTTAATCTAAACTAATTAAATTTTTACCAATTTCCCCATTAACCTGGATTTCATTTCCAACCAAAGGTTGTCTAAACCAGTTTCAATATATCTATATTTATTAATAAAATTGTTAAACTCATATTAGAAATTAATACTCATATGATCATTTCAATATCACACACTAATATATATGCACAGATAAATGTCCTTAAAGGGGGACATATTACTTAATTTTACTCAATTTCTCTCTCTTTTTTTTTTTAATGCACTGTTTCCACTATCAAAAGATATTCAATTAGTGTAAGACATGGTTAAATGTAACCTTGATTTTACCATGTTTGGAAAACAGATTCAAAAATAATTGTGATCACATTGTTTATCATTAGACTCGTTAACCCGGCACATTTTGTTATAAATGTTTTGTCTAAAAAACTGAAATTGGCATGGTGTCCTCCCAGCTTATCACCAACTCTCATCCCAGCTACATTCTTTGAGGAGAGCACAAAGGTGGGGGTCACATCTGCGTACATGACACAAGCGAGCGAACTAAAGGTTCCAGCATTCACAAACATACTCAAATATATCTCTAAAATTGCTTACATTATTCCCATTTGTACACAACACATGCATATCATTCTCTCACTTTCTTTTAACGCTCTTTAATACTTCCTTGCTTAAACTTCTGCTTTCTTTATTTTGTTCTGATATCCTTTGCATCCAATGTATTGTAATTCCATACTTCACATACTGTACCTTCTATGATCAGACGGGCAGCCATAGTGCTCATCCCATCTTCCCTCTCTGACAACATACAAAGCATTCTGTTTTAACTCTCATTACTGTTTCTTGACTTTACTAGTTGTTGTGTCTGACCCCAAATTCATCCCACAACTTAACATCAAAAAGTCCCTTTCTGTCTAGTGTTAATGTCACTCTTGATCCATCCTGCTCACATAAATAGCTGTTTCTCTAGCTGTATACTCTGCATGATTCTTAGTCCCTGTGGACTTTGGTGGTAACCCAGTTACCCATTGTGGATCCCTGTCCACTTTAACCATTAATCTAGGGGCTCAGTATAGGCGGAACCGCACCTTCGGTTCATATATAGCGCTCCTCTTGCGCTGGGCATTTTTGAGGGTCTCTTACCCTTCATTCCCTTACTTAATTTAATGCCCATAATGACTGGCCAGTCTTCTCTACGTGTGCCTATACCCTTTTGCCTCTAAACTACTTTATGTAGCAGATGTACTACATTATACTCTGTGAACAGCACTATTCTTCTCTTTCTCTATAACACTCTGATGGACAGTAGACAGTGACAACATAACATATAACCACTAATCAATACAGTTCGATTAAGGGGAGTAAAATAGGTACCCTTTGTCCCGAAAATGCCTTACCGATCAAGGAAGTCTGATAACCCAAATGTAAGCAAAAGGCTTACCTCAGCCGGCTGATTATCAGAAATTCCCGGATCGTCTCAAGCTCCTCGTTTCGGATACTCAGGGTCACCTGATAACCCCTGCTGGGCTGGCTTCGCCACCTGAAATGGATATTTTGATGATAGGCAACTCCTATCCTCATATTGATTAGTGGTTCCAAATTAATAACTACTGCAGTAGGGAACAGACACAAAAGATACGCTCAGCATCTTTCCAAATAACCGTTCTCCTTTATTATGACGCATTTGAAGGCTTTTATACACATGATTACGTAGGTATCACATTAATATTACAATTGTACGTTTATGGTAACAAGGGGCGTTACATAGGCAGGCTTATTCTAATCAGAACTCGAAAGAATGCAAAACATGTACTGAAAAGATTATTGGTGCCGTGTGCACAGTGAGGGCATTGTGCAATACATATAAAATAGAATACAATTATATACAGAACCTACAAATTTCCATTACACCGGGCAGGAGATGATGGAGGAACAGGGGGCTGCCGAGACCCCCCAGAAGCACCTTGCGTCTAGCGGGCATTCTGAGGAGGAGGGTGGTGAGCCTCCTGGGCCTGGGCAGTGGGAGAGGGTAAGGAAAAAAGCGGTCAGAAAAAGAAAACGGAAGGTGCCTGCGCCTGAGGAAGACGTAGGCCCTTGCCCCAGTGAGGATGGGTGTGTTGACCGGCCTCTTATCCTGCTGGGCAATCGTTTTGAGGGCCTACCCTCTGACTCAGAGGACGAGGGGGCCTGCAAGTAATGTAAGCAGAAGGGAATGTAAGCCAATCACTAAGGATGAGGGTACCCGCGCCAATACGCCTTGCGACGATTAATGTTGCAAGTGTGCTTTCTACGGTGGCTCGTTTTGCAGCCTTTGATTTTTTTCAGCCGGATTGATGCTGACATTTTGTTTTTGCAAGAGACCTGGCTGGCATCTGTGGCAGGGATGCATCTAGCAAAGAGAGAGTGGAGATGTGGGCCCTCTCTCTGGTCTCTTGCGGCTGAGCCCTGTAGTGGTGTTGCGGTCCTTTTTAAGACTGGTTCGGTGGCCTGCCGACGAGTGATTGAGGATGAGGTTGGTAGGTGTCTAGTGGTGGATGCTGACGTGAGGGGAGAATTCTTCCGTTTAATTAATTTTTATGGCCCTCAATCTCAGAGGGGGAGGAAGGACCTTCTTACGGCAGTGAAACCTTACCTGTTTACATCCCAGAAGGTGGTCTTTGGTGGTGACTTCAACATGGTCACCAGATCCAAGGACCGGGCAGGAACCTCTGGCCCCCTGGGATATGACAGTATCTTTTTGAATAGGATAGTGAGGGACGCCGGGTTGGTGGATGTGCACGTTCGTCATCTCCCCAACCACACGGGTTTCACCTATGCCAGAGGTAGCAGTAAGAGTAGGATGGACAGGTTTTTTTTGAAGGGGGACTCTTCCTTCACGGCCCCTGTGCTGTGTGCGGTTGAGTTCTCCGATCACTGTATGGTGTCTGTTACCTTGAATGTGGCCGATACTCCTCAGAAGGGTCGGGGCTTGTGGCGCCTAAATGGGTCGCTGCTCGAGGACCCTGAAATGAGGGAGACTTTCGAGACCTTTTTTTTGGAACAAGCCACGCTCCTTTAGGGCGGCTGCTCCCATCAGGAATGGTGGGAAGTGGTAAAGAAGAGGTCTGAGGGCTTCTTCCGAGAGGTCTCGAGGCACCGGGCTTTCTCAAAATACCTGGCCTACCAGAGGCTGCGGAGGCAATTAGATCACCTCATCTCCTCTGGGGGCACTCAGGAACAGATCTCTGCTCTGAAGCTTCAGATGAAGGAGTGTCAGTACGACCGTCTCACCTCCCTGGTCCTTGAGAGGGATTCCAGGAAGTTTGTCTCCCCGGATCCTTACAAGAGCTGCGGCGATGCGGTGAGCGAGAAGGTCGTACATGGCCTGAGGGATTCCTCGGGGTCCTTGGTGCGGTCCAAGGCAGGGATCCTGGGCATCATCAGTGCCCACTTTTCCGACATCCTGAAGAAGAAGCCTTTAGACCTTGAGAGAGCCAGGGCGTTCCTTGACGGGACACCACTGGAGGCAGTGTCTGACCTTCTGGTCTCCTTGACAGATGGGATCTCAACGGAAGAGGTTGAGCAAGCCATCGACTCTTTGTCACCAAAGAAATCACCGGGGCCTGATGGGCTCACGGCGGAGTTCTATAAAACCTTTAAGAGCCTTTTGGCTCCTCTTTTGAGGGAGGTGTTCAATGAGTGTTTGGCATCTGGTTTGCTTCCTCCCTCAATGAGAAGGTCTGCCCTGATCCTCTTGTCAAAGGGGAAAGATTCGTCCAGGGTAGAGAATTGGCGTCCTATTGCCCTTCTCTCCACGGATAGGAAGATTCTGGCGAAGATATTGTTTGTACGTATGTCTGCTGTCGTGGACAAGTTACTTTCCACCTCCCAGCACTGTGAAGTTCCAGGCCGTAGCACCTTTAGTGCTGTCCTGAACGTCCGGTAGGCTGTGGAAAGGTGCAGGGCAACGGGTGATGGTCGGTATCTGCTGGCACTAGATCAGGCGAAAGCTTTTGATAGGGTAAGCCATGAGTACCTCTGGCTTCTCCTGGGTAAGTACGGTCTGCCAGCTAAATTCATCGATTGGCTGACAGTATTGTATAGGGGGGCTGAGAGCTTCCCCCTTGTCAATGGTTGGGTGGGCTCCGCCTTTCCGGGGACTCTGGTGTAAGGCAGGTTGCCCGTTGAGCCCCCTATTCTACGTCTTCGCGGTAGATCCCTTTGTGAGGAGGCTTGACCGCGGGCGTTTGAGGGGGGTTCCGGTAGAGCCCTGTGGGGGCCCAGAGCCATCGGTGAGGGTGGTGGCCTATGCGGACGATGTCTCGTGGTAGTGTCTAGCCGAGGAAGTGGAAGCACAGATTGGGGGCTACTCCGAGGAATCAGGTTCGTTAGTCAACTGGGACAAGAGTGAGGTTCTCTGGATGGGGAAGGAAGGTGAGCAGTTTGCCCTTCCGGACGTTTTCCCCCAGCCCCAAACAGAGATAAAGATCTTAGGCATCCTTTTTGGCCTAGGCGACTATCCCAAGCAAAACTGGGAGCGCAGGCTTTCAGGTGCTACCCAGAAAGTGAAGGCCTGGAAGGGCTGGAAGCTGTCGTTGAGGGAAACGGTAAGCCTGATCAAGACCTATCTGCTGCCTGAATTTCTCTATGTCAGCTACGTTTGTCTTCTGCCGGAATCGCTCTATACACGGATCTACAGCCTGTTCTTCCTACTACTGTGAGGAAACAGGCTGAACCTCATCAAAAAGGAGGTTACGTACCTTCGGAGAAGGCAGGGTGGGTTGGACATGATCAACCCAGTGGTGTTTTTCACCACTGTATTTGTGAAATTCAATCTACAGTCTATCTTTGTGGACACGCCTTCTCTGTGGGAACGTTCGTGTAAGGGCTGGCTCTTGCTTTTCCTTAGTAGCTGGGAGGGAGGGGGTCGCCCTGGTGATCTTCGTAGATCCCATGGGTACCTCCCGTCCTATGTCCCGACTGCTCTGAAGGTACTAAAGAAGTGGAGGATAACTGCTCTAGAGGTGGGCTCTATTGGTCGGCGTGAGCTGTACCTTAGGGTCATGTCCTCTGACTTTTTGAGACCACTGGTCTTAATGGATTGCCCAGACAGGGTTCTCATGGAGGGACTAGCCCTTCTGAATTCCATGAGAATTCCTCTCAAGTTCTGGGATCTTGCGTGGAGAGTGTTCCATGGACGCCTCTACGTATGATCCAACTTGAAATATCGGAGCTTAGGAGACAGAGGGTGTCCCCGTCCAGAGTGTGGAGGGACATTAGAGACCATGGACCACTTTTTGGTCGAATGTCCCTTTAACGTGGAGGTTCTGGCGGGGCTTGGGGTGGCCGTCGGCTATCCCCGCCTCCAGGCCCTGTCGGCTTCTGAGCGAGTATATGGTAACTTCAGGGTGCGAAGGGGCTTTGAGTTATCACTTTATCTAGTTAGTACAGTTTGTCTTTACTTCACCTGGCATGAAAGGTGTTTAGTGTCCACTAGGGGCAAAGTCCTGTCCGTGCATGAGGTGGTGGGAGATATTTTTCGGGAAGTGGAGAAGGTAAGGTGTCTGGAAAGGGAGAGGATTGGGGAAGAAAGGAGTGCCAGGTTGTGGAGGGATTTTTCCTTCCGGCCTTCTTAATAAATCCCACAGTCCTTTCTCTTTCGGTGGTGGTGTCTTTCTATCCTTTCACCCTCCCCCCCGTAGTTTTTTTTGAGTTTCTCTTTTTTTTCGACGAACAGGTACGGGCATGCTTCACTCTTTACATTCCCGTCTGTATCTTGTGTGTAGTGTGATTAGATGGATGAGTTGTATATTTTAAAACTAAAGTTTAGTGGATAAGTTGTACCATAAAGAAACCCGATGATCTTACAGTAATGCGGCTAGTCGCTGCGGAGACTGCTGGAGGGTTGAGGAGACATACGGTTGTTTGATATGTTATTTTCTCTCACCATATGTATGTTGCTATGGTATCATTTCTAAGAAAGTCTTTGTATATTTGGAAGAAGTTCTATTAATAAAAAATATCCACCTATATAGCTAGCTATCTTGCTCTTTTTAAATAGAGCTTGCAGTCAGTTGTAGGAGATTGTGCATGCTGTCTGCATGCCCTGACCACAGTATATACCGTTATATCCACCTATATAGCTAGCTATATTGCTCTTTTTAAAAAGAGCTTGCAGTAAGTTGTAGGAGATTGTGCGTGCTGTCTGCGTGCCCTGACCACAGCATACACCGCTATATCCACCTACATAGCTCTTCTCTAATTGAGCCATCTGCCATCTGCAGGAGTTAGTGGGTGTTGTGTGTGCCTCCAGCACAATATACTCTACCCAATTGCTGGTTTTCCCATCAGGCCAGCAAGGAGAGGCAGACAGGCGTGAGCCGATAAAAGAGGGCAAGCAGCTTCTGTGTCTAGAGACAACAGTGCTGGTCGTGGATGTGGTGCATCGTCATCATCAGCATGTGGCCATGGAACACGCTTGTCCTTCTTTTCGGCAGCTGGACATGTTGAGCCGCAACACGCCGAAGACTTGGTAGAGTGGATAACCAAGCCCTCTTCATCCTCCTCATCCTCTCTCACCCAGGCTCAGGGTACTAGCAAAGCAGCTGCCAATGCATCGTATTCCCTCCTCTCAATGTCATCATCAGTGACTCCTTCCCTAGACCCCCCACGTCCTCCTGAGGAGTACCTGAATTCTTTGAGCACAGTGTTGTACATGCATGCCCCAGGAGGATGCCCAGTGTATTGTAGGCTCTGATGATGATACTCAGCTAGAGGAAGGCAGTAGCGTGAGTGCAGAGAGAGGGGATGCTCAAGAAGGACAGCAATCTGGCAGTCATGTTCCACAAGCTGCAGCATACTGCCAGGTTTGCTCCAGCGATGAAGAGGGAGAGGATGATGAGGGCACTGACTCCACATGGGTACCTGGTAGGAGAGAGGAGGAGGAGGAGGCACATGTCTAACGAGGCAGGATGCCCTCCGGGGGCCAGCTTAGGGGCAGCACACCGACTGAATCACACCACAGAGCTCCGCCTGTGCAGGGCGCTGCCTCTGCACGTTATTCTAAAAGTTTTTTGGTGTGGGCCTTTTTTGAGATGAGTGCATCAGATCGCACCACTGCTATTTGCAACATATGTCTCAAGCGTATCTCGCGTGGCCAAAACATCAGCCGCTTGGGCACCACACGCTTGACCAGACATATGTTGACCTGCCGTGCAGCTCGTTGAAAAGCGTATCTCAAAGACCCACACCAAAGAACAAAGCAGACCTCTCCTTGCTCCTCATCAGCTGGGATCTCCAACCCCACTAGACCTTCAGTCCTCTCTGAAACCTGCTCTGAGAGGAATGAAGGTGTAGAATTAGGTGTGTCACAGCCAAGTGCTTCCGGGCACTCTGCTAGCAGTACACCCACGTCCGATTATAGCAGGCAAATGTCCCTGCCCCAGCTACTGGACCGTAGAAAGAAGTTCACTCCCAGCCATCCACATGCCCAGCGGTTGAATGCTAGCTTGGCTAAATTGCTAGCACTTCAACTGCTGCCTTTTCAGTTGGTAGACTCGGCCCCCTTTCCGTGAGTTTGTACAATGTGCGGTTCCTCAGTGGCAGGTCCCCAAACACCACTTTTTCTCATGGAAGGCGATTCCGGCTCTCTACCGGCATGCGGAAGGCAATGTCCTTGCCTCGCTGGACAGGGCGGTCAGCGGTAAGGTGCATATTACCGCTGACTCATGGTCCAGCAGGCATGGGCAGGGACGTTACCTGTCTTTCACGGCCCATTGGGTCACTCTTCTGGCAGCTGGGAAGGATGCAGGACAAGGTGCAGTAGTGTTGGAGGTTGTTCCGCCACCACGCCTCCAAAATGCTACTATTGGTTGTGACACACCTCTCTCCTCCCCCCCTCCTCTTCTTCTTCCTCCATGGCCTCTTCCAGTGCTCTGTCCTCAGAACCAGCTGTGCCCCGTGGGCGTTCCAGGGGCTACGCAAGTACGCAGGCAAAACGATGCCATGCCGTGCTTGCGCTGGTTTGTTTGGGGGACAGGAGCCACACTGGGGCAGATGTTTTGTTAGCTCTGCAGGGGCAGGCCGAGAGGTGGTTGACGCCATGCCAGCTTAAGCCAGGAATGGTGGAATGCGACAATGGCACCAACCTCCTCTACGCCCTCTGACAGGGACAACTGACCCATGTGCCCTGTGTGGCTCATGTCCTTAACCTGGTGGTGCAGCGGTTCTTGGGCAAGTACCCGGGCTTACAGGATGTCCTGAAGCAGGCCAGGAAAGTCTGTGTGCATTTCCGCCAATCATTTAATGCCTGTGCTCGGCTGGCTGAGCTCCAAAAGGAGTTGAACTTGCCCAAAAACCGCCTTATATGTGACATGCCCACCAGGTGGAACTCAACGTTGTCCATGCTGCAGCTGCTGCACACGAAGCAGAGGGCCATCAATGAGTACCTGTGCGACTACGGCACCAGGACAGGGTCAGGGGAGCTTGTTTTTTTCTCACCACACCAGTGGGGCATGATCAGGGATGCATGCACTGTCCTGTCACCGTTTGAGGAAGCCACAAGGATGGTGAGCAGTGACAGTGCATGCATCAGTGACACTGTACCTCTTGTCCACCTCTTGGAGCATACGCTGCGTGGAATAATGGACAGGGCACTTGAGGCAGAACAGAAGCAGGAAGAGGAGGACTTCCTTGCCTCTCAAGGCCCCATTTATCCAGACAGTGTTCCTGATGTGCCACCCATCACACAGGAAGAGGATGAGGAGGAGGAGGATGATGATTGTGTCAGCATGGAGGTGGAGGCTGGCACTCAGCATCAGCAGCAGCAGTCTTGTAGGGATGATTTACAGTCCCAAGAAACCCGCGGACTTGTACGTGGCTGGGAGGAGGTAGCTGCGGATCATATTGACCTTAGTGACCCAGAGGACTCCGGACCGAATGCCTCAGCTAACCTACGCTGCATGGCCTCCCTGATCCTGCAAAGCCTGCGGATGGATCATCGCATTCTTCGGATCAAGGAGAGGGACCATGACTGGCTGGCCACTCTCCTTGATCCACGGTACAAGGTTAAGGTTGCTGACCTTATCTTGCCGTTGAAATGGATATTTTGATGATAGGAAACTCCTATCCTCATATTGATTAGTGGTTCCAAATTAATAACTACTGCAGTAGGGAACAGACACAAAAGATACGCTCAGCACCTTTCCAAATAACCGTTCTCCTTTATTATGACGCATTTGAAGGCTTTTATACACATGATTACGTAGGTATCACATTAATATTACAATTGTACGTTTATGGTAACAAGGGGCGTTACATAGGCAGGCTAATTCTAATCTGGACTTGAAAGAATGCAAAACATGTACTGAAAACATTGTTAGTGCCCTGTGCACAGTGAGGGCATCGTGCAATACATATAAAATAGAATACAATTATATACAGAACCTACAAATTTCCATTACAGTCTCCTCTCTTTTGATCAATATTTTGATCACTAACCATACCTGCTATCACCTTTAACCTGGAACCTCCACACGCTTAGGTGGAGGTAATCCTGGCCAAAGAGGCAAAAACTCCATTGTGGAGAAAATAATAGCTGAGCAGCTTTTTTCATTTTTTCCAAAAACAAAGACATATTTACAGAGTACTGGCTGTACACTCCTGTTGCCAGAATGGCCTTCTAGCTTAATTGTTGGTATGCTGACTTATCAGCGTATGTAAACACAGACAATTCTACATAAAATGAAAGAGGTACAAAAGACAAATATGACTTCAACATGGCTAAACTACTTTTCAAATATATATATCACTTACAATTAAAGTAATTGAATCAAAAAGTACCCTAGACTGTTATCGCAAGAGGGAAACAAATCAAACACGGAGATTTCTTTCATTTAGTCATTTTTGCAGTGTCTGGTGTGGATCCAGGTGACTTTTCTTTCAAGTTTTGCAAAACTGTACATGAAATAGATGCTGTATTGAGTCTACAAACATTCCCTTATATATAAATGTCTCTTAACAATCCACAAATCACCTGGCTTTAGTTTTAGATCCTTCCAAACTTTTAGGATCTGAAATTGGGGAGAAAACACATAAATGAGTTTGTCAAAAACCTTAAAAGATTAGCAACATTCGCTGTGAGATCCAAATGGAGGACTTCAGCTGCTGAGACAAAATATAAGCAAGTGAGTAACACACTCCCAAACCAAATCCCATAGGGAAAGAGTCCAACATCCCCCTACGGGCTTGATAAAATATAATAAAACATTCAGGCAAAAGTTTTCTAGTTTCTTACTCTACTTTGTCCGCTACATTGTAGACAGCAGGGGGTGTAAAAAATAAAACCTCAAAACTTCTAGTAAGGACTCTCCTATAAAAATGATTTCCTCTGTTACTCTCTGTAGATTCTGCACTCTGTACTTACAAACTACTTCTGATAACACTTTTTTTTACTGTGGCCTTTGCAGTAGCATTTGCCACTGGACATCCAGAAAACATGTCCATACAAACAAAATGCATACTCGTAAGATCCTGACTTGGGCATCTGGATATATCTTTTTGCTATCTCTGGAAGGGATGTTCAGCTTTTGGTAACACTTTGGTAACAGGTAAAACAAGAAGTGGTATGTTATAAAAACAACTGTGGCGAACCCTGGCTCTATCCCACGCTCATTTACTAAGGCAGCCATAACTGCTTGTGACTGATGACACGGTCCATGTGTCAAGCTGGACGGAAAAGAGTGTCTGGCAGACATAAATGGTCACCTTTTCCAAAGTCTTGTTTCATAAGAAGTTGCCCTCTGTGGACCACTTGTGCTTCTCGTTCTGGGGTCCTTAAAGTTGAATTATTAATCCCAGCTATACTGGGCCAGAACTAGGGTGGAATCTGTGAGTTGCACAGACCCAGCAAGTGTCCGGGGCTGTAAATGCAGCATCCTTAGAGTCGCCTGGTCTGCTTCCATATGTGAGTTTTACTGTTAGTATGGCTACCTCAGCAAGAACCTGGAAGGCTGAAAACAGCCAATCAAATTAACTTAGTGTGCTTGATTGGTTTACCTGCCGAAGTAAAAACAAACTCCTGGCCCTTCAAATGGAACCAAAAGCTCTCTATATCTTGACTATCTATATAAATATACACTCTTTTTATAGCTCACAGGCTTTTCTAAAACATGGAGCTCTGCTTCTGGAGCTGGGGAAAAAAGAATCCAATGACTCTGAATACAGGAAATCCTTCTGGGTGATAAACTTCATCCTTGGTATAAAACCAGGAATAAAACTACAAAAAAGTAAATACTCAGGTCTCCAGGGAGTGTGTCCTGCACTGGGCTCACAGCAGCTGATTCCCACGTCATCAATTTAACACATGTGTTTTTTCTTTGTCTCCGGCCTCCTCCAATAGAGGCAATAAGATGGCTGGATTCAAATGTACACATTTTTCATTGTTAGATTTGTACATAAACACACAAAACAAATTCATATTTTGAACCTTTCATTAGACAAACACTTAGCTATATATTTGCTGTGCAAAATGTCGGACTATTAAAAATTAAATATTCAACCATAATAATATCTGTATCTTTGTCTAATAGCAACTTTGCATAAAGCTACAGCTCTGATACATCGGGGTGAACCCTTCATTACTGGGTCCAGCTTGCATAAATATAACAATGGCTTGTTTTCTATCATGCTGTTTGTGTAGGAACACCAGTTTCATGTTTCAAAAAGACAACTTTTTCCTGGCAATATTATAATAAATGATAACAATACCCTGTGGTCATGCAGAGATGTCCATAAATCCAAAATATTCTACTTATACCCACTGCACTTACAAGGAAAAGGGGCACACCATTTCACAATCCACACATTCTGCTTTGGATTTCAAAAATAAAAATACATAAAAACAAAAGGACCAACAATATGTATGACGGACCAGAAAGCACTTGGCCATCAAAAACTATAAAACAACTGGCTGCAGGCAGCAGCTATCCTAACAGGGTGTATGGACTTGATGTGATGGGTCTGTTATATTTAAATGTTATTATTACTCTCACATCATGGACCGCACATTAAGTTATTATCAGACTTTAAGATTTAATTTCTGTAGAAAAACTTCCTTATGTATCCCATCCATCTTGGCTTTGTTAAACATTATTGCAGCTGTATTCAAATTAACAACCTCATCTTAATCTTTTTTTTCTTTCCACTCAATAAATGTAAAATTACAAAAATTGTTGTCTTAATCTAAATGAATTCAATTTTTACCAATTTCCCCTTTAACCTGAATTTCATTTACAACCAAAGGTTGTCTAAACCAGTTTCAATATATCTATATTTTTAATTAATAAAATTGTTAAACTCATATTAGAAATTAATACTCATATGATAATTTCAATATCACACACTAATATAATTGCACAGATAAATGTCCTTAAAGGGGGACATATTACTTAATTTTACTTAATTTCTCTCTTTTTTTTTTTAATGCACTGTTTCCACTATCACAGGATATTAAATTTGTGTAAAACACGGTTAATTTGTAACCTTCATTTTACCATGTTTGGAAAACAGATTCAAAAATAATTGTGATCACATTGTTTATCATTAGATTCGTTAACCGGGCACATTATGTTATAAATGTTTTGTCTAAAAAACTGAAATTGGCATTGTATCCTTCCAGCTTATCACCAAACTCTCATCGCAGCTACATTCTTTCAGGAGAGCACAAAGGAGGGGGGTCACATCTGTGTACATGACACAAGTGATAGAACTAAAGGTTCCAGCATTCACAAACATACTCAAATATATCTCTAAAATCGCTTACGTTATTCCCATTTGTACACAACACATGCCTATCATTCTCTCACTTTCTTTTAACGCTTTTTAATACTTCCTTGCTTAAATTTCTGCTTTCTTTATTTTGTTCTGATATCCTTTGCATCCAATGTATTGTAATACCATACTTCACTTACTCTACCTTCTATGATAAGACGGGCAACCATAGTGCTCATCCCATCTTCCTTCTCTGACAACATATAAAGGATTCTGTTTTAACTCTCATTTCTCTGTTTCTTGACTTTACTAGTTGTAGTGCCTGACCCCAAATTCATCCCACAACTTAACATCAAAAAGTCTCTTTCTCTCTAGTGTTAATGTCACTCTTGATCCATCCTGCTCACATAAATAGCTGTTTCTCTAGCTGTATACTCTGCATGATTCTTTGTCCCTGTAGACTTTGGTGTTAACCCAGTTACCCTTTGTGGATCCCTGTCCACTTTAACCATTAATCTAGGGGCTCAGTATAGGCGGAACCGCACCTTCGGTTTATATATAGCGCTCCTCTTGCGCTGGGCATTTTTGAGGGTCTCTTACCCATCATTCCCTTACTTAATTTAATGCCCATAATGACTGGCCAGTCTTCTCTATGCGTGCCTATACCCTTTTGCCTCTAAACTACTTTATCTAGCAGATGTACTACATATACCTGTGAACAGCACTATTCTTCCCTTTCTCTATAACATTCCGATGGACAGTAGACAGTGACAACATAACATATAACCACTAATCAATACAGTTCGATTAAGGGGAGTAAAATAGGTACCCTTTGTCCCGAAAATGCCTTACCGATCAAGGAAGTCTGATAACTCAAATGTAAGCAAAAGGCTTACCTCAGCCGGCTGATTATCAGAAATTCCCGGATCGTCTCAAGCTCCTCGTTTCGGATATTCAGGGTCACCTGATAACCCCTGCTGGGCTGGTTCGCCACCTGAAATGGATATTTTGATGATAGGCAACTCCTATCCTCATATTGATTAGTGGTTCCAAATTAATAACTACTGCAGTAGGGAACAGACACAAAAGATACGCTCAGCATCTTTCCAAATAACCGTTCTCCTTTATTATGACACATTTGAAGGTTTTTATACACATGATTACGTAAGTATCACATTAATATTACAATTGTACATTTATGGTAACAAGGGGCGTTACATAGGCAGGCTAATTCTAATCAGAACTCGAAAGAATGCAAAACATGTACTGAAAACATTATTAGTGCCGTGTGCACAGTGAGGGCATTGTGCAATACATATAAAATAGAATAGAATTATATACAGAACCTACAAATTTCCATTACACTTGGATTTTGCAAAAGCGTTCGATACAGTTCCGCACACACGGCTCATGTGTAAGGTAAAGTCTGCAGGTTTGGAAATATCAGTTTGTAAATGGATAGAAAACTGGCTAAAAGACTTCAGCATTCAGAGAGTAGTGGTTAATGATTCTTACTCTGAATGGTCTAAGGTTATCAGTGGTGTACCCCAAGGTTCAGTGCTGGGACCCTTACCTTTTAATATCTTTATACATTATATTGGGTCTGGGATCAAAAGTAACATTTCCATCCCTTTAGACCCGAGGCATTACTTGCTGGGCCTGCCTGTTGCGACGCTATCAAAAAGCGCTAAGAAGCTGACAGCATATGTCCTCCTAGCTGCCAAGAGAGTGATCCCTACTCTTTGGTTGTCCTCCTCCCCCCCAACCCACTCTCAGTTGATTTCCGCTATTGCAAACATACGTAGAATGGAACATATGACTGCTTTGGTACAAGACTCTCTACCTAAATTTTCTAAAATATGGGACAGATGGGACAACTCTATATCGAATCCTGAGGCAACACCCCGATGTATAGACATGAGCTTCCAGGAAATTTTTCCCATGGCTCTCTCCCGAGATCCTACCCCTGCGTTACCTCTATAAAATACGGTATTTGGTTTAACTATGCATTTTTATATGCGAATCCATGGTGTATCCTGTTCCTTCCCCTTTAATGTGATATTTTAAGTTACCGACATTTGATATCCCGCCTGCGGCGGTACTTGCTGTTACAGTTGCAATGTTAATTTTGATTGTATGTATCGGAAGCATATATACTTTGTTCTGTGAAATAAATCTTTTTCTCAATAAATATACATTTATAAAAAGTAAAATTTCTGTCTTTGCAGATGACACCAAGCTATGCAGTGGAATAACGTCCTTACAGGATGTCTCCAATTTACAAGCCGACCTCAGTGCTCTGTCTAATTGGGCGACTATGTGGAAGATGAGGTTTAATTTTTATAAATGTAAAGTTATGCACTTGAGGGCTAAGAATATGCATCATACATACTAGGGGGAGTACAACTGGGGGAATCCATAGTGGAGAAGGATCTGGGGGTTTGGTAGATAATAAGCTCAATAATAGCATGCAATGCCAAGCTGCGGTTTCCAAAGCAAGCAAAGTCCTTTCTTATATTAGGAGCGGTATGGACTCCAAAGAGACAGAGATATCATTTTGCCCCTGTTCAATTTATTAGTAAGACCTCATCTGGAATATGCAGTTTAATTTTGGCACCTTTTCTCAAAAAGGATATCGGGGAACTGGAGAAAGTGCAGAGAAGGGCAACCAAACTGATAAGAGGCATGGAGGAGCTCAGCTTTGAGGGAAGATTAGAGGAATTGAATGTATTCACTCTTGATAAGAGGAGATTAAGGGGGGATATGATTAACATGTACAAATATATAAGGGATCCATATAGTGAAGTCTGGAGGAAAAGAGATTTCATCTTCAAATACGGAAAGGTTTCTTCACAGTAAGAGCTGTGAAAATGTGGAATAAAATCCCTGCAGAGGTGGTTCTGGCCAGCTCAGTAGATTGCTTTAAGAAGGGCCTGGATTATTTCCTAAATGTACATGATATAACTGGGTACTAACATTTATAGGTAAAGTTGATCCAGGGAAAGTCCAATTGCCTCTCAGGGCATCAGGAAGGAATTTTTTCCCCTGCTTTAGCAAATTGGATCATGCTCTGCTGGGGTTTTTTGCCTTCGTCTGGATCAGCTGTGAGTATGGAATTGGGTATATGGGATTGTATGATATTATTTATTTTTTTAAATATCTTTATAAATGATATTGGGTCTGGGATCAATAGATAGATAGATAGATAGATAGATTTGACAAGCATTTGATCAAATATTTTCTTTGTAAAAAATAAAATATATAAATAGCATACAAAATATCAATGCTAATAGATAATAAAATATACAGTATTTCACAAAAGTGAGTACACCCCTCGGATTTTCAAATTTCCACATTTTCAAATTTCCGCATTTCAAATTTCGAAGTTCTACATTTCTGAATTTCGAATTTCCAAATTTCCAAATTTAGAATTTCAAATTCCAAATTTACAATTTTTTGAATTCCAAATTTACGAATTTTGAATTGCAAATTTCTGATTTTTTGCATTCCAAATATCCGAATGTTTGGATTTTCTGAATTAGAAAATTAAATAAATAACATTAAATGTAACAACCTTCAGATTTCTTTCTTCATTCAAATTTCAAAATGTCCAAATTTTGAAGTTTAAAATTTTTGAATTTAAAATTTGTGGATTAATTACATTTTCAAATTTTGAATTTCAGACTTTTCAAATTTCTGAATTTTGAATTTCCAAATTTAGAATTTTCTCATTTTTGGATTCCCAAATTTTTAAATTTCCGAAATTCTTAATTTCAAATTTCAATATTTTTGAATTTCTGCATTTTCAAATTTCTGAATTTCAAAATTCGAAATTTCTGAATTTTCGAATTCTGAATTTCCGAATTTTCAAACTCAGAATTTCTGACTTTTTGAATTCTGAATTTCCGAATTTTAGAAAATCTGAAAAAAGAAATAAAAACTGTAAAATGTTAACTAATAATTAATTAATAATAGCTTACTATTAAATTATAGGGATTGAAATTTCATTTCAAATTTGGCTGTTAGTGAACATAATAAAAACTAATTTATCTGAAGTTACAAATTATCCAAAATGATGAATGAATTTAAACAAATGAATAAATAATAATAATAATAATGTTTTGTTATTATAATTGTTTTTTTTATTATTATTAGATTCTTACACTCCATTCGTTTTGATACGGCATTCATTATTTCAAATAATTTGTTCATATATATTAACTAACAGCCAAATTTGAAAGGAAATTCATATACCTATAATTTAATAGTTATTATTAGTTATTATTTGAGGTTTTTGGTTTTTCAAATTTTAAGATTTTCATTCTTTTGAATGTTCAGATTTTCATTCTTATTTTTAGATTTTCAAATTTCCAAATTTTTCAATTTTGGAATTTCCTCATTTCAAATTTCCTAATTTCTCTATTTACGAATTTTCAGATTTCTGCATTTCCAAACTTTCAAATTCATGAATTTTCAGATTTCAAATTTGGAAAGTTATGAATTTTAAAATTTCTGAATTTTAAAATTTCCAAATCTTTGAAATGATCCCTTTTCAGAATTTCGAATATCTAAATTTCAAATTTTCTAATTCAAGATTCTGAAATTTTAAATTCAAAACTCAGAAATTAACAAATTTTTCATAATTTGTTAAAAAAACAAATTTGGAAGTAAAAAAATTGCACATGTGTGATGTTGTGTAGTGTTGTGTAGAATGATTGGACGTTCATTGTTCATTGTTTCAGCTCCCGGGTATAGTGCTTGATAGTGACTGTCACCGACATCCGTCAGTTTCCTCCTGAACCCCCCGTAGAAGCTCCTGATTTCTGGTTCTTCTTGTAGAATGGTGCTGGGATGGATGGCTGCTATCTCAGTGCTGGGGGGGAAATGGTGACTTGGGATGATGACATCGAAGATGAAAATGATCTCTTCCTATAATTATCTATGAGAAGTATTCCTGGTCACTGTCTGGGTGACATGAAGAAAAGATAGAAAGGTGAGAGGACAAGAAGGAGGATCGCTGGTCACATTACAGCGGCTGAAATGAACCAAAACCCCCCTTTAATAAATCCCTCTATGATGTTCTCTTAGAGAAGAAGATACAGAAATGTCATTCCATAAACCTCCAAACAATAGATTGATGATTTCTCTATTGCTTTATTTTTCCATTCAGGAGAATGGGAAGATCTCTTCTACCCACTGAATGTAGAGCTGTAGCCAGGCCAAGAACAATATACAGATATATAATATCTATATATATATATATATATATTATATAATATATAATATATATATAATATAATAATATACAGATTATTAACAAGCAGTAAGAGAGATTTAACCCTTTCTCTGGCAGAGAGATTTCTTTCATTTCGGCACATTTTAGGCCTAAGGACCCCCCCAACACATGACTGTACAGTATATCCTTTCTGAGATCCTGAGACCCTATAGATGAGAAGGGGGGCCGCTGTCATTTTACATGTCAGACAATGTCAGAAAACTGGATATCCAACCCGTATTTTCACCAAATAACACCTCATAATTGTAATTAACACAAACACAATGTAGTTCACAATTTTTGGGGTGAAATATAAAAGACGAGGTTCCATGGAGTCCATAGATACCAGACATGGAAAGACTTGGAATGGCTCATCTGTGAAATTGGAATAAAATTCCGGGACTAGAAATGTCCAATAAGAAATGATTTATAAGAATTTACAGATCATCAATTTAGAACTAACAGTAGAAGAATGACTTAAGAATTTTTATTTACACTCCAACAGACAAAGCAACATGTAATATGTGTGGGGGGTGGTCAGTTTTGTGTGCAGACATACCTACACATAAGTTTATTTATTTTATTATACAATATATTACATTTTTAATCTTCTTTTTTGCTTAGATATATTGCTATCACAAGCAGGCTAATACACCCCATATGTAATAGTATAGTGCAGGGGATGTGTTCTCTTCATGGAGATCAGAGAGATGATTGGACATGGATGGTAAACCCAAAGCTGTGTTATAGAATCTATAGCTGGGGGAGAGTGAACCTCTCTCCCATATTATCTCTAAGATATATGCGTTACTAACAGCACCTCCTGAGGATTTTGGTATAGCGAGTCTAGATAAGTGGGAAAGGGACCTCGAACAAACTTTTACACCATCCCAACGGCAGAAAATAATACATTTAACTTTTAAATCATCTAGATGTACTAAGATACAGGAATTAAATTACAAAGTACTAATGCGTTGGTATTACACCCCGTCTCGAATGAATAAATTCTCTTCAGAAATGTCGGATAGGTGTTGGAGGGGGTGTAGGGAGAGAGGCACCATAGCCCATATTTTCTGGTTTTGTCCAGTAATTAGACAGTTTTGGCAAGAAGTTCAGAGAATCTCTCAATTATTTACTGACTACCAGATTCCGGAAGACCCAGCTTTTTTCTTACTACAATGCTCACAAATTCCTTTAGAGAGATACAAGAACTCAATGCTATGCCATTTGGTGAATGCAGCTAAAAGCTGCATCACCATATGTTGGAAAGAATCAGGGACACCCCGAATCTCTAATTGGTTAAATAA
This sequence comes from Lithobates pipiens, assembly GCF_037356315.1. Classification (NCBI taxonomy): domain Eukaryota; kingdom Metazoa; phylum Chordata; class Amphibia; order Anura; family Ranidae; genus Lithobates; species Lithobates pipiens. The sequence continues at coordinate 551,066,540 of NW_027507718.1, forward strand.
AGTAAGAAGAATTGGGATCATGGAAAAATTGATCCCTATGTCTTTGGAGGAAAGGGAATGTCTACTGCAAGTCTGGGCTCCATGGGAGTCATTTTTACAATCAGAGGAAGGGAAAGGGCTAATTGGAGAGGAACTAGAGGAATAGCTAGTAAGTGATGTGGCACAGGTCCCTCTGTTGGCAGGGGCAACATATTTTTATTTGTTCCATTTGGGATTCCCTGGGGTTTTTTTTTTTTTCCCCTCTCTCTCTCCCCGGTTCTATAAGTCCCTCACGGGATTTAGGGCCTTGGAGCAGAGGGTTGTTGAGGGGAATCGTTTTTGTAATATTGTTAGTTGTTTAGAAGGGGAAAAAAAGAGGAAAAGAAAAAGGAAAATTCGCAGGAATGCAATGTGTATCATTGGTTAAATTAATAAGTTTTTGTTTTGTAAATTGATTTGATAAGTTGATCTATGTAATTATTATTTATTTATTTATTTTTTTGTGATCTTTGTCATGTATTCCTGCAGAGAAATAAAGTATAAAAAAAAAAAAAAAAAGAATCTATAGCTGGGGGTTCGTGTTATACAACCCAACAACTTCCCAACAATCTCATTATTATCTTACTCTCTCATTCATACATCATGATTGGCTCCAATGTTGGGTGTTGCTTTGGTGCCTCCTTAGTAAGCAATTTGTGGATTGCGCCTTTCCAGAATTAAGACAATTTATTGATTTATTTTGATTATGTACAGTATCTCACAAAAGTGAGTACACCCCTCACATTTTTGTAAATCTTTTCTTCTGTCTTTTCATGTAACAACACTGAAGAAATGACACTTGTCTACAATGTAAAGTAGTGAGTGTACAGCATGTATAACAGTATACATTTTCTGACCCCTCAAAATAACTCAACACACAGCCATTAATGTCTAAACCGCTGTCAACAAATGTGACTGCACCCCTAAGTGAAAATGTCCAAATTCGGCCCAAAGTGTCAATGTTTTGTGTGGCCACCATCAGAAACGGACTGACAACTCATGTGACCCCCGGGCAATAGGAGATTATGGGGCCACACAGTATACACAAGCACACACACACAGTATACAATCACACAGGTTACACATACATGTACACACAGTATACACAGATATGTTTCTATTAGCTGAGAAGGTAGTGGAGAGGTGGGGCAGCTATAATCTCTGGATTTGTAGACCAAAAGGATGTCGGTAAGGGACATTTCAGAGGCAGATGTAAAAAAACACAGATTTTTACATACTGTCCGTGGTTTTACTGAGGCTGGCAACCCTGATGGGGCCCCCTAGTGGCCTGGGGACCTCGGGCAGTGCCCAAGTGGCTGAATGGTCAGTCCGCCCCTGGCCAACATTATTTTCCAGCGCTGCCTTAACCCCTTTTGGGCATGGAGTTCACCAGAGCTTAACAGGTCACCACTGGAGTCCTCTTCTACTCCTCCATGATGACATTACAGAGCTAGTGGAAGTTAGAGACCTTGTGTTCCTCCACCTTCCATTTGAGGATGCTCCACAGATGCTCAATAGGGCTTAGGTCTGGAGACATTCTTGGCCAGTCCATCACCTTTACTCTCAGCTTCTTTAGCAAGTCAGTGGTTGTCTTGGAAATGTGTTTGGGGTAGTTATCATGTTAGATTACTACTCTGCAGCCCAGTCTCTGAAGGGAGGTGATCATGCTCTGCTTCAGTATGTCACAGTACATGTTGGCATTCATGGTTCCCTCAATGAACTTATATTTATGTCAACCGCATCCAATTTGCATAGATGTGAATGTTACATCTGCACTCTGTTAGGAATAAAATACAATCATGCTCAAATATCTTTTACCTTGGCCCTGGAGACCAGGGAATGACAACACTTAACCCAGAAGGGATCAGAGCACATCACTTTTGTGTCCATTCTTCCTGTTGATCTCATACCTGACACTCACCTTGGAGATCCTGGGCAGCCAGGTGGGACTGGTAGTCCCTAGACACAGTGTTGGGCAGGGGGGTGGGTGGGCAGAAGAGGCGGTAAGTATTTTACAGTATGCAGGGAAATGATTGGACAGCTTGACATTTACTCAAACCACTTCCACATGAAAGCTGACAAGAAAGTGTTAACAATCTCCCAGGTGCTATAATGGTCAGGAGTCTATTTACAGGTCAGTGCTGTCACCAACATAAACCTTATGTTGGTTTAACAGGAAGGGTTAATCCAATTTCTTACTGACTTCTGTAGCCAAAGGCACCATGGAGCAATTCATCCTAAAATTCTTGAATGTACAGTAGTCATTATTTAGGGCTGAGCACTCTGCTCTCCCCACCTCCTGTGTACCTGATCTGTGTATACATTAGAGATTGAAAGTCTAGTAGGCTGCCAACTAACTCCTGGAAGGTGGATCAGAATGAAAGTACTTCTGCTGGAAACTTTGAATAGTATTTACTTCACAGTGTCTGTACCTACGGAGATGACTAGGAGTTTATCTGAACAGACTCTAGACTTCAGCAGGTCTGGACCACCTGACATACTGTACAATATTGACAAATTATGTTTGAGTTCCTCCACACTAAACATTTTAATCAATGCCTTTATGGAGCTGATTGTGTGCTCTGGGGGACAGTCATGCTGGAACAGAAAAGGTTTAAAGAAAACAATTGCCTACATATACTGTAGAGGGATAAATGTTCTTAGACATCTCCTATTCTCAATCTACATCTCCTCCCTGGGTCAGTTAATTTTCTCCAATAGCTTTCAATACCACTTCTATGCCCATGACACCCAAATCTATCTCTCTACCTCAGCTCACTTCATCAGTCTCCTCACTTTTCATCAACTTGCTAACAGAGATATCAGCCTCTATGCCACACCACTTCCTCAAACTCAATCTATCCAAAACCGAGCTCATAATATTTCCTCCCCCTCGTGCCTCTTTCCCTGATTTCTCTCTCAAAATCAACAGCTCAACTATCAACCTGTCCCCCATGCCAAAGTCTTAGGTGTAGTCCTGGACCCTAGTCATAGCATTTTTTGTGATCGGCACCATCCAATGGACAGTGCAGTCACAGTGCTTTGCTTTTGCTTGCTGGGGGGAATTAAAAAGCAAGGGAAAAAAAATAAGCTGTAATATAGTTTGCCACCCTGAAACATCCACCTTCCATCCACTTATGTACAATAGGCAGACAGAAGGTAGTTAATATACCGTATATACTCGAGTATAAGCCGAGATTTTCAGCCTCTTTTTTGAGGCTGAAAGTGCCCCCCTCGGCTTATACTCGAGTCATCGCTGTCTGCCCGCTCGATCAGCGTGTCGAGCAGACAGACAGCGGCCATTCTATTCAAAAGCCGCGCCTCCGGCTCCGCCTTCGCCTGTGATAGGCGGAACACTGAATTTCCCAGCAGCCTGTGTTCCGCCTATCACGGACATCGTATCATCCTCGTACTACGGACGAGGATGATACGACGTCTGTGATAGGCGGAACACAGGCTGCTGGGAAATTCAGTGTTCCGCCTATCACAGGCGAAGGCGGCGGCGCAGCTTTTGAACTTTACAATGGCCGCCGACGAAGAGGGCACGGGACGGCACGGCACGGGACGGGACGGGACGGGGGCAAGGCAAGGCACGACACGGGACGGATGCAAGGAGGCAAGGCACGGCACGGCACGGCACGGGACGGAGGCAAGGAGGCAAGGCACGGGACGGAGGCTCGGGACAAAGGTAGGCTGGACACACACACACACACACACACACACACACACACACACACACACACACACACACACACACACACACACACATGGATGGAGACACACACAGGGATGGATGGATGGATGGATGGAGACACACACACACAGGGATGGATGGATGGATGGATGGAGACACACACACACAGGGATGGATGGATGGATGGATGGAGACACACACACACAGGGATGGATGGATGGATGGACACACACACACACAGGGATGGATGGACGGACACACAGGGATGGACGGACACACAGGGATGGACGGACACACAGGGATGGACGGACACACAGGGATGGACGGACACACACACAGGGATGGACAGGCATGTCTCACCCTCGGCTTATACACGAGTCAATAAGTTTGCCAGTTTTTTTGGGGGTAAATTGGGGGCCTCGGCTTATATTCGGGTCGGCCTATACTCGAGTATATACGGTACACAAAAAATCATAATGATGATGATAATGTCATTCATAATGATGATGATGATTTATTTAATATGATCTACAGCATTATACATTAAACCAATGCGTTATGTTCACAGCATTCTCTTCCCCAGCATTGTTTTCTTTGTATTCAGTTCAGGTTTTAAAAGCAAAATGTAGAGTTTTGGAGAAAACATACACAATAATATTCCAGCACTGGAGGTCAGTATGGCGAATATCTCCACAGCCACCATGTATTTCCCTCTGGTGCTCAGATAGGCCGGGATCATGGCAATCCAGACACTGCAGAACACCAGCATGCTGAAGGTGATGTACTTGGCCTCATTAAAACTGTCCGGTAATGTCCTCACCATGAAAGCCAGAACAAAACTCACAGCTGCCAGAAACCCCATATAACCCAACATAGAGTAGAACCCGATAACTGACCCTTCATTACACTGAATGATGATCTTCCCAGGATAGGAGTCCATGTCATACTCCTGAAATGGTGGAGAGATGGACAACCAGAGAATGCAATTCATAACCTGAATGGATGAGCAGAATAACATGACTGTATTGGGAAGTTTGACTCCCACCCATTTTCTACAAGAGCTTCCAGGTTTGGTGGCTTGAAAAGCAATGAAGACCATGATGGTTTTGGCTAGGATAGAAGATGCTGAGATGGTGAAGGGAATTCCAAAAGTGACTTGTTGTAGCATACAGGTAAAATCCGCAGGACAGCCAAGGAACAGGAATACAGAAAGGAAGCTCAGTATGAGGGAGAGGAGCAGAATGAAGCTGAGGTTCCTGTTATTGGCTCTGACTATGGGAGTGCTCCGAAACCAAACAAATAGTCCAAGTAAAAAGAGAGATGTTGTAGCAAATATGACTGAAGTTATAGAAAAAAATAAAACTAGAATATCCTCCTCGTATGATAAATATTCATTGACCTTGTCAATACAAATATTTTTAGCTTTGTTAGGCCATTCATTTTCAGGACATTTCTTGCAGAGTTCACTGTCTGTAGAGTAAAAATAAGTGAAAATAACATTAGGCATGGTATAACAAGAATGCAACTATTTGACAGTTTTGGCCTCTTCTGTGTAATCATTTTCCATACCATTACTTTTTTATAAGTGCAAAACTGTTAGAGGCATTCTCAGGCAGACAGTAGGAGGAAGCTGATTCCCATTGTTTGCTTGAGAAAGCCTTCAACACTCCCAGAAGGGTCAGCGTTAGAAGAAAAGTACAGCAAACTTTCGCCAAAAATGGGATTAAGGCACCATCAGTAATCATTAATTTCATACAATTTAGGGAGATGTTCAGCCTGCAAAGTGTGAAAAAAGTGGTACAGAATCACTTTAAAGTACTTCATTTTAATTTTCTAATCCAATACCAGAGTTTCTATTTGACAAAACATAAAGCTTACCAGAATGGTTTGATATTTCTCCTTCTGAACATGAAGCACAATTATAACAACATGGGTGATATCCTTCTCTTACAGATTTTCTGAACCCTGGAAGACATTCCTCGGAGCATCGACCCCTTGGGACCTAAGATAATATAGAACAATATGAACTATTCAAGAACAAAACTACAGATGTACAGTAATAATGTAAGTAAGCCACGATTCTGGTGTTTAAAATTATGTAGAATGCATACCTTGGTATAAACACATGAACCATTCCAGAAGGTGACCCTTCCTTAGTCTGGATACCACAGAATATGCTCCAAACCAGAAGACACAAATAGATATCTAATTCCACGTACACACGACTTGACTTTTTGACAGCAAAGGTCCGACGGAACGAGTTTGTCTGACAATTTGATTGTGTGTGGGCTCCATCGGACCTTTTCTTGCCAAAAATCCGGCGGACTTTAGAAATAGAACATGTTTTAAATTTTCTCACCGGAACTCCGCCAGACCGAGAAATCCGTTCATGTGTATGCTAGTCCGACAAAAACCAAGGCTAGGGCAGCTATTGGCTACTGGCTATGAACTTCCTTATTCTAGTCCGGTCGTACATCATCACGTTCAAATCCGTCGGACCTTGGTGTGATTGTGTATGGCCAATAGAGATGAGCTAGGTGTTCGAGTCGAACGCATGTCCGACTCGAACACCGGCTGTTTACCGTTTGGCAAAGCCAGAACTCTGTGGGCCGTTCGCACCAAATTCATGTGGCGTTCACGGCCCACAATGCACTGCGCCATCATGCCCTAGCGCGGCGGCCTTGTGTAGTGTTCCGGCGTCTGCAGGAGTTAGTGGGTGTTGTGTGACTCCAGTGCAGTATACACCTGTATCTAACCTTTATTGCTGTTCTCTAATAGAGCCATCTGCAGGAGTTAGTGGGTGTTGTGTGCCTCCAGCGCAGTATACACATGTATGTATTGCTGTTCTCTAATAGAGCCATCTACAGGAGTTAGTGGGTGTTGTGTGCCTCCAATACAGCACAATATACTCCAGTATCTACCCTTTATTGCTGTTGTTCTCTAATACAGCCATCTGCAGGAGTTAGTGGGTGTTGTGTGCCTCCAGCACAGCACAATATACACCTGTATCTACCCTTTATTGCTGGTGTTCTCTAATACAGCCATCTGCAGAACTTAGTGGGTGTTGTGTTTCTCCAGCACAGTATAAACCTGTATCTACCCTTTATTGCTTTTGTTCTATAATACAGACATCTGCAGGAGTTACTGGGTGTGGTGTGCCTTCAGCACAGGACAATATACACCTGTATCTACAATTTATTACTGGTGTTCTATAATAAAGGCATCTGCAGGAGTTAGTGGGTGTTGCATGTCTCAAGCACAGCACAGTATACACCTGTATCTACCCTTTATTGCTGTTCTCTAATAGAGCCATCTGCAGGAGTTAGTGGGTGGTGTGTGCCTCCAGCACAGCACAATCTACACCTGTATCTAACCCTTATTGCTGTTGTTATCTAATACACCATCTGCAAAAATTAGTGGGTGTTGTGTGCCTCCTGCACAGCACAATATATACCCGTATCTACCCTTTATTGCTGGTGTTCTCTAATTCAGCCATCTGCAGGAGTTAGTGGGTGTTGTGTGCCTCCAGCACAGTATACACCTGTATCTACCATTTATTGCTGTTCTCTAATGGAGACATCTGCAATAGTTAGTGGATGTTGTGTGCCTCCAGCACAGCACAATATACACCTGTATCTACCCTTTATTGCTATTGTTCTCTAATACAGCCATCTGCAGGAGTTAGTGGGTGTTGTGTGCCTCCAGCACAGCACAGTATACACCTTTATCTACCCTTTATTGCTGTTGTTCTCTAATTAACTCATCTGCAGTAGTTAGTGGGTGTTGTGTGCCTCCAGCACAGCACAATATACACCTGTATCTACCCTTTATTGCTGGTGTTCTCTAATACAGCCATCTGCAGGAGTTAGTGGGTGTTGTGTGCCTACAGTGCAGTATACACCTGTATCTACCCGTTATTGCTGTTCTCTAATAGAGCCATCTGCAGTAGTTGATGGGTGTTGTGTTTTTCCAGCACAGCACAATATACACCTGTATCTACCCTGTATTGCTGGTGTTCTCTAATAGAGCCATCTGCAGGAGTTAGTGGGTGTTGTGTGCCTCCAGCACAGCACAATATACACCTGTATCTACCGTTTATTGCTGGTGTTCTATAATAAAGGCATCTGCAGGAGTTCGTGGGTGTTGTGTGCCTCCAGCACAGCACAGTATACACCTTTATCTACCCTTTATTGCTGTTGTTCTCTAATTAACTCATCTGCAGTAGTTAGTGGGTGTTGTGTGCCTCCAGCACAGCACAATATACACCTGTATCTACCCTTTATTGCTGGTGTTCTCTAATACAGCCATCTGCAGGAGTTAGTGGGTGTTGTGTGCCTACAGTGCAGTATACACCTGTATCTACCCGTTATTGCTGTTCTCTAATAGAGCCATCTGCAGTAGTTGATGGGTGTTGTGTTTTTCCAGCACAGCACAATATACACCTGTATCTACCCTGTATTGCTGGTGTTCTCTAATAGAGCCATCTACAGGAGTTAGTGGGTGTTGTGTGCCTCCAATACAGCACAATATACTCCAGTATCTACCCTTTATTGCTGTTGTTCTCTAATACAGCCATCTGCAGGAGTTAGTGGGTGTTGTGTGCCTCCAGCAGAGCACAAAATACACCTGTATCTACCCTTTATTGCAGGTGTTCTCTAAAACCGCCATCTGCAGGACTTAGTGGGTGTTGTGTGCCTCCAGCACAGCACAATATACACCTGTATCTACCCTTTATTGCTGTTCTCTAATAGAGCCACCTGCAGGAGTTAGTGGGTGTTGTGTGCCTCCAGCACAGTATACACCTATATCTACCCTTTATTGCTATTGTTCTATAATACAGCCATCTGCAGGAGTTACTGGGTGTGGTGTAGAGGTCGACCGATATATCGGCCGGCCGATATATCGGCCGATATTTGCCGTTTTTTAAATAATCGGCATCGGCCAATTGTGCTGATAAAAAGCCGATTCTACAGCGGGACTTTGAAATGACTTCTGTAAGAAGTCAGTGTAAGTTGCTGAGTCGTCATAGCAACCCTTTCCTCCTCTCTGGGCAGACTGCCAAGAAAAGAACTAAATGATACAATGTTTACACTTGAATGAATGAAATCATCTCTGTGTGTAGAAGTTCTCAGTTTAACCATTTAAAGACTAAATCTTTTCTGACACTTGTTGCTTACAAGTAAAAATCCTGTATTTTCTGCCAGAAAATCACTTAGACCCCCCAAAAATTATATATATTTTTTTAGCAGAGATCCTAGGGAATAAAATAGCGGTTGTTGCAATATTTTATGTCACACGGCATTTGCACAGAGGTCTTTCAAATGCATTTTTTTGGGAAAAAAATACACCATTTAAAAAATAAAATAAAAACAGTAAAGTTAGCCCATTTTTTTTTTTTTTTGTCCAAAAGTTTTGACTACCCGTTTTTATTTAATATATAGGTTTTTTTTTTTTTTATCTAAATCATACATACAAGTAAACTGATTGGAGGTTTGTTTTGTTTAATAAATGTTTAAGTGTAAGAAATTTTCTGTATCACTTATGAAGGCTGCTTTCACACTGGAGCGGGCAGGCGTTGATGGTAAAACGCAAGTTTTAGCGGCTCTTTACCATCATTTTAGCGGTGCTATTTGGCTGCTAGTGGGGCACATATAACCCAGCTAGCGGCCAAGGAAGAGGTTAAATGCGCCCATGAAGCACCGCTGCCAAATCGCATTACATGCGCTTCGGCAGTGGTGCCCATTCATATCAATGGGCAAGAGTGGTGGAGGAGCAGTATACACCACTCCAAACGTGCTGCTTGCAGGACTTTTTTTTTTAAGATCCTGCCAGCGCATCGCCTCAGTGTGAAAACACTCTGTCTTTCACACAGACTGCAGGGGAGCCATTTTGCAGACACTTTACAGGCGCTATTTTTAGGCCAAAAGCGCCTTAAAAAACGCCCCAGTGGGAAAGGTGTGTTAGATCAAGGGGGATTAAAAATAAATAAATAAATAAAATAAAATCGGCCTAACATATCGGCCAAAAAAATCGGCATCATATATCGGCTATCGGCCGCCATGATTTCTAAATATCGGTATCGGCATCGGCCAGAGAAAAACCCATATCGGTCGACCTCTAGTGTGGTGTGCCTTCAGCACAGCACAATATAAACCTGTATCTACCCCTTATTGCTGTTGTTCTCTAATACACCATCTGCAAAAATTAGTGGGTGTTCTGTGCCTCCAGCACAGGACAATATACACCTGTATCTACAATTTATTGCTGGGGTTCTATAATAAAGGCATCTGCAGGAGTTAGTGGGTGTTGCATGCCTCCAGCACAGCACAGTATACACCTGTATCTACCCTTTATTGCTGGTGTTCTGTAATACAGCCATCTGCAGCAGTTACTGGGTGTGGTGTGCCTTCAGCACAGGACAATATACACCTGTATCTACAATTTATTACTGGTGTTCTATAATAAAGGCATCTGCAGGAGTTAGTTGGTGTTGCATGTCTCCAGCACAGCACAGTATGCACATGTATCTACCCTTTATTGCTGTTCTCTAATAGAGCCATCAGCAGGAGTTAGTGGGTGTTGTGTGCCTCCAACACAGTATACACCTGTATCTACCCTTTATTGCTGGTGTTCTCTAATACAGCCATCTGCAGGAGTTAGTGGGTGTTGTGTGCCTCCAGCACAGCACAATATACACCTATATCTACCCTTTATTGCTGTTCTCTAATAGAGCCATCTGCAGTAGTTATTGGGTGTTGTGTGCCTCCAGCACAGCAAAATATACACCTGTATCTACCCTTTATTGCTGGTGTTCTCTAATTAATCCATCTGCAGTAGTTTGTGGGTGTTGTGTGCCTCCAGCACAGCACAATATACACCTGTATCTACCCTTTATTGCTGGTGTTCTATAATAAAGGCATCTGCAGGAGTTTTTGGGTTTTGTGTGCCTCCAGCACAGCACAGTATACACCTGTATCTACCCTTTATTGCTGTTGTTCTCTAATTAATCCATCTGCAGTAGTTTGTGGGTGTTGTGTGCCTCCAGCACAGCACAATATACACCTGTATCTAACCCTTATTGCTATTGTTATCTAATACACCATCTGAAAAAATTAGTGGGTGTTGTGTGCCTCCTGCACATCACAATATATACCCGTATCTACTCTTTATTGCTGGTGTTCTCTAATTCAGCCATCTGCAGGAGTTAGTGGGTGTTGTGTGCCTCCAGCACAGTATACACCTGTATCTACCATGTATTGCTGTTCTCTAATAGAGACATCTGCAGTAGTTAGTGGATGGTGTGTTCCTACAGCACAGGACAATATACACCTGTATCTACCCTGTATTGCTGTTCTCTAATAGAGCCATCTGCAGTAGTTAGTGGGTGTTGTGTGCCTCCAGCACAGCACAATATACACCTGTATCTACCCTTTATTGCTGGTGTTCTCTAATACAGCCATCTGCAGAACTTAGTGGGTGTTGTGTTTCTCCAGCACAGCACAATATACACCTGTATCTACCCGTTATTGCTGTTCTCTAATAGAGCCATCTGCAGTAGTTAGTGGGTGTTGTGTTTTTCCAGCACAGCACAATATACCCTTTATTACTGGTGTTCTCTAATACAGCCATCTGCAGGAGTTAGTGGGTGTTCTGTGCTGGAGGCACAGCACAATATACACCTGTATATAACCCTTATTGCTGTTGTTATCTAATATACCATCTGCAAAAATTAGTGGGTGTTGTGTGCCTCCAGCACAACCAATATATACCCGTATCTACCATTTATTGCTGGTGTTCTCTAAAAAAGCCAATCTGCAGTAGTTAGTGGGTGTTGTGTGCCTCCAGCACAGCACAATATACACCTGTATCTACCCTTTATTGCTATTCTCTAATAGAGCCATCTGCAGTAGTTAGTGGGTGTTGTTTGCCTCTAGCACAGCACAATATACACCTGTATCTACCCTTTATTGCTGTTGTTCTCTAATACAGCCATCTGCAGGAGTTAGTGGGTGTTGTGTGCCTCCAGCACAGCACAATATATACCTGTATCTAGCCATCTGCAGGAGTTACTGGGTGCTCTGTGCCTCCAGTACAGTATACACCTGTATCTACCATTTATTGCTCTTCTCTAATAGAGCCATCTGCAGTAGATAGTGGGGGTTGTGTGCCTCCAGCACAGCACAATATACACCTGTATCTACCCTTTATTGCTGGTGTTCTCTAATACAGCCATCTGCAGGAGTTAGTGGGTGTTGTGTGCCTACAGCACAGCACAATATACACCTGTATCTACCCTTTATTGCTGGTGTTCCTTAATAGAGCCATCTGCAGGAGTTAGTTTGTGTTTTGTGTCTCCAGTGCAGTATGCACCTGTATCTACCCTTTTTTGCTGTTCTCTAATAGAGCCATCTGCAGTAGTTAGTGGGTGTTGTGTTCTTCCAGCACAGCACAGTATACACCTGTATCTACTCGTTATTGCTGGTGTTCTATCATACAGGCATCTGCAGGAGTTAGTGGGTGTTTGTGCCTCCAGCATAGTATACACCTGTATCTACTCGTTATTGCTGGTGTTCTATCATACAGCCATCTGCAGGAGTTAGTGGGTGTTTGTGCCTCCAGCACAGCACAATATACACCTGTATCTTCCCTTTATTGCTGGTGTTCCCTAATACAGCCATCTGCAGGAGTTAGTGGGTGTTTTGTGCCTCCAGTGCAGTATACACCTGTATCTACCCTTTATTGCTATTCTCTAATAGAGCCATCTGCAGTAGTTAGTGGGTGTTGCGTGCCTCCAGCACAGCACAATATACACCTGTATCTACCCTTTATTGCTGGTGTTCTCTAATTGAGCCATCTGCAGGAGTTAGTGGGTGTTGTGTGCCTCCAGCACAGCACAATATATACCTGTATCTACCCTTTATTGTTGGTGTTCTCTAATACACCATCTGCAAAAATTAGTGGGTGTTGTGTGCCTCCAGCACAGCACAATACAGTGGTGTGAAAAAGTGTTTGCCCCCTTCCTCATTTCCTGTTCCTTTGCATGTTTGTCACACTTAATTGTTTCGGAACATCAAACCAATTTAAACAATAGTCAAGGACAACACAAGTAAACACAAAATGCAATTTGTAAATGAAGGTGTTTATTATTAAAGGTGAAAAAAAATCCAAGGGGGCGTGGCCTGGACGGAGACCGAGATGGCTGCTTAACTTGGGAGCTCCCGCATTCCGGGGACGTTTTAGCTGCACATACGGGAGCCTACCACCCTTCCCTGCTATGCACAGATCCACCAGAAGCTCGTCCGTCTCCCGCACCCCTAAGGATCACCAGACCCCTCAAGGGAGGAACATTCCGGAGATCTTTCGGTCCCAGAAATACCAGGCCCGCGTGCTTCTACAGGCCCAAGCCCCGGCCTCGCCTGACGAACTATCACCTGCTACCATGCCTGGAGCATCCCTGTCTGCGGCCGGAGGGTCCCATCCACCGAGCCTCCTGGATCTGGAGAAGGTGGCGCAGGACATTAAATGCACAGTGACAGCGGCGATTGCTGATCTTAAAGCCGACATCCTTGCGGTGGCCCACCGCATGGACAACGTGGAACAGACCACACAGACGCACGCTGCCGCCATTCGCCAGGTGCAGTCTGCCTACGATTCCCAACTTGCCCAAGTCTTTGAGCTTCACAGGCATGTCGAGGACCTCGACAATCGGGGCCGCCGGCACAATATTCGGGTACGGGGGATCCCCGAATCCGTTGAAACTGACGCCATACAGCCAACACTATGCGCCATCTTTAACGACCTCATGGAGCGGCCGGCAGACTCCCCCATAGACATGGAAAGGGCGCATCGTGCCCTCCGTCCTCCACCCAGAGACTCTGAGCCCCCCAGAGACATAATTTGTTTCCTTGTGAATTTCCCACTCAAGGAAGAAATACTCCGCAAGGCGCGGTTGAGAGGCCGTGTACTGTTTAATGGCACTGAAGTGAAGCTGTTCCAGGACCTTTCGCAAATTACCCTCCAGAACAGGAAGGCACTGCGACCATTACTGGAAGCCCTGCGTACTAGGAACATCCAATATCGTTGGAGATTCCCCTTTGGCCTATCCGCATCCTCCAGGGGGCGCTCGGCGCTCCTCCGAACGCCTGAAGACCTGCCGGCTTTTTGTGCTCAACTTGATCTCCCCTTTGTTGAACTTCCGGACTGGTATTCCATCTTCTTCCCAGCTGAACCTTGGAGGCCGATGACGCTCAATCCTTCACCGAAAGCGGCTCGTCAGCGATCCCGTCGTCGCAGGCCTGGACCGATGTCGCCGAATGCCCGCCCGGTACGTCGCGACTCACGTCAGCGCAGCCCCTCTCCTTCGTTAATGAGAGGCGAAGATTTGGTGGAATGAGGAACTATGTTGTTGCCGTAGATCTGCCGTCCGTGAGTACCACACCAGCCTCTCCACCCCTCCTCCCCCGGGACCTACCCTGACTCTCCCTCTACCCCCCCTTCCGTTCTCACTACCGGCCCGGGTTGTTTCCCCCACAGGATCCCTTCGTCCTCTGCCCTGATGCCTATCCTCGAAGTTGCTCTTTAGCCCCTCCGGACGACTCCACCCGTGCGGATCACCGTTCTGGTTACTGTGTGCCCGTTGCTTGCTACTACTGCCGACTCGTTTCGACCCTTCGGAAATCGGAAGGGTTGAATGGATTGACCCACAGCGTAAATGTCGCTAGGGACGGCGTTCCCTTCGTATAGTGCGCAGTGGAGACCTTACCTGCATTGACTTCGCCGTGCTTCCGCCTCCTCTCCACGCATAGCTCCCGGCGATAGACTTACTACACAATGTTCCTGCGATGGATTCGTTCGCTGTACTCTGCCGTTCACACCCCTTCCAAGAACCTGTGACACGAAGCCTCTCTCGTCTCCCGAGGAATTGTAACCTGCGCCTCCCTACCTACCAGCTGCTGGCTGTCCTGCGATCTCTCCATCTGCACTCATCATTATACCTGGCAACATGTGGACCCTGAACGCCTCTATCTGCTGAGCTCTCTCTGGAGAAACTCTCTAATGGATGCATCCTGGCGTGTACCTTACCCTCTGGATGGGGCCATTGCACCAAGGGGGGGGGGTGTTGTGGGGGCTCTCTCCCCCCCAGTCCCCCCCCCCCTTTTTTATTTTTTTATTTTTTTTTTTATTGATTTTTTTTTTCCCCCCACATCCCCTTTTACTGGCTGGTGCACGGACTTCCTTTTTCTTGGCCGACTTCCGGCTTTTCTGTTTTGTGCTCAATTTGAACGGCGATCTAAGCTGCTTGAATGTTAGTTATATTCTCTTTCATGTTTTGTTAGCAATTTTTACATGATATTGTGTTCACAGCTTGTTCATGTTGTCTTCATATGTGGTCCTCCCTTAAGATCTCCCCCCCTTCTTTTTTGTTTTTGGTAGGCTCCCCACTACGCTTGGGCCCACCTTGCCATAGGTGGAGCCCCCTTCACCTCCGCTTTTCCCCCCGGGACGCGGCCATCCTGCGATCCCCGCCAGTTTTACACTCCCCACACAGCGGTCTCCCTGAAGACCAAGCTGACATACCGGAATCCCCCCTCCACCCCTTTAGGTGGGTAGCTGGTCTAACCCTACCTCTGGTTATCCCCCCTCCGGATCCCCACCCTTGTCTCCTCCCCTTGCTTCTTTCCCAGCTCTTCCTTCCCCTCTCGACCCTCTTTGTCTTCTCTTCTGTCCCTCCCCGGCCCTCTCTCTCGCTCTCGCCTTTCTAAACCCTCTCCCTTCCCTTTCTCTTCCCTCTCCTTCCTGCCCTTTTTTATCCGCCTTCTTTTTGGGGTGTAGCCCCCCCCTCTATCCCTACCCCATCTAGATCCCTACTCCTACTGCTCCCGAGTACGGGTCTTGCTTCCACCTGCCTCTAACGATGCAGCCCTCTCCCCCGATTAGTAGCCCTCTACAGTTGAAATGTGTATCCCTTAACGTGAAGGGTCTGAACTTACCGGAAAAGAGGTCCCAGGTGCTCTCATCTTTAACCAAATTTAAGGCTCACTTTATTTTTTTGCAGGAGACGCATTTCCGCTCTGATGCCATTCCGAAACTGTCTAACCACGTATACCGGTCTGCCTTCCATGCCACCAATCCTGTAGCGAAATCAAAGGGCGTTTCTGTCCTTATCTCCAAGCATGCCAATTTCCATTTGACTGACTCCCTGGTGGACCCTGAGGGCAGGTATGTCTTTCTCAAAGGTACTTATGCGTCTACGCCAATCACGTTAGCCAATATCTATTGCCCCAATGAGCACCAGGTTACCTTTTTCCGCAAAACTTGTGCCCTTCTATCCTCCTTCCAGAACGGAATGCTCCTTCTGGCGGGGGATTTTAATGTACCCCTAAACCCTCTTCTAGATACGTCTTCCGGAACCTCATCGTTGCCCTACAAGGCCTTGCGCCAGATCAAATCCCAGCTACAAGCCCTGTCCCTCCACGACGCGTGGCGCACCCTTTATCCCTCGACTAAAGACTACACTTACTTCTCGGCCCCCCACCAAAAATATTCTAGAATTGACTTTTTCTTCCTATCCCAAGCTGACCTTCCCTTCCTGCACCACTCCTCCATTGAACCCATGTTCCTCTCTGACCACCATCCTATCACGCTTACACTATCTTTCCCCGAATCTAGTCCTAGGACAAAAATCTGGCGGTTCAACCCGTCCACTGTTAAAGACTCTCTCGCCCTAGAACGCATTCGCACTCGTTTGCAGCTTTACTTTCAGGAGAACTCGGGCTCGGTGATCTCCCCGATTACCCTATGGGAGGCGCACAAATGTGTGATCCGGGGAGAGCTGTTGGCCTTGTCCTCGCAGGCCAAAAAACTTCACCAGGAACGTGTATCTTCCCTTATGCAACGGCTGAACTTGCTCGAACTCGCCCACAAACAATCTCAGGCCCAATCCACCCTTCAAGACCTGATCCACACTCGCACTTTAATCGCGGAGGAGTTGGGCAGACGTGCTAAGAGGCGATATATTCTTGGCCAACGAATCTTTTATGAACATGGCAACAAATGTGGCCGCCTCTTGGCGCGCTCTGTCCAGTCTGCCAAACTGTCCCCCGCTGTACACAACCTACGGTCCTCTAAGGGCCCCCTATTGACTAAGAATGCTGATATCGCAAAGGAATTTGAAGCCTTTTATACCAAACTTTACAACCTCCGACCGCCCCGACAGTCCCAGACTACGAGTGATGCTCACAATGCCCTTATTTCAGAATTTCTTTCCCTCTATGGCCCTAAATCTATCCCCCCCCAATGTGTACAGTCTCTAGAGGCGCGGTTTTCACCCCTTGAACTAGACACTGCCCTTAAACAAATGAAAGTTGGTAAAAGCCCGGGTCCTGATGGGTTCTCCCTTCAATACTATAAGACTTTCCAAGATGTCCTTTCCCCTAACCTACTCCACACGTTCGATGCCTTAGCTGATCCGTCTGCGCAACCGGGTGAGATGTTGAGAGCTCACATTTCGGTAATACCGAAGGAAGGCAAGGACCCCCTTCTACCGTCTAGCTATAGACCGATCTCGCTACTAAACGTTGACATAAAAATCTATGCGAAGATTCTTGCCAACAGACTGCTGCCCCTGATTTCTGACCTCATCCCTAACGACCAGGTGGGTTTTGTCCCGGGTAGGGAAGCCAGAGACGGCACCATCCGCGCTTTAAATCTACACCACTGGCTCACCTCGTCCAAGACCCAGGGCTTTCTGCTCTCCCTTGACGCTGAGAAGGCGTTCGATAGAGTGGCCTGGGACTACATGCGGGCGGTCCTGACGTCCTTGGGACTGGGGGACCGCATGCTAGCTTCCATTATGGAACTGTATTCCGCCCCCACTGCGGCGGTGAGAGTAAATGGCCACCTATCGAACGCCTTCCCCATCACCAATGGCACCCGCCAAGGCTGCCCCCTCTCCCCCCTAATTTATATCCTTACTCTGGAACCCCTCTTAAATAAACTCAGGACAAACCCTGATATCAGGGGGGTGGTGGTGGGGGACAGGGAATATAAGGTCTCCGCGTTCGCTGATGACGTTTTGCTCTCCCTGACGTCCCCGCGTACCTCCCTGCCCTCCTTACTCCAAGACCTTGAGACCTTTGGGAGAATCTCCAACCTCAAAATTAATTATACCAAGTCGCAGGCGTTAAATGTCACCCTGCCCCCTTCCGAAGTCACCCACTGTCAGGACGCCTTTCCCTTTAAATGGGAACGGACTGCGATCCCCTACTTAGGTATTAAACTCCCGCAACACCTCCCGGACCTTTACTCTCTCAACTTTCACGCCACTCTGATCCAAACCCAAAACTATCTCAAAGATTGGCAACACTTAAACGTGTCATGGTTTGGTAGGGCGGCCCTGATTAAAATGATTGTACTACCTCGCTTCCTTTACCTATTCCAAACCATCCCTATAGCCCTGCCTCATTCTTTCTTCTTATCTTATCGACAGATGTGCTCTACCTTCTTATGGAAAGGTTCGCCCCCGAGGATTAAATATGCCCGTCTCACGCTACCCAAGTCAAAAGGTGGTATTGCCCTCCCGGACCTTTATAAATACTATGTTGCCTGCCATCTTACTAGAATAGCAGACTGGAACATCCACTCCCGCGATAAACTTTGGGTTTCTTTGGAAAATGCCTTTTCTCCTATACCTATCCACCTTCTTCCCTGGTTGACCCAGTCACAATGGCCCCTGGCGCTGGCCAGACACCCATTTATCCACACCTCCCTGTTACTTCTCAAGAAACTCCCAGCTGGATTAGGTTTTGCTCCGACCCCGGGCCCCTTGACCACGCTACGAGGCAATCCGGATTTCCCCCCTGGCAATTCACCCTCATTTCTTCGACGAGAATGGCCTTTCGAGGACGTTCTGGCCTCTCATTTCTACCCAGGGGGTAAGGTTGCCTCTCATGCCAATCTCGAGAGCCTCTCCAAGTCCTCCTCTTTTCCATTCTGGACGTATCGGCAGATTCGCCACTTTCTTTCCACCCGAGGTATGCCTAATTGCTGGACGAGACGACTCACCCCCTTTGAGGACTTGTGCAATCGCAAGATACCTCAGCAGCATCTTATCTCTCTCTTGTATGCTCTCATTTCGGACCCAGGAGTCCTAGACCTCTCCCCATCACAATCCTCCTGGCATAGGGAACTAGATACTTCCCTGTCACCCGGAGATTGGACGAGAATTCACGAATATGCACACGGTGGCTCGCTGAATGTCGCTGTCCAAGAGAATGGATATAAAATCCTCACGCGATGGTATAGGACCCCCTCTCGCCTCCACAAGTTTTCCCCCACCGTCCCAAATACCTGTTGGAGATGCAATGCTGATATTGGAACGATGATTCACATCTGGTGGACTTGCCCATGCCTCCAACTATTTTGGAGGGAAGTCCACAGACTTATCCTGTCAGTTACCACCTATAACCTAGACTTTACGCCGGGGCAGTTTCTTCTCCATCACACGTCACTGTCCAAAAAAAACTATTTTAAATCGCTAGCTATGCACATGGTCAACGCCGCAAGGTTGTGCATCCCCAGGCATTGGCGGACCATGCACACCCCAACTCTGGGTGAGTGGTTTGCCACTATCTCCAGGATTGGTGACATGGAAGAACTGATCCATATTGCGCAGGAAAAGACAGAGAAATTTTCGATCACCTGGGCCTGCTGGACGCACTTTACCACTACCGCAGAGTTCAAACAACACGTTCCCTCCTCTAGTGCCTAAACCCTTTCCCGGGCTTCTGAATCCTTCCCTTGCTCCCCCCCCGATTGATCCTTGCCGTGGGGCTACACCCCCCCCCCCCTTCTCTTTCCTCTACCTTCTTTTTCCCCCTCCCTCTCCTTTTTCTCTTCCTCTTTATTTCCCTTCCTGTCATGTCTTCCCCTCTCTTTCCTTCCCCTTTCCTCTTTCTCTTTTTCCCTCTCCCTCCTACCCGGCTGTACCGTTCCCGCCATAATTGACCCTTTCCTCCTGCACACCTACCATTAGGAGGTTTGGACGTGTACTGGTTGCCGTCCGGCTTCCCTCTCCTATCGCCTGTACCCTTGAGTTGTGTGCCCTAAAAGAAAGTTGGAACGGACCCCTTCCCCCCATACCTATTTCTGGGTTTACCCAGGAGATATCTCCCGCCCTTCCGTAAGTCTAGCCTTGACTTGTATTGTACGCTAAACCTGTTTTGCTTATGCATGTTTGTACCTGCCTATGTTATAACCTTAATAAAATCTTTATGGAAAAAAAAAAATAAAAAAGAAAAAAAATCCAAACCATCATGGCCCTGTGTGAAAAAGTGATTGCCCCCCTTGTTAAAACATACTATAACTGTGGTTGTCCACACCTGAGTTCAATTTCTCTAGCCACACCCAGGCCTGATTATTGCCACACCTGTTCACAATCAAGGCATCACTTAAATAGGAGCTGCTTGACACAGTAAGGTCCACCAGAAGATCCTTAAAAGCTACACATCATGCCGAGACCCAAAGAAATTCAGGAACAATTGAGAAAGAAAGTAATTGAGATCTATCAGTCTGGAAAGGGTTATAAAGCCATTTCCAAAGCTTTGGGAATCCAGCGAACCACAGTGAGAGCCATTATCCACAAATGGCGAAGACATGGAACAGTGGTGAACCTTCCCAGGAGTGGCCGGCCGCCCAAAATTACCCCAAGAGCGCAGCGACGACTCATCCAAGAGGTCACAAAAGACCCCACAACAACGTCCAAGGAACTGCAGGCCTCACTTGCCTCAGTTAAGGTCAGCGTTCATGCCTCCACCATCAGGAAAAGACTGGGCAAAAATGGCCTGCATGGCAGAGTTCCAAGGAGAAAACCACTGCTGAGCAAAAAGAACATCAAAGCTCGTCTCAATTTCTCCACAACACATCTTGATGATCCCCAAGACTTTTGGGACAACATTCTGTGGACCGATGAGACAAAAGTGGAACTTTTTGGAAGGTGTGTGTCCAAGTATATCTGGCGTAGAAGGAACACTGCATTTCATAAAAAGAACATTATACCAACAGTAAAATATGGTGGTGGTAGTGTGATGGTCTGGGGCTGTTTTGCTGCTTCAGGACCTGGAAGACTTGCCGTGATAAAAGGAACTATGAATTCTGCTGTCTACCAAGAGATCCTGAAGGAGAATGTCCGACCATCTGTTCGTGTACTCAAGCTGAAACGAACTTGGGTTCTGCAGCAGGACAATGATCCTAAACACACCAGCAAGTCCACCACCGAATGGCTGAAGAAAAACAAAATGAAGACTTTGGAGTGGTCTAGCCAAAGTCCTGACCTGAATCCTATTGAGATGTTGTGGTATGACCTTAAAAAGGCCGTTCATGCTTGAAAACCCTCTAATGTAACTGAATTAGGACAATTCTGCAAAGATGAGTGGGCCAAAATTCCTCCAGGACGCTGTAAAACCTCATTGCACGTTATCACAAACGCTTGGTTGCAGTTGTTGCTGCTAAGGGTGGCCCAACCAGTTATTAGGTTTAGGGGGCAATCACTTTTTCACACAGGGCCATGATGGTTTGGATTTTTTTTCACCTTTAATAATAAACACCTTCATTTACAAATTGCATTTTGTGTTTACTTGTGTTGTCCTTGACTATTGTTTAAATTGGTTTGATGTTTTCCGAAACACTTAAGTGTGACAAACATGCAAAGGAACAGGAAATGAGGAAGGGGGCAAACACTTTTTCACACCACTGTATATACCCGTATCTACCCTTTATTGCTGGTGTTCTCTAAAATAGCCATCTGCAGGAGTTAGTGGGTGTTGTGTGCCTCCAGCACAGTATACACCTGTATCTACCATTTATTGTTGTTCTCTAATTGAGCCATCCGCAGTAGTTAGTGGGAGTTGTGTGCCTCCAGCACAGCACAATATAAACCTGTATCTACCCTTTATTGCTGGTGTTCTCTAATACAGCCATCTGCAGGAGTTACTGGGTGTTCTGTGCCTCCAGCACACTATACACCTGTATCTACCATTTATTGCTCTTTTCTAATACAGCCATCTGCAGGAGTTAGTGGGTGTTGTGTGCCTCCAGCACAGCACAATATATACCTGTATCTAAACTTTATTGCTGGTGTTCTCTAATAGAGCCATCTGCAGGAGTTAGTGGGTGTTTTGTGCCTCCAGTGCAGTATACACCTGTATCTACCCTTTATTGCTGTTCTCTAATAGAGCCATCTGCAGTAGTTAGTGGGTGTTGTGTGCCTCCAGCACAGCACAGTATACACCTGTATCTACCCTTTATTGCTGTTCTCTAATTCAGCCATCTGCAGGAGTTAGTGGGTGTTGTGTGCCTCCAGCACAGTATACACCTGTATATACCCTTTATTGCTGGTGTTCTCTCATACAGGCATCTGCAGGAGTTATTGTGCATTGTGTGCCTCCAACACAGTATACACCTATATCTACTCGTTATTGCTGGTGTTCTATCATACAGGCATCTGCAGGAGTTATTGGGTGTTTTCTTCCTCCAGCACAGTATACACCTGAATCTACTCGTTATTGCTGGTGTTCTATCATACAGGCAACTGCAGGAGTTAGTGGGTGTTTGTGCCTCCAGCACAGCACAATATACACCTGTATCTACCCTTTATTAGTGGTGTTCTCTAATACAGCCATCTGCAGTAGTTAGTGGGTGTTGTGTGCCTCCAGCACAGCACAATATACACCTGTATCTACCCTTTTTTTCTGGTGTTCTCTAATACAGCCATCTGCAGGAGTTAGTGGGTGTTCTATGCCTCCAGCACAGCACAATATACACCTGTATCTACTGTGGCAGCAGGCAGGTAAAGTCACCTGGTTGTATCCAGGATGGTAAATATGTGTGTCCTAGATTCAGGCTTTATGCAGACTTTTACAATTAGAGGGGAAGAGTTAATGAGCCCAGCTGAATTAAGTGGGCTCATTAAGGCCTCTACAAAAAACCCCAGCATGCATAGGGAGATGCTCCATCCTGGAACCAGTTTTGTGTGTATAGACTGGGGAGTGTGATATCTGTTCTGTGCGGTGAGTTAACGCCTGTGTGGCAAACCCCTACAATAGAGACAGGGACTGGGGCAGCACAAGGCTGCACCCAGTTGTTTGACAGGGAGTCTACGTGTGTAGTTAGAGGTCAAGCTGACCAGGATTTATTTTCTTGTTTTATTTTGTTTGGCTGTTATATGTATCACTGCATGTAGCCTAAATAAACCGGATCTTTTGTTTTTTGCACCTACACCTCTGTCTGCTGTGCCTGACTTTGTGTTGTGAACCCATCCAGGGGGTCACACACACCCGCTACCGAGCAAACCCCCTCACAGTTGGTGGAGAATGCGGGCAGTTTTTTTTTTTTTTTTTTTTTTGTTAAGGCCAGCATGGAGGAGATACTGAGACAGCTGGCTCTAGCAAATGCAAACCAGCAGCAAATAAATGCAGGTTTACAAAAGAGCCTTGCAGCTCAACAACAAGCCCAGCAGCAGGCAAATGCAAATCAGCAGCAGACAAATGCAACTTTGCAGCAGAGTTTGGAAGCCCAGCAGCAGGCAAATGCAAATCAGCAGCAGACAAATGCAACTTTGCAGCAGAGTTTGGAAGCTCAGCAACAAGCCCAGCAGCGATCTGAAGCCCGCTTCATAGACCTGTTGCAGAAGCAAGAGCAGAATTTTCAACAGAAAATAGAGACATTAATACAGCAACGTCCGCAGACCAATGAAGCAAGTGGTTACAATAATACCGCATCCTTTGGTGTGAGCCCTTTACTGACAAAAATGACTGGAGAGGATGATCCGGATGTGTTTTTGACCACATTTGAAAGGACTGCTGAAAGGGAAAAGTGGCCTAAGGAGCAATGGGCTGGACTGGTGGCCCCTCTGTTAACTGGGGAATCGCAGAAAGCTTATTATGACCTAGAGCCTGACCAAGCAAAAGACTATGTGGTGCTAAAAGCAGAAATATTGGCACGGCTGGGTGTCACCCTGGCAGTCCGGGCTCAGCGTGTGCATAACTGGACTTTTCAGGTTGGAAAACCCCCCAGGTCTCAAATGTATGACCTCATTCACCTGAGCAGGAAGTGGCTGCAGCCAGAGACTTTGACCTCACCAAACATTGTGGAACGTGTTGTTATGGATCGTTTCCTGAGAGCTCTTCCTACTGCCATCCAAAAATGGGTAAGCCATGGAGACCCAGAAAATGCAGATAAACTTGTGGATCTGGTTGAGAGGTACTTGGCTACAGAGAACTTGACCACCTCTTCCAGGGACTCACGGACTTTCCCCCCTAAGACCAGATCATCCCCAGTGGCGAGTAAGATGACTCCAAGGGGTGAGGGTGGAGAGAGTGAGAGGGTGGGAGTTCTACCTAAGGTCTGGCGGGAGCAGCCCAGGAAGCCCATGCTGCAAGAGGCAGCGAAAAAAATTATTTGCTACCGCTGCCGGCAAGAGGGACATATTGCAGCCAATTGCCCCGTTGTGGATGAGCCTATGCAATGTGACTTTATAAGGGAGAGACGTCAGTCGCTGTTTGCGACAGTTGCATGCACTGCCATTCGGAGACCTGAGAAACATTTATGTAAAATGTGTATTAATGGTAGACATGTTGATGTGTTGCTAGATTCAGGTAGCCTGGTAACATTGATAAAAGCTGAATTAGTTACTACAGAGGTCTCTGGGAAGAACAGGGTGGCTGTTATTTGTGTGCATGGGGACACCCGAGAGTATCCTGTAACTTCAGTGTTTTTTGAGACCCCCAAAGGTAACCTCTCTCATCAGGTGGGGTTAGTGTCTCAGTTACCACATGATGCTATTGTGGGAAGGGATTTTCCAAAATTCTGGGAACTCTGGGATTGTCCTGAGGCCCCCATTGGTGCCCCTATAAACCAGGAAGATGACCAGAATTCCTCTGGGAGTGGTGAGGACTCTCCTGAATTTCCCTTGTCGGTATTGGCGGGGGAAACTCGAGAAACTGGGGAGGAGCCAACATCCTCAGATGAAAACATGTCGTCTGTGGAGTTTTCGGATCTTGAGGTTCACAGGGAAAATTTTGCCACAGAACAGTTAAAAGACCCCACCCAGAGGACGGACGCGTCCAGCGAGAGCTCCGCTGCGGCCTTATTGCATCCACCGCAATCCGGACTCCTGGCACCGCTGGTCGGGCTCTCCCACGTCCGCAGGGCCTGCCGGAGCTGCCCTCTCTCATTCGGGGGCCTTTTGGTGCATCCCCGGGCGATCCACGAGCCCCGGTCCGTCCCGGGGTCGCTGCCCACGCGAGAGGCGCTCCGCCGCCATCTTGCGGCCTACATCGATCCCGGAGCGTCTGGACATCCATCGGCTCTGCAGGGGGTCCTCTTCCGCATCATCCGCACGGCGCTGCATCCCTGCCCGGGTCCGGAGGGCCTAGCGAGGTGAAGTTGGAGCTCCTGAAGGTTTTGGCCCTGGTTATCCACAGCACCAGACGGCGGCCATCTTGGTACACCCGGAGCAGGCCGCAGCCCTCCATCCACACGTCTGGTGCCTGCTTCTGCCGCAGGTGAGACACCCTCTCTGGATTCCGCTCTCTCGAGCGACGTGGGATTGCGTTGGAGCTAGGGGGGGCATCCTAGGCCCCTCCGGCAATAATTAGCCCTCGGATAAATCGTTTTGGAGACCGGAGCGGTCTGGGCCTACTTAGTCTTTCCTGCCGCCGCTTTTCACCACTTCCTGGACATTACCACAAGTTTTCATCTCCAGTGATTGCGGTTCGCAGGGATCCTTACCTCGACAACTGCTCCACTTCCCCCTGGACTCGCAGTGAGTACGACATGGCCTCCCCCCCCCTGTTGCTTGCTGCTACCTGGTGCCCTGACCCCCCCATTGACTGTTTATTCTGGGGGGTACCCCCTTTCACTTGGCACATTGGAACTGTTTGCTACCGGGCTTCTACATCAGTCTGAAGCACAGCAGCCCCCAGCAAGCCTACAGGCTGGCTATTGTCACTGCGCTAGCTGCTTCTGCTTCAATGCACCGCCTCCTCTCACAGTAGCAGCGCAAGCAACTAGTCTCCAAATGTATTTTTGAGACCCCAGATTAGCTCCGTTCGGGACTTCAGCCTATCTCTGAGGTATACTTGCACCACGTTTCACCCCCTCATTTTTTTTTCTTCTTTATTACCTCATCTCCTAACCCGCAGAGCCTTGATGCATGCCGGCTAAAAAAAAGAAGGCACG
Organism: Lithobates pipiens; assembly: GCF_037356315.1. Classification (NCBI taxonomy): domain Eukaryota; kingdom Metazoa; phylum Chordata; class Amphibia; order Anura; family Ranidae; genus Lithobates; species Lithobates pipiens. The sequence goes on from NW_027507718.1 coordinate 551,092,488, forward strand.
GAGCACCGCCCAAAAGACTCTCACACAATACCTTCTGCACTCTCAAGAACAATCTAGCATGGAGCGTGAGGGGTCAGTTGTGGGGCGCCTCTCCCCCGACCCGGCCTCCCCACCTCGCTTATCAGGTCCAACCTCACCTGCTCCTTTGTTGGATAGAAGAACTCCCAGTGCCCTCTCAAAGGCAGATCTAGAGGACAGTCTTGAATCCATGTACACTAGATTGGCTTCCAAGTTTCAATCTGAACTTCAGAAGACCTCTCATGCACTTTCACAGGAAATCTCGGCCCTGGGCGCAAGGACTGAGAGGCTAGAGACTAAACATGACGAGCTGGCGATAGCTCATAATGACCTCAGCCGAGAACATGAAACCCTATCCTCTACGGTCCAGCTTCTACAGTCTCAAATAGAAGACCTCGATAACAGAAATAGACGCAATAATCTGGGCATCCGTGGCATCCCGGAGTCCGAATCTGAGCTCATTCCAGTGGTGATCAGGTTGTTTAAATCCTTGCTCCCAGACCATGAAGCCAATCTGTTCAAATGTGATCGGATACATAGGGCTTTGCGCCCCAAACCCCCGGAGGATAAACCTCCCCGGGATGTCATTCTCTGCATGAAGGACTTTCTGGTCAAAGAGGAAATTTTGAGAGCAGCTCGTAACAAACAGAGGATCACTCTCGATGACAAAGTTATCCAAATTTTCCCAGATATCGCGCCCGCGACTTTGGAGCGGAGAAGGAACCTCAAGGAGATAACCACAGTCTTGCAATCGGCCCGCATCAGGTACCGATGGGGGTTCCCGTTTCGTCTTGTGATTCCACACAACGGCTCGACATACTCTGCCACTTCGGTCCTGGAGGGTCAGGAGATCCTGGTGAAACTGGGACTTTTGGATGACTCTACGATTCGCAGACTGCCCTCCACTCCCAGAGCTACACCTATTTGGCAAACTCCCCCGACCAGAAGAGACAGGCGAAGAATCAGATATGGTGCTGATGATCGGGTGGAAGATAGTCCTCGATGATGCTGTTTTTCTCTCCTTCATATGAAGGCTCAGACTGCGGTTTGCTATAGTTTCTAATAGTTTCTAATGGCTGTTTATAAGCGGCTCTAGTTTACACTGTTGAGGGTAGAGTGAGTTCAAGTTTCTGGTTATATACTGTTTTCCCCCTCATGTCTCCCGCTTGCTCCGCGCCTCCGTCCTTTCGGGGGGCAGTGGAGCTTGCTGGAGAGTGGGGCTATGTGTTTTCCAGGTTTTCCTACCCAAACCACGAGCCATTTACAAGTCCCTAGGAGCTGTTGTATGGCTCCCCTTTCCAGTGGTTGGTTGCTTCTCTGGTGGGTGCCCCCTACCATTGCACAACCCTACTGGTCACGAGACCTTGTTGTCTCGGTATTTGACGGTTATTTTGGTGTGGCTATGATTTTCCACACGCTACCACGCTTAGCATTAATGTGGTGCCCCAGGCCTTTATCAGGCTCGGGGCCCTTTCTCTCTGATGTTTCCTTTCTTTTTTTATGTTTTTTGGTTTTCTCCCTTCTAGGTCGATCATTGTCCTTGTTCTATGCTCTTTCAATCACTCAGGCTCCTTTTCTGCTCAGGATTAGTGTTCTCATGCTACACTTGTTGTTATTGCACCTTATCTTATTTTTCTGTTACCCTGCTGATGATGTGAGGGTCCCCCTGTTTTTCTGGCGCCTGTTGGACGAGTATTCCCTGAGAATCTCCCCTTCCCCCCTTGCCACCATATTTGATCTCTTAACTATAGTTATTATTTTTTATTGTCCATGGCAATAACATGTGTCTCCCACAATGTCAAGGGATTTAATTCACCTTCCAAAAGGCGTAAAGCCTTCTCCTTTTATAAAAGCCTTGGAGCTAAAATCCTTCTACTCCAAGAAACACATTTCTCCCGCTCCTCCCATCCTAAATTTTTCCATAAGGACTTTCCTCAAGCTTTTTACTCGCTCCACTCGTCCAAGACCAGGGGGGCCGCCATACTCCTCCACTCCTCCCTCCCGTTGGAGGTTAAGCATATATTTAGAGACCCCGAGAGTCGATATGTTATTGTTCAGGGCATTGTCCACAACAGAGAACTTACTATTGCCAGTATTTATGCACCCAATGAGGGCTCGGCTACTTTCTTTGGGTCCTTTTTTGAGAAAATTGCTCAATACCACTCTCCTCACTTGATCATAGGTGGCGATTTTAATTTAGTTGCCAACCCCACCCTGGACCGCTCATCGACACCAACCACTTCTAGAGCTTTCCCGAGGTCGCTCTCTAGAGGCCTACGTGACCTGCAACTCACTGACACCTGGAGAGCCCACAACACAGGCTGCAAGGAATACACTTTCTTCTCCCACCCGCATAACAGTTACGCGAGGTTGGACTACATATACTCCACTCCAATTATTCTTGCTAATTCTGTAGAAGCCTCCATCCACCTCTGTGTTTGGTCCGATCATCAGGCTATTTCCTTTACTACGGGGTTCATTAGGCTCGCTCCCACGCCTCACTCCTGGAGATTGAATGAATCCCTTCTCTCGGACTCAGGGGTGGAAGCCCAGGTAGCTCAGTCTCTGGAAGAGTATTTTTCCTTGACCCAATAAAAATCATAATCTACCTCAAAATTTTAGGCCAATCTCGGTTATAAATAACGATCTCAAAGTATTTAGCAGAATCTTAACTGACAGACTGGCAAAATGTATCCCTTCCCTGATTTCCCCATTCCAATCTGGGTTTATTCCACATCGCTTTATCACAGACAATATCCGCCTAGCCTCAAACGTTATTCAAGATGCCAACCTGTTTTCCCGTAGGCTCCTCCTGTTGAGTCTAGACATACAGAAGGCGTTTGACAGTGTTACATGGAACTATTTAGACACACTTTTGCCTCTTATGGGCTTTCGGGGTAGCTTTCTGGCAGGATTCCAAGCCCTCTATAACAATCCTATGACTCGCATTAAGTTGCCTGGCTGTAGCTCAGAATTCTTCCCCATAGGTAAAGGCACTAGACAGGGGTGCCCCCTTTCCCCTTTAATCTTTGCTTTAGCCCTGGAACCCCTTGCTATTGCCCTCCTGAGACATCCTGATATTACTGGTTACACTAAGGGGACCGAAATGTACAAATTTTGTATGTATGCCGATGATGTTTTAATGTTTATTACTAACCCTCATGTCTCCCTTCCCAATCTTTTTTTGACACTGTCTCACTTTGCGAAAGTCTCTGGCCTTTCCATTAATGTTTCTAAATCTGTAGCCCTCCCCATAGGCTTTACCCCCAATGATTTGGCCCTTATTAAACAAAACTACTCATTTACGTGGGCTGCCTCCCACATTCCTTACTTGGGTGTTGGACTGCCCGGGAATTACAGGGACCTCTTTGGGGTCAATTATCCCCCACTGATTAGCAAACTTAAAAACACCCTAAAAAGCTGGCTCTCTTTACGTATCCCCTTTATAGGACGAATCACTGCCCTCAAAATGGTCATCCTTCCCAGGTTGCTATATTTATTTCGCTCTCTACCGGTTGGGCTCTCCAAGTGTTTTCTCCTCGAACTTCAATCCCATTTCAACAGGTTTATTTGGAACAATAGATCTCCCAGGTTTGCTAGGGGGGTACTCTACAGATCTATGAAAAATGATGGTTTGGGGGTACCTCAGGTTTGGTTGTACTACCTTTCCTGCAGATTCACTCAACAAGCACAGTGGTCGATCCCTAATTCTAGAGTCCCCTGGGTGAGGTTTGAGAGTGACTCGGTCACTCCATTCTATCTCCCCGGCCTTATGTGGTCAACTAATCGTCCCCTCTTGCCTTTACCCACCCGTAATACTATAGTGGCGGATAGTCTCCTATTGTGGCACCGCTTTAAGCAGAAATACGACCTCACCCTGTGTCGCTCTATGGGTGCTTCCTTCCTGGGTGACCCTAGGTTCCCCTTAGCTTATCTTCATCCTGATTCTTTTGGTATGTGGGTCCGTTGTGGGCTTACCCAGTTGAAGGACTTTGTGACGGGCTCTGGCTTTGTTCCCTTTTCGACTCTGCAGACCCAGCACCAACTCCCGGACTCTGAACGTTATAGATACCTGCAGATCCGCCACTTCTTTCTCTCCCGGTATGGACTCCGTCCCCAGGCACAGCTCACTATCTTTGAAGACGTATGTTTTAATTTCCCACGCCAAAAAGGACTGATCTCTCTGTTATATAGAGCCCTGGAGGGACATTCGGAGTGTCAGTCCCTGCGATATAGAGCGCGTTGGGAGGAGGAGTTGGCCCTGGAGACGGGAGTGGTGGATTGGGAAGAAGGTTGGAATAATATGCGCAAATGCACCAGATCCCTAACGGTTAGAGAGACGGCCATCAAAGTCCTCACCAGGTGGTACTACACCCCGGTACGTTTGCACCAGATTTATCCCCTTACATCCCCCAACTGTTTTAGAGGATGCAATCACCCTGGCACCTTTGTTCACATTTTTTGGGACTGTGATTTAATTCGCCCTGTCTGGCAGGAGGTCTTGAGACTGATGGATGGGTTCGCTGGCCGAACACTGTCCCTCTCTTATCACCACTGTCTTCTCTTCCAGACCCCCCTGACACTCCTAAACATTTTGTAAGGTTAGTGCACTCTATTTGTGTCGCTGTACTGTGGACTATCGCACTTCATTGGAAGTCCCCGTCTATACCATTAGCGCAGGTTCTCTCACGTATTGACCAGGTAATGCTGTCTGAAAAGATCTTTCACACTCTGCATGACACTGAACACATTTATGACCTTAAGTGGAACCCATGGTTCCTGTTTCGTTTACTGAAGTGATCACACCTTAGGTTTTTCATTTTGCTTCTCTTTTCTGTTTGCATTTTTTCCTCTTTTTCCTCTGTTTCTCTCTGATTCTCTTTTCCCTCTCTCTCTGTCATGATCTTTCTTCTGTATTTTGGTTATGTTGGTCAGCTCATTTAACATGTCACTCTCTTTACTTTTATGACCGGTTGTTGGATGTAAGACCCATACAGTTAATCAGTTATCAGTGGTTTGTCCTGCAGGGTTCTGCTATTTGTTTATCACCTTTTTGTAACCTTGTCATCCAAATTCTTATGTCAATGTTGAAATGTGAATTCTTTTGCTGACTTTGTATTTCTGTTAACAGCTTTAATAAAACTTTTTTGAAAACAAAAAGACCCCACCCTAATAAAGGCACGGGAAAATGTGGTGAAAATAGATGGCGAGTTAGTGAACCCAGATAGGACTTGCCCTTATCCGTACTTCACTATGGAAAGGGACCTGCTATATCGAGTGGCTCAAAGGGCAGAAGAAACCATTGAGCAACTTGTAGTGCCCAAACCTTACAGGAAGTTGGTGTTAGAATTGGCTCATGGACACATTCTGGGAGGTCATCTGGGGACAGAGAAAACCAGAGAGAGGGTATTGCAGAGATTCTATTGGCCTGGGGTCATGAAGGAAATAGAAAAGTATTGTTCCTCCTGCCCTGTGTGTCAGAAGTCGGCACCTATGCCACATTTCCGTAACCCACTGGTACCTCTTCCTATCATTGAGGTCCCCTTTGAGAGGATCGCAATGGATTTGGTAGGTCCGATAATCAAGTCTGCTAGGGGGCATCAGTACATTTTGGTTATATTGGACTATGCCACCCGTTATCCGGAAGCAATTCCTCTCCGAAATACCTCGGCCAAAACCATAGCCAAAGAGCTATCCCTTGTTTTTAGCCGCGTGGGTATTTGTAAGGAACTGCTTACGGACCAAGGTACACCCTTTATGTCCCGGGTTATGAAAGAATTATGCAAGTTGTACAAAGTGAAGCAATTGCGTACATCTGTGTATCACCCCCAAACAGATGGGTTGGTTGAAAGATTCAACAAAACCCTAAAACAAATGTTAAAGAAGGTGGTGGATAGAGATGGAAAGAATTGGGATTGTCTAATACCCTATCTGATGTTTGCCATTAGGGAGGTACCCCAATCCTCTACGGGTTTCTCACCCTTCGAGTTGCTCTATGGGAGACACCAAAGAGGGCTTCTGGATATCGCCAAGGAAACTTGGGAAAATGAGAGTTCTCCTCACAGGAGTGTGATTGAGCACGTCGCCCTGATGCAAGATAGAATTGCACAGGTAATGTCGATTGTAAAGGAACATTTAACCCAAGCGCAGTTAGCACAGCAGAGAGTGTACAACCGTGGGGCCAAGACCCGTACTTTTTCCCCGGGGGATAGGGTCTTGGTGCTAGTCCCTACGGTTGAAAGCAAATTTCTGGCCAAATGGCAAGGTCCATATGAAGTAATTGAAAAAACTAGTGAGGTGAACTACAGGGTTAGACAGCCAGGAAGGCGAAAGCCGGAGCAGATCTATCATGTCAATCTGCTGAAAGCCTGGAGGGATAGGGAATCCCTAGTCGCAGAGACTTTGTCACAAGTACAGCCTGATTGCTTAGTTCCTGAGGTTGGAATAGCAGACACCTTATCGAAACCCCAACAACAGGAGGCTAAAGAGTCTGTACTTCGTAACAAAGAGATTTTCTCTGAGCTTCCGGGACAAACATCTGGCGTAGAGCATGACATTATCACCCCGCCAGGAGAAAGGGTAAAACTAAAACCTTATAGAATACCAGAGGCCCGACGGGAGGCAATACGTGGGGAGGTTCAAAGGATGCTGGAATTGGGTGTGATAGAGGAGTCCCAGAGTGACTGGTCCAGTCCTATTGTACTAGTGCCCAAACCTGATGGGAGCTGGCGGTTTTGTTACGATTTTAGACAATTAAATAAAGTTACAAAATTTGACACCTACCCCATGCCACGTATAGATGAGTTGATTGACCGGCTGGGAACAGCCCGATATATGACAACTCTTGATCTCACCAAAGGGTATTGGCAAATTCCCCTGGCCGAGTCGGCCAAGGAGAAAACTGCGTTTGTAACCCCAGATGGGGCATTCCAATATAAGAGAATGCCGTTTGGGTTACAGAATGCATCAGCAACATTCCAGCGGAAAATGGATAAGATTCTGAGGCCCCATCAGAAATATGCTGCAGCTTACCTGGATGATGTGATTATCCATAGCACAGACTGGGTCTCACATTTGCCAAAAGTACAAGCAGTCCTAGACTATCCGGGAAGCTGGGTTTACGGCCAATCCAAAGAAGTGTACCATTGGACAGGAGGAGGCCAAATATCTTGGGTACACTATTGGGAGGGGGGTGATAAAACCCCAAGTCAATAAAGTCGAGGCCATACAGAGTTGGCCACGTCCCAACAGCAAGAAACAGGTACGAGCCTTTCTGGGAATCGCTGGCTATTATCGACGATTCATTCCCCATTTTGCTTCTCAGGCTGTGCCCCTCACCAACCTGACAAAAGGGAAAGAGTCGGTTATGGTTAAATGGTCCCCAGAGGCTGAGGAAGCATTTCAGTCCTTAAAAACAGCCTTATGTAGCCAGCCAGTGTTGTACTCACCAGACTTCTCTAAGGACTTTGTTGTACAAACTGATGCATCAGACGTTGGGTTAGGAGCAGTGTTATCCCAGGTCTGGAACGGGGAAGAGCACCCAGTCATTTACCTCAGCAGGAAGTTAAAGTCCCATGAGGTAAATTACTCCACGATTGAGAAGGAATGTTTAGCAGTGAAGTGGGCTCTAGATTCCCTTCGGTACTATCTGCTAGGTAGGCACTTTGACCTGGTGACTGATCACGCTCCTTTAAAGTGGATGGCTCAGAACAAGGAGACCAATAGAAGGGTAAATAGGTGGTTCCTAGCCCTACAGGAATTTAACTTTACAGTTAAGCATCGCCCTGGTGTTAAAATGGGGAATGTGGATGCTTTGTCTCGGATACATGCGTGTCTGACTGCTGGTGTTACAACCCCAAGGTTGAAACAAGAGGGGGGGGGGGTATGTGGCAGCAGGCAGGTAAAGTCACCTGGTTGTATCCAGGATGGTAAATATGTGTGTCCTAGATTCAGGCTTTATGCAGACTTTTACAATTAGAGGGGAAGAGTTAATGAGCCCAGCTGAATTAAGTGGGCTCATTAAGGCCTCTACAAAAAACCCCAGCATGCATAGGGAGATGCTCCATCCTGGAACCAGTTTTGTGTGTATAGACTGGGGAGTGTGATATCTGTTCTGTGCGGTGAGTTAACGCCTGTGTGGCAAACCCCTACAATAGAGACAGGGACTGGGGCAGCACAAGGCTGCACCCAGTTGTTAGACAGGGAGTCTACGTGTGTAGTTAGAGGTCAAGCTGACCAGGATTTATTTTCTTGTTTTATTTTGTTTGGCTGTTATATGTATCACTGCATGTAGCCTAAATAAACCAGATCTTTTGTTTTTTGCACCTACACCGCTGTCTGCTGTGCCTGACTTTGTGTTGTGAACCCATCCAGGGGGTCACACACACCTGCTACCGAGCAAACCCCCTCACACTACCCTTTGTTGCTGTTATCTAATTGAGCCATCTGCAGTAGTTAGTGGGTGTTGTGTGCCTCCAGCACAGCACAATATACACCTGTATCTACCCTTTATTGCTGTTGTTCTCTAATACAGCCATCTGCAGGAGTTAGTGGGTGTTGTGTGCCTCCAGCACAGCACATTATACACCTATATCTACCCTTTATTGCTGTTCTCTAATAGAGCCATCTGCAATAGTTAGTGGGTGTTGTGTGCCTCCAGCACAGCACAATATACACCTGTATCTACCCTTTTTTTCTGGTGTTCTCTAATACAGCCATCTGCAGGAGTTAGTGGGTGTTCTGTGCCTCCAGCACAGCACAATATACACCTGTATCTACCCTTTGTTGCTGTTATCTAATTGAGCCATCTGCAGTAGTTAGTGGGTGGTGTGTGCCTCCAGCACAGCCCAATATACACCTGTATCTACCCTTTATTGCTGTTCTCTAATAGAGCCATCTGCAGTAGTTAGTGGGTGTTGTGTGCCTCCAGCACAGCACAGTATACACCTGTATCTACCCTTTATTGCTGTTCTCTAATTCAGCCATCTGCAGGAGTTAGTGGGTGTTGTGTGCCTCCAGCACAGTATACACCTGTATATACCCTTTATTGCTGGTGTTCTCTCATACAGGCATCTGCAGGAGTTATTGTGCATTGTGTGCCTCCAACACAGTATACACCTATATCTACTCGTTATTGCTGGTGTTCTATCATACAGGCAACTGCAGGAGTTAGTGGGTGTTTGTGCCTCCAGCACAGCACAATATACACCTGTATCTACCCTTTATTGCTGGTGTTCTCTAATACAGCCATCTGCAGTAGTTAGTGGGTGTTGTGTGCCTCCAGCACAGCACAGTATATACCTGTATCTACCATTTATTGCTGGTGTTCTCTAATTCAGCCATCTGCAGGAGTTAGTTGGTGTTGTGTGCCTCCAGTGCAGTATACACCTGTATCTACCCGTTATTGCTGTTGTCTAATAGAGCCATCTGCAGTAGTTAGTGGGTGTTGTGTGCCTCCAGCACAGCACAGTATACACCTGTATCTACCCTCTACCCTACGGTGCATCGTCATCAGCACGTGGCCACGGGACACGCTTGTCCTTATTTTCGGCAGCCTGACGTGTTGAGCCACATCATGCCGGAGACTTGGTAGAGTGGATGACCAAGCCCTCTTCATCCTCCTCATCCTCTCTCACCCAGGCTCAGGGTACTAGCAAAGCAGCTGCCAACGCATTATCTTCCTTTGTCTCAATGTCATCATCAGTCATTTCTTCCCTAGACCCACCATGTCCTCCTGAGGAGTCCCCTGAACTGTTTGAGCACAGTGTTGGGTACATGCTCCATGAATATGCCCAGCGTTTTTGAAGGCTCTGATGATGATACCCAGCTAGAGGAAGACAGTAGCATGAGCGCTGAGAGAGGGGATGCTCAAGAAGGACAGCAATCTGGCAGTCATGTTCCACCAACTGCAGCATACTGCCAGGTTTTCTCCAGTGATGAAGAGGGAGGGGATGATGAAGTCACTGACTCCACGTGGTTGCCTGATAGGAGAGAGGAGGAGGAGGCACATCTCCAATGAGGCAGGATGCCCTCCGGGGGCCAGCTTAGGCGCAGCACACCGACTGAATCACACTGGAGTGTTCCGCCTATGCAGGGTGCTGCCTCTGCGCGTTATTCCAAAAGTTCTTTGGTGTGGGCCTTTTTTGAGATGAGTGGATAATATCACACCGCTGCTATTTGCAACAAATGTCTCAAGCGTATCTCGTGTGGCCAAAACATTAGCCGCTTGGGCACCACATGCTTGACCAGACATATGTTGACGTGCCATGCAGCTCGTTGGCAAGCATACCTTAAAGACCCACACCAAACAACAAAGCGGACCTCTCCTTGCTCCTCATCAGCTGGGATCTCCAACCCCACTAGACCTTTAGTCCTCTCTGAAACCTGCACTGAGAGGAATGAAGGTGTAGAATTAGGTGTGTCACAGCCAAGTGCTTGCGGGTACTCTGCTAGCAGTAGACCCACGTCCAATAGCAGCAGGCAAATTTCCCTGCCCCAGCTGCTGGACCGTAGAAAGAAGTTCACTCCCAGCCATCCACATGCTCAGAGGTTGAATGCTAGCTTGGCTAAATTGCTAGCACTTCAACTGCTGCCTTTTCAGTTGGTAGCCTCAGCCCCCTTCCGTGAGTTTGTGCAATGTGCGGTTCCTCAGTGGCAGGTCCCCAAACGCCACTTTTTCTCACGGAAGACGATTCTAGCTCTCTACCGGCATGTGGAAGGCAATGTCCTTGCCTCGCTGGACAGAGCGGTCAGCGGTAAGGTGCATATTACCACTAACTCATGGTCCAGCAGGCATGGACAGGGACGTTACCCATCTTTCACTACCCATTGAGTCAATCTTCTGGCAACTGGGAAGGATGCAGGACAAGGCGCAGTAGTGTTGGAGGTTGTTCCACCACCACATCTCCAAAATGCTACTACTGGTTGTGACACACCTCTCTCCTTCACCCCTCCTCTTCTTCTTCCTCCATGGCCTCTTCCAGTGCTCTGTTCTCTGAACCAGCGGTGTTCCATAGGTGTTCAAGTGGCTACACAAATATGCAGGCAAAAAGATGCCATTCCGTGCTTGCGCTGGTTTGTTTGGTTGACAGTAGCCACACTGGGGCAGATATTTTGTCAACTCTGAAGGGGCAGGCCGAGAGGTGGTTGACGCCATGCCAGATTAAACCAGGAATGGTGGTTTGCAACAATGGCACCAACCTCCTCTCCACCCTCCGACAGGGACAACTGACCCATGTGCCCTGTGTGGCTCATGTCCTTAACCTGGTGGTGCAGCGGTTCTTGGGCAGGTACCCGGGCTTACAGGATGTCCTGAGGCAGGCCAGGAAAGTCTGTGTGCATTTCGACTGATCATTTAATGCCAGTGCTCGGCTGGCTGAGCTCCAAAAGGAGTTTAACCTGCCCAAGAACCGCCTTATATGTGACATGCCTACTAGGTGGAACTCAACGTTGGCCATGCTGCAGCGGCTGCACATGCAGCAGAGGGCCATCAATGAGTACCTGTGCGACTACGGCACCAGGACAGGGTCAGGGGATCTCGTTTTTTTTCTCACCACGCCAGTGGGGCATGATCAGGGATGCATGCACTGTCCTGTCACCGTTTGAGGAGGCCACAAGGATGGTGAGCAGTGACAGTGCATGCATCAGTGACACTGTACCTCTTGTCCACCTGTTGGAGCATACGCTGCGTGGAATAATGGAGAGGGCACTTGAGGCCGAACAGAGGCAGGAAGAGGAGGACTTCCTTGCCTCTCAAGGCCCCCTTTATCCAGACAGTGTTCCTGCTGTCCCACCCATCACACAGGAAGAGGATGAGGAGGAGGAGGAGGAGGAGAATGATTGTGTCAGCATGGAGGTGGTGCCTGGCACTCAGCATCAGCAGCAGCAGCAGTCTTGTAGGGATGATTTACAGTCCCAAGAAACCTGTGGACTTCTACATGGCTGGGAGGAGGTGGCTGCGGATCATGTTGTCCTTAGTGACCCAGAGGACTCCGGACCGAATGCCTCAGCTAACCTATGCTGCATGGCTTCCCTGATCCTGCAAAGCCTGCAGAAGGATCCTCATATTCTTTGGATCAAGGAGAGGGACCATTACTGGCTGGCCACTCTCCTTGATCCACGGTACAAGGGTAAGGTTGCGGGCATTATCTTGCCATCGCAGAGGGAGCAGAGAATGAGACATTGCAGAAAGGTCTGTGCAACGCGTTCCCAGAAACTGGAAGGTTACAAACTCCTGGTCCTGGACAAAGTGTTGTTCGGTTAGTCACAGAAGGAGCGGTGGAGATGGTGGCCGTCTGACTGATGCGTTCAGACAATTTTTTAGTCCGCAGCCCCAAGGTATGATCGGTTCCAGCAACCATTGCCAGCGCCTGATTTACATGGTGCAGGAATACCTAGGGGCAAGGTCAGACTTTTACACCTTTCCCACTGAAAATCCTCTGGCTTACTGGGTCTTGAGGATGGATCACTGGCCAGAGCTTGCAATTGAGCTACTGGCCTGTCCTGCATACAGCGTTCTTTCGGAACGCACCTTCAGTACTATTGGTGGCTTTGTAACCGATCAGAGGGTGCGCCTGTCCACTGACTTAGTTGATCGACTGACCTTCATAAAGATGATTCAGTCTTGAATCACCACTAGCTACCAAGCACCTGAAGCTGGTATAACTGAATAATTTTTTTGGAAATGTCACATCCCTTCAAGACTGTCTATGCTGATGCTGAGTGACTGTCCTGTTATGTTGACTGACTATCCTCTTCCTTCTCAATGATCTCGCTGATATCTTGGAAGAACATTTTTGGTTCTGGGTGATGCCACCAGCCCAATTTTTCAGCCCCTGTTTAACAGGGGTATGTAATTACAATTTTTGATGCAATGCTTTGCAGCAGGTCTCATTCCTGCACTCCAAATAGAGTATATGGGAGAGGTTGCAGTGTTGTGGCACCAGCACCAGTGCCTAAGGCCCAATTTGTATGCCCCTGTTTAACCCCCCCTAGCGGTAATCCAGAGTCTTGCTCGGGTTGGGATTTTACTGACAGGAGAGGTAACCCAGAGCCAGACTCGGGATCGCATCACTGGATGCAGGGGAGGACACAGGGAGAGTTACTTACCTTGTCCCCGGGATCCAGCGATGTCCTCTGCGCTGTGTGATCGAGCTGTCCTCCGCTCGATTCACAGTGCCGAATGCCACCGAGCTCCGTTCCCTGCGACATTACGGCGCATGGGAGCGGAGAACCGCGGCAAATTCAAAAAGATAAAAACACACAAAACACACACAGCACTGTATTAAAAAATACACACCCCCTTTGTCCCTAGTGGTCTGTGCAATGCCCTGCATGCACTTTTATGTTATAAATTCAGTTTTTTCTGCCTGAAATTTGGAGATTGTCCATAGCAACCAAAAAGTGTCCTTTTCAGTGTTTTACGATTTGATTACATTATTGAATAATTTTTATTATTCTTTATTATATTATAAATTTTATCATACCCGGGATGTCTGCTAGACTCTGGTTTGAACAGATTTAAGAGAGTTATTCCTAAGAATTACAGGACTACAATATAAAACGCCAAATTTCCATGCAAAATAAGTCATACCGCCAGGGAGGTTAACAGGGGCATGTAATTACAATTTTTGAGGCAATGCTTTGCAGCAGGGCTCATTCCTGCACTACAATTAGAGTATATGGTAGAGGTTGCAGTGTATAGGCCCAATTTTTCAGTCCCTGTTTAACAGGGGCATGTAATTACAATTTTTGATGCAATGCTTTGCAGCAGGGCTCATTCCTGCACTCCAACTAGAGTATCTGGGAGAGGTTGCAGTGTTGTGGCACCAGCAAGCAGTGCCTAAGGCCCAATTTTTCAGCCCCTGTTTAACAGGGGCATGTAATTACAATTCTTGATAAAATATTTCACAGCAGGGCCCGTTCCTGTGCCCACCGAGAGTATCTGTGGGGACTTATAGTGTTGTGGCACCAGCACCACCACCACAACCACCAAAGGCCCAATTTTCTACCACTGTTCAACAATGGCATGTAATTACAATTCTTGATATAATTGTTCACAGCAGGGCGCTCCAGCGCCCACCAAGAGTCCCTTTGCGGGCTTACAGTGTTGTGGCAACACCAACACCTTATGCCCTCATTTCTGCAGAGAATATAGGGCAGGCCCCTACTTTCAAACATCCAACTTACAAACATCTCCTGCTTGCAAACGGAAGGAGACAACAGGAAGTGAGATGAAAAAAGACAGATTGCAAAAACAATTACACAGGGGTGATAACCCTTCCCTATGTTTTCCAAAAAGCCTAAAAATAGATTTTTTTTGACTAGAGCTACACTTTAAAAATGTACCAGTTCAAAATTACAAACAGATTCTACTTAAAACAACAAACCTACACAGTCCCTGTCTTGTTTGCACCGCCTGTATACTGCTGTTCTGAGTATATAGGGCCTGGGGGCCCCACGCCTTTCCTTTCTTTAATATGGGAATGTGGTTCCCCTTAATATCCGTACAAGACCCAAAGGGGCTGGTAATGAGCAGGGGGGGCTACCCATGCCCTTTTTCTCAATGATTTTCATCCATATTGCCAGAACCAGATATTACTTTAAAACTGCAAGCAGTTTTAAATGACTTTTCCGTTAAATGTCATTTTGTGCAGGGACTGATCTAAACACGGGAAACACGTGGCACTTCACAGGCATACTATAGACACCCCCAGGCACGATATGTAAATGAATATTTAACTTTTCACTTTAATCGTCATTAAAATCAGTTCTCCCCAAAAAACGGCCGTTTTACAAAAAAAAATTGGCATTGACCCATGTCCCCTGAGGCAGGAGCCAGGTCCCCAAACCCTTTTTAGGACAATATCTTGCATATTAGCCTTTAAAATTAGCACTTTTTATTTCGAACGTTCGAGTCCCATAGACTTCAATGGGGTTCTAAAGTTAGCACAAATTTTCGGTCCGTTCGAAAGTTCTGGTGCGACCCGAACTGGGGGGCGTTGGCTCATCCCTAGTGGCCAAGTCCGTTCATTCGGAAAGTCCGTCACAACTCCACCAGAAGTCCTTCATAAAGCCTGTCGGACCTAGTCCCTCGAAAAGTCCGGTTGTGTGTACGTGGAATTAGAGTACTAGCAGAATCCTTTCATTATAAAGGTTACAGCAACAAAACTAGCAGTTACAATCATGAACGCTATAAACGCTATCTTAAGAATCCAAAGAAAAAATGCCCTACAATACAAAGAGAAGAAAACAAATAGCCATGTACCCCTAGTAATCACATACAATCCAGCACTAAAAGGGATGAGAGTGATAATGAAATAGATGAAATCCATCATAACAGAGGACAGAACCCTGAAAGGAATATTCCAACAAACCCCAGTGCTGATCTTCAGGTAACCACCCAACCTCAGACATACATTAATAATCTCCAGGACTTCTCCATAGCCTCTTTCATCCTCTGGATCTCACTACCCCAATCTGTCCAGTTATATCCTACTCTGTTCACTTTTAGGTGATCCCTGAAAACTCATCTCTTCTGGGAGGCTTATCTTGCCTCCAGCTAACAAACAAATCTTCTACTTCCCTCATCAGTTCTTCCCTCGCAGTCACTACCTTTTGTTTCACCAGCCCCTCCCTCTTTGATTGTAAGCTTGCAGGAGCAGGGCCCTCCTAACCCTTTTGTATTGAATTGTATTGTTGCTATATTTGCTCCTTTTATATTTTAAACTGATGCACAAACTATTGGAGCTATATAAATCCTGTATAATAATATAATATAATAATAATCAGAAGGAAGCTCCATTCTGAGGAGATGGAAAAAAAAAAAGGGGACAAAATGGTCGGGGCTTGGCATCTGAGCAAGGAGATGGCCAATTGATCTTGCAGCTCTGTTCGGCCATTGGGGACAACTGCAATTATCGTGACTTCCACTACCAACACTGGACACCATCCTCTCCCCAGGCCTCCACTTAATGATGAGGCACTGCAAAGACCCACTGCACCTTCACAAGCTGCCAGGTTCCTTTCAGCAGTCACAGCATGGTCCCCAACAAAATGGAGGTGGTTCGCAGCCACTCCAGCCACACAGAGTCACCAGCGGCTCAAAACAGAGCCTCAATACAGCCTTGAATAAAAAAAAATAGGAAACCCGGACAGCGGAGGGTCTTCTGGTTTTTCTACACCCTCCTCTAAAAGCCCTGCAAAATCAAAGCCATGCCGGGACGCTCCACAGAGACCAGAACAAGACCCTGGCATGGAGGTGAGTAAAGAACATTCTTCTTCTACTGGGCCTCATCCAGTCATCCCTGATCCCATTAATGCCTTCCCTACACTGGGCCAACCTATTTCTGATACCACTCTGAAGCAGATGTTAACCTCTCTAAGATCATCCATGCATTCTGACCTAATGGCCTATGTGAAACAATTCTGAATGGAAGTGCAGGATCTGAGAGAGAGAATAGACCATGTAGTCTTCTATGAGAGAATATGCAACATCCTTCAATATGTTAGTTGATGCATATACCGCACAATCAGAAGAAATTATGTGACTTAAAGCAAATATGGCAGACATGGAGGAAAGGTCAAGGAGGAACAACATTAAGATAAGAGGGTCCCCTGAATCTGTCCCCACCACACAGATGCAGCAATATGCACAGGAGCTATTTTCCACTGTGGTGTCATTCCTGTCAGCAACTGAGTTGGTCATAGATATAATCCACAGATGAACAAAACCATCCTTCTTACTTTCCAAAGTACCGCAACATGTCCTCTTTCAGGTGCAATTTTACAAAACAAAAGACAGAATCATGTCAACCTTTCACCAAATGAATAATCTACCAAAGTGCTACTCCAGGTTGCAACTGCTCCCTGATCTGTCACAACACACCTTTCAGCGCTGTAGTATTCTCACCACAGTCACAAAAGCCTTAAGGAACCACAAGTTTCCCCATCGATGGAAGTACCCTGCAACCTTCTCCATCACCCACAATGGAGCCACCACTTGGGTGACAACATTGGAAGCAGGCATGCAAGCCCTACGCCAATGGGGCATACTCCCTTATTCTCCTCCTACTGATCCTTGACCACCTAGGCTTGAAGCCATTGTTGACGCCTGCCAAGTTGTGTCACACAAGCTTTCATCCAAGAAATATGCTAATGGTGATACCTGAATTGCGAAACATATACTACCTCTTCAAGTCCCCACAAGTCCCCAGGCACAGGAATGTGATGTATACACCCCTATGGTCCCCTCAGGTGTTATTTTAGTTAAATCTGCTAATGGGCAAATCCTCAGGCCCTTTTTAGTTTACACTTGCTGTTCACTGTTTTCGTCTTATTAGTTCTTTCCTATCACTGGTTTGCTAGTACAAACACGTACCTTACGAGCTGTAAATCTGTCCATTTACCAAACTGTGTTACCAACTACCAAGAACCCCTGCCATGTCACATAGTTAGGATCCATAGCGACTCAATCAATCTCCTACCTAATATGTAATGCCACTTAAGTGCATATCCGTCAATGCAAGAGGCCTTAATCATCCTGCAAAGAGGTTCTCACTCTGGAAAAAGGTGTCCAAGACCAAAGCAGACATTGTAAATGTTCAAGAGACACATTTTCAAGTGACAGCAGCCTCTAAATGTACCCACAGGAACTACCCCCACATCTGGAGTCATGCTGGCCATTAGGAACACGTTCACTTTTTACCTGAAGAGCTCACTACTGGATGTGAAAGGGTGATACATCATCCTTACTTGTGATATTAACACTAAGCCTTTCACCTTAGTAACCATTTATGTACCCAACTAGGGATGGGCCGAACACTCCCCTGTTCGGTTCGCAGCAGAACATGTGAACAGGCAAAAATTAGTTTGAACATGCAAAGTCTATGGGACACAAACACATTTTTTTTTTAATTTTGGTTCGGGGTTTCCCTGTGGGGGAATCCCATGCCATTTTTATCAATGAACTTTTATGTGTATTGCTGGGACTGACAATTCATTATAGCCGCAAATACTTTAAAATTACTTTTTTCCCTTTAGAAATGTAATTTTGCTCTGAGACTGTTATAAACACGGGAAACATGCACCATTTTACAGGCATACTATAGACACCCCCAGACACAAAATTTAAAGGAATATTACACTTTTATTGTTTCACTTTAAGCATTATTAAAATCACTGCTTTCGAAAAAACTGCAGTTTTTAAAACTTTTTTTGCATTGATATGTGTCCTCTGGGGCAGGACCCAGGTCCCCAAACACTTTTTATGACAATACCATGCATATAAGCCTTTAAAATTAGCACTTTTGATTTCTCCCATAGACTTTTAAAGAGTGTTCCGTGGCTTTCGAATTTACCGTGAACACCCCAAATTGTTTGCTATTGGGCAAACAGGCGAACACCCGATGTTCGAGCATTGGGAACATCCCTACACCCAACTCCCACCAACTTACTTGCTTTATGCATAGAGTATTTAAAATTGTATCATCTATTAAGTACAGGCATTTGTTAATGTGTGGGGACTTCAGCTTCACAGTTGACCTCCAAATAAATTCTAAAAGTTGACCCCAAACTCATCTTCTAAAAGTTGCGCTCCACCATTAAGGTTGTTCCATGCAGAGGAAGTCTACGATGCCTGGAGATGTCAGCATGATAACTAAAGAGATTACACATTCTTATCGTCCAGACACCATACATAATCTGGAATAGACCTATTTGTCACTGATAAGTGGCTTCTCTAGATGATATCCTCCTCCTCTATCCAAGATATAACATGGTCTGACCATGCTACAATTTCAGTAACGCTAGAGGAGCAGGCACCTCTGGACCGAGTATCAGACAACAACAACAACCGCCACAGCAAGCTCTAGAGCCAAAAAGTAAAAATACAACCTTAAACTGTCTAGCCTCCTCTCGGAGATCCACACTCTGAAACTCCAAAACAAATAAAACCTTACACCAACTATCTCCGATTCCCTCTCCAAACTAAGGGTACGCATCCTTGCTGACTGATCAGTATGATAAGCACCTTAGGAGACTTAGGCGTGGCTATTACGCACACGCCAAGAAAGCAGGGACTTTTCTTGCTAATAGGTTTAAGATCCCACAGGTTAGATTAAGAATCTCCCACCTTTTTCATCCCACTTTCAAACATAGAAAAAGCAACCCAAAAGAGATAGCGGATGAATTTGCTAACTATTATGGAGCACTCTATAATTTAAGGGAAGATCATGACACCCCCCCCCCCCCAAGCCATGTAATTCTGATATACAACAATTCCTGGATCACCTTCCCTTACTCACCCTTTCTGCATGGATGTCCTTTATCCCCCACAATATTTAACTTAATGAATGAGCCATTGGCCAAATTAATCCATTCCCACCCATCTATTACAGGGTTACAATTTCAAAAGCGCTCACACAAAATTAACCTGTTTGTGGGTGACATTATTCAACAGCCAACTCATCTAGTCTAGCACTTTCTAACGGCACAGTGGTGTAGTGGTTAGCACTCTCACCTAGCAGTAAAAAAAGGTCACTGGTTCAAATCCCAACCATGACACTACCTGCCTGGAGTTTGCATGTTCTCCCTGTGCCTGCGTGGGTTTCCTCCGGGTACTCCGGTTTCCTCCCACACTCCAAAGACATGCAGGTAGGTTAATTGGCTTCTGTCTAAAATTGGCCCTAGTATACAACTGGGGATCTTGGATTGTGGCTCCTTGAGGGTAGGGACCAATGTGAGTGTGCAATGTAAAGGGATAGGGACAATTGTAGACACTCACTCAGGTTGAACTGGATGGACTGATGTCTTTATTCAACCTTACTAACTATGTAACTATGTAACTTTAAACCCGTGATAACCAAAATCACTACAGAACTCCAACTCATATCACATTTTGAATTTACATGGTAGGGTAACTTGGCAGCTTTCAAAATGACCACACTATCCTTGATCTTATATGATTCCAGTTGAAAATCAATACCTGATATCTCTGTCAAGTCTCCTTTGCAAATTTATCTGGAAAGGGAAGAAAGCTAAATTTGCACATTCCTGTCTCATTAGGCACAGGACCCTGGGTGGTGCGGATTTACTGGACCTAAGGGACTACTACTGGGCGGTACAACTAGACCAAATAAAACACTGATTCATTACAGAGGAAGCTCCACTATGGGTAGAAATTGAGACAGCCTAATTGCCCACTAGAGACCTATGCCTGACCCCTTAGGCCACGTACACACGCGCGGACTGTTCGCCCAACTTTGTCCGTCCAACAGTTTCGGCAAACAGTCCCCTCAAACTTAGCATGGACGAACAGTTTGCTGAAACCGTGCGCGATGACGTGAACGGCACGTACGACGGGACGAAAAATACGACGTCCTATACACTGCATTATAGCTTTCGGCGTGAAAATCCTTTCTGAGCATGCGCGCAACTTTGTTTGACGAACAAGCCTACACACGAGCGGACTGTTCGCTGAAACAAGGTTTCAGCGGACAGTTTTACGGAATTTCCGAAAAACCTTGTCCGTCCAACTGTCCGCTGAAACTGTCCGCTGAAAGCCCACACACGAGCGGACTGTCCGCCCAAACACTGTTCAGCGGACAAAGTTGGGCGAACAGTCCGCGCGTGTGTACGCGGCCTTAGGCAACATGTGGAAGCCTTGGGATTTAGGCCTTCTGCTCTTATCCACACAAGCATCACTACTAGCTTGGAGACACCTAAACAAACACCATGCAATATGTGACATATTCTCTAAAGTGTCACTCCCTATAAGGATTCTGGAATCCATGATACCTTTGCTAGATACTAGACACCTGATGCAATGTGGCATATCTCAAATTAGGGACATTTTTGCACAAAGTAATGTTAAACTTCTGGTGGAGCTGGAGGTTAAACTTGATCTGCCCAGACAGTTAATGTTCACAGGTGTATGCATACTTCACTTTCTCACTAAACACCCCCCTCCTGTGTTTGCCACTCATCCAAAAGCATTGGGCTTGGGGCGTGACCGGATGTCAGGGTGAGAGGTCGCGGCGGGCTCAGACCTACCGCTCGCTCCAGAGACTAATGCTGCCAAGGTAGTGTGGAGGAGGAGGAGGGAAGGAGAAGCCGAGCGTTGTGGAGCCGAAAACGAGGGGACGCTGTGAAGCCGTGACACCACGAAAGTGAGATCAACGGTACACTCGGTTGTTCGAACGGCGCGACAGTGGAGAAATGTGGAGGTCGCCATAGGAAGCTCTCCCATAGAGGAACATCGATCCCCACGTAAGAAACCCTGTGAGAGAGGGACGCAAAGCGAAGGGAGGGATTGAGCGATACCTCCCCCCCCGGTGGAAGAGACGTAAGACCCGAAGGTATGACTAGGAAAAGGGGGGTGGAGGAGGCGACCACACATAATGGATCACAAACATTACGTAGTTCCAAAGATAAGGCTGGCCACTCGACCGGGCGGACAGGCGTTGCTGCTGCTGCCGCCGCTTCTAAACTGGAGCAATATGCCCATACGCCTAATCAGACCCCAAACCAAACACCTAGAAAGAACGTGCAAGTCGGAGAGGGGCGGCCGCAGAGTACTGCAGCCGTGCAAACGGTCGGAAGGAAAAGCCAGGGTTTGACGACCGAAATAGAGCCGACAAGTTTAAACAAAGTAATATGTGTGGCAGTCCGATCGGACACTACGGGTGTAATGGGTGGAATATCGGAAGCACAAGCGTCCGTGAGTAATCTCTCCTTGGAGAGGGGGCTGGACGGGACACTGAGATAAGTACAGAAGGAGAAATTTGGGCAAAAGGTAAAGAACCATCACTAAAAGAAATTCTTTCTGCGGTGAATACATGTAAATTATCATTGGACGATGTATCAGACCAATTAAAGCAGATAAGAGAAGATGGGATAAATCTTAAAAATGAAGTACAGAAAACTGCGGCCCGTATATCAGATATGGAGGAGAGAGTCAGCCAGGTGGAGGATGAAGTACTCCCGTTGAAACAGGAGATGCAAATGATGAAGGGCCAGTTAAATTTGTGTATGGCTAAAATGGATAATATGGAAAATATTATACGCAGGAAAAATATCAGAGTTTTAGGTGTCCCGGAGAAAAGTGAAGGCAATAATCTTGCTGAATTCATGGAAATATGGATAAAGGATAAAGTAGGGAGTGAGAAGCTATCAAGATTTTTTGCAATTGAAAGGGCGTATAGAATTCCGTTTAGGATGGTGGAAGGAAGAAGTCATCCTAGACCTATAATCATCCAATTGTTGTCCTATAGAGATAAAGTTGCTATCCTTCAAAGAGCAAGAGAACTGCGTAACCTTGAATATAATGGGATAAAGATTTCATTGTATCCGGATTTTTCCCCAGAGTTGCAAGGACAGAGAGCTAAGTTCATAGAGTGCAAAAAGAAATTGCAGAGTCTTAAAGTGAACTATGCATTGCTTTATCCGGCAAAGTTGAGGGTATCAGCATTTGGGGAAAACATATTTTTTAATAGTCCAGAAGAAGTTAAGTCGTGGTTGGAGGAAAATAAATGTCTGCTGCAACAGAGGGAAACGCTGTAGTATGAAAACAGAAAGAAAATGGACAATTTTTTCTTTTTTTCTGGACTAAGAGGGAACGTCCCCATACTGCTCTGTTTGTCTCCCTCCCTCTCTCCTTCCCCCCTTCCCTTTTTTTTTTTTTTTTTTTTTTTTTTTTTTGTTTTTGGCAGTAATTTGGACTATTGTTTGTTATAGAAATAAGAGCTATGGGAGTGGGTGGATAGGGTGAGCAGGTGGGGAGGATATATCACCCTGAGAGGTAAAAACGGTCATGTTGGAAGCCCCTTAGAAGGGCCCCAAGTGGGGCATGGGAGGGTTGGGGAGGGGAAAGAAAAAAGGGATGGGGAGTATGAATGGATGAATGATTGTGAGAGAAAGGAGGTTGAAAGGATACGAAAGGATATAGGTAGGCATGGTAAAGGATTATTAATTGCACAAGAAAAAAAATATATCTATTTAAGTATAGAGTTGATGGGTGAAATTGTATTGAATATGATGGTCAGGTAAAAGGGCACAAGAAAATGAAATTAAGAGAGGCACAAGGAAATAATATTGCTCAATTTATATAAAATGTGTGTAAAATGTGTATAAGAAATATGGTAAATATGAGATACAAAATATGTGTGGGATTAAAATCTTGGAGCACTGGGAAAAAAGAAATAAGCGAGGGGGAGAGCACGTGTGAAAACACAGAGAAAGCACGTAGAATGGAGAATAAAAGTATGATATTGTGACTTAGGTCTTAAATATGGGAGTAAGTAGTAAGGTAGGGAATTTCACTAAAGAGGTTAAAATTTGTTCTTGGAATATACGGGGGGTGAAGGAACAGTTGAAGAGACGTGCGTTATTTTCCATGGGGAATATGGGTAATTATGGGATGCTCTGTTTGCAGGAGACCCACCTGGACCGTGATACAATCAGTGTGCTAAGACACAGAAAATATAGGATACAATATCACTCTACATACACTTCCTACTCAAGGGGAGTGAGTGTCTTAATAGACCCTGGGTCGGGTCTAACTTGCAGGCAGAGCATCGTAGATGTTAAAGGGAGATATGTGTTCCTTTTTTGTGGTATAGAAGATAAAGTATGTGTGATTGCAACTGTGTATATCCCACCACCATTTAATGCAGAAATATTACATGAACTGCTGAAGTTTATAAAGGATAAGCCCGGAATCCCAGTCATAATAGCAGGGGACTTCAATATGATAATGGATCAAAAAATAGATAGGTTCCCACAGAAGGTCGGTAGTAGGGAGGGACCTAATGGGTTGTTATTTCAATTCTGTGAAGAAACGGGTTTTGTGGATATATGGAGAAAGTGGAACCCCTTAAAAAAACAGTATTCTTGCCACTCTAAGATGTACTCCACCTTGTCCAGGATCGATATGGTGCTGTGTAATGAAGAGGCGCTGGGGATGGTGGAGAAAGTGGAGTACGAGCCAAGGGGAATCTCGGACCATTCACCGGTAATGTTTTTAATGACAATAGGGAGAGGAGGTAGTAGAAGGGAATGGAAGATAAACCCATTTTGGTTAGAACTAATGGATAACATGAAAGAGGTAAAAGAAAACTTAAAAGAATTTTTGAGCATAAATGTGGGATCTACGTCCCTGGGAATAATGTGGGATACCTTGAAAGCCTTCTTAAGGGGGGAACTAATAAAAAAGATATCGCAGATTAAGAAGAATGGGGCAGCAAAGAAACAGAAGTAAAAGAAAGGATAAGGAGGTCAGAAGAGAGGTATATAAGGGCCCCCTCAGAAGAAAGTTCCAAGGAATGGGAGAAAAATCAGGTAGAATATAAAAGACTTATATGGGAGAAAGAAGAGAGGAAAAGGCAGTTTCAGAGGCAGTCCTTCTTTTGCGAAGGGGAACAAGTGGGGAGGGTATTGTCAATGATTGCTAAATCAAATAGCTCGTCCCCAATAATACCGGCGATATTGGACAGGGAGGGAGGTATGAGGAAGTCAACACCTGAAATAGTGGAAGAGTTTAGAAAATATTATGAGGAACTATATAAAGTTTCAAACTCTGAAGTAGAGGGGGAGATGCAGGAATTTTTTGGGAAAATAACATTACCCAGGCTGTCGGAGGAAGATAGGGAGGGCTTGGAAGCACCATTGACCCTGGAGGAGCTGCAAAAAGTAACAGCAGAAATGACAAATCAGAAAGCACCAGGTCCGGATGGACTGCCGATAGAGATTTATAAAAAATTTGGGGAGATACTTTTACCGGCTCTCCTACAGGTGTTCAATGGCGCTTTTGAAGCGGGACAGCTGCCGCAATCAATGATGGAGGCCACAGTGGTGGTCCTAGCAAAAGAAGGGAAAAACCAATTGGAGACCGCATCATATAGACCTATATCGTTATTGTGTTCAGATGTTAAAATTTTGGCAAAAGTACTTGCAACAAGGGTAAAAAACATAGTACCAAAACTAATACACCAGGACCAAACTGGGTTTATCCCAGGGCGGTCCACAAATATGAATGTGAGACGCACTTATTTAAACATTCAGATTCCTTCAGAAAATAAAGGGAATAGAGCAGTTATGTCCTTAGATGCAAAAAAAGCCTTCGATAGTGTGGAGTGGCATTATTTGAGGAGGGTGTTGGCGGAATTTCAATTTGGCCCGAGATTTATGCAATGGATAAGAGTACTGTATACAGGCCCTAGGGCGAAAGTGAGAATAAATGGGGAATGTTCAGAGGGGTTCCATTTGGAGAGGGGGACAAGACAGGGGTGCCCTTTGTCGCCCCTGCTTTTCGCCCTCTCGATGGAGCCTCTGGCTATAGCCTTGAGAGAGGCGAAGGATATTCGGGGGTTTAAAAGAGGGAACGAGGAGGAAAAGGTTGCCTTGTATGCAGACGATGTATTGCTGTTATTAGGGGACACGGGGCCCTCATTGGTGGCGGCAATGACCCTGATAAAAGAATTTGGGTATTTCTCCGGACTTGAAATTAACTGTGAAAAATCTGCCCTCCTACCAGTGGATCCCCTCGATACCCCACTGCCAGTACAGGTATCCCAAATAGAAATAGTTAAACAAATGAAGTACTTGGGAGTGAATATGACGGCAGACCCAAGGCAGTATATAGCAGGGAACTTAGTCCCACTTATGTCAAAATTAAAACGTAAAATTAGAATATGGAAGAACCTCCCCTTGTCAGTAGCTGGTAGGTGCAACTTACTTAAGATGGTGTGGATGCCTCAAATATTATATGTTATACAAAATTCACCGGTTTGGATTCCAAAATATTGGTTTAAAAAAATGGAAAGTTTGTTTAGAGAGGTGATATGGAAGAACAGTGTGGCAAGAATTAGCTTACAAGTACTACAGAGACCAAGGGAAATGGGTGGGATGGCACTACCTAATATGAGATACTACTTTCTGGCTGCCCAATTACAGTATATGAGGGGAGGTAACCTGGTGGCAGTGACAGGAAGGGGGGTTGGACCCCTGGGGAGGGATACTCCACATAATACGGTCGCGGAAGCCGTGGAAGCCGACTCATTTAGGACCAGCTGCCCCACAGTCCAACTGATGGTAAAGTGTTGGGAGGAGGTAAAAGTAATATTGGGGTATAGAGGATATACAGAATTCTCACCAATATGGGAAAATAAAAATCTAGGGGAAATTAAGAAAATGGGGAGATTAGTAGAATGGGATCGGAGCGGCATACATTTCTTAGCACAACTATATAAGGACGGGAGACTGAAAACATTTCAGGAACTAAGGGATGAATATGGGTTACCGGCTTATTACCTCCTTAATTATATACAAATTAAACATGCGCTAGAGGCACAATTTAGAAACAGGAAGTTGGAATGGAGTAAAATGCCTGCACTCAGGAGAATCATAAGTCATAATATATCGAAAGGAGGTATTTCAGAGATCTATAGGTACCTAAAGGGAACAGAACAAGAAGGGGTAATAGAGGAGGAAAAAAAAGCAAAATGGGAAAGAGAGGTGGGCCCAATATCGGTAGAACAGTGGGAAAAGGCTCTGGCATTGGGGGCGAAAGTTTCCTTATCTCCATCAGATAGTATATCTCAAATGTATTTAATCCATAGGGTATATTACACTCCTCTTAAATTGTATAGATTTGGGTGTAGACAGGATGCAGAATGCCAAAGATGTGGGGACCGAAGAGGAGATTTATTACATATGATTTGGCGATGCCCAAGATTATATAGATATTGGGTAGGAATAATAGGGGAAATTAATAAAGTGTTTGGGTTATCACTAGAAGTAGAAGCTAAAATATGTATAATGGGATTGATAGAAGAAGAGGAGGTACGAAGGGATATCCATACAGCAGTCATTAGATCCCTTTTTCAGGGGAGGAAATTAATTGCGTGTAAATGGCAGAGGAGGGAAGCGCCTACAGTAAAGGAATGGATGGAAAGGGTGAAAGATAACATAAAAAAGGAGGAATACATATATAGGAAAAGAGGTAATTATGGGAAGTTTGTTAAAATATGGGGAAAGTGGGGTGTGTAAAGGGTGAGTAAGTTACAAGAGTGATGGGTGAAGGAGGGTATGAATGAGAGGTGGGGAGGGGGATGGGAGAAGGGAATGAGTAATTTGTTTAAGTTTGATGTTATTTAAAATTTTCTTTTGTATAAATTGTGAATGGAATATTATTGGCGGAGGGAGAGAGGGTTGATAGGGGGAGGGAGGATGGGATGGGGGGATAAGGGTAATTTGTTTGTAAGGGGAATTATTGTATGTGATTACTTTGTGGCAATATTTGTAAACCTGAATATAAAGCAAATAAAATAAAAAAGTTTAAATTTAAAAAAAAAAAAAGCATTGGGCTTCCATAACTCTATTGATAAACAAATGAAAGGCATTTACTTGTTTTATAAGATTTTGCAAGACAAAGATGTCTTCTGTAAAACTAGTACAATGACCAAATGGGAAGCAGACCTTAAATCCACATTCGCCCCTAGTCAATGGTGTGCTTCCTTCAATTCTATCACCAAGGTGACACATTGTGTTTCCCACTGGGGAATGGCACCGAAAATCACTAACAGATGGTAATATACCCCATTTCAGATGGCAAGATTTTCCTCTTCCAGTTGCCCTTTATGCTGGCGCAATTGTGGCCAAGTAGAAAACTTACTAGGATAAAGGAAGAAATGGCTTCATGTTCATTTAAATCCAAAATGTCTTTTATTGATCACCAAGATGACATCAAAGGACATCAACACACGGTTCTTGAAGACGCGTTTCACAATGTACATTGGTGCTTAATAATTACTACAAGGAAACAAATACACACCCTCTGGGAATGCCCTATCCTAACCAGCTTTTGGAGATGAATATTCCAACTTATCTCAACATGCATGGGGATAATATCTTCCTCCTGCCCTGCACTGACTTTACTTAACATTGGTATAGACAGATACCCTCATACGTATCGCCCGGTTATCACTCATATACTTCTTGCTGCACGATCCATAATTCTCAAGCAATAGAAATCACCTCTCGCACCTAACCTTTCTGAAGCAATAATTATAATTAATCTGGACTACATATACGAGAGATTGTTGGCCATTAATTCATTGTCCTATGATGCCTTCAGTAAATTCTGGAGTATATGGACAGACAGACATAATTTGCAAAACAACAATGTTGGTGATCCGTTGTAAGTTGATAGTTAACATCAATTAGTTATTGAATGATTATACTGTCAGAACACTTGGGGTTAAAATAATTATATATATATATATATATATATATATATATATATATATATATATAGGCCTTCCTATCATGTATATCTTTTATGGATGCTTTGAGCAGAACCAAAGCCTGTAAATGGAGTTTCTTTTTAGGGCCAGTTCACACCAGATGCAGTTCCTTCAGTTCCGTGTGCTTTTTTTCTGCACTAAAAATGCACACACAGTGTTTTCCATGTATTCCAATGGCTCTTACTGGTCACTTTTCAGTCAGTTTCTGCTGGAACTGTCTGTATTGGTGCAGAAAAAAATGGAAGTGCACGGAACTGCATGGAACTGCATCTTATGTGAACTGGCACTTAGCCCTTGTACACACGGTCGGACATTACGACAACAAAATTCATCGGATTTTTTTTCAGACGGATTTTGTCCGAAACTGGTGTTGCATACACACGGTAGGACAACGTTTTTAGAAAATCCGATCGTTCAGAACATGATGACGTTTGTTCGTTGTGACGGGACTACGTTGCGACTAGTAGCCAATAGCTTTGGTCTCGTAATTTGATCTGAGCATGCGTGGCAATTTGTTGGTCGGACATTCCAACGGAAAAAGTCAGATGGAGCCCACACACGGTCGGATTATCTGACAAAACGGTCCGATCGGACATTTTCCGGTGGAATTTCCTACCGTGTGTACAAGGGCTTAGAGGTGAAATCAGAGTTCATAGCCCATGAATAAGACATTGTTTTTCTGTCTTATAATGAGAGTCTAGAAGTCTTGTCTGTACCACCTTCCCAGACCATATTCTCAGGTTATAAATCTTGAGAGGTCTTAGTTAAATAAACAAAATAAGGAAACCATGAGTCTGCAACACTAAATAGTATTTCCAGAATTGAGCCACAGAAACCAGAGGGCTTATTTACAATTCCTATCATATTGTGTTTTAAATTGTTTTCTTTTATAATATGTTTATAGTATATATGTATTAGTTATTCATTTATAAACCTGTCTACATATATACTATTATTATAAGGTTGCAAGTGTGGGTTCCTATGAAGAGTTTGTTCATGAAACTGTTATGTTTATCGTTAGAATAATGACTTCAGGTTCTGGGAATGTAACAAACCATTAACTAGATGTGGGGAAATTTTCTCATACCCATATCTTTAAAGAAGAAAGGAGATGGCTAGAGGAAATTGACACATGTTGTACAGTTTTAGACAATTAATGGTGTTTTGCTAAGCCAAGGTCAGAAGGTCATGTCAATCACATTTAAAGTCATTTTTGATCCAACACTGCCCCCTAGAGGGGAAAATAGTAAGAGTCTAAGATGGCCGTACATGCATGTTGCCATGGAAATGTATAAACATTGTCATATGACATCATCAGTTGCATAGTAATTAGATACACACCCACTTTTAGGGTGAGATAAAAAGTAGCTACAGATCACAGGTCGGAGGTCTGATGGGAAAAGGAGCCATGTGAAGTCTAGAGAGAGATCTCTAGGGAGCTGTTGATACCTCACTGAAAGACGGAGCAATGTAGGGAGGCTGGAAGAGGTCCCTCTGGGGGACTCATCATCATCATAACTGAATCTTCTCAAATGGACAGACTTCTTAAAGTTCTGGTAAAGTATTGATCTTTCCATATTATACCTTTTTTTTTTGACTAATCCAATCTATTGTTAGTTCTGTTTTGGAGTGAAGGGAATTCTAACTGCTGTATGAATTTGTTTTGCTTCTAAAACAAGGGAGATACATGAATTGTGATATCTCACTATACCGAGATTTAGAATTGGATTGGTTATAGTATGTGTTAAACCATCGATTCATTCTAAATGTAACATATAAGCTTTGATCAAATTACAATATAATATTTTCTTTGTGCAGATTTAAGAGTGTAAGTTTTAAGGTCTGTTGGTTTTGAGAAGTGATAACACCGTATTTAAAGTAAACAAGATTGTTTTATATAAGTCAGTGCAGTCACGGAAGCTATTCACTAAAGAGTTACCAAATTTAAAATATACAAGTATCATTTAAGTATTGAAATGTGATATTTTGTAATAAGAAATGTGAATATTATTTGAACCATCATTTACTGTATCTCTGATATGTAGAAGTATACATTTATATGTCCATTTATTTGTTTTATCACAAAATATACCTGATATTATTTTTCACTGTATTTTTAGTTAATAAATATTTATTTTTAAGCAATATAATTTGTATCACTTGTCTTCAAAATAGCATGGATAAACAAACCTGAATTTCTTGTTGGTATTGGTAGAAAATTGTAAATCTCCCAAATCAAAGATTTGCATATTTTCATAATCACAATACATTTTTAATATTTAAGTATAAACATTCTGACAGTACTTTGAAAATTGCACTGCACTACCCCATTTTCTTTAGTATGCTTGTTGTATCTTTGTACCATTGTTTTTAACAACAATAAAAATATATTGAAATAGAAAAAAAAAACAGTGGGGACAAAACCTTGCAACAATAAATACTGCAAACTGTGCCTCCACATAAATGTATTACATATCATCACACAAACAAAGGTGTCTTCAGGATATTGTATGATATTACAGGATCATAGAGCTTGGCCTCCAGTAATGGGATGTACTTCATTCAATGCAGCAAGTGCAAGCATGGATCATACATTGGTGAGACAGGACAGACGTTACAGAAAAAAGGAAATCTTTGTAGACACAATATAAAAGAACATAAAGAGGATTACTATATACCTGTGGTACATCATTTCCCACAACCAGACCATTCTATAGAAGACATGGAAGTTTTGGGTCTTAAAGAGACTTTGTTTAAAAATACTCAGGAAAGGAAAACCTTTGAACTGTGAATAATAATTCTGTATGAGAAAAAGGTAATTGTCTGAATGTGAAGCACAATATTTTAAATCTCTATCGCATAGTTTATGACAATTCTCATCTTCATGACTTTTCCACTGCCCCTCTGTACTGCTTGAATCTTACAATACAGGTAACTGTTGTGCAAAAAAAAAAAAAAGTGTTGTTGCAAGTGCACTAATATGACTACAATGACCTTCAACTTCTCTCCCCATTAAATACTTTTCAAGTCCTTCCTGCACCTCCCTCTCTATTCCTCTCCTGATTTGAAGCTCACTGTATTCCTCTCTTTTCTCCAGGTTCTCTGCACTGTGATTTATCTTCCTCTGGGTCTGGTGTCATTCTTCCTTGATTAATTTTCTGCCCTGCTACCTTATTTTCTTTGAAATGCCCAATATCATTCTTGGTGACTTTACCATCCCTAATAATGTTTATACCCCAGCTACCTCCCAACTCCTCAACCCGACCTCTTCCTTTGGACTAACACAATAGACACACACCTCTACACTCCATGAAACTTCCCAAACACCCATTTACCTCTCTCTGGCCATAATCTTATCAGTTTCTTACTCTCCATATCTTTACTCCCCTATCCCTCCTACCATCAAACCTGCAGAAATCTTCCCCACTTTAGCCCTTCTCATATCTACTCTGCAACAGACCACTTTTATAACCCAAATAGGACTTATACATCCAGAGAGTACTGAACGTCAGTCCTCTATAGCCAGACTACCCTGGAACATTCCACCCAACATGGATGAGAACTCCTGAGTACACAACAATGTCTTCAAACTGTCCCTCTTAAAGGGAACAACTCAAATACTGGGAGAAATACCTGCCATCCATGACACATTCCTAGTGTCCTGTACACCCCCCATCCCTACTACCAGTAAACCCATAGAAATTGTCACCACTTTAGTCCTTCTCTTATCTACTCTGCATTAAAATACCTTTATGACCAAATCTCACCCATATCCTGCCCTGACCTTGTTAAATGTGTCTACAACAGCTCAGTCAGGGAAGATGTTGACCGTCTATGAACAGGATGGGGGGAGGGGGTTAGGATTTGTCTGGAGATGGGCTTTAGGGTCAAAACTAATATGTTTCTTATGTAAGTTCTGGATCAGCTTCTCCAGTGTAACTCACCTTGTCTCCTTTCCATGTTATTAGCTCTGGTTCTAGTGTAAGTTGCTGACCCTCTGAAAGGGTCCCATCAAAGTGACCCACATGCATCGCATCAGAGACATTTCTACAATTAATTCTTGAAATCCAATTTACAATTTCCAGTGGGCTGGGCAGTTCTCCTTTATCATTAAAAATCAGGACATTGCCATTCGGATCCTTGTACTGGACTTCTTTTACATAGCGGGACAGCTTAAAAAATGACAGAAAAGATTATAGGTAACAAGTATACTGTATAGAACATTGCATTTTTTTTTGATTATAGATTGTTTATCTAGTTAATTCCCATTTAGAGAATTCCATTGGGATGAGATGACCTGTTTGCTGAACACTTATATCCACATTTTATTGGGACTATTTATAAATAATTTGCTTTGTGAATGTTCCAGAGATAAATGAATAATTCTCCCCCTTTACAATACACTGGCTCAGCCTCATCTTGGATATACAGTTCAGTTTTGGTCACCAATCCTCAGGAAAGATGTCGATGAATTAGAAAGAGTTCAGAAAATGGCAACAAATGAAGAAGGAGGACAAAAGATCTCAGATATGAGGACTGATAGATTACAGGTATTCACTCCGGAGAAGAAGAAGGGCAATTACACTTTCATGAGAAGAAAATGAGCAAATAAAAATAATATAGGGTATACAATTGCTCAAGTCATATTGTAATTGAACATTAATAAATATGACCTTTTCTTTTCAACCTGCAGCTCTGTAATGTTCTGTAAAATGCAATATGGCCACCTGGAGGAGTTCTTTACACAGATGGTGTGCAGAACGCCCCTCCCCCAGAAATGTAATTTCCTGCTTGTGTGATTGGCTCACTTATTCTCCCAGAAGTCAAACACAAATCAGTCAGATACAAATTTGATTTTTTTGCAAACCCCCGGCAATAAAAAAAATTTGTTGAGATACTAACAAAGAGAAATCTGATCTAAAGGGATGCAGACCCTGACAATTTCCACATTAGATCCCTGCTGGTGCAGAAGCTGATTGATAATTATGTAGTCCTCCCCTAAGGAGCCGCAAGAGTAAAGGGATCCCCACCCTGCACAGCCAGGCAGGCTGCATAATCACAGCACACTTAAGTCTGAAGAACAGTCCAGTGCTTTGTTTATTGTTTTATTATTTTTCTTTTTTTTATGAAGTTGGATAAGGCTATTATGGGATGCCCACTTGATCAAAGCAGTAGAACTTTTCAGAGACACAACAAACTTCTCCTACACTTCCAGCACAAATCTTGCTTGTAGAACTACAACTCCCAGGGTCAGCTGGCACTGTTTGGATGATCTGACAAAGGCTCAGTCAGATGAGTAGCAAAAATCCTTTACAGGCGGGGACCATGGGCCCCTTGTTTGTGTAGCAAAGTCCTAGTGCCTAGCTGTCCTCCTTCTGTGGATACTGATCCCAACACCACCACTTCAGGCACTGCCAGCCCACCTGGCTGTAGCTGCTCTGTTCACCAGCCCTCCTGGCCAAGAATCCACAGTCCTCAAAGACTGACTCTACATCCTTCCCAGACTGCTCTCTTCCAGTCCTCTCAGGCATGCCTCTCTGTCCTCTACAATTGTAACACTCACCAGCCCACCTGACTGTCTTCCTCCCTGGAGATTTTCCCGCTAGTATACTCCTGCTGTCCTCCACTTACTCCTGTGCCTCTAGTCAGAACACCTCTGTCTGATATGAAGAGGGTCCCCTTGCATCCAAGCCTGAGGTCACCCCCCCCAGACTATGGGGCACCCTCAAGGGCCACCAACAGCCTAACACTCCATCTCTAGCTTCCACCCAAACTTCTCTGCCCCAGCTTGGCTATTTCAGGAGACCTACCCCCTGCCAACCCTCTGTTTGGTCAGGGTGCTCATGAATACTCCAGGCAGCTCCCCCTCACCTCTACCCCATTCTTATTGGGGGTAGGAGGAGGTCTCAGAGATGCTGTCTGTGAGTCACTCAGCCCTCCCTGAGTTACTCAACCTTCCTAGATAAAATAACACAAGTGGGGGCGGAGCTTGGCCGTGCGCTGAGATGGCAATTTACTCCTTCTTTACACCACACAGGGCATCTATTGGCCGCAGGACAAGCACTACAGGCCAGTATATTGCACCTCTGAACACTCCTACATCCTCCTATACACCGGAGCATCATAACCCACAAGAAGAATCAACTGCCGGGTCCCAGGAATCTGACTGATTTCTTCAGCGGCTCCTGGCCCTGGGACTCCCAAGATGGAGTTGGCTCTAAAAAGAACACAGCACCATGAGCCTCACAGCATGCCTCCACTCCAACGGTACCGGATCCCATGAACTGCACAGCTCCTACAGGAGAACAAAATAGGGACAGCTCTAAGAGTGCAGCCCTGTTCCCCCTTCGCCTCTTTGTTTCACCCAGCAGTGGTAAGCAAAAAGCATTTAGCTTTCCACCACACTGATGATACTGATGATGATAGCTTTGGAGATGAACAGGCCACATCCCTGGCTAATCTCTCCGCCACAGACAAACCTGTCTCAGAAAACACCATGAAACAAATGCTGCTATCTCTTCAGAGAGTTTTAAAGAAAGATAACAACAAATCTATCTCTCATATACAACCCCAGATAGATGATCTTGGTGACCGTACTGACACTGTAGAGAAACAACTCACTGAATACGCCACCGCTTACAATGAGCTAGTAGACGCTCATCAATAGGGATGAGCCGAACACCCCCCGGTTCGGTTCGCACCAGAACTTTCGAACGGACCCCAAATTCGAACGAACGTTAGAACCCCATTGAAGTCTATGGGACTCGAACGTTCGAAATGAAAAGTGCTAATTTTAACGGCTAATATGCAAGATACTGTCCTAAAAAGGGTTTGGGGACCTGGCTCCTGCCCCAGGGGACATGGGTCAATGCCTAAAATGTTTTTAAAAATGTCAGTTTTGGCGGGAGCACTGATTTTAATGACGATTAAAGTGAAAAAAAAGTGAAATATTCCTTTAAATATGGTGCCTGGGGGGTGTCTGTAGTATGCCTGTGAAGTGCCACGTCTTTCCCGTGTTTAGAACAGTCCCTGCACAAAATGACATTAAACGGAAATAACACCATTTAAAACTGCTTGCGGTTTTAATGTTATATCTGGTTCCTGCAATATGGTTGAAAATCATTGAGAAAAATGGCATGGGTAGCCCTCCCTGCCCATTACCAGCCTATTTGGGTCTTGTACGCATATTAAGGGGAACCCTGTACCCATATTAAAAAAAAGAAAATGCGTGTGGCCCCCAGGCCCTATATACTCAGAACAGCAGTATACAGGCGGTGCAAACAAGACAGGGACTGTGTAGGTTTGTTGTGTTAAGTAGAATCTGTTTGTAATTTTCAACTGGTACATTTTTAAAGTGTAGCTCCAGTCAAAAAAACTATTTTTAAGCTTTTTGGAAAACATAGGGAAGGGTTATCACCCCTGTATAATTTGTTTTGTCGTCCATCTTTTTTCATCTCACTTGCTGTTGTCTCCTTCCGTTTGCAAGTAGGAGATGTTTGTAAGTTGGATGTTTGAAAGTAGGGGCCTGCCCTATATGCTCTGCAGAAATGGCGGAACAAGGTGTTGGTTATGCCACAACATTGTAAGCCCTCAAAGTGACTCTTGGTGGGCGCTGGAGCGCCCTGCTGTGAACGATTATATCAAGAATTGTAATTACATGCCATTGTTGAACAGTGGTAGAAAAATTGACCTTTGGTGGTTGTGGTGCTGGTGCCACAACACTATGAGTCCTCACTGTTACTCTGGGTGGGCACAGGAAGGGGCCCTCCTGTGAAATATTATATCAAGAATTGTAATTACATGTCCCTGTTAAAGAGGGGCAGAAAAATTTGGCCTTAGGCACTGCTGCTGGTGCCACCACACTGCAACCTCTTCCATATACTCTAGTTTTATTGCAGGAGTTAGCCCTGCTGCAAAGCATTGCATCAAAAATTGTACTTAAACGCCCCTGTTAAACAGGGGCAGAAAAATTGGGCTGATGGCATCAACCAGAACCAAAAATGTTCTTCCAACATATCAGCGGAGGAGGAAGAGGATAGACAATCAACATAACAGGACAGTCACTCAGCATCAGCATAGGCAGTCTTGAAGGGATGTGGTATTTCAAAAAAAATTATTCGGTTACATCAGCTTCAGGTGCTTGGTAGCTGTGGGTGATCCAAGACTGATTCATCTTGATGAAGGTCAGTCGATCAACTGATTCGGTGGACAGGCGCACCCTGTGATCGGTAACAAAGCCACCAGCAGCACTGAAGGTGCGTTCCGAAAGAACGCTGGATGCAGGACAGGCCAGTAGCTCAATTGCATACTGTGCAAGCTCTGGCCAGTGATCCATCCTCAAGACCCAGTAAGCCGGAGGATTTTCGGTGGGAAAGGTGTCCAAGTCTGACCTTGCCCCTAGGTATTCCTGCACCATGTAAATCAGACGCTGGCGATGGGTGCTGGAACCGATCATACCTTGGGGCTGCGGACTAAAAAATTGTCTGAAAGCATCAGTCAGACGGCCACCTTCTCCACCGCTCCTTCTGACCGATGCCTCAGCAACACGTTGTCCAGGACCAGGAGTTTGTAACCTCCCAGTCTCTGGGAACGCGTTGCACAGACCTTTCTGCAAGGCCTCCCGGAGATGTCTCATCCTCTGCTCCCTCTTCGATGGCAAGATAAGGTCGGCAACCTTACCCTTGTACCGTGGATCAAGGAGAGTGGCCAGCCAGTAATGGTCCCTCTCCTTGATCCGAAGAATACGAGGATCCTTCTGCAGGCTTTGCAGGATCAGGGAGGCCATGCAGCGTAGGTTAGCTGAGGCATTCGGTCCGGAGTCCTCTGGGTCACTAAGGACAACGTGATCCGCAGCTACCTCCTCCCAGCCACGTACAAGTCCACGTGTTTCTTGGGACTGTAAATCATCCCTACAAGACTGCTGCTGCTGCTGCTGATGCTGATGCTGAGTGCCAGCCTCCACCTCCATGCTGACACAATCATCCTCCTCCTCTTCCTCCTCCTCATCCTCTTCCTGTGTGATGGGTGGCACAGCAGAAACACTGTCTGGATAAAGGGGGCCTTGAGAGGCAAGGAAGTCCTCCTCTTCCTGCCTCTGTTCTGCCTCAAGTGCCCTGTCCATTATTCCACGCAGTGTATGCTCCAAGAGGTGGACAAGAGGTACAGTGTCACTGATGCATGCACTGTCACTGCTCACCATCCTTGTGGCCTCCTCAAACGGTGACAGGACAGTGCATGCATCCCTGATCATGCCCCACTGGCGTGGTGAGAAAAAAACCGAGCTCCCCTGACCCTGTCCTGGTGCCGTAGTCGCACAGGTACTCATTGATGGCCCTCTGCTGCGTGTGCAGCTGCTGCAGCATGGCCAATGTTGAGTTCCATCTGGTGGGCATGTCACATATAAGGCGGTTCTTGGGCAGGTTCAACTCCTTTTGGAGCTCAGCCAGCCGAGCACAGGCATTAAATGATCGGCGGAAATGCACACAGACTTTCCTGGCCTGCTTCAGGACATCCTGTAAGCCGGGGTACCTGCCCAAGAACCGCTGCACCACCAGGTTAAGGACGTGAGCTGCACAGGGCACATGGCTCAGTTGTCCCTGTCGGAGGGCGGAGAGGAGGTTGGTGCCATTGTCGCAAACCACCATTCCTGGCTTAAGCTGGCGTGGCGTCAACCACCTCTCGGCCTACCCCTGCAGAGCTGACAAAACATCCGCCCTAGTGTGGCTGTTGTCCCCCAAACAAACCAACGCAAGCACGGCATGGCATTGTTTTGCCTGCGTATTTGCATAGCCCCTGGAAAGCCTACGGAGCACCGCTGGTTCTGAGGACAGAGCACTGGAAGAGGCCATGGAGGAAGAAGAAGAGGAAGGGGTGGAGGAGAGAGGTGTGTCACAGCCAATAGTAGTATTTTGGAGGCGTGGTGGCGGAACAACCTCCAACACTACTGCACCGTGTCCTGCATCCTTCCCAGCTGCCAGAAGAGTGACCCAATGGGCCGTGAAAGACAGGTAACGTCCATGCCTGCTGGACCATGAGTCAGCGGTAAAATGCACCTTACCGCTGACCACCCTGTCCAGCGAGGCAAGGACATTGCCTTCCACGTGCCGGTAGAGAGCCGGAATCGCCTTCCGTGAGAAAAAGTGGCGTTTGGGGACCTGCCACTGAGGAACCGCACATTGTACAAACTCACGGAAGGGGGCCGAGTCTACCAACTGAAAAGGCAGCAGTTGAAGTGCTAGCAATTTAGCCAAGCTAGCATTCAACCGCTGGGCATGTGGATGGCTGGGAGTGAACTTCTTCCGCCGGTCCAGCAGCTGGGGCAGGGAAATTTGCCTGCTATAATCGGACGTGGGTGTACCGCTAGCAGAGTTCCCGGAAGCACTTGGCTGTGACACACCTAATTCTACACCTTCATTCCTCTCAGAGCAGGTTTCAGAGAGGACTGAAGGTCTAGTGGGGTTGGAGATGCCAGCTGATGAGGAGCAAGGAGAGGTCCGCTTTGTTCTTTGGTGTGGGTCTTTGAGGTACGCTTGCCAACGAGCTGCATGGCAGGTCAACATATGTCTGGTCAAGCATGTGGTGCCCAAGCGGCTGATGTTTTGGCCACGTGAGATACGCTCGAGACATATGTTGCAAATAGCAGCGGTGCGATCTGATGCACTCGTCTCAAAAAAGGCCCACACCAAAGAACTTTTAGAATAACGCGCAGAGGCAGCGCTCTGCACAGGCGGAGCTCTGCGGTGTGATTCAGTCGGTGTGCTGCCCCTAAGCTGGCCCCCGGAGGGCATCATGCCTCGTTGGACATGTGCCTCCTCCTCCTCCTCCTCCTCCTCCCTCCTTCCAGGCACCCACGTGGAGTCAGTGCCCTCATCATCCCCTCCCTCTTCATCGCTGTAGCAAACCTGGCAGTATGCTGCAGCTTGTGGAACATGACTGCCAAATTGCTGTCCTTCTTGAGCATCCCCTCTCTCTGCGCTCACGCTACTGCCTTCCTCTAGCTGAGTGTCATCATCAGAGCCCACAAAACACTGGGCATCCTCCTGGAGCATGTACCCAACACTGTGCTCAAAGAGTTCAGGAGACTCCTCAGGAGGACGTGGTGGGTCTAGGGAAGGAGTCACTGATGATGACATTGAGAGGAGGGAAGACGATGCGTTGGCAGCTGCTTTGCTACTACCCTGAGACTGGGTGAGAGAGGATGAGGAGGATGAAGAGGGCTTGGTCATCCACTCTATCAAGTCATTGGCATGTTGCGGTTCAACATGTCCAGCTGCCGAAAAGAAGGACAAGCATGTCCCATGGCCACGTGCTGATGACAATGCACCACGTCCAGGACCAGCACTGTTGTCTCTAGACACAGAGCCTGCTTGCCCTCTTTTATCGGCTCGCGCCTGTCTGCCTCTCCTTGCTGGCCTTCCAGACATGGTAATGGCCTGAAGGGAGTTGGGTAAAACAGCAGTTGTGTAGTGTATATTGTGCTGGAGGCACACAACACCCACTAACTCCTGCAGATGCCTTTATTATAGAACACCAGAGATAAAGGGGTATATACAGATGTATATTTTGCTGTGCTGGAGGCACACACAACTTCCAATAACTCCTGCAGATGGCAAGTGGGCTCAAATAGAGAACAGCTATGTAGATGGATATAGCGGTATGTACTGGGTACAGAGCACGCAGACAGCATGCACTATCTCCTAACACTACTGACTGCAAGCTCTATTATAAAAGATAGATCACTAGCTATATAGGTGAGGTGAATATAGCGGTGTACACTGCGGTCAGGGCACGCAGACAATAACCACTACACAACAGCAAGATAGAAAATCGGCCGAAAACGATCGGTGTGTACTGTGTTGAAGGTACACAGAACACCCACTGCTTCAGACGCCAACACACTACACGAGGCCGCCGCGATGGCGGCCTTATATAGTGTGGGGCGTGCACTACACAGCCTGAGCTATGATTGGCCACAGGCATCCTGCCTGTGGCCAATCATGGCTCTCCTCGCTGCTGGCGCTGCGATTGGCCAAGCATGCGGGGTCACAGTGCATGCTTGGCCAATCATGAGCCAGCAATGCACTGCGCCATCGCAGTGCATTGTGGGCCGTGAGCGCCACACGAATTTGACGCGAACGGACCAAAATGTTCGGATTTCGCCGAACGGACGAACAGCCAATGTTCGAGTCGAACGTACGTTCGACTCAAACACGAAGCTCATCCCTACTCAACAATCCCAAACTAAGGAATTCAATTGCATTAATGCCAAACTTGCTGATTTAGAAGATTGTTCCTGTAGGAACAACCATAAACCTAGGGGCATCCCTGAGTTCATCTTCTCAGCGGAACAATCTCCATACCTGCAAAAACTGTTCAAAATGTTATTTCCAACACTCTCTCCTCTAGAGCTTACCATAGATCGGCTCACAGAATTCAGAAGCCTGCTCACATCCCAGCTGAGAAACCACAGGATGTCCTAGTTCATCTCCATTTTTTTCCAATCCAAAGAGTGTATCCTTCTGGCAACAAAAAATCTTTCTCTGTTACCTGAACCTTATACTACCGGTGGGCCGATGGCTCAGTGGGCCACTCTGATGTAAGGGGGCTGCTGATGGGACACTATGATGTAAGGGGGTGCTGATGGGACACTTTGATGTAAGGGGGTGCTGATGGGACACTTTGATGTAAGGGGGTGCTGATGGGACACTTTGATGTAAGGGGGTGCTGATGGGACACTGATGTAAGTGGGTGCTGATGGGACACTCTAAATGTAAGTGGGCCGGTCTGGATAAAGTCCAGGGCCACATTTCTGTCCCAGTCCAGCCCTGACCCTGTCATTACACTCTGATATATCTGCAGCAACCACTCAAATATGCAGAGAATTTGCACCCTTAACTTTCACCCTCTGGGAACACAATATCCTATATACCTTGGGCTACCAATTCAAGCTGTTTGTCACATACCGAGGCAAACCTACTACTATATACCATCTTAAAGAGGAATTCACTTTTGAAAAAAAATTAAAAGTCAGCAGCTACAAATACTGCAGCTGCTGACTTCTAACAATCGGACATTTAGCTGTCCCAGGGTCCAGCGATGCAGGGGAACAAAGCCCCACTCGTTCCCCCTTCCGCTCTGCATTCTTACTGTGGGCATCCGGCTGTGGCTTCAGCATGAGTGGCTCCGCGCATCGTGATTGGCTGCGCAGTTATCTGGGACCTGGCACATGTCCCCGATGACTGACAGGAGGGAGGGAGCCCTTCCTGCACCAAGGTAAGTGATGTCAGCAGCCCAAGCACTGAAGGAGGCAGACTACGAGGGACCCCCTGGCAGCAGGCATTTAGAGGTGAGTTAAAACATTTTTTTTCCCCCAAATGTTTTTTTTTTTAGTAATTTTAATATTTTTTTTGGGGGGGACACCACTTTAAACAAGGCCTTAAACAGCTTCACAACTGGGGTCTCTCCTCATCTGGAAACCTCTCCCCAAATCGCTCTGCTTTGCCTCACATCTCTCTGAATCCTGGAACATTGTTAACAATACCTAATGTGCTCTACGTTATTGTTATGTTTTAACTACTTCAGCCCTGGGAGTGTTTACCCCCTTCTTGACCAAGCCATTTTTTGCGATGCGGCACTGCGTCATTTTAACTGACAATTGCACGGGCATGCAACGTTGTACCCAAACAAAATGTATGTCCTTTTTTAAATGAAAATAGAGCTTTCTTTTGGTGGTATATGCTCACCTCTGCAGTTTTTTTTTTTTTTTGTGCTATAAACAAAAGGAGAGCGACAATTTTGAAAAAAAAATATTTTTCACTTTTTGCTATAATAAATATCCCAAAATATATATACACTTCTATTTAGTTTTGGTAAAAAAAATTGCAATACGCATATATTAATTGGTTTGCGCAAAAGTTATAGAGTCTACAAAATAGGGAGATTTATGGCATTTTTATTATTATTATTTTTTTTACTAGTAATGGTAATCTGCAATTTTTATTGGGACTGCGACATTGCAGCCGACAGAGCGTACACTTTTGACACATTTTTGCGACCATTAACATTTATGCAGCGACGCAGCGATCAGTGCTATAAAAATGCACTGATTACTGGAGAAATGTCACTGGCAGTGAAGGGGTTAAAACTAGGGGGTGATCAAGGGGTTAAATGTGTTCACTCAGTGTGTGGGGGGATGGGACTGATTGGGGGAGGAGACCAACCGTTGTTCCTATATATTAGAAACAACAAATCAGTCTCCTCACACAAATCCCCATTCTCACTCTGTTAGGAGCAATGACGGGTGCCCGATGGAAGCTTACAGCCACCAGATACATGCATCAGCTCCTTAGGACATGGCGGGTACCCCCTATTCTCCTTAAAGCATTTTCCGTAAACTTATGGCAATTTGTGCAGGAATGCCATTGTGCCGGTTCAATTGACGGCGGGCAGATGGTAACTGGTTAACCTGCATTAGAAAATAAAAAGGGGTCAATCAGCGCAAAAACAAGAACAATCCCCATCTTAAAAGCAGCTAAGCACTTAAAATCAATATATCAAATCCTAGACAAAATTCACAAATGTACAGTGCAGCGCTAAGTTAAAAACATAGATAAACAATCATAGCATCATGCATGTAAAAAATAGTCCAAAGTCATAAATATTAGTCCATAATAAGATAAAAGGTGAAAATGGAGCAGAAAAGTTGAATGGATGGACCAAATTGAAGACGTTCAACTGAATGCTCTGATGCCAAGCACTAGGTTATTGGTGCTTTGTTTGTAAGCAAATTTTCATTCAATAAAATGTGTTAAAGCTATATAGAGAGTACTATGCAGTTTTTATTAATTTTACATGGTGCAACAATTTTATCCAGTCTGGCTGACGATTTGGAGTGGTGTGATGCAAGGATGAGCTTTGTGTTCGAGAC
Organism: Lithobates pipiens; assembly: GCF_037356315.1. Taxonomy (NCBI): domain Eukaryota; kingdom Metazoa; phylum Chordata; class Amphibia; order Anura; family Ranidae; genus Lithobates; species Lithobates pipiens. The sequence goes on from NW_027507718.1 coordinate 551,135,730, forward strand.
GAACATACTGTACATTCGACTCGAACATCGGCTGTTCGCACTTTCGGCAAATACCGAACGTTATGTGCCGTTCACGCCAAATTCGTGTGGCGCTCAAGGCCCACAATGCACTGCGACATCACAGTGCATTGCTGGCTCATGATTTGCCAAGCATGCACTGTGACCCCGCATGCATGGCCAATCACAGCGCCGGCAGCGAGGAGAGCCATGATTGGCCACAGGCAGGATGCCTGTGGCCAATCATAACTCAGGCTTTGTAGTACACGCCCCACACTATATAAGGCCGCCAGCGCGGCGGCCTTGTGTAGTGTGTTGGCGTCTGTAGGAGTTAGTGGGTGTTCTCTGTGTACCTTCAACACAGTATACACCGTTCGTTATCGGACGATTTTGCGTTCTTGCTCTTCTGTAACTGAGCTTTAAGCAATCTGCAGGAGTTTGTGGGTGTTGTCTGCGTGCCCTGACCGCAGTATACACCATTAGATCCACCTATATAGCTAGCTATATTGCTCTTCTGTAATAGAGCTTGCAGTCACTTGTAGGAGATTGTGCGTGTTGTCTGCATGCCCTGACCTATATAGCGCTTCTCTAATTGAGCCATCTGCCATCTGCAGGAGTTAGTTGGTGTTGTGTGCCTCCAACACAGCACAGTATACACCAGTATCTACCCTTTAATTCCTGTTCTATAAAAAAGGCATCTGCAGGAGTTAGTGGGTGCTGTGTGCCTCCAGCACAATATACACTACCCAATTGCTGGTTTTCCCATCTCCCTTCAGGCCATTACCATGTCTGGGAGGCCAACAAGGAGAGGCAGACAGGCACGAGCTGATAAAAGAGGGCAAGCAGGCTCTGTGTCTAGAGACAACAGTGCTGGTTGTGGACGCGGTGCATCGTCATCATCAGCACGTGGCCACGGGACACGCTTGTCCTTCTTTTCGGCAGCTGGACGTGTTGAGCCGCATCATGCCGAAGACTTGGTAGAGTGAATGACCAAGCCCTCTTCATCCTCCTCATCCTCTCTCACCCAGGCTCAGGGTACTAGCAAAGCAGCTGCCAAAGTATCGTCTTCCCTTGTCTCAATGTGATCATCAGTGACTCCTTCCCTAGACCTACCACGTCCTCCTGAGGAGTCCCCTGAATTCTTTGAGCACAGTATTGGGTACATGCTCCAGGAGGATGCCCAGTGTTTTGTAGGCTCTGATGATGATACTCAGCTAGAGGAAGGCAGTAGCGTGAGCGCAGAGAAAGGGGATGCTCAAGAAGGACAGCAATCTGGCAGTCATGTTCCGCAAGCTGCAGCATACTGCCAGGTTTGCTCCAGCGATGAAGAGGGAGGGGATGATGAGGGCACTGACTCCACGTGGGTGCCTGGTAGGAGAGAGGAGGAGGAGGAAGCAAATGTCCAATTAGGCAGGGTGCCCTCTGGGGGCCAGCTTAGGGGCAGCACACCGACTGAATCACACTGCAGAGCTCCGCTTGTGCAGGGCGCTGCCTCTGCGCATTATTCTAAAAGTTCTTTGGTGTGGGCCTTTTTTGAGACGAGTGCATCAGATCGCACCTCTGCTATTTGCAACATATGTCTCAAGAGTATCTCATGTGGCCAAAACATCAGCCACTTGGGCACCACATGCTTGACCAGACAAATGTTGACCTGCCATGCAGCTCGTTGGCAAACGTACCTCAAAGACCCACACTAAAGAACAAAGCGGACCTCTCCTTGCTCCTCATCAGCTGGGATCTCCAACCCCACTAGACCTTAAGTCCTCTCTGAAACCTGCTCTGAGAGGAATGAAGGTGTAGAATTAGGTGTGTCACAGCCAAGTGCTTCCGGGCACTCTGCTAGCAGTACACCCACGTCCGATTATAGCAGGCAAATTTCCCTGCTCCAGCTGCTGGACCGTCAAAAGAAGTTCACTTCCAGCCATCCACATGCCCAGTGGTTGAATGCTAGCTTGGCTAAATTGCTAGCACTTCCACTGCTGCCTTTTCAGTTGGTAGACTCGGCCCTCTTCCGTGAGTTTGTACAATGTGCGGTTCCTCAGTGGCAGGTCCCCAAACGCCACTTTTTCTCACGGAAGGCGATTCCGGCTCTCTACCGGCATGTGGAAGGCAATGTCCTTGCCTCGCTAGACAGGGCGGTCAGCCGTAAGGTGCATATTACCGCTGACTCATGGTCCAGCAGGCATGGACGGGGACGTTACCTGTCTTTCACGGCCCATTGGGTCACTCTTCTGGCAGCTGGGAAGGATGCAGGACACGGTGCAGTAGTGCTGGAGGTTGTTCCGCCACCACGCCTCCAAAATGCTACTACTGGTTGTGACACACCGCTCTCCTCCACCCCCTCCCTTCTTCTTCCTCCATGGCCTGTTCCAGTGCTCTGTCCTCAGAACCAGCGGTGCTCCGTAGCTTTCAAGGGGCTATGCAAGTACACAGGCAAAACGATGCCATGCCATGCTTGCGCTGGTTTGTTTGGGGGACAGGAGCCACACTGGGGCAGATATTTTGTCAGCTCTGCAGGGGCAGGCCGAAAGGTGGTTGATGCCACGCCAGCTTAAGCCAGGATTGGTGGTTTGAAACAATGGCACCAACCTCTTCTTCGCCCTCTGACAGGGACAACTGACCCATGTGCCCTGTGTGGCTCATGTCATTAACCTGGTGGTGCAGTGGTTCTTGGGCAGGTACCCTGGCTTACAGGATGTCCTGAAGCAGGCCAGGAAAGTCTGTGTGCATTTCCGCTGATCATTTAATGCCTGTGCTCGGCTGGCTGAGCTCCAAAAGGAGTTGAACCTGCCCAAGAACCACCTTATATGTGACATGCCCACCAGGTGGAACTCAACTTTGGCCATGCTGCAGCAGCTGCACATGCACTGCTGATCCCGCAGTGTCTCCTCCGTGGAGACAGAAGATAGATGGATTCGCTGCGCTGATTCAGATGAGCCATCACTGGACCCCGGAGAGATTATCGTCCGTCGCTGGATAGCAAGAGTGGATTACCACCGCTGGGTTTTTTTTTTATTATTTTTTTTTTTTTAATAAAGGAATTTTTCAAAAGTGTGTTTGTCTTATTTAACTATTTTTTACACTTTCTTGGGAAATGGTAGGGGTACTTTTGTACCCCCTTACCATTTCAAACTGGGGGGGCGGGATTTGGGGGTCCTCTTGTTAAAGGGGGCTTCCAGATTCTGATAAGCCCCCCGCTCGCAGACCCCCACAACCACCGGCTAGGGTTGTGGGGATGAGGCCCTTATCCCCATCAACATGGGGACATGGTGCTTTGAGGGGGTCACAGACCCCCAAAGCATCCTCCCAATGTTGAGGGCATGTGGCCTGGTACGGTTCAGGAGGGAAGGGGAGCCGCTCTCTCGCCCCCCCTCTTTTCCTGCGGCCTGCCAGGTTGCGTGCTCGGATAAAGGGTCTGGTATGGATTTTTAGGGGACCCCCACGTCAATTTTTTTTTTTTTTTTGACGCAGGGTTCCCCTTAATATCCATACCAGACCTTAAGGGCCTGGTAATTGAATTTGGGGGACCACCACGCTTTTTTTTTTATTATCAATGACTTTCAATGAGTGTTCTCTGTATTACGGAGCCGACAATTCATAATAGCTGCGAGTGATTTTAAAGGACTTTTTTTCCTGCATAAATGACACTTTGTGCAGGGACAATTCTAAGCATCAGAAACATGCGCCCCTTCACAGGCATACTATAGACACTCCCCCCCCCCCCCCCCCCACGAAATTTAAAGGAATATTACACTTTTATTGTTTCACTTTAATCATTATTAAAATCACTGCTCCCGAAAAAACGGCCGTTTTTAAAACTTTTTTTTGCATTTATACATGTCCCCTGGGGCAGGACCCGGGTCCCCAAACACTTTTTAGGACAGTAACTTGCAGAATCTTTTCTCTCTGTCAAATAGTTTCTCTATATAATCTTGGACTAATAGAGGTAAGGTTAGGCACATTCGACCACAGGTTCTATAGACACAGATTGTTATTGTCAGAGTCACGTCGAATCTCCTATTCTATATCGAACTGTTGTAACAATGAAATCGAAAATAAAGCATTTATTTATGTCGTAAATGAATACTAGGGTGGTAGTTACAGCGCACACCTCTTGTTCATTATATTTGCGGGCTAAACCCGCCTACTGATCCTTGTGTCTGATTATTTGCAGGAGTGAATATAAAGATAGAAATAAATTGAAAAATAAAAGTGAAACGTGGAAAAACACGTACAAAATCTGTATGAAATATGTGAAAACAATATACTCAAACAGAACCCCTTGTTTCAATAATTAAAGTGCTTCTGTAAGCGCTCCAGACGACGTCCAATGACGAAACGCGTAGGGCGTGGCCTAAGGTGAATACACTCTCGTACAGCGGCGGTGGCGGTGGATTCAAAATAGCTGTGACCAGGATAAAAGACACGCTCAAAATAGCTGTGACCAGGATAAAAGACACGCTCAAAATAGTTCTGACCTGGATAAACAGACACGCTGGCTTTTAACTTCTATTGTGTGAGTAGTATTTTATGCATTTAATAAAAACGCAATTATAAGCGGGATCACACTATGTTTGCCCTTTCTTTGCTTCCAATGAGGATAAACTGTTATAAGTACTGGATGTCAGCCAGATCAGCTCTGCAAAGCGGCACAGGGGCTCACACTGTGAAGGCGCATTAACCCCTTATGGGGAGAGGGAGCTGGTGAGTGCGGCCATTTGTCTTACACACGGAAATCGCACCGGTTGTAACCCAGGAATTCACTGACATGGAAGCACAGTGGCACCTGACTTTAGCAGAATTTTTCAGTTTAGACATTACTGTTTTTTCTGCCGTGATTTTTACCAACTTTAAACGTGCAATTAACCGCATATTTCCTTTTAGCGATTTTGAAATAATCGCATGCCTCAATTTAGCGATTTTATGAATTAAATAGACTGGATTTATGTACTGTGGCAACTTTAGGAGCAAGTGACACTTTTTTGCATAGCTGACATTGTTATTATGGCACTTTGTTAAGCACGCAGCACTTTTTCATATGGTTTGCACAATTTATATAAGCACTTTAATATTGCTAGAGGTTCGTTTGAGCATCCTTTTGCATATTTGCACATTTATTTACAGTAGCACTTTAATTATTGAAACAAGGGGTTCTGTTTGAGTATATTTTTTCACATATTTCATACAGATTTTGTACGTGTTTTTCCACGTTTCACTTTTATTTTTAAATTTATTTCTATCTTTATATTCACTACTGCAAATAATCAGACACAAGGATCAGTAGGAGGGTTTAGCCCGCAAATATAATGAACAAGAGGTGTGCGCCGTAACTACCACCCTAGTATTCATTTACAGTGGTGTGAAAAAGTGTTTGCCCTCATTTCCTGTTCCTGCAATGTTTGTCACACTTAAGTGTTTCGGAACATCAAACCAATTTAAACAATAGTCAAGGACAACACAAGTAAACACAAAATGCAATTTGTAAATGAAGGTGTTTATTATTAAAGGTGAAAAAAAATCCAAACCATCATGGCCCTGTGTGAAAAAGTGATTGCCCCCCATGTTAAAACATACTATAACTGTGGTTGTCCACACCTGAGTTCAATTTCTCTAGCCACACCCAGGCCTGATTATTGCCACACCTGTTCACAATCAAGGCATCACTTAAATAGGAGCTGCTTGACACAGTAAGGTCCACCAGAAGATCCTTAAAAGCTACACATCATGCCGAGACCCAAAGAAATTCAGGAACAATTGAGAAAGAAAGTAATTGAGATCTATCAGTCTGAAAAGGGTTATAAAGCCATTTCAAAAGCTTTGGGAATCCAGCGAACCACAGTGAGAGCCATTATCCACAAATGGCGAAGACATGGAACAGTGGTGAATCTTCCCAGGAGTGGCCGGACGCCCAAAATGACCCCAAGAGCGCAGCGACGACTCATCCAAGAGGTCACAAAAGACCCCACAACAACGTCCAAGGAACTGCAGGCCTCACTTGCCTCAGTTAAGGTCAGCGTTCATGCCTCCACCATCAGGAAAAGACTGGGCAAAAATGGCCTGCATGGCAGAGTTCCAAGGAGAAAACCACTGCTGAGCAAAAAGAACATCAAAGCTCGTCTCAATTTCTCCACAACACATCTTGATGATCCCCAAGACTTTTGGGACAACATTCTGTGGACCGATGAGACAAAAGTGGAACTCTTTGGAAGGTGTGTGTCCAAGTATATCTGGCGTAGAAGGAACACTGCATTTCATAAAAAGAACATTATACCAACAGTAAAATATGGTGGTGGTAGTGTGATGGTCTGGGGCTGTTTTGCTGCTTCAGGACCTGGAAGACTTGCCGTGATAAAAGGAACTATGAATTCTGCTGTCTACCAAGAGATCCTGAAGGAGAATGTCCGACCATCTGTTCGTGTACTCAAGCTGAAACGAACTTGGGTTCTGCAGCAGGACAATGATCCTAAACACACCAGCAAGTCCACCACCGAATGGCTGAAGAAAAACAAAATGAAGACTTTGGAGTGGCCTAGCCAAAGTCCTGACCTGAATCCTATTGAGATGTTGTGGTATGACCTTAAAAAGGCCGTTCATGCTCGAAAACCCTCTAATGTAACTGAATTAGGACAATTCTGCAAAGATGAGTGGGCCAAAATTCCTCCAGGACGCTGTAAAAGCCTCATTGCACATTATCGCAAACGCTTGGTTGCAGTTGTTGCTGCTAAGGGTGGCCCAACCAGTTATTAGGTTTAGGGGGCAATCACTTTTTCACACAGGGCCATGATGGTTTGGATTTTTTTTCACCTTTAATAATAAACACCTTCATTTACAAATTGCATTTTGTGTTTACTTGTGTTGTCCTTGACTATTGTTTAAATTGGTTTGATGTTCCGAAACACTTAAGTGTGACAAACATGCAAAGGAACAGGAAATGAGGAAGGGGCAAACACTTTTTCACACCACTGTATGTCTTTCACCTTTTAGGTGAATATATTAGGTAGTGGCAGCCCCCTTCACCATAACACATAGCTCGTTCACACTTTACCTTTGGTATTAATTATTTGCATACTTTTTCTGTTCTATTAAAACAGTCTAGGGTCCTTAGCGCACCTTTACCCCCCTTTCTTTTCACTCATTTATTTATGTCGGATCTTTCGTTTTTCGGATTCTGTGCTTTCGTTATCGTTTGTCAAAATGAAAACAGCTGAAATTCGGACGAAAATGCATTCGGACGAAAACGAATGCACATGTCTAATCACCGAGCCCAGTGGGAGCAACGGAACACACAAAGCCACACTCCAGGCTCTCACCGTCCAGCCTCGTCTTCTACTTATCCTAATCCTCTCTCCTCACAATTGTCCTCCACTCCACCTTCCATCATGCTAAGCTCACGTTTCTCTGGAAAAGGGCAGGCTTCCGTGTGCCAAATGTTCGAGCGTAAAAAATGATGACGCCGGATAACCCTCTTGCCCAACAGTTGATGGCTGGCTTGTCAGAACTGATAGCCCGCCAACTACTGCTATATAAACTGGTGGACTCGGAGGCCTTTCGAAAATTTGTGGCCATTTGAACACCACAATGGAAGGTCCCAGGAAGGAAGTATTTCTCACAGAAGGGCATCCCAGAGCTATATGGTCATGTACAGCGGCAAGTGAATGTATCTCTGGCACACAGTGTCGGTGCAATGATATATCTGACCACAGACACATGGTCTAGCAAACATGAGCAGGGAAGGTATATCACTTTTACTGCCCACTGGGTGAACCTTCTGACGGCCGTCAAGCATGTAACCCATGGCACCCGTGTAGATTTGGTTTTACTGCCATGGATTGCATGCAGACCTTGCTCTTCTCCTCCTCCTAGTCCATCCTCCTCCCTCTCCTCCTTGGCTGACTCCTCCTTTTCTGCTGCTAAAGTCTCTTCTGCTGCACCGCCCAAGCTCGCCAGAACCTATTCGACATGCCAGGTGAGACGTTGCTGCGTCTGTTGTGCCTGGAAGCCAAGAGCCACACTGGCCCGGCACTCCTTTCAGCTTTGCATTCAAAGGCAGATCAGTGGCTAACACCACTCAATTTGACAGTTGGTAAAGTGGTGTGTGACAACGGTGCCAATTTGCTTAGCGCATTGAAACAGGGCAAAATTACGCACGTGCCATGCTTTTCACATGTCTTAAACTTGGTCGTGCAGTGATTCATTGTCAAATACCCTGGGGTCCAGGACATCTTGTGGCAGGCAAGGAAAATCTCGGCCCATTTCAGAAGATCTTACACGGCCATGGCTCGCCTTGCTGACATTCAGCGGCGACACAATCTGCCAGTCAGACGTCTTATTTGCGATTGCCCGACGCGATGGAACTCAACCTTCTATATGCTTGATAGGCTGCTCCAGCAGAAATGTGGAGTTAACGTCTACCTGTACGAACTCTGCGGCAGAACAGGTTCTGGGGAACTTGTTTTTTTTTTCACTGTGCCAGTGGCTGCTCATGCACACTGCATGCAGACTTCTGCGGCCATTTGATTAGATCACCAAACTGGTCAGGCCCAGCCATGGTGCCATCAGTGACATGGTACATTATGCCTTATTTATGTAGCGTGCATTGCATTGTGTCATTGATCAAGCCGTGGAGGAGCAGGAAGATGAGGAAGTTGCAATGCTGGATGTATTCCCAGGGGGGCTACTCTGAGACAAGTCAACAACAGGAGTCTAAAGAGGAGTCAGAGGAGGATGGTGCCGGGGCGGATGAGGAGGAGCAAGAATAGCATGCTTTAAACCTTTCTGGGATCCCTGTTGTTGTGCATGGATGGGGAGAGGAGAACAAGGAGGATGACATTATACTGGATGATAAGCAATAGCCAGGCCACCATACCGCTTCCAGTTTAGTGCAAATGCTCCAGTTTTTTAACAGGGACCCCGTATAAGGGTCAAGGACCAGTACTGGGTGACAAGTACTTAGACCCCCGGTACAAACACAAAATGGCGGAAATGTTACCACCGTCACAGAGGGCTGTCAGAATGGAGCACTTCCAGGCCTTGCTTCGAGAAATGCTGCATTCTGCTTTTGCGTGCGCTGGCAGAGGAGGATTGCGGCTACCAATCCAACAGCGCCTACAATAAGAGGGCGGTTTGAAGATGTGTTGGTGACTTCTGATATGAGGTCATTCTTTCAGCCAACCCATCGACAGGTCTCATCCGGATCCAGCATCAGGGAATGCCTAGACTGACAGGTGTCCGACTACATTGGGTTAAAGGCCGATGTGGACACTCTGAGGACTGATGAACCCCTGGACTACTGGGTAGGCAGGCTTGACCTCTAGCCAGAGCTTCCCAATTTGCAATGGAACTGTTGCCTTGCCCCTCATCCAGTGTCCTGTCCAAAAGGACGTTCAGCTCAGCAGGGGGGATTGTGACCGATAAGCGCACTCGCCTAGCTCACCACAGTGTTGACTACCTCACATTTCTAAAAATGAATGAGGCATGGATCTCAGAGGAATTCAACACATGTGACCAGTAGATCATGTATATCTCTATAAACGATTTATTTAATCGAGCACACAGACCTTTTTTCTACCTTTGGCTCACTTCCTTGTACAAAAAAAGCACACCGTACTACATGCCCGTACCCTCCTGTTTGAAGAGGTTGAGCGGTGTCATATTTTTGGGGCACAGCAGCGAATTGCTGGTATCAGTGCTGCTGTCATTGCTCTCTATCTCGGTGCTGGTGTAAGTGCTCTCTCTATCTCGGTGCTGGTGTGGTGTCAGTGCTCTCTATCGTGGTGCTGGTGTGGTGTCAGTGCTCTCTATCACGGTGCTGGTGTGGTGTCAGTGCTCTCTATCACGGTGCTGGTGTGGTGTCAGTGCTCTCTATCACGGTGCTGGTGTGGTGTCAGTGCTCTCTATCACGGTGCTGGTGTGGTGTCAGTGCTCTCTATCACGGTGCTGGTGTCAGTGCTCTCTATCACAGTGCTGGTGTCAGTGCTCTCTATCACAGTGCTGGTGCCAGTGCTCTCTATCACAGTGCTGGTGCCAGTGCTCTCTATCACAGTGCTGGTGCCAGTGCTCTCTATCACAGTGCTGGTGCCAGTGCTCTCTATCACAGTGCTGGTGTCAGTGCTCTCTCTCCATCTCGGTGCTGGAGAGGTTGCAATGTTGCAATGTCGTGGCACCAACACCAGTGCCTAAGGCCCAATTTTTCAGCCCCTGTTTAACAGAGGCATGTAATACAATTTTTGATGCAATGCTTTGCAGCAGTGCTCATTCCTGCACTCCAACTAGAGTATCTGGGAGAGGTTGCAGTGTCGTGGCCCAATTTTTCAGCCCCTCTTTAACAGGGGCATGTACTTACAATTCTTGATATAATATTTCACAGCAGGGCCCATTCCTGGGCCCACCGAGAGTAACTGTGAGGCACTTATAGTGTTGTGGCACCAGCACCAACACCACAACCACCAAAGGCCCAATTTTTCTACCACTGTTCAACAATGGCATGTAATTACAATTCTTGATATAATCGTTCACAGCAGGGTGCTCCAGCACCCACCAAGAGTCACTTTGAGGGCTTACACTGTTGTGTCAACACCAACACCTTAGGCCCCCATTTCTGCAGAGCATATAGAGCAGGCCCCTACTTTTAAACATCCAACTTACAAATGTCTCCTACTTGCAAACGGAAGGAGACAACAGGAAGTGAGATGAAAAAAGACGGACGGCAAAAAAAAATTATACAGAGGTGATAACCCTTCCCATTTTTTCCAAAAAAGCTTAAAAATAGATTTTTTGACTGGAGCTACACTTTCAAAATGTACCAGTTGAAAATTACAAACAGATTCTACTTAACACAACAAACCTACAGAGTCCCTGTCTTGTTTGCACCGCCTGTATACTGCTGTTCTGAGTATATAGGGCCTGGGGGCACCATGCCTTTCCTTTTTTTATTTGGGTACGGGGTTCCCCTTAATATCCGTACAAGACCCAAAGGGGCTGGTAATGGGCAGGGGGGCTACCCATGCCATTTTTCTAAATGATTTTCTTCCATATTGCCGGAACCAGATATTACATTAAAACTGCAAGCAGTTTTAAATGACTTTTTTCTGTTAAATGTCATTTTGTGCAGGGACTGTTGTAAACACGGGAAACACGTGCCACTTCACAGGCATACTATAGACACCCCCCAGGCATGATATTTAAAGGAATATTTAACTTTTTTTTCACTTTAATCGTCATTAAAATCAGTGCTCCCGAAAAAACCCGGTTTTTAAAAACGATTTTGCCATTGACCCATGTCCCCTGGGGCAGGAGCCAGGTCCCCAAACCCTTTTTAGGACAATATCTTGCATATTAGCCATTAAAATTAGCACTTTTTATTTTGAACGTTCGAGTCCCATAGACTTTAATGGGGTTCTAAAGTTCGCACAAATTTTCGGTCCGTTCAAAAGTTCTGGTGCGAACCGAACCAGGGGTGTTAGGCTCATCCCTACCAACAGACCATTAGAATTCATTAAAAAAGGTATCTATTCTGTGGCCTGACCTGGCATGAAGACAGTCACTCAATCCCTGAGCTCCGGCCACCACAGGAGAAAACTACCTAAAACCAGAGGTAATTTCCACAGGACCTGCTCTCTAACGATGGGGACTGCCTCATGGAACTCCTCTACCTCCCATTCTCGATCCCCCAGAGAACTGACCGAGACCCAGAGCCAATACATCCCTGAGATGTTCAGGACTGACAGAGGAAATATGGCACCTTCCCACCACGGACACACGCACCCGCAGTTACCGCTGACTGACCCAACGCCCTCTGCTCCTTCACATACCCACTCAAATGGGGCTAGCGGTGGCATAGAACTTGTGTGCCAACTGCAATTAAACATACAGGATCTGCATACTTCAGTGGAGGACATAAAAGGCGCTCTCGTCGCCACCATTGCCGCACTCTGGCTTGACATAAACGCACTAAATGACTGGGGGCAGGCTATTGAGAAAGTGACTGACCGCCATGATAGGATCCTGCACTCTGCTACAACCCATATTGACTCCCATACACTACAGATGCGGGACATGCAACGCCATCTAGAAGACCTTGACAACAGAGGTCGTGTCACAACCTCAGGATCCAGGGAATGCCAGAAACAATCGAGGGCGTCAAATCTCCCATGCTGTTGTGGGCCTCTTTAACGGCCTCCTCTGCAATCCGCCCCAAACACCTATAGCCATGGAGAGGATCCACCGTGCATTGCGCTCCAAGGGGAGAGATGGCGACCCCCAATGGGACATTATTGGCTGTATTGTGGATTATAAGTTAAAGGAAGAGATCATTAAACAAGCAAGGGGCAGACAGCAGATTCTTCTTGAAGGGACACCTATTCAAATCTACCAGGACCTCTCGGGCATTATGCTGCAGCATAGATGGGACCTGAAACCCCTGGTGGATACCCTAGGAGAGAAAGGCATCCCTTACAAATGGAAGTTCCCATTCTGCCTCTCAGCATCCACTCAAGGCCGCACGGCCCTCCTCAAAGTACCCGAAGACCTGCCTCACTTCTGCAGCACACTTGGTATCCCCATAGTGCATGTACCTAACTGGTATGCAGCATTCCGCTGCACAACATCAAGGAAAGACGAGGCACTAGAAGAACCCATGGACGCATACGACAACAGATACCATAGGAGACAGTCTTCCTCTGCCCTGAGAAACTATACCAACTTCCGCACTGGACACATAGATTCCAGCTCTACAGACTCACCTAGGTCCTGGAGAATGCGCAGGGACCATTAGCTCACATCAGATGCTAACCTGCCATTGATTCTTGTTTGCCTTGTTTGGCTCATCCTGGTCATTTTTTCCTTCTAACTTTTTATTTTGCTCCCTGACTTTAATTTAGCTTTTTGGAGTATAATTAGTTATGGGTTGATGTTCTTTAAGTTTTTACCCTTTGTCCACAAGCCCGGACCCCCCTCAGACACACTCTGTAACTGAGCGTCACTATCCCAGCAAAATAGTAAGGAATACCGCTTTGCTATACCTCTAGCTCTCTTAACTCTATGATGTCCAGTGTTTATCACACACTACAGAAATATGCTTAGCGACAAGACACTGTTAATGGAACTACGAATACCACAATACTTTGCGGCACAAGACCCAGCCTCACGCAGGAAGGATTATTATTATTATTATTATACAGGTTATATATAGTGGCAACAGTTCGCGCAGCGCTTAACAGTTTGGATAGCATGGAACGCTTCGCTCCCACCTCCTAAACCCCTGAGGCGCACCCCGCTCCGCTTCAACCTCTACCACAGCTTCACGGCTTCCTTGAGGTACACTCTGTGGCTCGCTCCTTACAGACAGGACATGCTCACTTCACCCGCCACTCAAGATTTGCCTAAGGAGACTGCCACCGACAGTGAAACCATGTTGGATTCAATATGAATTCATATTAATATTTCTGGGATCCATACATCGGCTCTCACTCCCAATAATCAGCTAAATTGAGTCTTACAGTATCATGGAGAAAAGGATGCCACCCCCCCAGGTTGGAATGCAGCCAGTTAAAATTATATTTTACATGAGACTAGAGGCTCCAATCTATCTATGAGAGCTACTCTGTATGACAATGCTGACTCTGATCTATCTATGAGATTTCCTGATTCAAGCAAGCTTCAAAGAGAACCTAACTGACAGATGATGAATGAGGTGAGGCGCAGGAGATCGAACCCAAGATTTGACCCCAGTCGGATTAATTGCAATTCCTGGACAGACACTGTCTCCTGGAGGCCAATTATGGCAAGATGGTCAGAAAATTAACCTGGTGGAGGAGACACCCCAGAGGGACATACACATTACCCACGTTCTATACTCCATTGATTCGATATGTTAAAAAGGTCTGTGGACAAACCATTCCACACCTCATCGGTTCTTCTCCATTGACACACCAGCTACACATGCATCTACCTCACCCACTACAAACCCTCTCCCCCCTCCTTTCCCCATCCACACACCCATGACGGACGCATCACATACCCGAGCCCCATAAGGCAACAGGCAACCACAAGTTCAAATACCTAAACTATGCTCCATAAACATTGGGGGTCTCAATACCCCTGAAAAGAGGTCTAAACTTTTATACTCTTTACAACAATCAAAGACCCAAATTGCACTTATACAGGAGACGCACTTCTGAATGGATACCATTCCTAAATTGAAGAATAACTACTTCCCCATGGCCTATCATTCATCTAACACCGAGGCAAAATCTAAAGGTGTAACCATTCTCATTTCTAAACATTGCCCTATTCAAGCTGCTGAAGTTCAAAGGGATCCACATGGGAGATTCCTCTTTCTTAATCACTTCCAGACCGGCGCACGCCGATGTACGTAGTCAGAATGGCACGGGCAGGCAAATGGGCCTACCTGTACATCCCTTTAAATTTGCCGCCCTGCCATCGCGAGCGAGCTGCCGGCGGCGCGCTTGCGTGCCGGTCGGGACCCCCGTGAGTCCATTTGCGGGTCCTGCGGACTCGATTGCCGCGGGCATACCGGCGATCGTCTCACGGGGTGGCTGAACTGGGAGATGCCGTTGTAAACAGCATTTCCCCATTCTGCCTAGCAACAAGTGACGCTGATCTCTGCTCCATGTGATTGGAGCAGAGATCAGTGTTCATTAAAAGAAAGCCCAGCCCCTAACAGTTAGTAACACGCCCCTGGGAACACTTAACACCTACACTGCCACCCACTGGTTAACCCTTTCATTGCTAGTGTCATTTACACAGGAATCAGTGCATTTGTATAGCAGTGATTGCTGTGTAAATGACAATGGTCCCAAAAATGTGTCAAAAATGTCCGATGTGTCCGCCATAATGTCGCAGTCACAATAAAAATTGCTAATCGCCGCCATTACTAGTAAAAAAATAAAATATAAAAATGCCATAAAACTATCCCCCATTTTGTAAACGCTATATCTTTTGCACAAACCAATCAATAATCGCTTATTGCGATTCTTTGCCAAAAATATGTAGAAGAATACGTATCGGCCTAAACTGAGGGAAAAAAATAATTTTTTTATACATTTTTGGGGGATATTTATTATAACAAAAAGTAAAAAATAATGTTTTTTTTTAATCAAAATTGTCCCTCTATTTTTGTTTATTGCGCAAAAATGTAAAACCGCAGGGGTGATCAAATACCACCAAAAGAAAGCTCTATTTCTGGGGAAAAAAAGCACGTTAATTTTGTTTGGGAGCCACGACCCCTGATCGCACAATTGTTAGTTAAAGCGACAGAGTGCCGAATCGCAGTGCTGAATCGCAAAAAGTGGTCTGGTCTTTGACCAGCAAAATGGTCCGGGCTGAAGTGGTTAAAGACACCCTGTATCAAAGACCCCTCACTATTGCCAACATCTACGCCCCCCAACTCAGAAATCTCTTTTTTCTGTACTACTCTCCAACTGCTTACCAGCTTCCAATCAGGTACCTTGATAGTTGGAGGATATTTTAATGTGGCGCTCACCCCCTCTATTGACACCTCAAACGGCACATCTTCCCTAACCTATAGGGACCTGCGGGCTATTAAACAACAACTTAGCAACCTACTGCTCCATGACACTTGGCCCACACTACATCCCAAAGTAAAGAACTTTACTTTCTGTTCTGCCCCCCACAACAAATATTCCAGACTAGATCACTTTTTTGTATCTCAGACAGACCTGACCTATCTCACTAAAGCCTCCATTGACCCCTCTGTACTTTCTGACCATAACACCATCTTTATGACTTTGCAACTCCCAACATCCCTCCCAATAGCACATATCTGGTGACTCGATAATTCTTTGCTGACTGACGCAGCCAATATACATTGGATAACCACATGCCTCTCCAACTTTTTCCCCGAAAACACTTCAGACGACATTTCACCTACAGTCACGTGGGCCTTACATAAGTGTATCATTCGGGGGGAACTGCTTTCTCTAGTGGCGCAACGTAATAAACTTAAGAAAACACGTATTACTGAACTGACTGCACGTACCCGCAAGCTTGAACATACACATAAGGCATCTCTAGCTGCCTCCTCTTTGGCAGACTTGACCCAGGCAAGGGAAGAACTCCTGGAAACACTTCATAGTACACTGAAACTTAAGTTTGCGATGACGCAAAAGCTTTACTATGAATTTAGCAACAAAGCAGGTACATTTTTGGCAAGGGCAATTTCTCTACATTATACAACCTCCCACCCACACGACAGACTGAAACCAACGTAGAATGCAAGAGAGCCATCCCTGACTTTTTAGCACTATACAGTCCAACCCCTCTTTCCTTAAATGAATCACTAGCACTAGATCTACCCCTCTCAACAGAAGAAATACTCACGGCACTAAAACAAATGAAAACAGGCAAGAGCACGGGTCCAGACGGCTTATCGGTCAGCTACTATAAAACTTTCCTGACTATTCTCATCCCCCATCTTACCAGGGCTCTCAACAACCTTTCACCAGACTCCATTGCTCATAGGGACATCCTTGAAGCACACATCACACTTATCCCCAAGCAGGGCAAAGACCCCACATTAGTGTCCAGTTTCCACCCAATCTCACTACTGAATGTAGACCTAAAACTTTATGCCAAAGCATTGGCAAACTGCATTCTCCACTTCATTCCTGAACTCATTTCACTAGACCAGGTTGGTTTTGTCCCAGGCAGGGAAGCAAGGGACAACACCACCAAAACATCCACCATTGGCTATCCAAAACTGACACATAAAGTTTTTCTCTCCCTGGATGCAGAGAAGACGTTTGACAGGGTGGCCTGGGATTACATGGAGGCCACGTTATGAGCTATAGGCCTTCCATCCCGCTTCCTACACATGATCCTAGCCTTGTACCCCTCCCCGATGGCTAAAATCAGGATTAACGGTTGCTTGTTGAGCGCCTTCTCTGTGTCCAATGGAACCCGTCAGGGATGCCCTCTATCCCCACTAATATTTATCCTGACCATGGAACCCATGCTCCGAAGATTGAGAGATAACCCTGCCATCAAAGGCATAGAGATAAATCATAGGCAGTATAAAATAGCCGAGTATGCAGATGACATCCTGCTTTCTCTTACAGATCCCATCATAACTATTCCCAACCTTCTGGCAGACTTTTCATTATTCAAAACCCTATCCAACCTTCAAATCAATTTTGAGAAATCAAAAGCGCTGAATATTACTCTACCGACCGCAATTGTGACACAATGCAATCATAACTTTCCATTTGGGTGGGCCCATCATGAAATCTCTTATCTCGGAATCAAAATTCTGACTAAACTACATGAACTAGATGCCAGAATTTTTTTACCAATGCTCTTGTCCATCCAAGGTGATCTCCAGAAATGGCATCTGGGCTCCTTCTCTTGGCTGGGCAGGATCGCCATACTGAAAATAAATGTCTATCCCAGACTCCTCTACCTCTTCCAAGCAGTCCCAATTAGACTACTGATTTCTTTCTTTGTTACCTACAAACGTATATGTAGGAACTTTATCTGGGCCTCCAAGACCCCTCGAATAAGCTGGAACAGGATGGTGTTACCCAAACTAATAGGAGGTCTTGGCCTCCCAGACCTCCAAAAATATCACTGGGCTTGCCACCTATCCAAGATAGTGGACTGGTATGTACATCGCCTCACCAAAGAATGGACCACATTGGAAGACTCTTTCGTGAATCTCCCAATACCCAACTCCCCCTGGATTGACCACAAATCTGTTCCCAAAGATTACACACTACACCGCTCACTGGAGACACACTAACACTATCCAAACTAGTCTGCAAAATGCTTGACATCACATCCTCTCATGGTCCTATGACCCCATTGGAAAACAACCCTGAATTTCCCCCGGGCCTGTCACTACAAGACCCATCATGTGATGCATGAACCTCGCATGCTAGGGCACAACACTTTTTCCAAAAATGGGACACTCCTATCCTACCCCACACTTTCTGCTACAATACCCAAATTAAAAAATCCCCTTTTACAAATACCTACAATTGCGGCATTTTTCCAACACGACCAAGCCTACCTCGCTTTTGCATAGGGACTGCACACCATTTGAACTCTTATGCAACAGTACAGAACCCCAAGGCCACTTAATCTCCTCTATTTATGCCCTCCTATTCTCAAAGCATAAAGTTAAAGATAACAAAATAGTAAGACAATGGGAATCAGATCTATCTCTAGACCTCACCCCTACTGAATGGGAACGTATATTCACACTCATTCACAAGGGTTCAGTCAATGTCTCGACACAGGGAAACAGATATAAACTGTTCTTTGCTTTATATTTGGTGGGAATGCCCTCTTATCCAGCCATTCTGGTCTACTGCATCAAACCCCTGAACCCCTTGGTCCGTACAAAAAGTCTCTATCGATACACCTCATCAACGCAGCCAACCTTTGCATCCCAGTTCTATGGAGAAACTCTATCCCTCCCACGGTGGACGACTGGATCCGTCGGGTGGACAGAACGGCAGACATGGAAAAAGTCATCTGCCAAGCAAACGACAAACCAACCAAATTGAATGCCACATGGGCCTGCTGGTTACACTTAGGAAGTCCACAGCATTAACCACTTCACCTGCTCTCCACCCACCTCGACCATGAACTCACTGCACAGTTCTACGTTCCTAAACTTCATACTCCACACACCCTCTACCATCCCCCTCTCTCCTTCACCTCTCTTACCTTTCCGGAACCACCCCTTTGCCCCAAATGTGCCCACCTATCACTGCCATTGCTTTAAGAGGCTCCCTGTGGGCTTTACCCACCACACACTCAACCACTTTCATATACAGGTACAGATAGACTACCAAACGGTCACTGGAAACCTCCTTCCTCCCCGTCCCAGATAATTAAACTTCTCAACGGGAATTGTTAATAGGACATACCATACCATCCAAGTTCTATATACTTGTATACTCTTCTTAGGCCCCCTCCCATTCACAGCAAGGTCCCTACAGGGGTAAATGGTACTTGGGAAGGCCACAGACGGTATATACATAACCTCCATTCACCCCCCCCCCCCAGATCTTCACAATTATCATACATCCCTGCGCTGAGCAATGCTAATCTTCTGGATTAGTAAGACCTTAAAGCACATTGTACTATGAACTCTTAAAACATGAAACCCCACGGTGCTTCTCAGCACTTATTTTCTCTCACAGGGGTCATTTACACTTCATTTTATACTTCTCTTCACTTTTGTCATTGACACATGTATTTTTCTTAAAGATATGTATGCTTATGACAATGTTATACACCTGCTTCTTTAATTCTCACAATGTTATATTGACATGTATGTTACAAACTTCCTGTTAACCTGTTAAAACTCAATAAAAAAAAATAAAAATAAAAAGATATCTACTCAAGAGATAAGACTTCAATTCTACAACTTTACAAAACTCTGGTTTGGCCACATCTGGAGTATGCCATCTAGTTCTAGTTCAAAGCCAATAAGTGGGCTGGAGGATCTTGGATATGAAGAAGGACTACAAACATTAAACCTATTCTCCCAGGAAAAGCATTTATGAAGAGATATGCAACCACTTGAAGAAGTTGAATGAGAAGCAGTTTAATCTTAAACTCTGTAAGGGGTTCTTTACTGTTAGATTGTTAAGAATGTGAAACTCCTTTCTATTTACTATATAACTAGAGTCAGACAACTCTGATATTAAATTATCTGAACAGCCAGAGAACTAGCATTCTCCAGGGAGAGTTCAGCAATGGCAGCCTCCATTAGGGAGACCAGTGACTGTCTGTTTGTTGATCTCCCCTAGCTATTTGTAACCCAAATGTGATGTGTAAAATGTCACTTTGGGGCCCTGCTTCCACTGGGAAGAAGCTAATGGAGTGTGATCTGCACTCCGTTCATTTAATAGGAGGGCAGGGGAGACATCAGGGGTCTCATTAAAGGGAAACTGTCCCCAAAAAATTTCACATAGGTGTCCTTGTGATAAAAAATAAAGTGTAAGAAAATAAAGTCAAATCCATGCACTTAAACCCCTCAAAATACATATATATGAGTATCCTCCCACCCCCACATTCATGCACATACAAAAATAAACACAGATGGGAGGGGCACCTGCGCACTAAAGCGTAATTTTTTTCTGCACATGTTATTAACACACATGCTGGAGTGAGAACAATCATTTTAGACCTGTTATCAGTTATCTGGTATGAGTGGATCATGGGTGCAATGCAATGAAAAAAATCTATGTACAGGCATGGTTTGCCAATTGTATTAGTAACCTATGTATCCACATGAAAAACCCCGATGCATTTCG
This sequence comes from Lithobates pipiens, assembly GCF_037356315.1. Lineage (NCBI taxonomy): Eukaryota > Metazoa > Chordata > Amphibia > Anura > Ranidae > Lithobates > Lithobates pipiens. The sequence goes on from NW_027507718.1 coordinate 551,156,033, forward strand.
ACCCTTGCGATTTCCGGTCTCTTCAGGGGGATTTATATTCTAGGGAAATGTCAAAATATCTAATTAAAGACTTTGGACAATATAAAAATGTATATAGGTTGTAATGTTCGGGGGACCAGGTAGACCGCAGGACACAGGCTTTTCATACAACAAAGGGGTTTATTAACTTAAATAGCTTTACAGCAGCCAAAAACAAAAGGAAAAAGATTTGTAGTCTCACCGACTTGCAAAGTCCAGAACAGCTGTCCTTATCAGAAACAGAGCTTGGTCTTGATGGCAGGTAGCTTCTCCTACCAGGAGCCTTCCAAACAGGACACTGCTGTCCACTTCATTTGCTGCAACCCAAAACAAACGCCAAACACCATCCACCATGTGTTCTCCACTCCTCCACACCCATCTACAACTTCCTGCCTTGCCTTTTAAAGACACTTCCTCTAACAGGTGGGTTAATCAATTTTCATTCCCTAAAGAGAGCACAACCCAAACAGAGGGGAAATATAGCGTCCTTCCAGGACCCAGCCACGGCGTCCATTACATATCCCCCCCGTGCCCCAACGCCAAGGAGGTGGAGGCAACAGTGGAGCTCAAACAATGGACTCGGGAGAGGGCATCTGCGTTTTGATGCAGTCTCCCGGGCCTATGCTCCACTACAAACTTAAATTCCTGGAGTGCCAGGAACCACCGGGTAACCCTGGCATTAGTCCCTTTTCCCTGTCTCAGCCATGTTAAAGGGGCATGGTCAGAAATCAACCTAAACTTCCTCCCCAAAAGGTAATATCTGAGGGATTCCAGAGCCCACTTAATGGCCAGACACTCTCGTTCAATTATGGCATAGTTTTTCTCCGCTGGTGTTAACTTCCTGCTGAGGAAGACTATCGGGTGTTCCTCGCCATGAATAACCTGTGACAACACCGCTCCCAATCCTACATCGGAAGCATCAGTCTGGACAATAAATTCTTTTGAAAAATTGGGTGCTACAAGGACAGGGTGTTGGCACAGCGCCGACTTGAGCTCCAAAAAAGCCTTCTCAGCGTCTGCATTCCACTCCACCATGACCGATTTCCGACCCTTAGTCAGATCGGTCAACGGAGCCGCCAACGTGGCAAAGTTGGGTACAAACCTCCTGTAGTATCCCACCATGCCCAGGAATGCACGTACCTGCTTTTTTGTGAGGGGGCGGGGCCAATTCTGTATAGCCTCTATCTTGTTGACCTGAGGTTTCACTACCCCTCTACCCACGATATAACCCAGGTATTTCACCTCCTCCATTCCCAAAGCACATTTTTCAGGGTTTATTGTAAACCCCTCCTTCCAAAGAGAGTCCAGCACTGCCTGCACTTTGGGCAAATGTGATTCCCAGTCTTTGCTAAAAATGACTACATCGTCCAAGTATACTGAGGCATACTTCCGGTGAGGTCGTAAAATCCTATCCATTGCTCTCTGGAAAGTGGCTGGAGCAGTTTGCAATCCAAAAGGCATCCTTTTGTACTGAAAACTCCCCTCTGGGGTAGAAAAAGCAGTTTTCTCTCTAGCAGCCTTAGTCAACGGTATTTGCCAATACCCCTTGGTAAGGTCTAACGTAGTGATATACCTGGCTGGACCTAGTCTCTCGATAAGCTCATCTACCCGGGGCATAGGGTAGGCATCAAACCGGGAAACTTCATTAAGTTTCCGGAAATCATTGCAGAATCGCAGAGTCCCGTTGGGCTTCGGTACCAACACAATCGGGCTCGACCACTCACTCTGCGATTCCTCAATAATCCCTAGGTCTAACATCTTTTTTACTTCCTCTGAAACGGCCTTCCTTTGAGCCTCTGGGATGCGGTAGGGCCGGACAAAAACTTTGACTCCTGGTTCTGTGACAATATCATGCTCTACGACACTAGTGAGCCCGGGCAAGTCTGAAAATTTTTCTTTATTTCTCTGCAAGAACTCCTTTGCCTGCTGACTTTGGGTTTTAGACAGGGTATTTGCTATTTGGACACTCTCCACCCCAACCCGAGGCTCAAGTTTTGTACTAGCCAGGGAGGTCGCTGGTTCCCTGTCTGTCCAGGGCTTTAACAAGTTTACATGATATATCTGATAGGGTTTCCTCTTGCCTGGCTGGTGAACTCTATAATTTACCTCTCCCATTTTTTCTACAACCTCGAAAGGGCCTTGCCATCTGGCCAAGATTTTACTTTCCACAGTGGGAATCAACACTGCTACTCGATCCCCCACTTGAAAGTTCCTAATTTTGGCTGCCCTATTATAGACCTGTCGTTGAGCCTCCTGGGCTTTTTGTAAGTGTTCCTTAACTAGCGGCATCACAGTTCGGATCCTCTCCTGCATTTGAGAGACATATTCAAGAACACTTTTATGCTGGATTGGTTCACTTTCCCATTCTTCTTTAACAAAGTCCAATAGTCCGCGAGGTCTCCGCCCATATACCAATTCAAAGGGCGAAAACCCAGTGGAGGCCTGGGGCACTTCTCGGATAGCGAACAGGAGAGCTGGTGACAGGTAGTCCCAGTCTTTCCCATCCCTTTGTACCACTCTCTTGAGCATAGACTTAAGGGTCTTATTAAAACGTTCTACCAATCCATCTGTTTGGGGATGGTAGACCGATGTGCGCAGCTGTTTAATCCGGAACAGTTTGCATACATCAGCCATAACCTTCGACATAAACGGGGTGCCCTGGTCTGTGAGTATTTCCTTGGGAAAACCTGTCCGTGTAAACAACTGGAATAACTCTCGTGCAATAGCCTTAGAGGAGGTATTCCGCAGGGGTAGCGCCTCAGGATATCGAGTGGCATAGTCAAGGATCACTAGTATGTAAGAATGACCTCGAGCCGACTTTACCAAGGGACCCACTATATCCATGGCTATCCTCTCGAATGGGACCTCAATTATGGGTAGAGGGACCAACGGGCTCCGGAAATGGGTCGCCGGAGCGGTCAACTGACAGGTGGGACAAGAGGTACAGTATCTCCTTACCTCTGCTTTCAAGCCTGGCCAGTAAAACCGGTCGGCGATCCGTGCCTCCGTCTTTTCAACTCCCAGGTGTCCCCCTAACACATCATCATGGGCCAGGTCCAGGACCTTGCGTCTATATTGTTGGGGTACCAATAATTGTTCTACCACATTTTCTCTCACTTTAGTAACCCGATAAAGCAATTCATTACGTATTGAAAAATGTGGCCACCGCTCATTAGCACCTGGCTCTTGGGGCTCCCCATTTATTACTACAACCTGTTCCCGTGCCCTGGCCAAAGTGGGGTCCTGCATCTGGGCAGTACCAAATGCCCCCTGGGGAACACCCAAATCTGGCAAGTCAGGGGTAGAGGCCATTTCCTCATCATCTTTCCCCAGCATTACCTGAAGCGGGGAAGGTTCCCCCCCCTCAGTATTCAGGTAGGTCTGAGAACCCCACATATTGACATCTTTAACAGAATCAGCACTATTTTCATCATTATTAACCAAAGTCTTGGCGTTTTTATCAACTGGGTCCATATTATGAACATGTGGCATCTCAGGGTTATTACCCTCTACAACAGGAACAGAGGGACTAGTTTCTTCCCAGTCTCTGGACCTTTCAGATAGTTCTCCTTGTCTCCAAAGTTTTGCAAATAATGGACAGTCTCGTCCTATGATAACGTCATGTACCAAGTTCTTTACCACCCCCACCTCTTGAGTACCAGTGCCACATGCTGTGGAGATGGACACCGAGATGAGAGGGTACTCTCTAGTGTCCCCATGAATGCACACAACCCGCAAAATTTTGCTTACCGGACCGATCTTCCCAATTACTCTAGGGTGAACCAGGGTTACCATGCTTCCAGAGTCCAGCAAGGCCCATGCAGGGTGGTGGTTCACTTGGACTTCACACTCAAAATTCCTCTCTCCAAGGTCAAGATGTGTTGTACACGATTTATGGGCATAAAAAGACCCCCTCCGAAGAACCCCGCATTCCATGGGTTCTTCCTGCAATGGGCAGTGGGCCCGGGTATGGCCCCAGGCATGACATCGCCAACATTGTACATCCCCTCCTCTCCGATCAGGAACAGGTCGCTGAGGGGGTAACGGGTGTGACTCTTGGCCTTCCGGGGTGTTGGTTCCAGGGCTCCTGGGGACATCCGTTCGAAGGGCGGCAGTTGATCGGAAGGGCCGTGGCAGACTGGGCCCTTGACGCTTGGTGGGGCCAAGCCGATCCTCCACCACCGTATATCGTTCCACCATCTCAACAAGGCCGTTCGCGGTTTTGGGGTCTCCATGACTGACCCACCGTTGAAGGTCATCTGGCAGTGACCTTAAGTACCGGTCCAGCACGATCCGCTCCACAATTTGGGGGCCAGACAACACTTCGGGCTGCAGCCATTTTTTTACTAGTTGCACCAGGTCATGCATTTGAGATCGCGGTGGCCGGTTTGGACGATACTTCCATTGGTGCACTCGTTGGGCCCGAACGGCCGTAGTCACCCCCAACCGAGCCAGTATTTCTGTCTTTAGTTTTTGATAATTTTTAGCATCTTCTGGTGGTAGGTCAAAATAGGCTTTTTGAGAATCTCCGGTGAGGAAAGGAGCAATTAAGCCGGCCCACTGGTCCTGGGGCCACCCTTCTCTCTCTGCCGTCCTCTCAAATGTTGCCAGAAACGCCTCTACGTCATCACTCGGGGACAACTTCTGCAAGAAATGGCTTGCCCTTATGGTCACCTGGTTGCCAGGGGCAACGGCCACTTGTTCACGGCCCTGAGAAAGCTGCTGCACTGCTTCTTTTAAGGCCGCCATCTGATCCTGCATAACCCCTTGTTGGGTCGCTTGCTGGGCTGCTAACTGGGCCACCAACAGGCGAGTATTTTCTTGCTGCAAAGCCAGTGCCTCGTTGTGCTGCGTTGCTAAGCGCTGATTAGCTTCCTCATGGCGGGTCTGCGATTGTATATTCGCCAAGGACAGCTGTTTAATTAGCTCCTCCATGGTTTCAGCTTTCCGCAGTTGTGCAGCTTTAACCCAGGACATAAATTCACTGTACTGTCCCTTTAAATGTCAGTTCAAATCCACAAAAAAAAAAAATAGCAAGAAAAAATGCCTGTTACTTTGTCCTGCCCGCATTCGAGCACCACTTGTAATGTTCGGGGGACCAGGTAGACCGCAGGACACAGGCTTTTCATACAACAAAGGGGTTTATTAACTTAAATAGCTTTACAGCAGCCAAAAACAAAAGGAAAAAGATTTGTAGTCTCACCGACTTGCAAAGTCCAGAACAGCTGTCCTTATCAGAAACAGAGCTTGGTCTTGATGGCAGGTAGCTTCTCCTACCAGGAGCCTTCCAAACAGGACACTGCTGTCCACTTCATTTGCTGCAACCCAAAACAAACGCCAAACACCATCCACCATGTGTTCTCCACTCCTCCACACCCATCTACAACTTCCTGCCTTGCCTTTTAAAGACACTTCCTCTAACAGGTGGGTTAATCAATTTTCATTCCCTAAAGAGAGCACAACCCAAACAGAGGGGAAATATAGCGTCCTTCCAGGACCCAGCCACGGCGTCCATTACAAGGTATAGTATTTCAAATTAAGCAAAATGATTTCTCCATGCATATAGAGATATAGTTACCAATGGGTGTATGAGGACATGAGGACGTGTCACATGAACCGGCATTGCAGGATTATAGCCATCCAGTGATCCCATCGCTGCCACATGTATATAAAAGTAGATATATGTAGATAAACATATATGTTTGTAGCTTATACGCTTTATGGACTAATGAGGTTCCTAGGGATACATCACTATCCACACAATTGTAGTTCACCTCTTTTCCCCCCTTTCCTTGTCCACTTTGTCACCTGGTAGTACCCCTCTGTTGTCCTAGGTTTCTAATCATCTTCATGGCCCTACAACCTTTGGCTCAGGCCTTTCATTCATGCATACATGCATACATATCTTTATACCAATATCTATTGATTTTACTACTTTAGATGCCTGACAAACATACTTCTGTTCACAGCCTATACTTTTTATTGACCAATGAGGACCCTAGGGATACATCACTACACCTTTGTCATGCCTGCTCTCCGTTTGGCCCTGGATGGGGTCCCATTTGATCCTGCCCCCTCAGCTCCCTGGGGAGGCATCTGCTGCCGCACACCTGGAGCCATGGCCAAGCTCAATGGTAAGTATGGGGGGGGGCTAAAACCCCTCCTACCCTGTGCTTTTATAACTAATACTGTGCTATATTGCCAAACATATATATTTTTGTTCATCCTAGGTACATTGTTACACACATCCACCCCTGAAGAGCGAGCTGGATCTCACAAAACTAGTCGGGTAGTATGATGCCCGTGTACCATGTACTACTTCTACATTTATGTACCAATACTCCTTGTTTATATATTTTTTAATTGCCAACCGTTGATGTTATTTATCCATGTAAACATTTGTACTTGAATAAACCATATACTATATTTACTACTGTTATGTTTACTGGCGGAAACAGTGCCCACTTCATTTAAAGTCCCAGGGCGAATCCTTTGTTGTTTCATGTATATAGAAGGGGAGTATATAGAAGTGCTTGGCAGCTGTAGGCTTATTACTTGGTAATTAATGGATTCATATTGTAAAATAATTAAACTAGTTATACATAGCATGGCGTAGTTTATTCATTAGTTATATTAATTATAAGAGGGATTAGCCGACAGTGAAAAAAGGTGGGTGAGGGATAGGGTGTGGAGATGTGATGGGTGAAGTGAAAATGCATAATGTGAGGTACACTGATGACGGGGCAAGAGGGGTGTGAAAGTGAAAACAAAACAAAACCAAACCAAACTACTGAAAAAGAAAACTGAAACAACAAAATTGGAAGTGTGAAGAGGATAATGCATGCGTGTATGTGTGTGAGAAAAAAAGAAAAGAAAAAGGTGGACAATTGAATAAGATGGTGAGAGTGAGATGGATCAAGGTGCCAGACATGAGTGATATGACACTGAATGCTGTCTGCATAAAGTGAGGAAGTAGGATTATGATTATATTACTAAAGAATAATATTGAGTGGGTAAAGTAGTAATGTTAGTAAATGAATGGGTGTCGCTTAAGTACAAGGATTACCCAGTCATAATCATTCCAAAAGCTGCACTTACCAAGCACTCCATCAGTCTTGTATTAGTGTATGACAGCACTACCAGGGAACACCTCAGGATCTCCTGGGAGCTGTGGAGTTTTAAAGTATCTGCATGATTTGTCCATTGTCTGCAGGTGTAGGACCCCACCCAATCCACCCTCTCACAGGTCTACAACACCAAAAGGGCATCGTCCGCATGGTCCCCTTGGCGTTCCGGAAGGCATAAGCCCTGGCCTAAGCCATCGCCTCCGACGCAAAAGCTCCACGTCACTGACAGTCCGGTGGCGATCATGGAATGCCGCCGGCACGGAGAAAGCCCCCCACAGCGGCCCAAAAAAGAATCAACTGTAGGAAAACAAACATTGGGGAGAATCGCAGATAACATCTGCGTCTCCCCACTGTGCCGGGAAGCGAGGCGGAAAAGAGGCACCCCCCCCCCCCAGTGACACGGGGCTGAACAGAGCGGTTTGCACCAAAGGGATGGAAAAAAATAGAACACTGCAATGCATGCAAAGTAGTACAAATAAAATGATTTACAGATGATCATATGTTAATATAGGTATATTGTCGGCTAATCCCTCTTATAATTAATATAACTAATGAAGAAACTACGCCATGCTATACATAACTAGTTTAATTATTTTACAATATGAATTCATTAATTACCAAGAAATAAGCCTATAACTGCCAAACACTTCTATATACTCCCCTAATATTATTTAATGATGACTTACAAAAAGTTTTTTTGCATGTCCATCTGCAGGTGTTTTACCCCCCATCCTCCTCTCTGGGTCCCAAAACGTGGCCCCCTGTAAGCTCAGTGGACTATGCACCCACCCAGAGGGCGCGGGGGGAACATGTGGCAGCGATGGGATCACTGGATGGCTATAATCCTGCAATGCCGGTTCATGCGACATGTCCTCATGTCCTCATATACCCATTGGTAACTATATCTCTATATGCATGGAGGCATAATTTTGCTTAATTTGAAATACTATACCTATATATCTTTTTATATTGTCCAAAGTCTTTAATAAGATATTTTGACATTTCCCTAGAATATAAATCCCCCTGAAGAGACCGGAAATCGCAAGGGTCGAAAAGCATCAGGGTTTTTCATGTGGATACATATGTTACTAATACAATTGGCAAACCATGCTTGTACATAGAGTTAATTTTGCTATGAGTGATGTTCCATGTTTGTATTTGTTGCACTACCTATATGGATGATGTATTATTGTTCATTTGGAATTACCATTGTCCGTTAAATAAATTATTTTTTACATCAACTATTTTCACACCAACTCTCTGCTGCTAAAAAAAAAACCCTGGGGAAATTTCCTGTGTTTTGTCGTATACTTATGGGTTATGCAGCTTTGGGGGCTCCCTTATTGTGTTATTTTTCCTTTTTACTGTATATTGTTTAGGGGTTTTTTTTTATAATCTTCAGGCCTAAAATTATTTTTTTAACATGGGTGCAAAAAAAAAAAAAAAAAACAGCTCCAGAAGTGAAAGGGTTAAACATCTATAAACTAAACATGAACCTAAACTGGGTGTAATTTTTGTCTGGGCACATTGTGTTCCAGTACTGAACTGACCGAGTATAAAAAGATACGAGGGAACTTTCATTGGACACTCTCACCTTATACTTTAGTGTGTGAGGATTTATTTCAGATTTTTTATTATTTATTTTAAAAGATAAATCCATGTCATGTAATGCTTGAGCCAAAATGTAGACTGAGATATACACTCTATAGGATGTTTTCTCATCAGGATAATATAAATCAAGTGGACGTGTCCCCAAACTGTAGTTCATAAGAGGATATCCAGTTGTGAATGGTATACGGAAATTTTTAATTTGATTTTTTGAAAAGCATCTATATTCAGTTATGAGAATATCCTCTATCAGGGGGTCATTTGGGCGGCTGGATGGATAAATACTGCGAAAATATTCCAGCAATCCCTTTGTGTAGAGAAGGGGGAACGTAATCACTAAGCTGCAGTTACTGATACCAAAAAACACTTCACTCATTGACCAAGAATCTGGTAGAATAAATGTTTTCTCCATGTAATAAGGGACATTATTAAACAAAAACTTGTAATAAGTCAGACTAACTGAGCCACAAATAATAAGAACTTCCGTAGTTGAGGTCAGCAGCTCTGGAGGAATTTTATTATAATTCTTTACAGACACCAGAATCTTGAATTCAATACAAATTCCATGATTAGATAAATGTTTGCTGAGTAGTCGGATCTCCCTCTCTCCGTATTCATCATCAGATGTGAGGATCCCGACCCAGTTCCACTTCAACCTTTCCAGGAACTTTGCTATGGCCACATATTGCATCTTATCATCTGGGACTGTCCGGAAAAAGTTTGGATACATCTTTCTATCACTCAGTAAAGTATCTCTGGCTCCATAACTAATCTAGAAAGAAATAAAACAGTCTGTATAAATATGTATAAAGGAATAGTGATGGACGAACGTTTCGCCCGGTGGTCGTTTCGCGGCGAATTTCCGACATTCGCGGTCCGCACGTTCGAACGCCTTTTTCCGTCGTTCGCCGCGGCGGACTTACGTGTTTAATGTATACAAGAACTTTAACCTTTGGTGACACGTTTATCATGTGATACAGGACAGCCAATTGAGACATGACAGCACATGGACACTTGTACATTCCCCCTAACCTATAAATACACCCGATCCGGTGGCCATTTTACATTCTTTCTTCTGTTACGATAGGGACAGGTTCCTGTGTGGAGTAGGGAGAGATAAACCACTAGCTATTTGGTACACAAAAGTTCTTTTCAGGACTGGTATAGGTGTTAGGTGTTGATAGGTTTGCTGTGCTGCTGATTCTTGCAGCAGCCTGAGTGTCTTTTGTTAGTTTAGAGAAAGGGAAAGGACGGTGTATGCTACAGGGACAGCCAGATTAGTCTTTCATCATCATCATCATCATCATCATCATTAGCTGTTACTATCAAGGTCCACAAAAGAGCTGTTCCAGTAACCACTAATCGTTCTCTTTTTTTGCCAATTTGTATAGGGACAGGAAGGAAGCAGTGTTGTCAGGCAGTGAGGGTAATTTTAAAGACTTGCTGTTATTATTAGTTCCACAAAGGTTCTTTTCAGGACTGGTATCAGTGGTACAGTAATAGGCTTGTACATGTATAATATTCTTTCTTCCAAATATAGAAAGGATATTATACTTGACTGCTGCCCTTCTGCTGCAGTCTGCTAAACATTCACAACTCACTTGTTCCACAAAAGTTCTTATAAGGACTGGTAACTTGGTATAGGGTGCTACGGTACATAGGCTTGAGTGCGGTACAGTCTGCTGTTCTGTAAGGACCGCTATCGGTCCACAATAGATAGGGTTGACGTGCACCACTGCTGACCGCTGCCCTATACTGCAGCAGTCCTTCAGCGGTATAGGGACTGACGTACAGTCTGCTAATCACTAACACACAACCTGCTTGTTCCACAAAAGTTCTTATAAGGACTGGTAACTTGGTATAGGGTGCTACGGTACATAGGCTTGAGTGCGGTACAGTCTGCTGTTCTGTAAGGACCGCTATCGGTCCACAATAGATAGGGTTGACGTGCACCACTGCTGACCGCTGCCCTATACTGCAGCAGTCCTTCAGCGGTATAGGGACTGACGTACAGTCTGCTAAACACTAATACACAACCTGCTTGGTCCACAAAAGTTCTTATAAGGACTGGTAACTTGGTATAGGGTGCTACGGTACATAGGCTTGAGTGCGGTACAGTCTGCTGTTCTGTAAGGACCGCTATCGGTCCACAATAGATAGGGTTGACGTGCACCACTGCTGACCGCTGCCCTATACTGCAGCAGTCCTTCAGCGGTATAGGGACTGACGTACAGTCTGCTAAACACTAATACACAACCTGCTTGGTCCACAAAAGTTCTTATAAGGACTGGTAACTTGGTATAGGGTGCTACGGTACATAGGCTTGAGTGCGGTACAGTCTGCTGTTCTGTAAGGACCGCTATCGGTCCACAATAGATAGGGTTGACGTGCACCACTGCTGACCGCTGCCCTATACTGCAGCAGTCCTTCAGCGGTATAGGGACTGACGTACAGTCTGCTAAACACTAATACACAACCTGCTTGGTCCACAAAAGTTCTTATAAGGACTGGTAACTTGGTATAGGGTGCTACGGTACATAGGCTTGAGTGCGGTACAGTCTGCTGTTCTGTAAGGACCGCTATCGGTCCACAATAGATAGGGTTGACGTGCACCACTGCTGACCGCTGCCCTATACTGCAGCAGTCCTTCAGCGGTATAGGGACTGACGTACAGTCTGCTAATCACTAACACACAACCTGCTTGTTCCACAAAAGTTCTTATAAGGACTGGTAACTTGGTATAGGGTGCTACGGTACATAGGCTTGAGTGCGGTACAGTCTGCTGTTCTGTAAGGACCGCTATCGGTCCACAATAGATAGGGTTGACGTGCACCACTGCTGACCGCTGCCCTATACTGCAGCAGTCCTTCAGCGGTATAGGGACTGACGTACAGTCTGCTAAACACTAATACACAACCTGCTTGGTCCACAAAAGTTCTTATAAGGACTGGTAACTTGGTATAGGGTGCTACGGTACATAGGCTTGAGTGCGGTACAGTCTGCTGTTCTGTAAGGACCGCTATCGGTCCACAATAGATAGGGTTGACGTGCACCACTGCTGACCGCTGCCCTATACTGCAGCAGTCCTTCATCGGTATAGGGACTAAGAGTTTTGTCACAGGGTCATTTAAAAAATGACAGGCAGAGGAAGAGGCAGGCCCTTCCGCAGGGGTGGTAGGGGTAGGGCAGGAGCAACAGGCTTGAGCCAAAGTGGGAAGTTGCAGAAGGTGCGTTCAATTACTTTAAAGGATGCACCAGACTTGGTTGAGTGGCTCGCTCAGCCTTACTCTTCTGCACCCTCCTCATCCTCTCGATCTGCACCCTCTTCTTCACTCTCTGCTATGTGCACCCCCAAAGACACTACCACCAACAACACGACCACCACCACCACCACCACATACCTTCCGCTTGAGTCACTGGAATTATTTTCCGATCCATATCAAGAGGACATTTCTGATGCGCAGCCACTCTTGGTATTGGATCAGGAAGAGGAGGTAGCAACAAGCGCTACTCAGCAGTCTGACGCCAGTACCCAGATCAGCCCAAGGAGGAGGTTGGTCCCCGGTGTTGCTGCCTACTCCGAGATCTCTACTTATAGCGGTGGGGAAGGTGACGTTGATGATGACGTGTCTAGTGATGTCACGTGGGTGCCCACAAGAGAGGAAGAGGAGGGGAGTTCAGAGGGAGATATGGACCAGCAGATAGGGAGGAGAAGCAGCAATGACTTACATTGCACAGCAGGGACAAAGCAGACTGCAAATGTATCAGGAGCGAGTCATCGACCATGTACGGTCACATCTGGCGCTCCCAGGACACCGGCACATGGCTCCGCAGTGTGGGCTTTTTTTAACGTGTCCGCTGCTGACAATAGCGTTGCCATCTGCAATCTTTGCAGTCAACGCGTTAGTCGCGGTAAGCCCAATACTCACCTAGGGACGACCGCCTTAAGAAGGCACATGAGCAGCCATCACCGAGCCCAGTGGGAGCAACGGAACACACAAAGCCACACTGCAGGCTCTCACCGTCCAGCCTCGTCTTCTACTTCTCCTTCTCCTCTCTCCTCACAATTGTCCTCCACTCCACCTTCCATCACGCCAAGCTCACATTTTTCTGCAAAAAGGCAGGCTTCCGTGGGCCTAATGTTTGAGCGTAAAAAAATGATGACGCCGGATAACCCTCTTGCCCAACGGTTGGCGGCTGGCTTGTCAGAACTCATAGCCCGCCAACTACTGCCATATAAACTGGTGGACTCGGAGGCCTTTCGCAAATTTGTGGCCATTGGAACACCACAATGGAAGGTCCCAGGAAGGAAGTATTTCTCAGAGAAGGGCATCCCAGAGCTATATGGCCATGTTCAGCGGCAAGTGAATGTATCTCTGGCACACAGTGTCGGTGCCAAGATACATCTGACCACAGACACGTGGTCTAGCAAACACGGGCAGGGAAGGTATATCAGTTTTACTGCCCACTGGGTGAACCTTCTGACGGCCGTCAAGCATGTAACCCGTGGCACCCGTGTAGATTTGGTTTTACCGCCACGGATTGCATGCAGGCCTGACTCTTCTTCTCCTCCTCCTACTCCATCCTCCTCCCTCTCCTCCTCAGCTGCCTCCTCCTTTTCCGCTGCTAGCGTCTCTTCCACTGCACCGCCCAAGCTCCCCAGAACCTATTCCACATGCCAGGTGAGACGTTGCCATGCCGTGCTGCGTCTGTTGTGCCTGGAAGCAAAGAGCCACACTGGCCCGGCACTCCTTTCAGCTTTGCGTTCACAGGCAGATGAGTGGCTAACACCGCTCAATTTGACAGTTGGTAAAGTGGTGTGTGACAACGGTGCCAATCTGCTTAGCGCATTGAAACAGGGCAAAATCACGCACGTGCCGTGCATGGCACACGTCTTAAACTTGGTCGTGCAGCGATTCCTTGTCAAATACCCTGGGGTCCAGGACATCTTGCGGCAGGCAAGGAAAATCTCGGCCCATTTCAGAAGATCTTACACGGCCATGGCTCGCCTTGCTGACATTCAGCGGCGACACCATCTGCCGGTCAGACGTCTTATTTGCGATTGCCCGACGCGATGGAACTCAACCTTCTATATGCTTGATAGGCTGCTCCAGCAGAAACGTGCAGTTAACGTCTACCTGTATGAACTCTGCGAAAGAAACGGTTCTGGGGAGCTGGGTTTTTTTTCACCGCGCCAGTGGCTGCTCATGCGCGACACATGCAGACTTCTGCGGCCATTTGAGGAGATCACCAAACTGGTCAGTCGCAGCCATGGCGCCATCAGTGACATGGTACCTTATGCCTTCTTTCTGGAGCGTGCATTGCGTCGTGTCATTGATCAGGCTGTGGAGGAGCAGGAGCGGGAAGATGAGGAAGTCGCAATGCTGGATGAATTCCCAGGGGGGGCTACTCTATCTGAGACAAGTCAACAACAGGAGTCTGATGAGGAGTCAGAGGAGGATGGTGCCGGGGCGGATGAGCAGGAGCAAGAAGAGCATGCTTTAAACCTTTCTGGGATCCCTGTTGTGCGAGGATGGGGAGAGGAGAATGAAGAGGACGACATTATCCTGGATGATGAGCAGGAGCCAGGCCACCACACCGCTTCCACTTTAGTGCAAATGGGGGCCTTCATGCTCCAGTGTTTTAATAGGGACCCCCGTATAAAAAGCATGAGGGTCAAGGACCAGTACTGGGTGGCAACGTACTTAGACCCCCGGTACAAACACAAAATGGCGGAAATGTTACCGCCGTCGCAGAGGGCTGTCAGAATGCAGCACTTCCAGGCCTTGCTTCGAGAAATGCTGCATTCTGCTTTTGCGTGCGCTGGCAGAGGAGCAATTCCCACTCCCAGAGAAGGATTTGCGGGTACCAATCCAACAGCGCCTGCAAGAAGAGGCCGGTTTGAAGATGTGTTGGTGACTTCGGATATGAGGTCATTCTTTCAGCCGACCCATCGACAGGTGTCATCCGGATCCAGCATCAGGGAACGCCTAGACCGTCAGGTGTCCGACTACATTGGGTTAACGGCCGATGTGGACGCTCTGAGGAGTGATGAACCCCTAGACTACTGGGTGGGCAGGCTTGACCTCTGGCCAGAGCTTGCCCAATTTGCAATCGAACTGTTGGCTTGCCCCTCATCCAGTGTCCTGTCCGAAAGGACGTTCAGCGCAGCAGGGGGGATTGTGACCGATAAGCGTACTCGCCTAGCTCACCACAGTGTTAACTACCTCACATTTCTAAAAATGAATGAGGCATGGATCTCGGAGGAATTCAACACATGTGACCAGTAGACCATGTATATGTCTATAAACTATTTTTTTAATCAAGCACACAGACCTTCTTAATTCATTTGGCTCACTTCCTTGACCCAAAAAAGCACACCGTACTATATGCCCCTACCCTCCTCTTTGAAGAGGTTGAGCAGTGTCATATTTCTACTGGGGCTGCTTATGATATCCCTGTGCTGTGCTGACTTCCTCCTGGGGGTTCTTATTATGAAGGGATCACACTATCCCTGTGCTGTGCTGACTTCCTCCTGGGGGTTCTTATTATGAGGGGATCACACCATCCCTGTGCTGTGCTGACTTCCTCCTGGGGCTGCTTACGGTGCTGCTGTCAGCGCTGTATGTCACGGTGCTGCTGTCAGCGCTGTATGTCACGGTGCTGCTGTCAGCGCTGTATGTCACGGTGCTGCTGTCAGCGCTGTATGTCACGGTGCTGCTGTCAGCGCTGTATGTCACGGTGCTGCTGTCAGCGCTGTATGTCACGGTGCTGCTGTCAGCGATGTATGTCACGGTGCTGCTGTCAGCGCTGTATGTCACGGTGCTGCTGTCAGCGCTGTATGTCACGGTGCTGCTGTCAGTGCTCTGTATTACGGTGCTGCTGTCAGATGCCTCTATCACGGTGCATGTGTCATTCCGGTATGTCACGCTGCTGGTGATCATCTCCTGCACCCTCTTCTTTGCCTACCCTGGTCCCTGACCTTCCCTCTCCTCCATTGCCTTCATTAGCTCCATAGTCCTGAATTGTTAGAACAATTTCCCAAATAAAATAAAAATGCTTGTAGTTATCGATCCCAAATTCACCTCATACATGTATTATGTCATTGTCCAGATGGTGGGACTACGTTTTACCCCCTAATAATTACCACGTGGCCGCAAATTCGACATGAAGGTTTGCAAAGTTCGCCTCCCATTGAAGTCAATGGGGCCCGCGGCGAACGTTCGGTTTCGCGAACGTTTGGGTCCGTTCGCATTTCGCTTTCGCGAAACGTCCCGTCGGAAGTTCGTCCATCACTATAAAGGAAGAAGATTTGAAGGGCTGCACACCCATACGATGTAAATCAAAGCTTATTTATTGAGAAAATCATCAATAAAAACAGACACAAAAAGCATATTCTTAAACACACAAACGGCCTTCATGAAACACTCAGCACTATGGTGCCTTGATGTACCCCTTATTGCTGGATGCAACTGCAATCTTATGCAGGTAAATAAATAATTTAAAAAAATGTTTTATGATATAAAAGCAGCCACTTAAAAGTTCATACAATATATACACATGAAAAAAAAACAATCCTTCAACAAGTCTCTAGATATTTGTATTCAAAGCAATGCCCAATAAGATAAGATAAGATAAGATCAGATAAGATTTATTGTCATTGTAGAAACAAATCACAATGAAATTACATTTCTACTCCACACATTATTCATACATCTAAATTTTCAACCATGCGTTTACCACATAGGATTTTATTATACCAAAATGTGTATAATACATTTATATATATGTATAAAAAAGTGTCCCCATATATATGAAGGGTGCACCAGTCAGTCCCCAGAAGCGGACAGAGCATTCCACTCCACCCTCCTGTCCATACATCACACAGTAGGTCAGTAAAAGATCAGTGAAGGCAAAAGTATACACATCAATATGAACATGTTAAAGAAAATTGTGTAAAAGTCAAATGAACTATCTGTAATAAACTGTGGTCCAAAACTGAGGATCAAAACTTCCCCTCCCCCCTCCCCGCCCATAGCCCCAAACATCCCACGAGCTTGTACCCAAAACTGTGAGCCAATAGACATGTTCACCCTTGTGGGGGGCAGTACTCCCAGTCCAGCCGGACTGGGCGATCAGGGGTGGGTATGTGTTTCCAAAAGGTCAAAGTATAGACCGCGTTGCTTGTAGAATGATTCTCAGCCTGCCAGTCTTAGGATATTCGTTGGTTATGCTAATACTTCATGAGTCATGGCGTGGTGGGCCTTCTCAAATGCTTGTTTCCGGGGCGTGGCTTGCGCACGCTAGTGAATGGCTGCCTGAGCTGTGAGCTCCACACACCAGACCAGACCGAAGCGACAAACGGGAACTCTTCACCCCGCAAATGGCCCTCAAAACCTCCCACCTTGCTCCTCCACACCCGGCCACCGGGATGTCCCGAAAACGGAACAAGGAGAAGGGTCCGAAGCAGCTGGAATCGTTTTCCTTCCAGCCACGCCGCACACAAGCAAAGGCCCAAGATGGCGCTGCTGGAGGAACAGCGCGGCATTCCCTGCCCTTCAGCGACATCCCAGGCTCCCATCAACATGAAAGGATGGATGGATCCTCACCTTCTCTCCCCCCTGCGTCATTCTCGGACACCGCAGCATCACAGAGCCCTGCCAAATCGAGGATGCGGATGGATTTGCATGAACAGCCCTCAGACGCAGTGAGTACAGGCCTCCATAACGATAATGCTATCTCCTCATTGCAATCCTCCATAGCACAATTTACAACTTCAGGGCAACCAGTGGTAGACACTACAATGAAGGACATGCTCCTATCTCTGCAATCCTCTCTTATGACCAATCTGTCAGCCCTGATTAACAGGTTCTCATTCGAAATGATAGACAATAGGATTCAAGCCATAGAAAATAAAATGGAGGAATGCTCTGACACAGTTAACGATCTGGTAGATGCATACACTGAGCAAAAAGATGACACCCTTTGGATTAAAGCGAAAATTGCAGATCTCGAAGATCGCTCCAGACACAACAATATAAAAATCCTAGGCGTAACAGAATCCATTATGCCCAAAGACCTCCATAACTTTGCCATCACCATGTTTTCTAGCATGCTCCCTAATTTATCCCTGATCGAGCTCACTATCGATCGCATCCACAGACTCCCTAAACCCCATCATCTAGAAACAGACTTACCTAGAGACGTATTTTTGAGATTCCACTTTTACCAGGCAAAGGAACAAATCCTGTTGAAAGCAAGAGACATAGCCCCACTCCCAGAACCGTACTCAAACATCCAACTCTACGCTGACCTATCACAATACACTTTACAAATGCAATGGCAACTCAAAACCCTTACCAAAGCCATGAACAATCACAAAATCGCATACAAATGATTCCCGTCATGCCATCCTGCCATGATTCTGGCCACTCACAATGGCATACAACGCATACTATCTCCACGCTGGAAGGGGGAATGAAACTCCTACACGCCTGGGGTATATTGCCAGACCCGCCACATCCTCAACTTGACCCCCAAGGAAATCCCGCTGGTGGTGTGGAATGCCCACAAGGCAGTTATCAGAGGGGTGTTTTTACAATTGGGTGCTAGAGCACAAAAACAGAAAAATCAGCAGGTTGAGGATCTCACAAATGCCATAGACAAAGCCGAAACCCTAAACAAAACAAATCCATCATCACCACTACAGGCAAAAATTTTCACGCTTAGACATGAACTGAGAGCCCTCCTCCTCTCTAAACACGAAAAAGCATACAAAATCCTTAAGGCTACTTCATACACCACAGGGAACAAAGCAGGTAAAAGAATGTCCCTAAGGATTAAAGGTCATAGAAACAAAACGAAAATCCCGTTCCTTCACCACCCACACACCAACAAAAAGCTTATCAAACCCCAATTAATAGCCAATGGATTTAGCAAATATTATGAAGACCTATATAATCTTAAAAATGACAATGCCACCCCCCAACCTTCACCAACTCTCATACAATCATTTCTAGATGTGTGAATCTCCCAATCATAACGCTTCAACAGTACTCAGACTTGAACGCCCCCTTCACAGTGGAGGAAACTCTAAAAGCGATAGACAAGCCCCCTACCCACAAAGTCCCTGGACCAGACGGATTTACTGGGGAATATTTTAAGAAATTCAAACATATCTTGGTCCCTACACTAGTTAACATTTTTAACCAATCTGCCACAGTCGCCTCATTCTGTACCAAAATGCTCTCTGCCATGGTAATCACTCTCCCTAAACCTGGGAAAGAACCCACCTTCCGAAAAAACTTCCGACCTATCTCACTGCTTAACCTTGATATAACAATCTATGCCAAAATTATAGCCAATAGATTAGAAAACATTCTCCCCTCCCTCACATCTCCAGACCAATTCGGTTTCACAAAAGGGCATCAGGCATCCGATGCTACCCGACATATGATAGACATCATCCACCATGCAGAATCTGTTAGTTCCCCCTCCCTCCTTCTATCCTTAGATGCCGAAAAAGCATTTGATAGGGTTCATTGGGGTTACATTTCAGCTGTTTTAACAAAATTCTGGATTGTAGGCCATATACACAATGCAATAATGGCCTTATAGTCAAATCCCTCTGCTCGTGTGTTTTCAGCAGATGCTCTTTCCACACCATTTCAGATTTCAAATGGCACACGGCAAGGGTGCCCCCTGTCGCCTATAATATTCAATCTGATCATGGAACCCCTAGCGGAAAGCATAAGAGCCAACAACTCAATCTCCGGTATACATGTAGCAAAACAAGAACACAAAATCAGTCTCTTCGCAGACAACGTGATTCTCATGATTACCAACTGAGCGGTCCCTGCCTGAGGTCCAGAGGATGCTAGCCTGGTATAGCAGTATTTCATATTACAAGGTCAATGAGACCAAATCTTACATTCTCAATCTAGGATTGGACAATTATACTAGAGAACGACTTAAACGACAATTTCCTTACACATGGGCGGAACATCGCATAACCTACCTGGGAATCCAACTGACCCAATCAACTAAACTATTGTCCTCCTCTAACTACCTGCCATTCTGCTCTAAATTACAAACAAACCTCTCCAGGCTGGCATCGTTTCAGTTCTCGTGGATGGGATGCTTAGCGGTGTTTAAAATGCTGCACCTTCCCCAAATACTATATCTATTTCGCACACTTCCTATTCCCATCCCTATTAGTTATTTCAACTCATTACAAGCAATCCTTTCTAAATTCCTATGGAAGGACAAAAAACCAAGATGTGCCCAATCTCAGATAGTTAAACATTGCATGGCAGGAGGCCTAGCCTACGTTAACTTCCAAGACTACCATACAGCATGCATTCTCACACAAGCCAGAGAATGGTTCCTTTCCCCTCACCACCAAACGATATGGGGGAAATTGGAAGCAACCTTACACCATGGTACTAAATTACCCTTGTGGTTGCTCGCCAACCCACTAGGAGTGAAACTCCCATCACTCCCATCTCCAACCATAGTGGCAACTGCAAAAGCCTGGTCCCAACTCCTAAAAACGACCTCATCCCACCCTAACCAAGCGACCGTTCAACTACCTATTGACACCCTACAGGCATTAATGTGCTCGACATCATTCCATCATTGGAAAGACAGAGGTATCTTATACATATCTGATCTCTACAATAGTGACAAACCCAAATCATTCCCCACGCTGCAGAAGGATTACCAGATCCCTAATTCAGACTTATTTCTGTACATTCGTACACTACACTGCCTACACACCCTCATAGTAAGGACATGCACTTTACCCCAACCTGCTTGGATTTATCTCAAATCAACTCATACACATGTGAAGGGTATAACAATGTTTTACAACCTCCTCCAATCTAAAAATACAATGGCAAGCTCCACCGCCCTCAACAGATGGGGAAGAGACCTGAACCAGACCTTTACTCTTGACCAATGGGGAAAGGTGGGGCAATCCACCTATAAGGCCACCAGCTGTTCCACATTATGGGAACTAGCATACAAGTTAACTTACCGATGGTACCTAACGCCCGACAGGTTATCCAAATTTAACCCTGCAACTGACAACTCCTGTTGGAGGAAGTGTGGACACAAAGGCAACCTCCTCCACATTTTTTGGGATTGCCCAAAAATGTCTACCTTTTGGCAATCTGTGTTCCAACTTATGGAGGTTGTCACAAAGTTAACCATTGAAGGGAACCCAGCCTTGGCATTACTATCCTTGACCATTGACCGATTCTCAAACCCATCAAAATCTTTCATTATTCACATCCTGTTAGCAGCCCGCATCAGCATAACCAGAAAATGGAAAGATCCACTTCCCCCCAACATAACTGATGTAATAAGATCCACACATGAACATTGTATTTATGAAACAACCCTAAATATATGCCAGCACGTCAAAACGCGTTCAAGCCAAAATGGCAACAATGGTTTGAATGGGTCAACTCCCCCGAACTGGTTAAGACTTTTTCTCCTGAACCTTGATTACAAATGCTACTAGAAACTGTCTTGCGTGGGGTTTGGGGGGCATCGCTACATGGGCACAGTCTTTGAGGGGTGCCCCTGTGGAGAGGCCTTCCCAACTCATCCAAGAGGTCACAAAAGACCCCACAACAACGTCCAAGGAACTACAGACCTCACTTGCCTCAGTTAAGGTCAGCGTTCATGCCTCCACCATCAGGAAAAGACTGGGCAAAAATGGCCTGCATGGCAGAGTTCCAAGGAGAAAACCACTGCTGAGCAAAAAGAACATCAAAGCTCGTCTCAATTTCTCCACAACACATCTTGATGATCCCCAAGACTTTTGAGACAACATTCTGTGGACCGATGAGACAAAAGTGGAACTCTTTGGAAGGTGTGTGTCCAAGTATATCTGGGGTAGAAGGAACACTGCATTTCATAAAAAGAACATTATACCAACAGTAAAATATGGTGGTGGTAGTGTGATGGTCTGGGGCTGTTTTGCTGCTTCAGGACCTGGAAGACTTGCCGTGATAAAAGGAACTATGAATTCTGCTGTCTAACAAGAGATCCTGAAGGAGAATGTCCGACCATCTGTTCGTGTACTCAAGCTGAAACGAACTTGGGTTCTGCAGCAGGACAATGATCCTAAACACACCAGCAAGTCCACCACCGAATGGCTGAAGAAAAACAAAATGAAGACTTTGGAGTGGTCTAGCCAAAGTCCTGACCTGAATCCTATTGAGATGTTGTGGTATGACCTTAAAAAGGCCGTTCATGCTCGAAAACCCTCTAATGTAACTGAATTAGGACAATTCTGCAAAGATGAGTGGGCCAAAATTCCTCCAGGACGCTGTAAAAGCCTCATTGCACGTTATCGCAAACGCTTGGTTGCAGTTGTTGCTGCTAAGGGTGGCCCAACCAGTTATTAGGTTTAGGGGGCAATCACTTTTTCACACAGGGCCATGATGGTTTGGAGTTTTTTTCACCTTTAATAATAAACACCTTCATTTACAAATTGCATTTTGTGTTTACTTGTGTTGTCCTTGACTATTGTTTAAATTGGTTTGATGTTCCGAAACACTTAAGTGTGACAAACATGCAAAGGAACAGGAAATGAGGAAGGGGGCAAACACTTTTTCATACCACTGTAGCTTCCTGGGACTTGTAGTCTGCCGCTGTATCTCTCACCTGCACCATCAATGGATTGAGATCATCTTCCACTGTGCTGATCCGCTGCTCCGCAGCGGTGACCTTATGCCTAATTTCCTGGACATCATCTTTCAATATAGCAAAGTCCACCCAGATAGTTTCCATCTGATTAGAGAGCACCGCATGGCAGCTTTTAATTGTGTCCATAATTTGAGCCAGCGTGGGTTCTCCTACCTAAGCCCCGGATCCTCCTGCCTCTGCTTCTGTTGGAAGGGATGGCAGGGGAGTAGCCAGCGGGTCTGTAAGGTCAGACCATTCTGGGTCCCCCTCGGCGCTCAGGTGTCCATCCATCGCTGAGGCATTGTGTGTCCCTGCAGCTGCTAGGCGCCATCTTGGGCAGCCTCATGCGCGAATCTGGCCAGATGGTCCGCGGGCCGTATTTGTTAACCATGCTCATGTGCCCGGTATGTCCCTGAATTGATATTACGGCTTGGTGGGCTGATCCTGGGTCTCAGGCTGATAAGGATGGGTGAAGGATTCTAACGCGTTCCAGAGCTCTCAGAAACAGGTCTTCACATACCGGAAGTCGGACACGCCTCCCCCAAAATAAAACTATTTAACATCTTTCATTTCATTCCTGCATTGATAGCCTTAACAGCCCTGGGAAAAAAGCTCTCTTTAAATCTATTTGCCCTTGTTTTAATTACCCTAAAATGTCTCCCAGATGGCAATAATTCAAAGAAATGACAACCAGGATGAGGCTGGTCTCTCACTATTTTTCCTGCTCAAAGGCAACGAGTCTCAAGTTCACACCCTACAATTTTCTGCACTGTTCGAAACACTCTCCTTAGTGCCTCCTTCAGCCACACTTACACACAGGCTCCATAGGTGGCTGATCACAAGAGAAAGAGAAACACTCCACATAGCGTGATCTCATTTCAACTAGTTTATTGTTATTTTTAAAACAACTCCTCTTATGATTACACTTACAAGATTTAATATTTAAAATAGCAAAGTAATATAAATCAATCTGTCACTGCTCAGGAGGAGACACCATCCTCTATCTCGTGCATCCACTGTTTAGACAGACTCAGGCTAATCCTAGTGACACGCTATCCTAGGGCATGACTGGAAGTGAGAATAGCATGTCACGAGTGGAGAGGATTAGCTGACCATGTCCCTGCCTGCTCCCTGGACCAATGCTTTCCTGTGGACCACAGCACTACCAAAACCACAGGTAATTTTTTTTTTACCCTTTGCTCAGCAGAATGTATTTTGGGGTGTAATTAATGGCATGTATATGCTACGTGTTAGAAAGATGAAGGGCCTTAAAAAAATTTGATAAGTTGGGGACGTGGCTGGAAATTGACCGTGGTGGTACCAGTCTGCTCCAGGCAACAGCGGCTCTCCAGGGCATACACAGTATGCGGTAATCACCAGCAACTGCAGTGACACACACCGCAAAAGCTCTGGGACACTCAGCGAGATGTCAAAGAGCAGGAAGGAGCTGAGTGAGTTTTACCCAGCACCAGCCAGACCGTGTCTCCAAGATGGCTCCAGCGGCTGCAGGGCCTCTACACGCGGCAGGCCAACTACGTCAGGTATACAGACACAGGGGATGAGAGATGGAATGCGGATGACTCCTCGACCAGGAAGCAGCTCCTCTTCCCCTTCTGTCAGCCCAGCTAACACTAAATCCAGGATGTCACAAAACACAGATCAAGACAGTGAGGTGAGCCCCTCTCTGATTTCCATTCCTGTCAGTGCTAATCTCCATAAGTTGATTGTATCTTTCCCCACATCAAACCAACCAGTCTTGGACATAACTTTGAGAGACGTGTCACTATCCCTTCAGAGTTCCACACACGCTGATATTGTCAAAATAATGCACCACTTCACATCTGAACTGTCTTCTGTGGGGGAAAGAGTCATTAAAATAGAAGATAAAATGAGAGAATTTACCACATCCTTCAACAATCTAGTAGATGCACATGGCGAAAAAGCAAATGACATTGACTAAATAAAAGATAAGCTGGCAGATCTTGAAGATAGTCCCAGAAGGAAAAACATAAAAATAAATGGAATATCAGAGTCTGTCCAACCTCTTGCCTTAAAATAATATTTTACTCAACTGATGGCTGCTTTTCTCCCAGGCTAGTATCCCGGTGCCACACACAGGAGTGCAGAGAACAGCAGACAGAGAGGATGTTCCCGACAAACTGGAACACAGGAGAGTACAGGCAAGCCGGATTATATACAGACGGGTAACACTGGAACAGATGCTGAGGCAAGAGCAGGTTCAAGGTACTAGCAGGGTCGGTAACAGGCGGGCAGCTGATTAACCCGAGGAGCAGGCAAGTGGAAGTCCGAGACAAGTCGGGGGCAGATGCAGGTGTAAGGCAGGAGTAGTCAGAAGCAAGCTAGATCAATACAGGAACAGATGCAAAGTCACAGAGATATCACAGGGAACACTGTAAATCAGACACCATTGTTCCTGTGTACAAGCCCAGTTTAAATAGTCCGTTTGGTGCCAGGAATCATGCGCAAGCTCCTGTGCAGCTCTTCAAACGGGGATTCTGGCAATGATTTCCTGACATTGCCCGCCTCCAAGGGGCAGCCTCTGGAATAACTGGATCAAACTTTTGATGTGGATATTGCCTTCAAGTTCCCACAAGTTCTCCTCTGGTCCATACCGCTTCCACTTAATCAAGAACTGAATATGATTGTCTAGCTTCCTACAATACAAGATTGCTTCAACCTCAAATTCTTCTTCCCCATCAATTATTATAGGTTCTGGTGGACCAGTATTCTGTTCAGGAAAGAAATTGGGCACAGAAGATATTAACAGGGGCACATGAAAAACAGGATGAATCCTGAATGACTCCAGCAGTTACAGCTCATATCGTTAATATTTGATTATTCACACCCTCAGTGCTGCTTATTTGGTGGACTGAGTATATGCACTGTTTTCAGTGTGTGATAGCACGTTGGATATTAGCACCTTAATATTTATTTTCCAGCACGTAGGTCTATTTTTATCGCAATCTTGGATTTACTTTTTAATATTTTTATATACTTGACATGCCTTTATGGGACACCCTTTACATGGAATGGCTTTATCTG
The DNA here is from genome assembly GCF_037356315.1 of Lithobates pipiens. NCBI lineage: Eukaryota > Metazoa > Chordata > Amphibia > Anura > Ranidae > Lithobates > Lithobates pipiens. The sequence continues at coordinate 551,181,547 of NW_027507718.1, forward strand.
TTTATACTTAAGTTTTATTACTTCTCAATATCACTCTGTCTGTTATATTTACTGTATTTATAGTAAGTGACCCTGCTCTTAGGATCAGCTTGAATACTATCATTAGATACTACTGATCCCATTCACCTTTTATATATTTAGAATAGCGCACCACTACATTTTTAACCGTTCATTCACTTGTGGGTTCAGTTATTTCCCCCAGTGTGTGCAGCCATACACTTGCTAGGAGTTCTTCTATCGGCGCAGGAATACCCCCCCCCCTTTTTTTACTAGAGTGAGAAGAGTTATTGTAGGCAAACGTGACTAAAGGTAGCAGGAAATTCAGTCATCCTGCGAAAATGAGGAGAAGCAGAGCAGGTATTGCTTGAGATTCTGATTGCTGCTCTCTGACTGCTCATTTGTCTGTGGGTGGTAGAGGAAAAAGATTCCTAGAGATTTACATAATGCTTTCCCGAACATGGAGGTGAATGGCACTCCTGGATCAGAGACAATGTTAGCTGGAACTCTATGAAGCTTTATGATCTCCCTGATAAAGACTTGTGCTGTCTCAGGAGCTGAGGGTGTCCATTTCATTGTAATAAAATGTGCTGTCTTGGACAGCCGATTCAGCACCATAAAGATGGTGCTATGACCCTCTGCTGGAGGAAATTCTACAGTAAAGTCTATTGAGACCATTTTTCAAAGCCTCTCTGGAACAGTTAATTGTTTCAGCAACCCCCAAGTCTTAACTTTACTATTCTTGCTTCAAATGCAGATGGTACAGGATTCCACATATCTTTTACAATCTCTTGCTACTTGAGACTAGGGATGAGCCGAACACCCCCCGGTTCGGTTCGCACCAGAACTTTCGAACGAACCCCAAATTCGTACGAACGTTAGAACCCCATTGAAGTCTATGGGACTCGAACGTTCGAAATTAAAAGTGCTAATTTTAACTGCTAATATGCAAGATACTGTCCTAAAAAGGTTTTGGGGACCTGGCTCCTGCCCCAGGGGACATGGGTCAATGCCTAAAATGTTTTTAAAAATGGCCGTTTTGGCGGGAGCACTGATTTTAATGACGATTAAAGTGAAAAAAAAAGTGAAATATTCCTTTAAATATCATGCCTGGGGGGTGTCTATAGTATGCCTGTGAAGTGCCACGTGTTTCCCATGTTTAGAACAGTCCCTGCACAAAATGACTATTTACTCAGAACAGCAGTATACAGGTGGTGCAAACAAGACAGGGACTGTGTAGGTTTGTTGTGTTAAGTAGAATCTGTTTGTAATTTTCAACTGGTACATTTTTAAAGTGTAGCTCCAGTCAAAAAATCTATTTTTAAGCTTTTTGGAAAACATAGGGAAGGGTTATCACCCCTGTATAATTTGTTTTGCCGTCCGTCTTTTTTCATCTCACTTCCTGTTGTCTCCTTCCATTTGCAAGTAGGAGACGTTTGTAAGTTGGATGTTTGAAAGTAGGGACCTGCCCTATATGCTCTGCAGAAATGGCGGAACAAGGTGTTGGTTTTGCCACAACATTGTAAGCCCTCAAAGTGACTCTTGGTGGGCGCTGGAGCGCTCTGCTGTGAACGATTATATCAAGAATTGTAATTACATGCCATTGTGGTAGAAAAATTGACCTTTGGTGGTTGTGGTGCTGGTGCCACAACACTTTAAGTCCTCACAGTTACTTTGGGTGGGCACAGCAACGGGCCCTCCTGTGAAATATTATATCAAGAATTGTAATTACATGCCCCTGTTATACAGGGGCTAAAAAATTGGGCTGCTGGCACTGGTGCTGGTGCCACGGCGCTGCAACCTCTCCCATATACTCTAGTTGTAGTGCAGGAATGAGCCCTGCTGCAAAGTATTGCATCAAAAATTGTAATTAAATGCCCCTGTTAAACAGGGGCAGAAAAACTGGGCCTTAGGCACTGGTGCTGGTGCCACGACACTGCAACCTCTCCCATATACTCTAGTTGTAGTGCAGGAATGAGCCCTGCTGCAAAGCATTGCATCAAAAAGTGTAATTAAACGCAACTGTTAAACTGGGGCAGAAAAAGTGGGGTGGTGGCATCACCCAGAACCAAAAATGTTCTTCCAACATATCAGCGGAGGAGGAAGAGGATAGACAATCAACATAACAGGACAGTCACTCAGCATCAGCATAGGCAGTCTTGAAGGGATGTGATATTTAAAAAAAAAATATTTGGTTACATCAGCTTCAGGTGCTTGGTAGCTGTGGGTGATCCAAGACTGATTCATCTTGATGAAGGTCAGTCGATCAACTGAGTCGGTGGACAGGCGCACCTTGTGATCGGTAACAAAGCCACCAGCGAACTGAAGGTACGTTCCGAAATAACAGTGGACGCAGGACAGGCCGGAAGCTCAATTGCACACTGTGCAAGCTCTGGCCAGTGATCCATCCTCAAGACCCAGTAAGCCAGAGTATTTTCGGTGGGAAATGTGTCCAAGTCTGACCTTGCCCCTAGGTATTCCTGCACCATGTAAATCAGACGCTGGCGATGGTTGCTGGAACTGATCATACCTTGGGGCTGCGGACTAAAAAATTGTCTGAAAGCATCGGTCAGACGGCCACCTTCTCCACCGCTCCTTCTGACCGATGCCTCAGCAACACGTTGTCCAGGACCAGGAGTTTGTAACCTCCCAGTCTCTGGAAACGCGTTGCACAGACCTTTCTGCAAGGCCTCCCGGAGATGTCTCATCCTCTGCTCCCTCTGCGACGGCAAGATAAGGTCGGCAACCTTACCCTTGTACCGTGGATCAAGGAGAGTGGCCAGCCAGTAATGGTCCCTCTCCTTGATCCGAAGAATACGAGGATCCTTTCGCAGGCTTTGCAGGATCAGGGAGGCCATGCAGCGTAGGTTAGCTGAGGCATTCGGTCCGGAGTCCTATGGGTCACTAAGGACAACATGATCCACAGCTACCTCCTCCCAGCCACGCACAAGTCCACAGGTTTCTTGGGACTGTAAATCATCCCTACAAGACTGCTGCTGCTGCTGCTGATGCTGGGTGCCAGCCTCCACCTCCATGCTGACACAATCATCCTCCTCCTCCTCCTCATCCTCTTCCTGTGTGATGGGTGGCACAGCAGGAACACTGTCTGGATAAAGGGGGCCTTGAGAGGCAAGGAAGTCCTCCTCTTCCTGCCTCTGTTCTGCCTCAAGTGCCCTGTCCATTATTCCACGCAGCGTATGCTCCAAGAGGTGGACAAAAGGTACAGTGTCACTGATGCATGCACTGTCACTGCTCATCATCCTTGTGGCCTCCTCAAACGGTGACAGGACAGTGCATGCATCCCTGATCATGCCCCACTGGCGTGGTGAGAAAAAACCGAGCTCCCCTGACCCTGTCCTGGTGCCGTAGTCACACAGGTACTCATTGATGGCCCTCTGCTGCATGTGCAGCCGCTGCAACATGGCCAACGTTGAGTTCCACCTGGTGGGCATGTCACATATAAGGCAGTTCTTGGGCAGGTTCGACTCTTTTTGGAGCTCAGCCAACTGAGCACAGGCATTAAATGATCGGCGGAAATGCACACAGACTTTCCTGGCCTGCTTCAGGACATCCTGTAAGCCCTGGTACCTGCCCAAGAACCGCTGCACCACCAGGTTAAGGACGTGAGCCACACAGGGCACATGGGTCAGTTGTCCCTGTCGGAGGGCAGAGAGGAGGTTGGTGACATTGTCGCAAACCACCATTGCTGGCTTAAGCTGGCGTGGCGTCAACCACCTCTCGGCCTGCCCCTGCAGAGCTGACAAAACATCCGCCCCAGTGTGACTCCTGTCCCCCAAACAAACCAGCGCAAGCACGGCATGGCATAGTTTTGCCTGCGTACTTGCGTAGTCCCTGGAATGCCTACGGAGAACCGCTGGTTCTGAGGACAGAGCACTGGAAGAGGCCATGGAGGAAGAAGAAGAGGAGGGGGTGGAGGAGAGAGGTGTGTCACAACCAATAGTAGCATTTTGGAGGTGTGGTGGCGGAAAAAACCTCCAACACTACTGCACCTTGTCCTGCATCATTCCCAGCTGCCAAAAGAGTGACCTAATGGGCCATGAAAGACAGGTAACATCCCTGTCCATGCCTGCTGGACCATGAGTCAGCGGTTATATGCACCTTACCACTGACTGCCCTGTCCAGCGAGCCAGAATCGCCTTCCGTGAGAAAAAGTGGCGTTTGGGGACCTGCCACTGAGGAACCGCACATTGCACAAACTCACGGAAGGGGGCCGAATCTACAAACTGAAAAGGCAGCAGTTGAAGTGCTAGCAATTTAGCCAAGCTAGCATTCAACCGCTGGGCATGTGGATGGCTGGGAGTGAACTTCTTTCTACGGTCCAGCAGCTGGGGCAGGGAAATTTGACTGCTACAATCGGACGTGGGTGTACTGCTAGCAGAGTGCCCGCAAGCACTTGGCTGTGACACACCTAATTCTACACCTTCATTCCTCTCAGTGCAGATTTCAGAGAGGAATGAAGGTCTAGTGGGGTTGGAGATCCCAGCTGATCAGGAGCAAGGAGAGGTCTGCTTTGTTCTTTGGTGTGGGTCTTTGAGGTAAGCTTGCCAACGAGAGAGCCAGAATCGCCTTCCGTGAGAAAAAGTGGCGTTTGGGGACCTGCCACTGAGGAACCGCACATTGCACAAACTCACGGAAGGGGGCCGAATCTACAAACTGAAAAGGCAGCAGCTGAAGTGCTAGCAATTTAGCCAAGCTAGCATTCAACCGCTGGGCATGTGGATGGCTGGGAGTGAACTTCTTTCTACGGTCCAGCAGCTGGGGCAGGGAAATTTGACTGCTACAATCGGACGTGGGTGTACTGCTAGCAGAGTGCCCGCAAGCACTTGGCTGTGACACACCTAATTCTACACCTTCATTCCTCTCAGTGCAGATTTCAGAGAGGAATGAAGGTCTAGTGGGGTTGGAGATCCCAGCTGATCAGGAGCAAGGAGAGGTCTGCTTTGTTCTTTGGTGTGGGTCTTTGAGGTAAGCTTGCCAACGAGCTGCATGGCAGGTCAACATATGTCTGGTCAAGCATGTGGTGCCCAATCAGCTGATGTTTTGGCCACGCGAGATACGCTTGAGACACATGCAAATAGCAGCGGTGTGATCTGATGCACTCATCTCAAAAAAGGCCCACACCAAAGAATTTTTAGAATAATGCGCAGAGGCAGCGTCCTGCACAGTCGGAGCTCTGTGGTGTGATTCAGTCGGTGTGCTGCATCTAAGCTGGCCCCCGGAGGGCATCCTTCCTCATTGGAGATGTGCCTCCTCCTCTCTCCTACCAGGCGCCCACGTAGAGTCAGTGCCCTCATCATCCCCTCCTGGCAGTATGCTGCAGCTTCTGGAACATGACTGCTAGATTGCTGTCCTTTTTGAGTATCCCCTCTCTCTGCGCTCATGCTACTGCCTTCCTCTAGCTGAGTATCATCATCAGGGCCTACAAAACACTGGGCCTCCTCCTGGAGCATGTGCCCAACACTGTGCTCAAACAGTTTGGGGGACTCCTCAGGAGGACATGGTGGATCTAGGGAAGGAGTCACTAATGATGACATTGAGACGAGGGAAGAGGATGCGTTGGCAGCTGCTTTGCTAGTACCCTGAGCCTGGGTGAGAGAGAATGAGGAGGATGAAGAGGGCTTGGTCATCCACACTTCCAAGTCTTCAGCATGATGCAGCTCAACACGTCCAGCTGCCGAAAATAAGGACAAGCGTTTCACATGGCCACGTGCTGATGATGATTCACCGCGCCCTTAACCAGCACTGTTGTCTCTAGACACAGAGCCTGCTTGCCCTCTTTTATTGGCTCGTGCCTGTCTGCCTCTCCTTGTTGGCCTTCCGGACATGGTAATGACCTGCAGGGAGATGGGAAAACCAGCAATTGGGTAGTGTATATTATGCTGGAGGCACACAACACCCACTAACTCCTGCAGATGCCTGTATGATATAACACCAGCAATAAAGGGTAGATACAGGTGTATACTGGGCTGGAGGCACACAACACCCACTAACTACTGCAGATGCCTTTATGAGAGAACACCAGCAATAAAGGGTAGATACAGGTGTATATTGTGCTGTGCTGGAGGCACAGAACACCTGCTAACTCCTGCAGATGCCTTTATTATTGAACACCAGCAATTAAAGGGTAGATACAGGTGTATACTGTGCTGTGCTGGAGGCACACAACACCAACTAACTCCTGCAGATGGCTCAATTAGAGAACAGCATTATAGGTTTCTACAGGTGTATACTGCGCTGGAAGCACACAACACCCACTAACTTCTGCAGATGGCTCAATTAGAGAACAGCAATATAAGTAGCTACAGGTGTATACTGCGCTGGAAGCACACAGACAACACCCACTAACTCCTGCATATGGCTCAATTAGAGAACAGCAATATAGGTAGCTACAGGTGTATACTGCGCTGAAGGCACACAGACAACACCCACTAACTCCTGCAGATGGCTCAATTAGAGAAGAGCAATATCGGTAGATACAGGTGTATACTGCGCTGAAGGCACACAGACAACACCCACTAACACCTGCAGATGGCAGATGGCTCAATTAGAGAACAGCAATATAGGTAGCTACAGGTGTATACTGCACTGAAGGCACACAGACAACACCCACAACTCCTGCAGATGGCTCAGTTAGAGAAGAGCAATATAGGTAGATACAGGTGTATACTGTGCTGAAGACACACAGACAACACCCACTAACTCCTGCAGATGGCTCAATTAGAGAACAGCAATATAGGTAGCTACAGGTTTATACTACGCTGAAGGCACACAGACAACACCACATTGATTGGGAATCACATGTCTGTTTTTGGTTGGGAGTGTCCGCGTTTGGTATGTCTATGTCCTTGTACACACGGTCCGACATTCCGACAACAAAATCTGTCGGATAAATTCCGACAGATTTAGTCCGGAATTGGTCCGGAAGTGGTGTTGCGTACACACGGTCGGACTAAGTTGTTGGAATTTCCGGTAGCCAAGAACACGGTGACGCAAACCGCGTACAACAGGACTAGAAAAGGGAAGTTCAGCACCACGTCCGGCACCCTTTGGGCTCCTTCTGCTGATCTCATGTTTATCGCGTGTTAGTAGAAGTTTGGTTAGAGACGATTCGCGCTTTTCAGATTTGTGCTTCAGATCGTTACTGCTCTTCAGTTTGTGCTTGTGGGTTCATATCTGCTTATCAGTGCGTGTAGTCAGTTCGCATTTGTTGGTCATTGTGGACTATATCTTGGTATAGTACGCTTTGATTTTCAGTGCTCATTGTCCGCTCGTTTCTGGTTATCAGTTCATTCTTTCAGGCCTTGCTATTTATTGGTGCCTTCTGTTGTCTGTTCTGACCGGCCGACCGTTTTGAAGCCATGTTTCGTGTACGTACTCGTCGTAGAGTTTGTGCTGTACTGGGGCTTGGTGTTGGGCTTTTAGCTTTGACACAAGCCTGGTCCATGAACAGGGTGAGGTGGAGTTCGTGGACCAAGAATTGGTTGCTCCAGCGTGACCAGTTCTCGCACATGCCTTTGCTTCGTGAGATCCGGGAGAATAATCCTGATGATTTCAGGAATTATCTCAAGATGATGGACCCCGTTTTTCACTGTCTGCTGGCTTTGCTGTCCCCTTAAATCAGCAAGCAGGATACCTGCATGCAGCAAGCCATCACTCCGGAGCAGAGGCTAGTTGCCCCGTTGCGCTACTTGGCAACAGGGAAAAGTCTTCAGGACCTCAAGTTCTCCACAGGCATCTCCCCCCAGACTCTGGGGATCATTATTCCAGAGACCTCTTCTGCCATCATTCAGGTCCTGCAGAAGGACTATATTAACCCCCCTGACGGTATTCCCGAGTCTGACTCGGGGTGGATTTTTCATACCAAAAGCGGTATCCCCGAGTCAGACTCGGGACTGCATCGCTGGATCCAGGAGGAGGTTTACTTACCTTCTCCCTCGGATCCAGCGTTGTCTCCCCGCTGTACGAGCGAGCCGTGTCTCGCTCGATGCATTACATCGCCGATCTCCGTGCCCTGCGAGCGTTGCGACGCACGGGCACGGAGATCGGCGCCAAATTCAAAAAGTGAAACAAACAGTAAACATACAGTATAATGTAATCTTACAGATTACATTGCTGTATGTAAATATTTCACATCCCCGTTGTCCCTAGTGGTCTGCCCAGTGTCCTGCATGCAGTTTTATATAATAAAAACTGTTCTTTATGCCTGGAAACTGGAGATTGCCCATAGCAACCAAAACTGTCCCTTTACATCAAAAATGGTTTTAGACCAGCTAGAAAACAGCGATAATAAATTAGAATCACTCGCAGAATTGAGCGATAGCGATTTGTGGGGAGATCCGTCATCAAATACTGAAAAGTAATGACAGTGACAATTCTGCAACTGAGCAAATTTCTGTGTTTTTGATTTGATAAAATTATTGAATAATTTTTATTATTGTTATATTATTATTTGGTACAATTATTTATAATTATTTATTATATTATAATTTATGATTAAATTTTTCAAACTTTATCATACCCGGGATGTCTGCTAGACTCTGGTTTGGACAGATTTAAGAGAGTTATTCCTAAGAATTACAGGACTACAATATAAAACGCCAAATTTTCATGCAAAATAATGGTACCGCTTTTAGCACCTAAAATCCGAAATAATCGTACCGCCAGGGAGGTTAAGGTAAGTTTTCTCCTTTAACATCAAATTCTATGTATTTAATGTTTGCTAATGTATTTGATTTCTTTCCTCCTTCCCTAATTACCATGATTGCAATATGCTCTAATTGATATGCTGTGATATTGGCCAGTCGGTTTCACCTATTTTTGACTCCTATACACATGATGGAATGTAAACTAAATCATATTCTGCTTGCCTGCTGCGTTCTGCACAATTTTTTGAAAAAACATTCAGCAAACTATGTGGCCTCAGTTGGGCCTGATGCAGACTTGACAGAAAATGTGAACCTCACGGCCCTTGAAGCTGCTCGTCCTGGCTTGCCCCCCCCCCCCCCCCGAAGCGCCCGCGAGGTCAGATCCAGATATGTGGAGTACTTTGTGGGTAGGGGGGCCTATGATATGCCAGACAATGTCTGAGAGGCATTTTTTTATAATTTTTTCTTTGAAACTCCAATAATCTTTGTGAGTGAAGGTATTCTCGCGCCTACCTATGTGTCCTAAAACTAGTGTGGTTGCAGCAAAACACCGGCAGGGGTATAAACCCTCCCCAAAATAAGTGATGGTGATTAAGAAATGGTGTTGCGCTCCAGCTAAATAAATGTAATTAAACTAAAATCAACTAGCATGTACCTAGGTAACAGCCAAAAATAAATAAAGAATAAATGTGGGACTATGTGTTCAAATAAGCTCAGACAATGTGCATAAATTCTAAAGTGCAATACACCATACCCAGTTTTTATGCTAAGTGCACAATTTGATTTGGTGTATTGCACTTTAGAATTTATGCACATTGTCTGAGCTTATTTGAACACATAGTCCCACATTTATTCTTTATTTATTTTTGGCTGTTACCTAGGTACATGCTAGTTGATTTTAGTTTAATTACATTTATTTAGCTGGAGCGTAACACCATTTCTTAATCACCATCCAATAATCTTTGTTTTCATTTACTGCTTGGCTTTGTTTTCGGTGTCTCCTACGTTTTATTTGTGTTTTTTTGGGCCTTTTTCTACAACAGTGCAAACCCAAGTTTTGAGCGAGATGAGGTGACAGTCTCTTCTTCAGATAATCTTATTATGTTGTGGGTCTGCTACACACAAACCTTGTTTTTGTTGATAATGTATGTAGTGCATTACTGACAAAAATATTGCTAATTTTCAGCACCATGGCAGAAATATGTGGGGTCATGAAAATGGCGTGATTGGGGAAATTTAAACATCACTGTGGGTATTTACTAAAGGCAAATCCACTATGCACTACAAGTGCACTGCAAAAGTGCACCTGAAACTGCACTTTGAGTGCGAAGTGTATTTGCCTTTAGTAAATACCACCCATTGCCACAGAAAACAACAACTTTACAACAAATACTGCTTTTTCACATTGAAAAAGGAAGCCTCACATTGTTGATAATTTAACTTTTTACTCAAAGCACATTCACATGTGCATTTAGAAAAGGGTTTTACAACAAACCAACATATTTGGTGTATATAAAACATTATTTTGGGTAACATTTTTCTAACTTGGCGTTTTTGTGTAAACAGGCATGTATCAAAGCATAACATACAAAACACAGGAACTTACAAGGTGCAACTTTGAAAAGTGAAGACAATATCAGGCAAGATTATGTACAAACTGTGCTGATATTGCCTTCATCAGATGGGGTGTCATCCCTGGAAAAGCCAAATTTGGAAGATGCACACAAATTGAGAATCATAGTGGCCAGTTTCCTCTTGTTCCCATGCCTGATGTCAACATGTGCTATCTCCCATCGTGGGATATCAATGTACATGTTTTGGGGGTTCATCTCAGCCACTTTAGTAGCAAGGAAGGGGTTGCACCCACAAAACACGTACATAGATACCCCATGATGGGAGATAGTACATGTTGACACACTGTGTGCATCTTGCAAATTTGGCTTTTCTAAAAATATTAAAAATGTTTTTTTAAATTTTAAATGGATGCTAGCTAGTTTTGGGTGTTTCAGACTCTCCCTAAAACATCAATGATGTTCTTCATTTTTTTTTTTTTAACATGATTGATGTTTTTCTGTATATTCTCTAAATCGCAATTGCACCCCAATATCTCCCCAATGAGGATCTGGGCACTTTCACTTGTAAAATGCAATTCTTCTTCCCCAACATCCACATCACCTAAAAAAAAAACAAAAAAAAACCACACCATGTATTATAAATATGCAGACATACATTGATTAGCTTACCTGAAGCTGTGGTCTCCGACACTCACCTGTTGTAGTGACAATTTCGCCAATCTTTGTAATCTCTCCTTCCTCCTCCTTTTCCTCTGCTTGTGATTTTGGTATTCCCCTTTCTTTGGGAGGTGTGGGATCCCTGGTGTCCTCAGACGTCCCGAGTCTTCTCTCCCCTATGAGAATGTAAAAAAGGAATACTTAGCACACAGATATTTGAGGGCAGAATTAGGAATATGAAACATTGCTTGGAAGTGTCGTACAATTGTGTTTTTTGGCAGAGTTCAAAGGTGAAAACATTATTTTTGACACTTTCTAAAGCTGGAATACTTACCTGTTGTGTGAACAAATGTAGTCAAGTGCAACTTGTCAAAACATCATTTTTGGAGTGGGCTAATGAACAATGTTTATTACGAACGATTGAACCCATGAACATGAAAGTGGCCATTTTAAACTGTACACCATTAAATCAAAGCACATGGAGCAATATGCAAGCAATAATAATAATAATAATAATAATAATATGAACACACGACAACTACTTACTTTTTTGAAGAACTCACTTTATGCTTCTGTACTGAACGCGCTCCCTCGGTTTCAGGTCTGACCAGCGTTTTCTTAGTTGATCCTTGGATCGTCATACCCCAAAATTCTTCTGAAGACTCTTCACAACTTTAGTCATGATCTTGGCCTTTCTGATGGGTTTGGGTAAGGTCCATACTTCCCATCATAGCCGTTCCTCTTTAATATGTCCACCATCTCCAACATCTCTCCAAAAGACATATTTGAGGCCTTAAATCTTCTCCTTCAGGATCAGGCTTTCCTTGTCCTTCTCCTCATTAGTGGAATTAGCATGCCCCTGCTGTGTCTCCGCCATGTGCTCTCCCCACTGCGCTGAAAGAGAAGGGGCGGGGAATAGACTAGAAAGAACGTCAGGGGTGGGTGGAGTTTCACGCATGCGCACTGTATATAAAACGCAACATGTGTGTGTTGTACCTACGATCTGTGAGCAGAGGGAGAAGCTGCCACGCTGATCGTTCAAACGAATGTACAATTTTTAACTTGGTACATCACTAGCCTATACTGCTTCTAGATTGAGGCCTGTATTGGGACAACATTTAGGAGAGTTTAACCTGACATTAGGGTGTGACTTGTGTTGTGTCTTGCAGAGAATATGGATGGGTTTAACAACCAAATTTACCTCCCCCTGTTCATTAATAAGTACAGGGAGCTGCCCTGTCTGTGGCAAGCTACACATCCACACTACAGTAACAAATGAAAGAGGCAGGCAACGATAGAGAAACTGGTGGAGTTGGTGAAGCTGGTGGTCCCCAGGGCAGACATCAACTATTTAAGAACGAAAATTGGTGGCCTGAGGAGTACATATTTGAGGGAGCGCAGGAAGGTGCTGGAGTCCATGCAAACTGGAGCAGCAACAGATGACGTTTATGTTCCCAGGCTGTGGTACTATGAGAGGATGCCTTTTCTGTCAGACCAGACTGAGGTCAGGGAATCCCTCTCAACCCTTCCTTGCACACGTCCTTCTACTCTTCATTCCACCCCTGCTGAGTCTTCCGACGCCCACCCTGGGTCTTCCAGACAGGAAGAACTGGAGGAATCCAGCTTGAGCCTGGTATAGTATTGTTCTACATATTTTTGTAGTAAAAATTAATGATGTTAACTTGATTGTTGCTCACTAATTTCTGATTTTAGAAAGTATTTCACATATCAATAGACAGTAGTAGCCAAAACATTTGGGCCAAGAGTGAAAAATGCTGGGCTCAGAATGATAGTCTTTTCTATTTGTTAACAATTTGCAACAGTCAAAAGCTGAAAATTGTGTGTGTTTGATGAACCAAAAACTAAAACTATGTCCCTTTTTCATACACAGGAAGACATCAGCCAGGAGGAGGGTGTGGAATGCAGCAGCCAGGAGGTGGCTGTGGAACGTGGCAGCCAGGAGGAGGCAGGGACAAGCGGCAGCCAAGAGGTGGGCTGCCGTAGGAGACTGTCACAGGTCCCTCCCCTCCGCCTTCCACCCAAAAGGGCCAGAAAGGGGGGGAATGTGGAGGAGTCGGCTCTGAAGCTCATTGGGGAGGCTTCAGCGGCCCTCAAAGCCACCCCCACATATCACAATTGGCTGCCTGCAAACTCCAACAAATGTAGGAGGGGCAACACCTCTTGTGTGAGGAGCTCATTATCCACACACTCAACAAGGGGTTGTTGGGTCAAATCACACAAACAACACACTCGTGTGATTTGGGCCATGCTCCTCCTCCTCCTCTTTCTGCCACACCTCCAGCACCACAGCCACAACCTGGACGGAAGTGTGGAAAGAAGACCAGGGAGTGATGGCCTGGGTTCAGTCTGGTCTAATAGAAGGTGCAGCCTCTTGTAGGACCACAGCCTGGGAACATAGATGTCATCTGCTGCTGTTCTGGGTTTCTTGGACTTCAGGACCAGACTGCTCTCCCTCAAATATGTACTCCTCTGCCCACCAATTTTTGCATTAAAATAGTTGATGTGTGCCCTGGGGGCCAAAGGCTTCTCTAATCTTCCCAGTTTCTCCAGCGCTGCCTCCCTCTTTATTTGTTACTGACACCTAAAAGGGTTTTTTTTGATTCAAGAAATATTTGCCTATGTGTTTTACTTAAAAAAGGATAGTTTATTTGTGAGTAGGCAGGTACATTTCAAAAATACAAAGTCAAATTAATAACAAGGGACACCAACACCAAACAACCTCCTCTAGATTAAAAAAGCAAACAATAAAATAAAAATATAATAATGGTGTTGTGGTAAGTTGACACGCAAAACACACCAAAAAATTCTGAAAATGACCAAACTGACAAAAAAGGAGATCTTGATTAAAAAAAACAACCACAAAATTTAAAAACAAAAAAAACAAAAAAATGATTGGGGAGATGTGATGAATTAAAATATTGTATTCATGAAATGAGGAAAAAGAATAAAGAGGAGAAGTGTGTGTGAATATCAGCAGCAAAACAACTTCATTCTTGTAGCATTGTAAAGAAAAAGAGAATGCGCTGCATTAAAGAGTTTTTAACATTGCAGCGTGACGAATGTCTTATATCGATTACGAACTGTAGTTTTACCTGACCGAGCGCTTCCGTCTCAAAATTTATTCTGAGCATGCATGGCACCTTGTCCGTCAGACTAGGCTACACACGATCGGAACATTTTATGGCCAACTATCAAACTTTGTCTGTCGGATATTCCGATGGAAACAGTCCGATGGAGCCCACACACTGTCGGATTATCCGACAACACGGTCCGATTGGATATTTTCAGTTGGAATGTCTGACCACGTGTACAAGGGCTTTGAGGGAATGTCTACATTGAGGGGGAAGCTTGCCTCTGTGTATGAGAGTGGGAACCTCTGGAGCCTGTTCCTATTGTTGGATTTACTTTGCGGGGGTGGGATAAATCCCCACCTTACAAGCTGCTGTAATGGAGGTTTCTCTTAAGATTTTGGCCTGGAATGTTAGGGGTCTCAACTCAAAATGTAAGCGCTCATTAATTTGGACTATATAAAAAAACATAAACCACATATAATACTGTTGCAGGAGACACATCTCCTGGGCTCCAGGGTTCTCTCTCTAAAAAGAGCACATATTGCTGGGGCCTACCATGCCACATATTCATCATACACCAGAGGGGTGTCTACTCTGGTCACTAAGAGTATACCTTTTTCGATACATGCTATTTGGACCAACACGAGAGGGATGTTTGTGATATTGGTGGTGCAAGTGATGAACAGATTTATAAAAAATTTTAACCTGTATGTGCCTCCTCCTTTCTTGCTGGCTCATTTAGATGATATGCGGCAGGCTACCCATGAGGTGGCGGAAGGGAGGATTTTCATACTGGGAGACTTTAACTCTGCATCTGACCCGGCATTGGATAGGCTGGGAATGGCCTCTGGCACGGAGGCTCCCTTGGCGGGCTGGTTATCTGCTCATGGTTTTAGAGATGTCTGGCGTTTCCATAATCCTGATAAAAAAGAGTACTCCTGTTATTTTGAAACACATGAGACGCTCTCCAGAATAGATCCTGACAGAGGGGGATGGTATGGCATTAGCCAAGGGGGTTTCTTATCTGCCTAGAGCCCTTTCAGATCACTCCCCTATGCTACTGGAATTGGGGCTAGGGCCGAAACCACGCCTACGTGTCTGGAGGATGGAGGCCAGTTGGCTGCAGGAGGAGTATATAAGGATTAAGTGTACAGAGGCTATCAAACACTTTTGGGATGAAAATGGTAATACTAATTCTTTTTTCCTCCAATGGGAAGCCTTCAAGGCCACGTTAAGGGGGGTGTTTACAGCTGAAGTTCAAGGGTTTAAAAAACAACTAGCTTCCACAGTACAGCTTAAGGAAACAGAAGTGACACTGGTGGAGGCAGAATATCTTAGGGACCCCAACAGGGAAAGGTTACTGACTCTACAGACCAGAACCAGGGAGAACAAGACAGTTCTTACAGACCATACCACCAAACTTAACCTCGCACAATGTAGGTGTATTTTTGAATATGGCGACAAGAATGACAGGCTTCTGGCATACTTGGCGCAGCCGGAATATATTAAATCAGTATATGGTAATTTTAGAGTTGAAGTATGTGACTCAGCTGATATCCTGAAAGTTTTTGCTCAATATTATGAGGAACTGTATAGGTCTTGTGCTCCTATGGGGACGAATGATTTAGAAACATACATGGCAGATATAGACCTACCTAAGTTGTCAGAGGATGACAGTAATGCTTTGGAAATGGGTATCACGGTGGAGGAAGTGGAGAAGGCGATTGCCTCTTTTCCCCCTAGAAAATCCTCTGGTTTACATGGCCTCCCCTCAGAATGGTACAACACTTTTGGGGGTGTGTTGGCCCCCCCGTCTTCTGAAAGTATTCAATGCAGCCAGGTTGGATGGTAGACTTTCCCCCTCAATGAGGGAAGCTTTGGCTGTCCTGATCCCTAAAGGGGGAAAAGACCCTCGAGAATGTGATTCCTATCATCCGATCTCGCTGATGAATGTTGATACAAAAATTCTGGCAAAAATACTGGCAGGAAGGCTACAATCAGTCACCCTAAAATTAGTGGATGCTGATCAAACCGGTTTTATCCAAGGTAGATATGCTCAGATGAACGTTAGAAGACTCTTTGTAAACCTCCAGACCACTCATGACAACTCTGGGACTAGAATAGTGGCCTCCTTGGATACAAAAAGGCCTTCGACTCTGTCGAGTGGCCATTTCTGTTCCACCTTCTGGAGTCTTACGGATTTGGCCCTGTCTTTATCTCTTGGGTGTGGCTTCTCTTTGCCCTGGCTATAGAGCCTCTAGCGGTTAGGTTGAGGATAACTCCAGATCTGACGGGACTGCGACTTGGGGAATTTGAGGATAGAGTGTTGTTATATGCAGACGATATTCTTTTGTATCTGCAGGATCCGGGGCCCTCGCTGTTGGAGGCCTTTCGAATGATTCAGGAGTTTGGGGATTACTCCGGATTTCAAATTAATTGTAATAAATCCTCCCTCTTCCCTATTGGTGAAGCTGTGGCGGTCTCGCTGGATTGCCTCATTCCTCTGTCCACCTCTTTTAGGTACTTGGGGGTGTAGGTTCAACTTCCCATTTCTAAATTCCTGGAAACAAACCTGGCACTAGGGATGAGCTTGGTGTTTGAGTCGAACGCATGTTCGACTCAAACAGCGGCTGTTCGCCCATTCGGCAAAGCCAGATCTCTCCACGCGAATTTGGAGCGAACGCATCGCAGTGCAATGCTGGCTCATGATTGGCCAAGCATGCACTGTGACCCCACTTGCTTGGCCAATCACAGTGGCGGCAGCGAGGATAGCCATAATTTACCACAGGCAGGATGCCTGTGGCCAGTTATAGCTCAGGCTGTTTTGTACACGCCCCATACTATATAAGGCCACCAGTGCAGTGTGTAGTGTTCCGGCGTCTGCAGGAGTTAGTGGGTGTTGTGTGCCTTCAGCGCAGTATAAACCTGTATCTACCATATTGCTGTTCTCTAATTGAGCCATCTGCAGGAGTTACTGGGTGTTGTGTTCCTCCAGTGCAGTATACACCTGTATCTACCTATATTGCTGTTCTCTATTTGAGCCATCTGCAGGAGTTAGTGGGTGTTGTGTGTCTCCAGCGTAGTATACACCTGTATCAACTTTTATTTCTGTTCTCTAATAGAGCCATCTGCAGGAGTTAGTGGGTGTTGTGTGCTTCCAGCGCAGTATACAACTGTATCTACCCTTTATTGATGTTCTCTAATTGAGCCATCTGCAGGAGTTAGTGGGTGTTGTGTGCCTCCAGCACAGTATACACCTGTATCTACCCTTTATTGCTGTTCTCTAATTGAGCCATCTGTAGGAGTAATGCCACGTACACACGTAGCAGACTATCCGAACGAGCTACCGGCCCACACACGGTACTTTTGCACCGGACTAAGTCTGTCGGACTATCCGCCGTACTTTTGAAATGAACGGACTCGCCCACATACGCAGAGGAAAGTCCACTCATTTTGAGCACGTCTTCAGGTAGCCGGGGCCAGCAACGCCTCCTTCGCTGGTCCCGGCTACCTGAAGACGTGCTCAAAATGAGTGGACTTTCCTCTGCGTATGTGGGCGAGTCCGTTCCCCACGCCTTTCCTTTTTTTAATATGGGTATGAGGTTCCCTTTAATATCTGTACAAGACCCAAAGGGGCTGTTAATGGGCAGGGGGGCTACCCATGCCATTTTTCTCAATGATTTCCATCCATATTATCGGAACCAGATATTACATTAAAACCGCAAGCAGTTTTAAATTACTTTTTTTCCCGTTAAATGTCATTTTGTGCAGGGACTGTTCTAAACACAGGAAACACGTGGCACTTCACAGGCATACTATAGACACCCCCCAGGCACGATATTTAAAGGAATATTTTTTCTCAGTTTAATCAGGGTTCTAAAGTTTAGGGTTCTAAAGTTTGCACAAATTTTCGGTCCGTTCGAAAGTTCTGGTGCGAACCGAACCGGGGGTGTTCGGCTCATCCCTACCTGGCACAAGTAACGGTGAACTTTAGAGAGAAGGCGCAAAGGAGGCAGAATTTTCTGATTACATTGATGAGACCGATAAATCTCTTTAAGATGATTTTTCTTCCTAAGTTCCTGTACATTCTCTCAAACTCGCCTGTTTTTGTAACGCTAATATTTTTTAAGCAACTTGACTCCATCATTGTTGGTTTTCTGTGGGGCTCCAGGCCGCCCAGGGTATCATTGGCAGTCTGCCAGTTAGGATGGGTGGAATGGCCCTTCCTGATTTTAGGCCCTACGTTATGGCCTCTGAGCTTATTTTTTTTGCATTGGCGACTTTATCCACAAACACCCAATGCTACTACCCTGTTGGAGGCAGCAGTTGCCACCTCACAGGAAACCCTACAAAACATGCTATATAGGAGGGGGATCCCAGGGAGGAAGATGGGTACGGTAATGACACTTCCTGGGAAGGTGTTCCACATATGCTCTCAATGGAGGAAAGACGACCCTTTGTGGTTGTCCCCTATTAGTCCCCTGTGGTATAATAAAACCCTAGAGGAATTTCTTAAGCTACCTGATGGGCATAGAACCTGGGCTAAATATGGTATAAAGTATCTGCACCAGATCTACCAAGACTACCATCTCTGTACCTTTGATCAATTAAGAGAACAATTTGGAGTGCCCAGGACCTGGGTCTTTCGCTATGCACAGCTGAAGCATGCAGCTACCACACAGTTTGGGAAGGGGGAAATTTTGGTACAGAATACAGGAGCTGGAGAAGGTTCTAACTGATCGAGATCCAGCCAAGCGAATTTCCAGGTACTATGCGGCAATGGGCCTGGGAGTGACGGTTGCAACTTCTAGACCCATGGAGCGGTGGGTGAAGATTGTCCCCAAGCTCTCGGGAGAAATGTGGCAGGAGGTATTTGACGCATATTTGGGATCTGTTGTTTCTTCCACTGACAAAATGATCCAGTTCCACTACTTGCATCAGCAATATTATACACTGGCTAGACTTTATCGAATGCAGAGGAGGGACTCGGCTAACTGCCATAAATGCAAGGGGGGCGGAGGGTACTTTTCTACATATGGTATGGGAATGTGAAAAAGTGCGGCCACTATGGTCCCAGGTGACTGAGTTTATTTCAGATCATTTTGATCTCCTCAACATCTGTTCTCCTCTGAGATGTCTCCTGGGAATCTTCGAGGAAGAAGAGATGAAGGCTCACACAAAACTATTTCTTAGGATCCTATTTTTTGGGGTTAAGAAACTCATTGCCAGGAGATGGATACACGATGAGCAATTGACTTTGGGTATGTGGATAAAAATAATAAATGCAGATGTGTTGATGTATAGAATGACTTATGAGGCTAGGGGTGCCTCCAAGACGTTTAAGAAAGTATGGTTCCGATGGGTTGACTCCAGCAATACATTGAAGGAAGAGAGAGAATAGGGCATTTGATTACGTAGATTTAATCCTTCTTGAACTTAGACAGAGGGAAGAAGGTCTCTTTCCAGCAGGAGCAGAGGTGGGCTATTTTCATTCTACCTAAAATGGCACTGAAGGCGGACATCCCTTGGGTAGGGAGTTTTTTTTCTTAGGGGTATTCAATTAGTTTTAGTTTAAAAAAAAGAAAAGCGCATACCTGGGAAAATGGCTGGGTTGGAAACATATTTTGTTTAGATATGCCATGGTTGATATGTACAGTGTTACTATTCTTAATTCATCTTGGTTGTTTTTTTTCTCTCCATTTTTATGGATGTAACCCATGTCAGATTTATTGTTTGTAAAATACTTATGTGCGCAATAAAAATCTTAAAAAAAAAAAGTGTGTGTGTGTGTTTCTGTAGGGGGGCGTGGCTTGGATTCTGACGTCACTGATCGTCTTTCCCTATAACAGGGAACAGGCGATCAGTGACAGCCTCAGTAGGAAGCATGAGGAGAGGTTTGTTTACACTTACCTCTCCTCGTTCTTCAGCTCTGTGACCCAATCGTGAGACACCGGCGGCAATTGGGTCTGCAGGTCCCGCGGCCACGGTCACGGAGCTCAGGACCAGGTTGCGAGCGTGCCGCTGGCGGTGCACGCGCACGACCCACGGCTGGGCACTTAAAGGCAACGTACAGGTACGTGATTGTGCCCAGCCATGCCATTCTGCCCATGTACATCGGCGTGAAGCGGTCCTTAAGTGGTGTATAATGCCCCTTTAAGCCCCTCCCATTGATAGCACAATTTGGCCTTACCAACTGTTCATTGTGGCGTGAATAGCGTGCCGCATTAGATATGTGCACACTGAAATATTTCATTTCGGAATTTTGTTTTTGTACGAAAAATAAATTTATTTAGTTACTCCCGAAATATGTTTTTATTTATTTTGTTTCATTAAAACATGCATTTATCTGAAATAATTAAGGTCGAATCTGTCATTGAAGGCTCATGGTGTCTGTCGAATGTTCTAAGAAGATTTGACGGAGCAGCTAAACTGTACGACGCCGCATTCGTACATTTCCGGTCGAATGTTCCGCCTACAAGCTATAGTAGAATTCTAATGTTGTATGACACTACTAGTAATAATTATATTTATTAATTATTATTACTAGTCAACCAACATTAAAATTCTTCTATAGCCTATGGGTGGAGAATTTGACCCTAAATATCCATTCACAGTGAATGCTTCATTAAATCTTCATGTCAAATCTTTTCTCTCTATGTAGAATAATCTTGAACTAATAAAGATAAGGTTAGGCACATTCGACCACAGGTTCGATGGACACAGATTGCTATTGTCAGCGCCATGTCGAATCTCCTATCTATATATTGAACTGTTGTCGCCACAAAAATGAAAATAAAGCATTTGTTTATGTCAGATCTTTCGGTTTTTGGATTCTGCACATTCATTATCATTTGTTAAAACGATAACGAAAATACCCCAAATTCCGTTGAAAATGCATTTGAACGAAAACAAATGCACATGTCTATGCCGCATTACCGCTCTTCTTGGGGCACCAAACATTTTTTACAATCCTATTAGACTTGTGCACAATGGAAAATTTTGTTTAGTTTCGGTTCGTTGTCATTCATAAAATACATAATTTCGTTCTGTTATATTCATCATGTTCTGTTAATACGTTTTCGGATAATTCGTTATTTCTGTAGAGTGTCGATATTTGTTATACTGAATCTTGAACCATATCGAATTAATTAGTTATATGCGCTAGAATTTCGTTCCTATTTGTTGAAAATCGATATTTATGCATGTATATTGATTTGTGATAATGATTCTTAGTTTGGAAAGTCGTTTGTTTATTGAATCTATTAACGCACACAATGACAACATCTCTTCTCCTCGGCTCAAATATAATACAACACAATTCTCATTCAGTTCTCAGGAATGCACTTTGCCAGTAATCCAACCTCCAGCACAAAATGAATCAGCTGATTGAACTGTAAGATTTACTTTGATTTGACCTTTTGTTTCATTAGATCTTTAATAAATTACCAAATCTGTCAAAGTCATTCATTATATCCGCTATAATTTCTTTCATGTTAGTTGGAATTCGTTATTTTTTTATGCAAAATTAGGCTGAATTTCGATTTGTCATGAAACAAATTGCACAAGCCTAAATCCTATAGTTTACAGTACAAAGAAACTGTGTGCAGCTAAAGTGTTCGAGTTAGGCTTGAATAAAAGGTGGCAACCTTAAGCCCAGCAGCTCTCATTCACCCAGCACAGCAACCAATTCAGGGTGAATGGGAAACTAACAGCCAGAGAATTATGGGACTTGTAGTCCCAGATACCAGCGGGCCCGGGATGATTCTCTGGGAGTGGACAGCGGCCCTCTGCATGCCAAGCAAGAGGGAGAAGAAGAGGGGAGAGAGGAAAGGGAGAGGAGTGGAGGAACCACAAGGCTGTCCAGCTGTCCACAAGGTATGAATACTTTTTCAAAGTGCTCTGTGTATATGTGTGTGTGTGTGTGTGTGTGTGTGTGTGTGTGTGTGTGTGTGTGTGTGTGTGTGTGTGTGTGTGTGTGTGTGTGTGTGTGTATATATATATATATAAATTTGCATTTTATAGTTGATCCCCCACACCCCACTTTTGTCCCTGGCCCCCCATTTGCCACCCTAAATATATAAGCTGGAGTCGCCACTGGCCATAACAGACAAAGATTGGACTCAACCATTGTTCTATCTCTACACAGCACTGCATTACTTTTTAGAACAATGCTATACTTTACAACACTTTGCCACATGGGCTTTTTGTTCCCTTTTGACCCACCTCACCATAAGACGACTAGCTGTCCTAACATTATATAATATAGAAAATTCAGCTTTTCTTACCTGGGTGTAACCATATAGATTCAGCAGCTGGGCCATTTGTAGAGAGGTGTCAGAATTGAGATCTCCAATGAAACCAGCCAGGGCATCCCGCTCCATACAGGAATAATTTGGAGCTTCCTTTGTATGTCCAGACAATATCTGTAGAACGTCTTTTATAGCTTTATTTACATGTCCACAAGAATCATACACATGGTATCCCAGAGTAATGTTGGGCAGAATATCTGGACTGCGGTTTATCTCATCAATAGCAAATATAAAAGCCAGGAGATGTCTGTATTCTCTGCTATAAACCCTGCAGAAAATGGATAGTTTTGCATTGGTCTACAGTACAAGGATTCAAGTCGAAGTTCTTAATGGCAAAATGTATAATACATTTCAAATGCAGATCTACGGTGGGATTGGTGGCCGCGTATATTACTCCATGAAACATATAGTGAAATTCAATCATTTCTGCACTTATATGATTTATAGCAGTGGTTGGCAATTTACAAGGCATAGAGGACCTCATCTGTAGCCCCTGATATCACCAGGTAGCCACACATAATATTCGGTATATGTAATGTCTTGTACACACGGTCAGACATTCCGATCACAAAATCTGTCTGATTTTTTTAGACGGATTTTGTCCGAAACTGGTGTTGCATACACACAGTCGGACAAAATTGACAGAAAATCCGATAGTTCGGAATGTGATGACGTTCGTTCATTACGACGGGACTACGTTGAGGCTAGTAGCCAATGGCTTTGGTCTCGTAATTTTATCTGAACATGCGTGGCACTTTGTTTTCCACCGGAATTTCTGACGGAAAAAGTCCGATAGAGCCCACACACGTTCGGATTTTCCAACAATATAATCCGAACGGACCTTTTCCATCGGGATTTCCGAGTGAATGTACAGGGCATAATTCTACAGAAGAAAGTCATAGAATGCAGACTTACTAGAGGAAAGGGTCAAAGACTTCAAACTTGCTACAAGGCTGGTTGGATCCTACAGACATTCCATAGGAGACACTCAGGGCCAGAGATAAGACAATCTTCCTGGTTTAGTTTGTGAAAAGTTTTAAATCTTGGTTAAATTCTGAGGTTATTAAACTGTCAGCAAGCCCCATTAAGTTCTATGGGGGAATTTTTTTTGTTGTGTCCATTTCTAGGGCTAATAAGCAAACAATTGTCAGAAAAGGCATGGGAACTGGCAACTGCAATTTGGGAGGGGGGGACATAATACCATTAGGAAAGTGTCTCTCCCTACATAGTATTTTCAGCTCTCCATAAAGCTCCCACACATTAAAGCGGGGTTCCACCCTAAAGTCGAACTTCCGCTGTTTGGAACCCTCCCCCCCTCCGGTGTCACAATTGGCACCTTACAGGGGGGAGGGGGGTGGAGATACCTGTCAAAGACAGGTATTTACACCCACCTCCGGGCATAGACTCCCATGGGAGTCTATGTCATTTCCTGTCCTGCCGCGCTGTCTGCTGGGACACACACGGGTCCCAGTGACAGTGCGGACAATTCCTATTGCACTGTGCGACTCGCGCATGCACAGTAGGGAACCGGGAAGTGAAGCCGATTCGCTTCACTTCCTGATTCCCTCACCTAGAATGGTGGCGGCAGCAGTCGAGAGCTGAGCGATCGATTGGCCTCGGCTGCTGGCATCGCTGGAACCCGGGACAGGTGAGTGTCCATTTATTAAAAGTCAACAGCTGTAGTATTTATAGCTGCTGGCTTTTAATATTTTTTTTTTAGGTGGAATCCCTCTTTAAAAATATGGCTGATGTAAGCTCACCTTTTTTTTCAAAAATGTTGTTTGGGTTGATTCCCTAATATTATTGGCTCTTGTGACCAAGGTAATGACTAAGGATGAGCTTCCGGCTTGGTCACAGGTTTGGACCACATTTTGCTTTTTTGAAGGTTAGGCAAAGGGCTGAACTAATTTTGAGTGTGGCTCAGTCAAACCTCCGGCACCAGCTGGAAATTATACATTTGGCCTCAATATTACTGCCGCTACTAAATGTGACCGCTTCATTTCTGACTGGTTCTAAGAAAACAGGCAGTCGGCAACATAATCTGCTCCATCACTTATTCACGTGGGTGGGTTGATTCTAAAATATTGGACAAACCAATTTATGATGGATTTACCTTGTGGGATTTTTTTAGTTTTTTTAAATAAGGGACTTGTCAAAAACTGTGCTATGTTTATCTTTTTATTTTTCTATGAATGAATAGGGGGACTGAGTACCCCTTACTTATTCACATAGGTGATAGGGCCTGTATCTGGGGTTTCCAATAAGCCCACCAATGTGCAGAACCCCACAACCACCATGTCAAAGTCATGGGAAATATGCCCTCACCCTCATCATTCTATTGCTTTGCCAGAGGGGCCCTCCTGGAAAGGTACCCCCATGTTGAGGGCATATGGCCTGGTATGGTTCAGGTGAGGAGGCTAAATTCTCACTTCCCTTTTTCTGTCCCGACAGGGTGCATGATCATATACAGTAAGTGTCAAGTGTGGATTTTGGCTGGAACCCATTGTTTTGTTTTTTCTTGCCTGTAATTTCCCCTTAAAATCCATACCAGACCAAAATGCCAAGCATGAATATTTAGGGGGAAGCCATATGCCATTTATGGGGGGTCCTCCTTGACATCCATAGCTCATTAGGGATAAGGGTAATTTATGTATCCTTATCGGTAATTACAGTATACACTTTTTTTGTTTTGTGTGTAGTCCACCATTAACATTTATACCAGACCCTCACTTGGGATAAGAGTCTGCTATAGATTAGGTGAACCCTTAGCTGTTTGGTAGGTGGCTGAAGCTGTAATTTGTCAGCAATTTAAACAGCATCTTTTTCATTTGTAAATGTTAATGTTGCTGTAGTAGGTTGTATACATCATTCAGATACCCCCCTTCACTTGTAGGGTCAGGGCATCCCCAGAGAATGCTAGTTATTTATTTTTCTCCTCTTTTTTAACTCTACCTATGTTACCTTGAAGAGTCTAATCAACCCCCAAAACACACATTCACAGTTTTTTGGTTTTCAGTTTTTACTTTGAGAACAAAACAATCCTCCAATGCTGTAGTGTTGAGGAGAAGGGGAGACATTCTTTAGATTACCAAAAGAAACTTGGCAGGGCTGACACCTTTCCTTGTGAGTTCATTTCACAAATAGTGCAGTGTTGTCAGCCCACAACAAGAACAGATCAATGGAAATTTTTCTGTGACTGTGCTGTCTTCAATCCTTTCACTGCCAGAGCCACTTTTGTGTGAAATATTAAAATACCTGACATAGATAACCAGTTGCGACCGGCCACCGTCAAATGATGGAGGGGCGGAGGGGGGCGTGGCTACCGGGCTACTGCATGGTCGCATAGGCAGATAGCTCTGTGCCAGAGAAGGGAACAAGGCACAACAGAGGTGTTCGATCGAGCTAATTCTACCTTGCAACACAGTCACAAGACCCCTCAACGTCCCGGCATGGCTCGGAAGAGGAAAGGAGCCTCTCAGCTCCAAAAGCTCCCTCATTTCTTTCCGCAGAAAGAGTGCGGCCTGAGAAAAGATGGCGACGGCGAGGCCTCGCCAGCCTCGCCCAGCGACTCCAATGCTACGACGCCTAGCCCAGGCTCCCACAGAGCGATGGACCGGCAGTCGACTGAGATCTCCACCTCGCTGTCTGGGAGCCCAGCGAAGTCGAAACCGTGGCTATCCACCCACACCAATGATGATCAGGTGAGCGGTGACCGGGAGGGCCTGGACGACACCAGGGAACTGGCGGAGTCCCTTACAACGTTCCCCACAAATGATCAGCCAGTCTCGGACACCACATTGCGGGATATGCTTGTTTCTCTCTGCAGCTCACTCCATGCGGACATCATGCAATGCATGAGAGGTTTTAAAGCTGATAAGGGCGAGCTGGGGGAGAGGGCAGAACACGTGGAGTAAAAGATGGGGGAGTTTGGTTCCTCATATAACTCCTTAGTTGACGCACATAATGAACAATCTGAGGAGGTGGCCTGGCTTAAGTCTAAAGTCGCAGACCTCGAAGATAGGTCCAGAAGAAATAACTTAAAATTAGAGGGGTCCCAGAATCAGTTTTATCCGGGCAATTGCTTCAGTATGCACAAGATCTGATAAGGGCCTATTTGCCAGAGCTGGAAAAGTCAGATGTGGTGATTGACAGAATACATAGACTCCCTAAGCCCTCTCATTTGCCTGACAACATCCCCAGAGATGTCCTTATGAGAATACATTTCTACCACTTAAAAGAGAGTTTTATGTCAGCATTTAGGAAGAATAGGCAACCACCCGAAAAAATATGTGTCTCTACAACTCTTTGCTGACTTATCGCAGCACACCATGCAAAGATGCAAAACTCTCCTTCCCATCACTAAGGCATTGCGTAATCACGCTATTGTATATTGCTGGGGATACCCCTCCAAGTTGACTATCTTGAAAGATGATCACACTGAGGTGGTAAACACGCTAGAAGAGGGGCTTGCTCTGCTACGGACATGGGACAACATTCCGGAACCATCTACGGTTAGCCCAGCTTCCACCGCCAAACTGGATACTAACAATTCCTGGCAAATGGTATCCCGCAAACACAAAGCAAAGAAGTGAAAGTATACTGGTTGAACACCCTACGCTGCCACTTTAGTGCAACGTTCTAGTTCCCGTGGCCACTTAGATGGTTAAGAGACTATACTTCACCCCAAGTTTTGTTGGGCAGTTCTGCTGCTACAGGATTCAATGTGTAATCCTCTTTTTTATTCCTACCGTTCAGGATACAGACCTTTACCTGTTTCTATTATGTTTGTTCTTGCTAGTTTTGGTTCGTTTTTTTGTTTTTGTTCCTCTACTCTCTCCAGGATGGGCTCCAGTATTGAGCATATTTATTTCTCGTCGCTCTGCAGAACTGTACTCTCGAAAGTGGACTTACTGAACCTTTCTAGATGCAACCACTTCCAATATAAACGCAACTACCAATCGTCTGATGGTAAGGTAAAATGTTGAACATAATTTCCTTTAACACTCACGGTTTAAATCACCCTGTAAAAAGAGCTGCTCTATGGAAGGAGGCTCTAAGACTACAGGCTGATATTCTATGCCTCCAGGAGTCTCATCTACTGACATCTGATCAGCCCCGACTTAAACATCCCCATGTCTTTTTTGCATCTGCTACTTAAAAAAACAAAGGAGTTGCCATTGCCATTAGAGACACTGTTTCTTTTAAAGTACTGGAGACAATTTCCGATACGGAAGGTAGATATTTGATTTTGATAGGTGATATTAATAACAAGACTTACACAATAGTCTGTCTCTATGCTCCAAACTCCCACCAGATACGCTTCCTGAAATGGCTTTTGAAGAGGGTATCCACTGTTAAGAGGGGGCTTTAGTGGTTTGTGGTAATTTCAATCTCACTGTTGACTATGCAATTGATACTACCACTAAGTCCAGACGCCCATTGGCTTCACTTCAAATGCTTTTCCATTCAGAGGAGATCTACGACGCCTGGAGGTATCAGCATCCAGGAGAAAGAGACTTCTCATTCCACTCTGCTAGACACAATTCCTATTCTCGTATTGACTTGATTCTGGTGGATAGAGTTCTGTTGCAACAGGTGTCCTCCTCCGCCATCCACGACATCTCATGATCCGATCACGCTCCAGTGTCAGTTGTGGTGGCGGAGGGGAACGCTTATTTGGGGGATTTTGTCTGGAGGGACAATTCTAGTCTGCTCAGAGTACCCGATCATGTGACCTTCATATCAAACAAATTAAGAGAATATTTTGATATTAATTCATCCTCAGTCTCTGACCCGACGGTTCTGTGGTGTGCCCATAAGGCATATATAAGGGGCATACTGATACAACTAAATTCGAGAATTAACAAAGAACTAGACAACTAGACCTCCTATTGCAAGAGATTAAATCCATAGAAATACAGAACAAGGTCGCACCTATGGTTGCTCTGGCAGGTAAATTGATCAAACTCTGCTATGATCTTAGACGTATGCTTTTGGAATGCCATGATAAATATATCACTGATATTAAGGTAAATCACTATGCTCTGGGAAATAGAGCGAGTAAATTACTGGCCTACAGATTAAAAGAACACAGGGCCCATACGAGAATCCCCTATCTTAAAAACTCCGTAGATAATAGCAAAATCATTAATCCCAAGGGTATTGCTGATGCCTTTGCTAGCTACTATTCTGCCCTGTACAATCTTCAGCAGGATGGGAACACCCACCAACCCTCAGAAGCAGACATACAAAGATTTTTGGAAGGGATAGCTCTCCCGGCCCTCTCCCAGGAACAACTACAATCTTTAATAGCGCCAATCGCAACACGAGAAATACAGCAAGCAATCCATTCCCTACCGATTGGCAAATCCCCAGGCCCAGATGGGCTTCCAAATGACTATTACAAAGCATTCGCCCCCATCCCATATTCTCCTCTAAAAGACACATTCGCTCATGCAATGCATACCTCTTCTTTCCCCTATGATATGCTTAAGGCATACGTTGTCACTATACCCAAACCCGGGAAAAGTCCTGATGAGCCCTCAAATTACCGCCCGATCTCACTCTTAAACACAGCTGTTAAGCTATACGCTAAAATAATTGCCCAGAGACTAGCCCAATTCATTCCCTCTTTGATCAATCCTGATCAATCAGGTTTTACACCTGGTAGACAACCATTGGATGCAACTCGTAGAGTGGTGGATATCCTTCATTATGCTAATTCCTGTCGGGCGCCTTCTCTGCTCCTAGCTTTGGATGCGGAGAAGGCGTTTTATGGGATACATTGGAGTTACATGGTTCATACCCTTAAAAAGTTTGGCTTTGGGGGACCTATATTATCAGCCATATTAGCTTTATATTCTTCACCGTCTGCACAGGTATATACATCCAAC
The DNA here is from genome assembly GCF_037356315.1 of Lithobates pipiens. NCBI lineage: Eukaryota > Metazoa > Chordata > Amphibia > Anura > Ranidae > Lithobates > Lithobates pipiens. Next base: position 551,210,735 of record NW_027507718.1, read on the forward strand.
ACACTATTATGACCTTTTACGATCTCCAACGGGACCAGACAGGAGTGTCCCCTTTCCCCTTTTATCTTTAACCTTCTTATAGAGCCCCTAGCAGAAAAAATTTGATCCCATCCAAATATCACAGGGTTTTCCTTCCCCAACCATACCCATAAAATAAACTTATTTGCCGATGATGTTATTTTATTCCTTACTTCCCCCTCACACTCCTTACCCAATGCCCATACAGTCCTTAACAAATTTATTAGAGTCTCCTATTATAAAGTAAACTTATCCAAATTACTTATCCTTCCTATTCATGTCCCCTCTGCTCTTCAGAATCAACTACAACTCCAATTCCTTTACTCATGGTCCACAGGACAAATCACCTATCTTGGCCTTCAAGTCACTAAAGATTCCTCTAAATTAGCGGACATTAATTATCATGCCCTTATATATAAATTAACCGTGCAAGCTACTCGATTAGCTAAAACTGAACCAACATGGTCTGGACGTCTAGCGTCTTTTACCCCTCAAAACAACTCATTTAAAAGCGTTGGACTCCCTACTAATAAGATGTGTTTGGAACTCAAAAAAACCGAGATGTTCTAAAGCCATATTGGCCAAACATAGGACGGCAGGTGGTATGGGGTTCCCAGTTCTGCTGGACTACTACCGTGCATCCCTGATCACTCAACTTACAATGTGGTTTATATGTGGAGCGGACATTCCGTGGCGTAAACTAGAACAGACCCTAAGCCCCACCAGAGACCTCTCTCATCTTCTTTTACTTGACAGTTGGAGCCGTGTTCCATTGCAAATCTTACCCATGACTCTCCGGGCCTCATTACAGGCTTGGAGGGATCTCTGTGGTACTTTAAAGCCATTAGATAAGCAAATAGAAGTACCACTACCTTTGGTTATAATTGAGGGTGCTATACCAAACATTAGACTTATTAATTGGATGTCCAGGGGGATTAGCCGGTTAACTGATATATTTCATAACGACTCCCTAAAAACATTCCTACATCTGCAGGAACAATATGGCCTTCCAAATAGGGAATGCTACACATATGATCAGATCTCCTATTTCTTAAGACCGTTATCGGTAGCTCATTTTTATATTTAAGAGATAGCGTGGACATTTTTTACAGCGTCTGATGCTCCCCCAAAAGGGATTTCCATGTTTTACACACTTTTCCAACACAAAACTACATTTATCAAATCTTCACCATTTCAGAAATTGGGAGGCGGAATTGGAGACCACATTCACATCTCAGCAATGGAAAACAGCCCCTAACACAGTATATAAATCATCAAAGTGTGTGAATCACTGGGAATTGACTCAGAAAATCACATTAAGATGGTACTTGACACCATACCGTCTCCATAAGTTCTTTCCAGGCCATTCCTCCTTGTGCTGAAGAGGGTGTGGAGAGGTGGGTAACATTATGCACATCACGTGGACCTGTAAACATATAACTAGTTTTTGGCATGCCGTGTTTCGATTAATTTCCTCTATTACTGGGATGATCACATATCCGAAGAATAGCCTGGCTCTTTTGAATCTGGGAATTGAGGTGTTTCCACTAGATCTACGCACGGTGGTTACACACATACTGATTGCGGCTAAGTTGCTTATTACTAGGAAGTGGAAGAGCGATGTCCCCCCAAACATTTCAGATATATATCCTATGATACAAACACATTACAGATGTGAGACCTTATGGGCTGTAAAGATGGGTTCCAAGGGGAAGGTCGACAAAAGGTGGGAGAGCTGGATAGGAAAATTCCTGCAATAGTCATTGGAATATACTAGTAAATACTGGAGTTTGCCCACTAGAGTTGGTCCACTGATCCCGAGAGATGAGTCAAGAATTAACCACTTGACCACTGGGCACTTAAACACCCTTAATAACCGGACCAATTTTCAGCTTTCGGTGCTCTCACATTTTGAATGACAATTACTCAGTCATGCAACACTGGATCTATATGACATTTTTGTCCTTTTTTTCACACAAATGGAGCTTTCTTTTGGTGGTATTTAATCACTGCTCGTTTTTTTTATTTTTTGTGCTATAAAAGAAAAATTACAGAAAATTCTGTAAAAAAATGAATTTTTCTTTGTTTGTTATAAAATTTAGCAGAATAGTAATTTTTTCTTCATACATTTTGCCCAAAATGTATACTACTACATATCTTTGGTAAAAATAAGTACAAATTGGTGGATATTATTTGGTCTTTGTGAAAGTTATAGAGTCCACAAGCTAAGGTGCCAACATCTGAAAATTGATCACACCTGAAGTACTGACGGCCTATTTCAATTCTTAAAACCCTAACATGCCAGAAAAGTACAAATACCCCCCAAATGACCCCTTTTTGGAAAGAAGCCATTCCAATGTATTTAGTAAGAGGCATGATGAGTTTTTTGACGTTGTCATTTTTTTCCCACAATTCTTTGCAAAATCAAGATTTTTTTTTACTTTTTTTTTTTTTTCACAAAATTGTCATATCAGTTTATTTCTCACACACAGCATATGCATACCCCAAATTACACCCCAAAACACATTCGGCTATTACTCCCGAGTACGGCGATACCACATGTGTGAGATTTTTACACAGCGTGGCCACATACAGAGGCTCAACATGCAGGGAGCGCCATCAGGCGTTCTAGAGCACCCAGGCCAATTCTGAAATTTCTCTCCTACATGTGAAAATCATAATTTATTTGCTAGAAAATTACATAGAATCCCAAAACATTATATATGTTTTTTTAGCAAACACCCTGGAGAATACAATGGTGGTTGTTGCAACTTTTTTTTTTTTTTTACCCCAAGAAAAGTTTTATTGTAAAAGTTGCAGAAAACTTACAATTCAGCACATCAGAGCAGTACAGCACAGTGATGTCAAAGTCGATTAATAACCAAGGAACAATGAATGAAACAAAACACATGTCTACAAGTTAAGGCAAATACCTTTAGAGGAGACGAGGGTCATGAACAAACTGCCCCGTATACCTAAAAGCTCCTCTAGGTCAAGAACTGACACAAGGAAAATGTGAGCAATGCGTGTTGATAGAACAAAACAGGAAAAATACGTGCTAAGGCATGCGTAAACAAACTCAACAATGGGTTTTCATGTGTCAAGCTTTAAGGTGACTGTAAACTTTAATGCCCAGGATCTTGGGGATTTAATTGGTAGCAATTGTGCCGTATTACCATGCCGAGAGAGGTGTGGGGGTGCGGTCACGGACCCCTAGCGACCCCCCTGTGAATGCTACCCGAGATTACACATATATCTAAACACCAGAAAAACAAGGAGAATAAAAAACAAACAACAAAACAGGGAAGATGGAGGGGAACGGGAAGAGAAGGGACATGGAGAGATCCAAGAGTGACGCATGCAAGGGGGTACCCCGACTAGAAAGTAATTGCCCTACTTACACACGTACACGCCAGGTATGTTTCCACTTCTAAAGGATGACAGCTGCCCTCAGAGCCAGCCTGAGGGTGGTAGGGGGGGTTAAGCCGCATTTACCCTAAGCTTTCGAACGCTGGGGATGCATTCTCTCATTGTGAAAGTAAAAGTTTATATTCATCAGATAACTTAAAGTGGTTCCAGCAGGACCATATCTTCATGAATTTAGACGCTGTGTCTTTAGCTTGGTGGATGAGATCTTCCATTTCCGCAATTCTAGAAATGCGATTGAACCAATCCGCAATTGATGGCACTTTCGTGGAGTTCCAAAATGTGGGAATACACATCTTGGCCGCATTGATTAGGTGGAGAGCTAATGAACGATGATAATGATTAAAGGGGATCGAGGAGTGATGTAATAACATTTGCCCTGGAGTGTAATCTAAATGGTAAGTCGTGATCTTGGAAGTCAGTCGGTGTACAGTTTGCCAAAAGGGTTGGAGTTTAGGGCAGGACCACCATATGTGTAGCATGGAGCCTGTATCCTGCGAGCAACGCCAGCATTTGGGGGAGATAGTCGGGGAGATCTTGTTCAATTTGGTCGGAGTTTTATACCATTTTGAAAAGATCTTAAAGCCATTCTCTTGGGCTGACACATTAATAGAACCTTTATGAATCAGCGTGTAGATATTTTCCCACTCATCTGGGGAAAGATTAAGGGCAAGATCTCTTTCCCAGCTTCGAACAGCCACATTAGATTTAGGATCATGGGTCGAAAACAGCATCGGGTAAATATTGGAAATTAAGTGTCTTTGTTGTTCCGTTTGCAAGCACAAATTTTCAAACAAGGTGGGTTGTCTAGAGAAGTCACTGCGCTTATGGGGATCAGTTAAGAAGTGTCGTAATTGGAAATAAGTCCACATTGGGCAAGCGCGATCAACATTCCGTGAGGGGATATCAGCCCGGTCCAAAAACGACCCCGCAGAAAAGAAGTGTCTTGCCTGCATCTCGTCATGGGGCCAAAATTCCGACAAAAAGGAGGTTGACATGCCCGCAGGGAATTCTGGATTCTGTCTAATTGGGGTTAGGGGACCATTTAACGAGGAAATATAGTGCCCCTTACAGGCCTTCTGGAACATTTGAAGGGTGCAACCGATTAGTGGATGTTGTATACACGAACTAGGTATGTGTTTCGAGGCCAACCACGGCAATGAACTTTTCGGCATTCTAGTAAATTTTTGTTCTATATTAATCCAAGCTTTCGAGTGAGTATGGACATTCCAATCAATAATACGAGTCAACTGGCACGCCCAGTGGTACTTATTCACGTCTGGTAAGCCTATACCGCCTGCTATTTTGGGTAGGGCCAGCCTATCAAGACTAAGTCTGGGACGTTGAGAGCCCCATATGAATCGACGTATGGCCGTTCTATATGAGGAAAAAAAAGTCTGGGGTACCTTGATGGGGATAGTTTGAAAAATATATAGCAGGCGTGGGAGGATATTCATTTTAAGGACAGCAGCCCTTCCAAACCACGAAAACATACCGGACGACCAGTCTTTAAGATCGTTTTGAATGTTGCGAATGAGAGGGATATAATTAAACGCGTATAGGTTAGATAGGTGGGTTGGGAGCTTGATTCCTAAATAAGTGATGGTGTCTTTAACCCATCTAAAGGGGGAGTTGGCTTTGCATAATGTGAGCGTCTCAGGGTCTAAAGATACATTTAGGGCTTCTGATTTGGATAAATTAATTTGAAGATTAGATAGGGTGTTGAAAGTAGCGAAATCCGCAAGTACATTAGGGTGTTGCAACTTTTTATCTCGCACGGTATTTGCGCAGCAATTTTTCCAATGCTTTTTTGGGGAAAAAAACAGTTTTGTGCTTAAAAAAAAAAAAAAAAAACACAGTAAAGTTAGCCCAATTTTTGCATAATGTGAAAGATGAAGTTACGCTGAGTAAATAGATACCTAACATGTCACTCTTCAAAATTGCACACGCTCGTGGAATGGCGCCAAACGTCGCTACTTAAAAATCCCCATAGGCGACGATTTAATTTTTTTTTACTGGTTATATGTTTTGAGTTACAGAGGAGGTCTAGGGCTAGAATTATTGCTCTCGCTCTAACTTTCGCAGCGATACCTCACATGTGTGGTTTGAACACCGTTTTCATATGTGGGAGGGACTTACATATGCGTTCGCTTCTGCATGCGAGCACATGGGGACAGGGGCGCTTTAAATTTATTTTTATTTTTTTATTGTTCATTTTAGCGGGTGTTGCAGGGTATTGCAGAGTGTTGCAGGGTATTGCAGAGTATTTGTGGGTATTGCAGAGTGTTGCAGGGTATTGCAGAGTATTTGTGGGTATTGCAGAGTGTTGCAGGGTATTGCAGAGTATTTGTGGGTATTGCAGAGTGTTGAAGAGTATTGGGGGGGTATTGCAGGGTACTGCAGAATATTGCAGAGTAATGGCAGGGGATTGAGGGGTTAAATTTCGGTAAGCAGCGATGTGGGCACTGCAGATGCAGCCCACAGCGCTGCTGACACCGATCTCTTCCCCCTCCGCTGTACCGATCAGTACAGAGAGGGGAGGGAGGAACCGGCGTCATAACATGACGCCGGTTTGTTTACAAGTGATCACTCTGTCATTTGATGAGCGGCCATTTACCGTGATCCGTGATGCGCTGGATCCTGTGGACCCGGCGGTCACGGATGCTCTCGAGTGCGCGCCCCAGGGGGCGCGCAAGAGCGGAATTCTGGGAGGAAGTCATATGACGGCCTCCCAGAGTTAAAAAACCGCCCTGTAGCCGTCATTCGGCTATGGGCCGGTTGTTAAGTGGTTAATGTATGCTGTACAATAGAGAATATGTAACAATAGGTCCATACTGGAGGTTTAATTCTGAAATATACTACCCTTAAATCTATACTTACACCTTGTCAGAGGCCTTACTGCCAGGCCATTTAAATCCTGTTCTTGTTTGTTCTTGGTTTTTTCCTTTTTTTTTTCTTTTATTCTTCTTTTCCATATATTTGCATTTCTGACTTGGAGACTTATACATGCCCTTTAATGTGAAGGAAAGACTGTAATAGTTGAGTATTATGCTAATCACCTGGAGGTCAGATTATATGTTTTTGAATTAATGCTGTTGACTATTAGTTCAACTGTTACATATGTAATATGCGCATGATGTCTCAAGGCTCAATGCTGATTGTCGGTACTATCACTGTATTTTGCAATTTTGTACACTTATAATAATCTTTGTGTCAACTATGTATGGAAATGTATTTTTGTGTTCTGTTTTGAAAATATTTCCAATAAAAATCAAATTGATAATAAATGATGGAGGGGCGGTGTGGCTCTAGTTCTAGGCAGATGTCATATCACGTTGGCCCACTCAAACAGGGCATGCGCGATCGGGTGCACGTAGCCCTGAACTGTCGTGGTAGCGTGTCCCCAAGACACAGCGAGTCACCGACAGGGGTGAACAGTCATTGGAACTGCCTGCTTGAAGACAGCGCATTTGCGCAATCGGGTGTGTGCTTTGTGGGCATGTCAGTGAAGGCATGTTCCCAGAAACACTGCTCATCACTGAGCATGGCAAACAGCCAATGACTGGCGGCTGTTAACCACATGATCGGCTGTGATCCATTCACAGCTGATCACAAAATGTAAATACAGACCAGTAACTAGCCATTACCAGCTCTTCCCTCCTCACACACCATTCCCAGTGTGAGGAGAGAAGAGCCAGGAGTAGTGAGTTACCGATGTGTGTGTACTGCACAAACACCACACAAGTAAAGAGAACCTGTCCCATCCCCCAATTGCACCTATCACCCAACAGTGACCACATCAGTGCCCATCAGTGCTTCTAAAAGTGCACCTGCAACCATCAGTGCCCATAAAATTAATCAGAGGAAGAATGAGTGCCTCCCAAAAGGGCACGGCACTCTGTTAACCAGGTAGCCACAAGCAATATTCCCAAACCCAATACTAGTGCTGCCGCCAGTGATAGACCCCAAGAAATGCCCAGGCCCAGTACCAGGGCTGTCACATCACAATGAAGTACTAGCACAGGAACTTCAAATCCCCCAACTACCAGCACTGCAATGTCACATCCTCCAAGAGCTAGGGGCCGCTACATATTTCCCAGATGATCTTGCCAACCCAGCATGGCTGCCTTCTGACTCGGGATCAGCAAGAATTTCCTCTTTCACTGCACAGCCAGGTGTGTAGGCCAATACCCAATTTCACAGAAATTGATTGCTTTTATATGTTTTTGCCCAAAAAATTTGCTGCAATTTATCATGGACCAGACCATTTTATATGCACAGCAGCATATTGTCAACAACCCCCAATCATCATACATCCGTCCGTTTAACCACTTTCAGACCGGACCATTTTGCTGGTAAATGACCAGAGGTCTTTTTACACTTTGGCACTGCGCTGCTTTAACTGGTAATTGCGCGGTCATGCAATGTTGTACCCAAACAAAATTTGCGTCCTTTTCTTCCCACAAATAGAGCTTTCTTTTGATGGTATTTGATTGCCTCTGCGATTTTTATTTTTTGCGATATAAACGTAAAAAGACCGCAAATTTTGAAAAAAAATGATATTTTCTACTTTTTGTTATTAGAAAAATCCAATAAACTCAATTTTAGTCATACATTTAGGCCAAAATGTATTCAGCCACATGTCTTTGGTAAAAAAAAAGTCAATAATTGTATATTTATTGGTTTGCGCAAAAGTTGTCACATCTACAAACTAAGGTACGTTTTCTGGAATTTACGCAGCTTTTAGTTTACGACTGCCTATCTCATTTCTTGAGGTGCTAAAATGACAGGGCAGTACAAAACCCCCCCAAATGACCCCATTTTGGAAAGTAGACCCCCTAAGGAAATTGATAAGAGGCATGTTGAGCCCATTGAATATTTTATTTTTTTGCCTCAAGCGATTGAATAATGACAAAAAAAAAATTTTTTTTTTTTTTTTACACAAAGTTGTCACTAAATGATATATTGCTCACACATGCTATGGGCGTATGTGAAATGACACCCCAAAATAAATTCTGCTGCTTCTCCTGAGTACGGGGATACCACATATGTGGGACTTTTTGGGAGCCTAGCCGCGTACAGGGCCCCGAAAACCAAGCACCGCCTTCAGGCTTTCTAAGGGCGTCAATTTTTGATTTCACGCCTCACTACCTATTACAGTTTTGAAGGCCATAAAATGCCAAGATGGCACAAAACCCCCACAAATGACCCCATTTTAGAAAGTAGACACCCCAAGCTATTTGCTGAGAGGCATGTTGAGTCCATGGAATATTTTATATTTTGCCACAAGTTGCGGGAAAATTACAAACTTTTTTTTTTTTTTTTTTTTTTTCACAAAGTTGTCACTAAATGATATATTGCTCATGCATGCCATGGGCATATGTGAAATGACACCCCAAAATAAATTCTGCTGCTTCTCCTGAGTACGGGGATACCACATATGTGGGACTTTTTGGGAGCCTAGCCGCGTACGGGGCCCCGAAAACCAAGCACCGCCTTCAGGCTTTCTAAGGGCGTAATTTTTTGAGTTCACTTCTCACTACCTATTACAGTTTTGAAGGCCATAAAATGCCAAGATGGCACAAAACCCCCACAAATGACCCCATTTTAGAAAGTAGACACCCCAAGCTATTTGCTGAGAGGCATGTTGAGTCCATGGAATATTTTATATTTTGCCACAAGTTGCGGGAAAATTACAAACTTTTTTTTTTTTTCACAAAGTTGTCACTAAATGATATATTGCTCACGCATGCCATGGGCATATGTGAAATGACACCCCAAAATAAATTCTGCTGCTTCTCCTGAGTACGGGGATACCACATATGTGGGACTTTTTGGGAGCCTAGCCGCGTACGGGGCCCCAAAAACCAAGCACCGCCTTCAGGCTTTCTAAGGGCGTTACAGTTTTGAAGGCCATAAAATGCCAAGATGGCACAAACCCCCCCCCCCCAAATGACCCCATTTTAGAAAGTAGACACCCCTAAATTTAGGGGTACACTAGTGAGACTAGGTAATAAATGGCGGGTGCCCTGAAACTATAAAAAAATAACTAACCAACCAGCGTCACCTGTAACAGTTATATGGTGATCACTGGTGAAAGGGTTAACTAGGGGGCAATCAGGGGGCTTTATGCGGTAGTATATGGGGGTCCCTGGCGCTATAAAAAGCTGCGGCGAACCTAAATACCTACCTGCCTAACTAGCGTCACCTGTGACACTAATACAGCGATCAGAAAAACGATCGCTTATTAGGCTGGGTTCACACTGGAGCGATGCGGGAACGCCACGAATGCGCGGCGGGTTCCCGCATCGCATGCCTCCCGGCGGCAGTTCACACTGCCCTATGCGAACTGCTGGGAGTGTCAGTGAAATGTTAATGACACCCCCAGATCAGTTCGCATATCGCAGTGCGATCTGCAAACTTGGATCGCATGGTGTGAACACCCATGCGATCCGATTCTGCTGCGGACCAAAAAAAGGGTCCCGTGCGAGTTTGCGGCGGGTGCGACACGAATTCAGCCATACTATCTGTATAGCTGAACTCGAATCGCACAGAGATCGGATGTGATTTGCACTGCAGTGCGGTGCGAATCACATCCGTTCTCATAAACCGCTGCAATGTGAACCCAGCCTTAGTGACACTGGCGACGGGGGGTGATCACGGGGTTAAACCTTTATTGGGGGGGTTAGGGGGGTACCTTAGAACTAAAGGGGGCTAACCCTAACTGCCCTAACAGTTATTAGTCACAAATGACACCTGCCGGGTGATCAGGGGGTTAAACCTTTATTAGGTAATAAATGGCGGGTGCCCTGAAACTATAAAAAAATAACTAACCAACCAGCGTCACCTGTAACAGTTATATGGTGATCACTGGTGAAAGGGTTAACTAGGGGGCAATCAGGGGGCTTTATGCGGTAGTATATGGGGGTCCCTAGCGCTATAAAAAGCTGCGGCGAACCTAAATACCTACCTGCCTAACTAGCGTCACCTGTGACACTAATACGGCGATCAGAAAAATGATCGCTTATTAGGCTGGGTTCACACTGGAGCGATGCGGAAACGCCGCGAATCCGCGGCGGGTTCCCGCATCGCATGCCTCCCGGCGGCAGTTCACACTGCCCTATGCGAACTGCTGGGAGTGTCAGTGAAATGTTACTGACACCCCCAGATCAGTTCGCATATCGCAGTGCGATCTGCAAACTCGGATCGCATGGTGTGAACACCCATGCGATCCGATTCTGCTGCGGGCCAAAAAAAGGGTCCCGTGCGAATTTGCGGCGGGTGCGGCGGGTGTGGCGGGTGCGGCGGGTGCGGCGAATGGCTGAACTCGAATCGCACAGAGATCGGATGTGATTTGCACTGCAGTGCGGTGCGAATCACATTCGTTCTCATAAACCGCTGCAATGTGAACCCAGCCTTAGTGACACTGGCGACGGGGGGTGATCACGGGGTTAAACCTTTATTGGGGGGGTTAGGGGGGTACATTAGAACTAAAGGGGGCTAACCCTAACTGCCCTAACAGTTATTACAGTCACAAATGACACCAATGCAAAAAAAAAAAAAAATTACATTGGTGTCACTGTGACTGGGGGGCAGGGGTAATTGGGGGGGTGATCGGGGGGTAAAGGGGGGGTGTGAGTGTGCCTGGCATGTTCTACTGTGTGTGGGATGTGTTGGTGCAACTCACTGATCCGCTCTCCTCCGTGTCGGAACGAAAAATACCGACACGGAGGAGAGAATACATCACTTCCTCTCCTGTGTTTACATTACAGGAGAGGAAGTGATGTCACCGGGGATTTCCATTCGTCGGGAGCGATCGCGAGGGGGTGGCCATGAATGAATGGCCGTCCCCTCGTCCGGGATCGCTCCCGAACGAAAACCGACCGCCGCAGGCACCGGGCGGGGGCCCGATCGGGCCCCCGACCCGCGGGAGGCAAAGGACGTACATGTATGTGCTTATGCCTGCCCGTGCCATTCTGATGACGTACATCGGCGTGCGGCGGTCGGCAAGTGGTTAAGTGGAGAAATTTGACTCTGGAGGAGTTCAAATTGTTTAAACTCCTCCTGAGTAAGGTCACCATATACACGAGGCTTACAAAAAAATTAAGGACATGTCTACTGGTCCACAAACCCCATCCACCACATGCCCATTTATTCTGTCGTAATGTCCAAATTATTATGTGCTTCCTTAACCTCCCTGGCGGTACGATTATTTCGGATTTTAGGTGCTAAAAGCGGTACCATTATTTTGCATGAAAATTTGGCGTTTTATATTGTAGTCCTGCAATTCTTAGGAATAACTCTCTTAAATCTGTCCAAACCAGAGTCTAGCAAACATCCCGGGTATAATAAAGTTTGAAAAATGAAATCATAAATTATAATATAATAAATAATTATAAATAATTGTACCAAATAATAATATAACAATAATAAAAATTATTCAATAATGTAATCAAATCAAAAACACAGAAATTTGCTCAGTTGCAGAATTGTCACTGTCATTACTTTTCAGTATTTGATGACGGATCTCCCCACAAATCACTATCGCTCAATTCTGCGAGTGATTACAATTTATTATCGCTGTTTTCTAGCTGGTCTAAAACCATTTTTGATGTAAAAGGACAGTTTTGGTTGCTATGGACAATCTCCAGTTTCCAGGCATAAAGAACAGTTTTTATTACATAAAACTGCATGCAGGACACTGGGCAGACCACTAGGGACAAAGGGGATGTGAAATATTTACATACAGCAATGTAATCTGTAAGATTACATTATACTGTATGTTTACTGTTTGTTTCACTTTTTGAATTTGGCCCGGATCTCCGTCCCCGTGCGTCGCAACACTCGCAGGGCACGGAGATCGGCGATGTGATGCATCGAGTGAGGCACGGCTCGCTCGTACAGCGGGGAGACAACGCTGGATCCGAGGGAGAAGGTGAGTAAACCTCCTCCTGGATCCAGCGATGCAGTCCCGAGTCTGGCTCGGGGATACCGCTTTTGGTATGAAAATTCCACCCCGAGCCAGACTCGGGAATACCGTCAGGGGGGTTAATTTCAGCGACAACACCCAGTGCCCTCCCCAAAATCATCCAAATTATGACAAATTATATAAAATTTGCCAACTCGTGAATTTTTTTCCCAAAGATTTGCAGAACTCTATGTTCTTGATGAACATATATGTGTAGATGATTCCCTGGTACCATTTTCAGACTGGCTAGGAATAAAACAATACATTCCTAGCAAAAGGGCCAGAAACGGAGTCAAATTTTACAAGCTGTGTGAGAAAGTCACGGGATATCGGTATGCGTTCCGCATATACAAAGGAAGAGATTCCCAGCTCCAGCCCCCTGAGTGCCCGGCCTACATGGGCACAACTGGAAAAATTGTATGGGACCTGGCATACCCACTATTGAACAAAGGTTACCACATGTACGTGGATAACTTCTACACTAGCCCGGCCCTTTTCAAACACCTATACTTCGCAGAAACCCTGGCCTGCGGAACCTCCAGAAAGAATAGGAAGGGCTTCCCACAATCTATAGTGAATAAAAAGTTGTGAAAGGGGAAAGTGTAACTTTGAGATGTAATGAAGTGCTGACTTTGAGGTGGAAGGATAACAGGTATGTGTACATGATATCTACCATCCACGATGAAACTACAGTTGAGGTTCAAAGAAGATGAGGTCCCATTGAAAGCCAAAGTGTGTTCAAGAATACAATCTCTACATGGGAGGGTAGATTTTAATGACCAAATGTTTCAGCCTATTTGTCAATAAGGAGGTCCTATTTCTGGTACAAGAAAGTAGCACTTTATCTAATAAATTTGGCCATTTATAATGCATACATAATTTACACCAAATACATGAAAACCCCTGCCCACTTCCTCAAATTCATTGAATAAGTTGTAACGTCCCTCATCTACCAACAAAGACCCCCCAGAAAAACTTTGCTCTGATGCTGTTAGCCAACTTCAAGAGTGCCACTTCCCAGACAACATTCCACCACCTAAAGCAGGCTGAAGATGCCAAAAAAGATTTCACGTATGTAGCAAAAGAAGATTTCAAAGAGATGCCATCTACCATTATCCCCAGTGTCCCTCCCAACCCAGCCTTTGCATCAGTGAATTCTTCCGAATTTTTCACACATACCTAAAATATTAGCCCATATTTTTAACCATTTCCCCACTTTCATCATCTGTGCTGACCATTTTCAATGCTTCCTCAAATAACCATGCCACTGCCTAAAACCACAGGTCATACTTTTTTTTACATTTTCCTCAACAGAATTTAGAATTTAGAAATATGAAGGACCTTCAAAAATGATAGGTTATCAGGAAATTAGATGTTTAATGTATGCTCCTAGAATGTCTGAAGGTGCTATTTAAATGTTGGTCCTCTGTAAGTGACCAGGCTGTGTAAAAGTCTCACACATGTGGTAGCCATACTCAGGAGTAGCCAAATGTATTTTGGGGTGTTATTTTTTTCTATGTACATGCTATGTGTTAGAAATCTTATAAATGGACAACTTTGGGTACATTTTTTTTTCCTTTTTTTCCACATTTTTCAAAAACTTCTGGAAAAAAATGAACTGTTCAAAAGACTCATTATGCCTCAAAGATTATATGTTGAGGTGTTAGCTTTCCAAAATGGGGTCATTTTGTGGGTGTTTCCATTGGCCTGGTGCTCCATAGCCTTTAAAAATTATAATAGGTGGTTGAGAAATGAGATGTGTAACTTATGCTTGTATAACGCCTGAAGGTTCTATTTCATTGTTGGGCCTCTGTATGTGGCCAGGCTGTGCAAAAGTCTCACACATGTGGCACTGTCATACTCAGTAGGAATAGCAGAATGTTTATTGGGGTGTCATTTTTGCTATGTACAACTCACCATGTGGCCTACTAAATACCTTGGGATGTTTACTTTCCAAAAAGAGGTAATTTGGGAGGTATTTACTTTCCTGGCTTGTTAGTGTCTTAATAATTGAGAGTGATCAATTTTCAATGATTGGCACCATAGCTTGTGAACTCTATAACCTTAACACAGACCAAATAATATACACTAATTAGGGTTATTTTTACCGAAGATATGTAGCCATATACATTTTGGACAGAGAATAAATTTTATGACAAGACTAAGAAAAGGGCATTTTTTCACAAAATGTTCAGTCTTTTTATATTTATAGCACAACATGTAAAAAACCCAATAGTGATTAAATACCATCAAAAGAAATATCTATTTGTGTGAAAAAAAGGATGAAAATGTAATTTGGGTACAGTGTTGCATGACTGAGTAATTGTCATTCAAAGTGTGAGAGCGCTGAAAGCTGAAATTTGGTCTGGGCAAGAAGGGGGTGGAAGTGTTCTGTAGGCAAGTGGTTAAAACCCCTTAAATATTATATATTTTCTGAAAGCAAAGACCCTGAAAACAATGGTGGTGGTTACAATTTTTTATGATACTAGCAGAGCTGTTTATTTTACACATATTTTCAGTGAAAAATACACTAAAACTAATGTTACTGCACACAAATAAAATGTGGTAGTCAACTTTTTGGTTAAATATAAAATATGAGTTTGTTTTGAGTAAATAGAAAGCCAACATGTAAAGCCTTAAAATTGTTCATGCTGGTGAAAAGGTAAATGTAATGTCGGCCATCAAAAACCAAAATACTATATAATGTTATTGTGGTGCCTTAAAATGCACGTTCAACCAAAAACTTGTTTTCTTTTGGTCAGTCACTGTCCAGGGCTCTATTAGAGAGATTTTTCCTCACTTCCTGTCCTGCAGATTCTCTTCTATGGAGACCCAGATAGCAGTAAAAACCTGACAGGGATTCTTTATCCTTCCCATTCTATTTGAAAGTATATAGAGTCATTAAGGGCCAAAGTCATTCTAGGTCTCATTCACACTTGTGTATTGTGGTAACACATAACAATGCATGGCAAAGCACCTTCTCTATGGGCAGTGCAATGTGGTGTCATTCATTGTGAATTGCCCCCCAATGCATTGTACAGTAGATCCCAACACACAACACACCTCTTGGCACCATAATACACATACCATGCTCTGCGGTGTGCGACCTTAAAGAAAAATGTATTGTGTGTTTTTTCCACCATTGTGGTGCATTGACAGCTATTCATAATGAATAAATGTGACCATTAATACCCGGCAATGGAACACCTAAATGTGAATGGGCCATACGTCATTTTCATGAACATATTTTTATATAAATGCCGTGTAACAGACTGAATGAGTCCTGCACATTATCACACATATCTCCTAAAGACACAGCTCTGTAGATCAGATTGGAAGCTTTAAACTTCATATTTCACTTACGCTGAACACATGAGATTTGTAATAATACTTCCTTTCTCATACCACCCTGACACTGCAGAATGTACAGAGAATATCCCTCCTATAATGATGTCTCCATCCTGAGAATACTTGTACTCAAATGTATAATTCCTCATAGTCATATCACAGCGGTGATCAGAGTTCTGGGTGTCAGATGTGCAGGGGGTCACACACAAAGACAACAACCACAATATTCTAAGTAGATATCTGAAGACAACATGGCCGAGTCTCTGATAGACTCCAATGACTTCTTCCTCTTCTCCCACCTCATCATCACTGACAGCAGCCCAGGATCCTGACACTGAGTTCATGGCTCAGCTGAAGGCTGTGAGAGTGTCAGGTTTATAAAGAATAATTCTGTTATTTATTACTGATAGACTGGAATATGAATCTGCTTATAGAGTAGGAAAAAAAGGCCAAACATAAAATACACAGAATCCATCTTTGTCAGCACTGTAGAAAGCGAATGTTATAAAATACTATTATCACATATTGTACATGAAACAGTAAAAATTACAAGTTTGGTGGCCAAGAACGCCATGTGTATTATTATTAGTAGTAGTAGTAGTAGTATTATAATTATTATTATTATTATTATCATTATTATTATTATTATTATTATTGTTCTATAAATACAGGTGTAGAGATGAGGTTTGGCACCTACCATAGACAATAATTCTGTGAAATAGCAGAAGGGATTGTAGACCTGTTATTGTTTGTTATCACATTGTGTAGTTGGACAAGGAAAGGTCTACAAGTTGAAGTTTTCTGTTGCAGAGGCAAATGGATGTACCAATGACAAAATAAAAAATCTCTCCTTACACAGATTTTCCCTAATAATTCCATCACTCAGGCCGCGTACACACGCGCGGACTGTTCGCCCAACCTTGTCCGCTGAACAGTGTTTGGGCGGACAGTCCGCTCGTGTGTGGGGCTTCAGCGGACAGTTTCAGCGGACAGTTGGCCGAACAAGGTCTTACGGAAATTCCGAAAAACTGTCCGCTGAAACAAGGTTTCAGCGGACTGTTCGCTCGTGTGTAGGCTTGTTCGGCCAACTAAGTCTCGCGCATGCTCAGAAAGGATTTCCATGTCGGAAGGTTGCATTGCAGTGTATAGGACGTCGTATTTTTCGTCCCGTCGTACGTGCCGTTCACGTCATCGCGCACGGTTTCAGCAAACTGTTCGTCCGTCGTGTGTGGCCATGTCCGTCCATGCTAAGTTTGAGCGGACTGTTCGCTCAAACTGTTGGACGGACAAAGTTGGGCCAACAGTCCGCGCGTGTGTACGCGGCCTCACTGAAAATATGACTGTCATAAGGCCACCTTTATATAAGAAGAGGTCTGGATTATCTATTCCTTTATATTATCGGGTCTTGTGACTCAGCTGACTGGGGGCAATACGTATTCACCGCATCATAGGTTGTCCTTAATTTATGGTGAACCTGCAAACTTATTTTCAAACTTTGTGAATGCCAGAGGATTGCTTATTGTAGTGGTGAAGCCAAACTTCACCCTTATTAACTTGTGATTTCATGAAACACTGCAGAAATACAGCTATATGGTCAAAAGAGAAATACATATAATTAATGTAATCTTTCCTCAGACGTAACATAACAATAATGGATGAACCTTGACTTACATATGGGCACATTTTATAGTACAAAGACACCAAAATGTTAGATAAAACTACAAATCTACTAGGAGAATTATGATCTAATTGGTATTGCTGAATCTTGGCTTCATTCTTCTCATGACTAGGCTATTAATATTCCTGGCTATGTTCTCTTTGTAAAGACAGAGTAAAACGGAAATATGATGGTGTCTGTCTCTATGTTAGCAGTGATCTCAAAGCAAGTGTGAAAGAGGACCAAGTTAATGAGTATTATGGGTGAGAGCATTATGGGTGGAACAGTACATGGGTGTGCATACTACAAAGGTTGTCATTGGAGTTTTTTTATAGACTTCCCAGTGTTAGTGAGGAGGTGGAGACTCAGCTCCTTGTACAGGTGGAAAGGACTGCAAGGGCTGGGACAGTGATAATAATGGAGGATTTTAACTACCCGGAAAATGACTGGCGTGATGGCATTGCTGGGACAGTTAAAGGGCAAACATTTATAAACCTATTACAATTCAATTTTATGGTCCAGTTTATTGACTAGGAATGAGAGCAAAATCTTCCAAGGATGAGGGCTGCTCTCCAGGATTTAGACTGGGAGGGAATATTGGCATCAATGGACACAGAACAGAAATGGGAATTCTTCAAAGTGACTTATAAAAACTCACTACAAAGTATATTTCCATGAGCAATTCATTTAAAAAGCTAATAATAAAACCTATGTGGCTGGCTGCTAGTGATGGACGAACTTCCGACAGGACGTTTCGCGAACGCGGACCGCGAACGCGGCCGATAGTTCGCGAACCGGAACGTTCGCGGCGGGCACCATTGACTTCAATGGGAGGCGAACTTTGCAAACCTACAGGTCAAATTTTCAGCCACAAAATAATTACTAGCTGTGCAAACATAGCCCCACCACATGGCCAATGACATAACACATGTATGAGGTGAATCTGGGGTCGACAACTACAAGCATTCTTTTTTTATATGTGAAATTGTGACAATTCAGGACTGTGGAGCGCATGAAGGCAATGGAGGAGAGGGAAGGTCAGGGTAGGGAAAGAAGAGGGTGCAGGAGATGATCACCAGCAGCGTGACATACAGCAATGACACCTGCACCGTGATAGAGTGATCTGACACCAGCACCGTGAAAAGAGTACTGACATCAGCAGCGTGACATAAAGCACTGACACCAGCATCGTGATAGAGAGCACTGACATCAGCAGCGTGACATACAGCAATGACACCTGCACCGTGATAGAGTGATCTGACACCAGCACCGTGATAGAGAGCACTGACATCAGCAGCGTGACATACAGCAATAACACCTGCACCGTAATAGAGTGATCTGACACCAGCACCGTGATAGAGAGCACTGACATCAGCAGCGTGACATACAGCAATGACACCTGCACCGTGATAGAATGATCTGACGCCAGCACCGTGATATAGAGCACTGACATCAGCAGCGTGACATAAAGCACTGACACCAGCACCATGATATACAGCATTGACACTAGCACCGTGATATACAGCACTGACACCTGCACCGTAAGCAGCCCCAGGAGGAAGTCAGCATAGCACAGGGATGGTGGGAGCCCCTCATAATGAGCATAGCACAGGTATGGTGGGAGCCCCTCATAATATGCACAGCAGAGGTACAGCCCCAGGAGGAAGTCAGCACTGCACAGGGATGGTGGAAGCCCCTCATAATAAGCAGCCCCAGGAGGATGTCAGCATAGCACAGGGATGGTGGGAGCCCCTCATAATAAGCAGCCCCAGGAGGAAGTCAGCACAGCACAGGGATGGTGGGAGCCCCTCATAATAAGCAGCCCCAGGAGGATGTCAGCATAGCACAGGGATGGTGGGAGCCCCTCACAATAAGCAGCCCCAGGAGGAAGTCAGCACAGCACAGGGATAGTGGGAGCCCCTCATAATGAGCATAGCACAGGGGTGGTGGGAGCCCCTCATAATGAGCATAGCACAGGGATGGTGGGAGCCCCTCATAATATGCACAGCAGAGGTACAGCCCCAGGAGAAAGTCAGCACAGCACAGGGATGGTGGGAGCCCCTCATAATAAGCATCCCCAGTAGAAATATGACACCACTCAACCTCTTCAAACAGGAGGGTACGGGCATATAGTACGGTGTGCTTTTTTTGGACAAGGAAGTGAGCCAAATGAAGAAAGAAGGTCTGTGTGCTCGATTAAAAAAATCGTTTATAGACATATACATGGTCTACTGGTCACATGTGTTGAATTCCTCAGAGATCCATGCCTCATTCATTTTTAGAAATGTGAGGTAGTTAACACTGTCGTGAGCTAGGCAAGTACGCTTATCGGTCACGATCCCCCCTGCTGCACTGAACGTCCTTTCGGACAGGACACTGGACGAAGGGCAAGCCAACAGTTCGATTGCAAATTGGGCAAGCTCTGGCCAGAGGTCAAGCCTGCCCACCCAGTAGTCCAGGGGTTCATCACTCCTCAGAGCGTCCACATGGGCCGTTAACCCGATGTAGTCAGACACCTGGCGGTCTAGGCGTTCCCTGATGCTGGATCCGGATGATACCTGTCGATGGGTCGGCTGAAAGAATGACCTCATATCAGAAGTCACCAACACATCTTAAAACCGGCCTCTTCTTGCAGGCGCTGTTGGATTGGTACCCGCAACTCCTTCTCTGGGAGTGGGAATTACTCCTCTGCCAGCGCACGCAAAAGCAGAATGCAGCATTTCTCGAAGCAAGGCCTGGAAGTGCTCCATTCTGATAGCTCTCTGTGACAGCGGTAACATTTCCGCCATTTTGTGTTTGTACTGGGGGTCTAAGTACATTGCCACCCAGTACTGGTCCTTGACCCTTTTGCTTTTTATACGGGGGTCCCTATTAAAGCACTGGAGCATGAAGGCCCCCATTTGCACTAAACTGGAAGCGGTGTGGTGGCCTGGCTCCTGCTCATCACCCAGGATAATGTTGTCCTCTTCATTCTCCTCTCCCCGTTCACACACAACAACAGGGATCCCAGAAAGGTTTAAAGCATGCTTTTCTTGCTCCTCCTCTTCTGCCCCGGCACCATCCTCCTCTGACTCCTCTTCAGACTCCTGTTGTTCACTTGTCTCAGATAGAGTAGCCTCCCCTGGGAATTCATCCAGCATTGCGACTTCCTCATCTTTCCGCTCCTGCTCCTCCACAGCTTGATCAATGACACGACGCAATGCACGCTCCATAAAGAAGGCATAAGGTACCATGTCACTGAAGGCACCATGGCTGCGACTGACCAGTTTGGTGATCTCCTCAAATGGCCGTAGAAGTATGCATGCGTCGCACATGAGCAGCCACTGGCGCAGTGAAAAAAACACAGCTTCCCAGAACCTGTTCTGCTGCAGAGTTCATACAGGTAGACGTTAACTGCACGTTTCTGCTGGAGCAGCCTATCAAGCATATAGAAGGTTGAGTTCCATCGCGTCGGGCAATCGC
Source organism: Lithobates pipiens (assembly GCF_037356315.1). Taxonomy (NCBI): domain Eukaryota; kingdom Metazoa; phylum Chordata; class Amphibia; order Anura; family Ranidae; genus Lithobates; species Lithobates pipiens. The sequence continues at coordinate 551,231,614 of NW_027507718.1, forward strand.
AAATAAGACGTCTGACCGGCAGATTGTGTCACTGCTGAATGTCAGCAAGGCGAGCCATGGCCGTGTAAGATCTTCTGAAATGGGCCGAGATTTTCCTTGCCTGCCGCAAGATGTCCTGGACCCCAGGGTATTTGACAACGAATCGCTGCACGACCAAGTTTAAGACGTGTGCCATGCATGGCACGTGCGTGATTTTGCCCTGTTTCAATGCACTAAGCAGATTGGCACCGTTGTCACACACCACTTTACCAACTGTCAAATTGAGCGGTATTAGCCACTGATCTGCCTGTGAACGCAAAGCTGAAAGGAGTGCCGGGCCAGTGTGGCTCTTGGCTTCCAGGCACAACAGACGCAGCACGGAATGGCAACGTCTCACCTGGCATGTCGAATAGGTTCTGGGGAGCTTGGGCAGTGCAGCAGAAGAGACGCTAGCAGCGGAAAAGGAGGAGTCAGCCGAGGAGGGAGGAGGATGGAGTAGGAGGAGGAGGAGGAGAAGATGAGCCAGGCCTGCATGCAATCCGTGGCGGTAAAACCAAATCTACACGGGTGCTACAGGTTACATGCTTGACAGCCGTCAGGAGGTTCACCCAGTGGGCAGTAAAAGTGATATACCTTCCCTGCCCGTGTTTGCTAGACCATGTGTCTGTGGTCATATGTATCTTGGCACTGACACTGTGTGCCAGAGATACATTCTCTTGCCACTGAACATGGCCATATAGCTCTGGGATGCCCTTCTCTGAGAAATACTTCCTTCCTGGGACCTTCCATTGTGGTGTTCCAATAGCCACAAATTTGCGAAAGGCCTCCGATTTCACCAGTTTATATGGCAGTAGTTGGCGGGCTATGAGTTCTGACAAGCCAGCAGTCAACCGTTGGGCAAGAGGGTTATCCGGCGTCATCATTTTTTTACGCTTGAACATTAGGCCCACGGAAGCCTGCCTTTTTGCAGAAAAACGTGATCTTGGCGTGATGGAAGGTGGAGTGGAGGACAATTGTGAGGAGAGAGGAGAAGGAGAAGTATAAGACGAGGCTGGACGGTGAGAGCCTGGAGTGTGGCTTTGTGTGTTCCGTTGCTCCCACTGGGCTCGGTGATGGCTGCTCATGTGCCTTCTTAAGGCGGTCGTCCCTAGGTGAGTGTTGGGCTTACCGCGACTAATGTGTTGACTGCAAAGTTTGCAGATGGCAACACTATTGTCAGCAGCGGACACGTTAAAAAAAGCCCACACTGCGGAGCCATGTGCCGGCGTCCTGGGAGCGCCAGATGTGACCGTACATGGTCGATGCCTCACTCCTGATACATTAGCAGTCTGCTTTGTCCCTCCTGTGCAATGTAAGTTATTCCTGCTTCTCCTCCCTATCTGCTGGTCCATATCTCCCTCTGAACTCCCCTCCTCTTCCTCTCTTGTGGGCACCCACGTGACATCACTAGACACGTCATCATCAACGTCATCTTCCCCACCGCTATAAGTAGAGATCTCGGAGTAGGCTGCAAAACCGGGGACCAACCTCCTCCTTGGGCTGATCTGGGTACTGTCGTCAGACTGCTGAGTGGCGGTTCTTGCCACCTCCTCTTCCTGATCCAATGCCAAGCATGGCTGCACATCAGAAATGTCTTGATATGGATCGGAAAATAATTCCTGTGACTCAAGCGGAAGGTATGTGGTGGTGGTGGTGGTGGTGTTGTTGGTGGTAGTGTCTTTGGGGGTGCACATAGCAGAGAGTGAAGAAGAGGGTGCAGATCGAGAGGATGAGGAGGGTGCAGAAGAGTAAGGCTGAGTGAGCCACTCAACCAAGTCTGGTGCATCCTTTAAAGTAATTGAATGCACCTTCTGCAACTTCCCACTTTGGCTCAAGCCTGTTGCTCCTGCCCTACCCCTACCACCCCTGTGGAAGGGCCTGCCTCTTCCTCTGCCTGTCATTTTTTTAAATTACCCTGTGACAAAACTCTCAGTCCCTATACTGATAAAGGACTGCTGCAGTATCAACCCTATATATTGTGTACCTATACCAGTCCTTAAGGAATAGCAGACTGTACCTCACTCAACCCTATGTACTGTAGTACCCTATACCTTACCATTCCTTATAAGGACCTTTGTGGAACTAGTAGGTTGTGAATGATTAGTAGACTGTACCTCAGTCCCTATACTGATAAAGGACTGCTGCAGTATGGGGCAGCAGTCAGCAGTAGTGCACCTCAACCCTATATATTGTGGACCTATACCAGTCCTTAAGGAATAGCAGACTGTACCTCACTCAACCCTATGTACTGTAGTACCCTATACCTTACCAGTCCTTATAAGGACCTTTGTGAAACTAGTAGGTTGTGAATGATTAGCAGACTGTACCTCAGTCCCTATACTGATAAAGGACTGCTGCAGTATAGGGCAGCAGTCAGCAGTAGTGCACCTCAACCCTATATGTTGTGGACCTATACCAGTCCTTAAGGAATAGCAGACTGTACCTCACTCAACCCTATGTACTGTAGTACCCTATACCTTACCAGTCCTTATAAGGACCTTTGTGGAACTAGTAGGTTGTGAATGATTAGCAGACTGTACCTCAGTCCCTATACTCATAAAGGACTACTGCAGCAGAAGGGCAGCAGTCAAGTATAGTATTCTTTCTATATTTGGAAGAAAGAATATTATACGCGTACAAGCCTATTACCATACCAGTCCTGAAAAGAACCTTTGTGGACCTAATAGTAACAGCTACTGATTAAACTGACTGTCCCTCACTGCCACACACAGCTTCCTGCCTGTCCCTATTTTAACTGACAAAACACAGGCTCCTGGAACAATAACTTGAATAGCACTCAAAACTATATCCTGTACTACTTTACCATACCAGTCCTGAAAAGGACTTTTGTGGACCTAATAGTAACAGCTAATGATTAAACTGACTGTCCCTGCTGCACACAGTGTCCTGTCCCTCTCTCTACACTGACAAAAGACAGGCTGCTGCAACAATCACTAGCACAGCAGTGCCTCAAACCTATATCCTGAACTACACCTAAGGCCGCGTACACACGGGCGGACTGTTCGCCCAACCTTGTCCGCTGAACAGTGTTTGGGCGGACAGTCCGCTCGTGTGTGGGCTTTCAGCGGACAGTTTGAGCGGACAGTTGGACGGACAAAGTCTTTCGGAAATTCCGAAAAACTGTCCGCTGAAACTGTGTTTGAGCGAACAGTCCGCCCGTGTGTGGGCTTGTCCGCTGTACTTTCGAAATGAGCGGACTGTTCCCGCTCGGAAAGTCCGCCCATTTCGAGCGCGTGTACAGGTAGGCGGGGCCCGCGAAGGAGACGTCGCGGGCTCCGCCGCCTGGAATGGGCTTAAAGGGGAACCCCAACGCCGAAAAAAATCGGCGTGGGGGTTCCCCCAAGTCCACACCAGACCCTTGTCCGAGCACGCTACCCGGCCGGCCAGGAAAGGGGGGCGAGCGAGCGCGCCCCCCCTCCTGAGCCGTACCAGGCCGCGTGCCCTCAACATGGGGGGTGCCTTGGGGAAGGGGGGGCCGCGCGGCCCCCCCACCCCAAAGCACCTTGTCCCCATGTTGATGAGGACAAGGGCCTCTTCCCGACAACCCTGGCCGTTGGTTGTCGGGGTCTGCGGGCGGGGGGCTTATCGGAATCCGGGAGCCCCCTTTAAGAAGGGGGCCCCCGGATACCGGCCCCCCACCCTATGTGAATGAGTATGGGGTACAATGTACCCCTACCCATTCACCTGTGAAATAAAGTACAAATAAAAACACAACACAGGGGGAAAAAATATTTTATTGCACAGCCGGGGGTCTTCCGTCTTCGGGGGTCTTCTCGCCGGACTCCTCCGCTATGTGTGTGTAGCTCTTTTGCCAGCGGAGGAGTCCGGCTTTCTTCCTCCCCGCCGCCGGCCTCTTCTCCCGACTTCGGGGGTCTTGTCCCCCTCTTCGGTTCTTCTGCCGGGCCACCGCGCCTGGTCCGGTGGCCCGGTCTTCTGTCGCCGTCTTCCGTTCTTCTGTCGCCGCCTTCGGTTCTTCTGCCGGGCCACCGCGCCTTCTTGTAGCTCTTTTACAGGCGGTGGCCCGGTCTTCTGTCGCCGTCGCCGCCTTCCGTTCGTGTTCTTCTTCTTGTTCTTCTTGTTCTTCTCCAGGCGATGTTGACACGTCGCTCCCTCCGGCCGGAATGCCAGAGCCGCCCTGCGCTGTGACTTATATAGTGACAATGGGGCAGGGTCACATGGTATATGTCACATGGGTTGATGTCACATGGTGACCCCGCCCCCTTACGATGTCATAGTCCCCATGTGACATCAACCCATGTGACCAACCCATGTGACATATACCATGTGACCCCGCCCCATTGTCACTATATAAGTGACCGCACAGCGCGTCCCCGGCATTCCGGCCGGAGAGCTCGTCGAGTCAACATCTCCAGGAGAAGAACAAGAAGAACAAGAAGAAGAACACGAACGGAAGGCGGCGACGGCGACAGAAGACCGGGCCACCGCCTGTAAAAGAGCTACAAGAAGGCGCGGTGGCCCGGCAGAAGAACCGAAGGCGGCGACAGAAGAACGGAAGACGGCGACAGAAGACCGGGCCACCGGACCAGGCGCGGTGGCCCGGCAGAAGAACCGAAGAGGGGGACAAGACCCCCGAAGTCGGGAGAAGAGGCCGGCGGCGGGGAGGAAGAAAGCCGGACTCCTCCGCTGGCAAAAGAGCTACACACACATAGCGGAGGAGTCCGGCGAGAAGACCCCCGAAGACGGAAGACCCCCGGCTGTGCAATAAAATATTTTTTCCCCCTGTGTTGTGTTTTTATTTGTACTTTATTTCACAGGTGAATGGGTAGGGGTACATTGTACCCCATACTCATTCACATAGGGTGGGGGGCCGGTATCCGGGGGCCCCCTTCTTAAAGGGGGCTCCCGGATTCCGATAAGCCCCCCGCCCGCAGACCCCGACAACCAACGGCCAGGGTTGTCGGGAAGAGGCCCTTGTCCTCATCAACATGGGGACAAGGTGCTTTGGGGTGGGGGGGCCGCGCGGCCCCCCCTTCCCCAAGGCACCCCCCATGTTGAGGGCACGCGGCCTGGTACGGCTCAGGAGGGGGGGCGCGCTCGCTCGCCCCCCTTTCCTGGCCGGCCGGGTAGCGTGCTCGGACAAGGGTCTGGTGTGGACTTGGGGGGAACCCCCACGCCGATTTTTTTCGGCGTTGGGGTTCCCCTTTAAGCCCATTCCAGGCGGCGGAGCCCGCGACGTCTCCTTCGCGGGCCCCGCCTACCTGTACACGCGCTCGAAATGGGCGGATTTGCCTCCTCCTTACGTGGGCGAGTCCGTTCATTTCAAAAGTTGAGCGAACTGTTTGCCCAACCTTGTTCGTCAAACAGTCCGCTCGTGTGTGGGCAAGTCCGCTCATGCAAATTTTGAGCGGACTGTTTGACAAACTGTTTGCCGAACAAGGTTGGGCGAACAGTCCGCGCGTGTGTACGCGGCCTAACACCTACACCATACCAGTCCTGAACAGAACTTTTGTGGACCTAATAGCTAGCAATTTGGTTCACTGCAGTCTCATCTCCACACAGCAACCTCTCCCTATAGTGATATATTAAAGAATGTAAAATGGCCGCCGGATCGGGTCTATTTATAAGTTAGGGGGAATGTCCAAGTGTCCATGTGCTGTAATGTCTCAATTGGCTGTCCTGTACCCCATGATGGATGTGTCATCATAGGTCAAAGTTCTTTTACACAGTAAACACGGAAGTCCGCCGGGCGAAAGGCGGCAATAGTCCGCCGATCAGGCGGACCGCGAACTGCCGAAAACGACCGCGGGGCGAACCATTCGGCCATCCCTACTCACTGCCAAAGTTATAATTGCTATAAATAATTAAAAAAGAGTTTTTAAAAAATATAAAAATGAAGAACAAACATAGTCAAAACATAGGAAATGTTCAGTAACCAGAATGGATAGTCAGCCAAGCCAGAAGTCAGGGATCAAAGTAGTGGAACAGCAAGAAGGATCCAGAGCCATAAGGGATGTCAGCAAAGCCAGTCTTTAAACAGGAACGCAGGCGATGTTTCTTGTGATGTTGACCAAGGTGAAGGCAGAGCTCCTCTGGACTGGACGACTTAAGTAGGCAGGACTGATGAGCAGGATATCAACAACAACGGAGTAACTGTGGAGAGAGATGGGAGCTGGCAATTAGCCGACAGCTGAATGACCAGCTCAGAGAAGGAAGGGCTGAGCCCAGTCCTGGGACTGAGGAAAAAGAGAAGGCTAATTTATTAAATATGTTCTTCAGCTCTGTGTATACAAAGGAGCATGGAGGAGCTCATGTCCATAATTGGGTTGGTAGTGACACAGCCTCAAATGATGAACAATGGCTCAAAAGTGATAGGGTCCAAAAATATGTAGACAGAATAAAGGTGGATAAAGCACGTGGACCAGATGGCATTCACCCATGGATCCTAAAGAAATTGAGCTCCTTCATTTCGAGGCCATTGTTTCTAATATTTAGGGATACATTAATGGCTGGAATGGTACCACTGGATTACCACAGGGCCAATGTGTTGCCCATATTTAAAAGGGGGTCAAAGTATTTACCAAGTAACTACAGACCTGTTAGTTTAACTTTAGTAGTTGGGAAGACACTGGAGAGTTTAATAAATGACCACATAGATGAGTTCTTGCAGGAAAAAAAAATGTAAGCAACATACAGCATGGATTCATAGAAACAGGTGCCTAGAGTCACCTCAGAAATGCCACTGGCAAAAGGGAAAAAGGCTTGGACTACCTCAATATTTCAAAGACATAAACAAGGATATGTATAGTTTTATATAAAAGAGATTAATGGATTCATGAAAGACGGAAGTAAAACCTTGGACATAGGGGTTAGGGGCTGGGGCTGGTATACATGGATTTTGCAAAAAAGGTTTGACACAGTTCCCCACTCACGGCTCATGTGTAAGGTAAAGTCTACAGGTTTGGAAATATCAGTTTGTAAATGGATAGAAAACTGGATAAAAGACAGAATTCAGAGAGTCGTGGTTAATAATTCTTACTCTGAATGGTCTAAGGTCATCAGTGGTGTACCCCAAGGTTCAGTGTTGGGACCCTTACTTTTTAATATCTTTAGAAATGATAAAGCTTCTGGGATTAAAAGTAACATTTCTGTCTTTGCAGATGACACCAAACTATGCAGTGGAATATCGTCGTCCTTACAGGATGTCTCCAATTTACTAGCCGACTTCAATGCACTGTCTAATTGGGCGACTAAGTGGAAAATGAGGTTTAATGTTGATAAAGTTATGCACTTGGGGGATAAGAATATGTATGCATCATACATACTAGGGGGAGTACAACTGGAGGAATCAATGGTGGAGAAGGATCTGGGAGTTTTGGTAGATCATAAGTTCAATCATAATATGCAATGCCAAGCTGCGGTTTCCAAAGGGAGCAAAGTCCTTTCTTGTATTAAGAAAGGTATGGACTCCAGAGAGAGAGAGACATCATCTTTTTAAATCATTAGTAAGACCCCATCTGGAATATGCAGTTCAGTTTTGGGCACCGGTTCTCAAAAAGTATATCGGGGAACTGGAGAAAGTGCAAACAAGGGCATCCAAACTTATAAGAAGCTTGGAAGAGGTCAGCTATGAGGAAATATTAGAAGAATTGAATCTATTCCCTCTTGAAAAGAGGATATTAAAGTGGAGTTCCACCGAAAAAAAAAAAGAAAAGTCAGCAAATAGTGATCAGACACTCACCTGTCCCACAGTCCAGCGATGCAGGCATACAAAGCCTCGCTCCTCTCCCCTCCTCTCCATGGCACCGCATTCTTACTGTGGGCACTGGGCTGTGGCTTCACAGCTAGGCACGCAATGTGCATACGCAAGCCATGCTGCGCACTGTGAATGGTAGAGCAATCTATTGGGACCTGTGACGTGTCCCAGAAGATTGCAGGGAGGGAGGGGGAGAGGTGAACTTCCTTGGAGAGCCACGGAGCCCCAGGAGAAAGTGGGAGCTATATGCCTCTAAAAAGAGGCTATCTGCTCCCCCCAAAAAAGTAACATGCCAAATGTGGAAGTTGCAATTTTGGACGGAACTCCGCTTTAAGGTGGGATATGATTAACATGTCCAAATACATAAGTGGTTCATATACTGAAATTCATGTTGAGTTATTCACTTTAGGGCCATCGCAGAGGACAGGAGGGCGGTCTATACGTTCGGAGAAAAAAAATGTCATCTTCAAGTACAGAGTGGTTTCTTCACAGTAAGAGCTGTGAAAATGTGGAATAGACAGAATGAGGTGATTTTGGCAAGCTCATTAGATTGCTTTAAAAAAGGCCTGGATTCTTTCCTAAATGTACATAATATAAGTGGGTACTAACATTTATAGGTAAAGTTGATCCAGGGAAAATCTGATTGCCTCTCAGGGGATCAGGAAGGAATTGTTTTCACCGGCTGGAGAAAAATAGAGCATGCTTTGCTGGAGTTTTTTGTCTTCCTGTGGATCAACTGTGTGTGAAGAATTGTGTATATGGGATTGTATTTTTTTGGGGGTTGAAGTTGATGGACTTGTGACTTTTTTCAACCTGACTAACTCTACAATAGTGGGTCCATAAGCAATCTGATAGCCAATGTATATGACAATGGCCCACTCCTCTAAGCCCCTGTACACACGGTCGGAGATTCCGACGGAATGTGTCCGATCGGACTGTTTTGTCGGATATTCCGACTGTGTGTGGTCTCCATTGGACTGGTTCCGTTGGAGTATCCGACGGACCAAGTTTTCCAACTTGTTGGTAAAATTTTCCGTCAAAATGCTCCAATCGGACAAACTCCGATCATGTGTAGAGAATTCCGATTGGACAAAGTGCCACGCATGCTCAGATCAAATTACTACATCAAAGCTATTGGCTACTAGCCTGAACATAGTCCCGTCGTAACGAAATAACGACATCAGGTCGGATTTTCCGACAACTTCGTCCGACCGTGTGTATACGTGTGTATACAACAGTTTCGGACAAAATCTGACGGATTTGGTTGTCGGAATCTCCGACCGTGTGTACAAGGGCTAAGACTCAATATTTCTTGTGGGATACTTTTATGTTTCAGTTGGTGGTCACCCTGACTGGAAACGAGGCTCTGCTTGACCTACTAATTAGCAATAACCCAGAGCCTATAGTGGATGTAGAAGAAAGGGATCATTTGGGAAACATTGATCACAGGACAATTACGTTCACTGTAAGGCACAGGAAAGCAGAAAAGAGGGTGGGACAAGTACATTTCAAAAGAGTCAACTTTACCAAACTGGACTCCATAAATCATGACACTAAATGCTAAGATGTTCTAGAAACCAAAAAACACTGATTAAAGTGAGAGGACTTTAAGAACATTTTAGGTAATATCATTATTCCAAAGGGCAACAAATATAAAAGAACTATGGCCAAACCTGCATGGCTAAATTCAAGTCTAAAAAGGCACAGTAAATGAAAAAAAAAACAGTTCTTTACAAAATATAAGACTTAGGGGATACTATTAACATTCCAGCACTACGAATCCAATAAGAAATGTAAGAGCAGCAGGGCAGCAAAAATAGACCATGAGCGATACATACCAGAGGAGAGTCAAAAAAGAATCCAATGTTTTTTTAAAATATATCAATAGTAAAAAAGCTAAGTCAGGGTTAGGGATGAGCTTCGTGTTCGAGTCGAACATACGTTCTACTCGAACATCGGCTGTTCGCCTGTTCAGTGAATACCGAATGTTATGGATCGTTCGTGCCAAATTCGTGTGACGGCCCACAATGCACTGCGCCATTGCAGTGCATTGCTGGCTCATTATTGGCCAAGCATGCACTGTGACCCCGCATGCTTGGCCAATCACAGTGCCGGCAGCGAGGAGAGCCATGATTGGCCACAGGCAGGATGCCTGTGGCCAATCATAGCTCAGGCTGTGTAGTACACGCCCCACACTATATAAGGCCGCCAGTGCGGCGGCCTTGTGTAGTGTGTTGGCGTCTGTAGGAGTTAGTGGGTGTTCTGTGTACCTTCAACACAGTATACACTGTTCGTTATCGGCCGATTTTGTGTTCTTGCTCTTCTGTAGTGGTTGTTGTCTGCGTTGTCAGTTGTAGGAGATTGTGCGTGCTGTCTGCGTGCCCTGACCACAGTATACACCGTTATATCCGCCTACATAGCTCTTCTCTAATTGAGCCATCTGCCATCTGCAGGAGTTAGTGGGTGTTGTGTGTGCCTCCAGCACAATATACACTACCCAATTGCTGGTTTTCCCATCAGGCCAGCAAGGAGAAGCAGACAGGTGCAAGCCGATAAAAGAGGGCAAGCAGGCTCTGTGTCTAGAGACAACTGTGCTGGTCGTGGATGTGATGCATCGTCATCATCAGCACGTGGCCACAGGACACGCTTGTCCTTCTTTTCGGCAGCTGGACATGTTGAGCCACAACATGCCGAAGACTTGGTAGAGTGGATGACCAAGCCCTCTTCATCCTCCTCATCCTCTCTCACCCAGGCTCAGGGTACTAGCAAAGCAGTTGCCAACGCATCGTCTTCCCTCCTCTCAATGTCATCATCAGTGACTCCTTCCCTAGACCCACCACGTCCTCCTGAGGAGTCTCCTGAACTCTTTGAGCACAGTGTTGGGTACATGCTCCAGGAAGATGCCCAGTGTTTTGTAGGCTCTGATGATGATACTCAGCTAGAGGAAGGCAGTAGCGTGAGCGCAGAGAGAGGGGATGCTCAAGAAGGACAGCAATCTGGCAGTCATGTTCCACAAGCTGCAGCATACTGCCAGGTTTGCTCCAGCGATGAAGAGGGAGGGGATGATGAGGGCACTGACTCCACGTGGGTGCCTGGTAGGAGAGATGAGGAGGAGGAGGAGGCACATGTCCAACGAGGCAAGATACTCTCTGGGGGCCAGCTTAGGGGCAGCACGCCGACTGAGTCACACCGCAGAGCTCCGCCTGTGCAGGGCGCTGCCTCTGCGCGTTATTCTAAAAGTTCTTGGGTGTGGGCCTTTTTTGAGACGAGTGCATCAGATCGCACCGCTGCTATTTGCAACATATGTCTCAAGCATATCTCGGGTGGGCAAAACATCAGCCACTTGGGCACCACATGCTTGACCAGACATATGTTGACCTGCCATGCAGTTTGTTGGCAAGCGTACCTCAAAGATCCACACCAAAGAACAAAGCGGACCTCTCCTTGCTCCTCATCAGCTGGGATCTCCAACCCTACTAGACCTTCAGTCCTCTCTGAAACCTGCTCTGAGAGGAATGAAGGTGTAGAATTAGGTGTGTCACAGCCAAGTGCTTCCGGGCACTCTGCTAGCAGTACACCCACGTCCGATTATAGCAGGCAAATGTCCCTGCCCCAGCTGCTGGACCACCGAAAGAAGTTCACTCCCAGCCATCCACATGCCCAGCAGTTGAATGCTAGCTTGGCTAAATTGCTAGCACTTCAACTGCTGCCTTTTCATTTGGTAGACTCGGCCCCCTTCCGTGAGTTTGTACAATGTGCGGTTCCTCAGTGGCAGGTCCCCAAATGCCACTTTTTCTCACGGAAGGCGATTCCAGCTCTCTACCGGCATGTGCAAGGCAATGTCCTTGCCTCGCTGGACCGGGCGGTCAGCAGTAAGGTGCATATTACCGCTGACTCATGGTCCAGCAGGCATGGACAGGGATGTTACCTGTCTTTCACGGCCCTGTCCATTGGGTCACTCTTCTGGCAGCTGGGAAGGATGCAGGACAAGGTGCAGTAGTGTTGGAGGTTGTTCCGCCACCACGCCTCCAAAATGCTACTATTGGTTGTGACACACCTTTCTCCTCCACCCCCTCCTCTTCTTCTTCCTCCATGGCCTCTTCCAGTGCTCTGTCCTCAGAACCAGCGGTGCTCCGTAGGCGTTCCAGGGGCTATGCAAGTATGCAGGCAAAACGATGCCATGCCGTGCTTGCGCTGGTTTGTTTGGGGGACAGGAGCCACACTGGGGCAGATGTTTTGTCGGCTCTGCAGAGGCAGACCGAGAGGTGGTTGACGCCACGCCAGCTTAAGCCAGGAATGGTGGTTTGCGACAATGGCACCAACCTCCTCTCCGCCCTCCGACAGGGACAACTGACCCATGTGCCCTGTGTGGCTCACGTCCTTAACCTGGTGGTGCAGCGGTTCTTGGGCAGGTACCCCGGCTTACAGGATGTCCTGAAGCAGGCCAGGAAAGTCTGTGTGCATTTCCGCCGATCATTTAATGCCTGTGCTCGGCTGGCTGAGCTCCAAAAGGAGTTGAACCTGCCCAAGAACCGCCTTATATGTGACATGCCCACCAGGTGGAACTCAATGTTGGCCATGCTGCAGCGGCTGCACACGCAACAGAGGGCCATCAATGAGTACCTGTGCGACTACGGCACCAGGACAGGGTCAGGGGAGCTCGGTTTTTTCTCACCACCCCAGTGGGGCATGATCAGGGATGCATGCACTGTCCTGTCACCGTTTGAGGAGGCCACAAGGATGATGAGCAGTGACAGTGCATGCATCAGTGACACTGTACCTCTTGTCCACCTGTTGGAGCATACACTGCATGGAATAATGGACAGGGCACTTGAGGCAGAACAGAGGCAGGAAGAAGAGGACTTCCTTGCCTCTCAAGGCCCCCTTTATCCAGACAGTGTTCCTGCTGTGCCACCCATCACATAGGAAGAGGATGAGGAGGAGGAGGAGGAGGATTGTGTAAGCATGGAGGTGGAGGCTGGCACTCAGCAACAGCAGCAGCAGCAGTCTTGTAGGGATGAATTACAGTCCCAAGAAACCTGTGGACTTGTACGTGGCTGGGAGGAGGTAGCTGTGGATCATGTTGTCCTTAGTGACCCAGAGGACTCCGGACGGAATGCATCAGCTAACCTACGCTGCATGGCCTCCCTGATCCTGCAAAGCCTGCAGAAGGATCCTTGTATTCTTCGGATCAAGGAGAGGGACCATTACTGGCTGGCCACTCTCCTTGATCCACGGTACAAGGGTAAGGTTACCGATCTTATCTTGCCATCGCAGAGGGAGCAGAGGATTAGACATCTCCGGGATGCCTTGCAGAAAGGTCTGTGCAACGCGTTCCCAGAGACTGGGAGGTTACAAACTCCTGGTCCTGGACAATGTGTTGTTGAGGCATCGGTCAGAAGGAGCGGTGGAGAAGGTGGCCGTCTGACCGATACGTTCAGACAATTTTTTAGTCCGCAGCCCAAGATATGATCGGTTTCCAGCAACCATCGCCAGCGTCTGATTTACATGGTGCAGGAATACCTAAGGGCAAGGTCAGACTTGGACACCTTTCCCACCGAAAATCCTCTGGCTTACTGGGTCTTGAGGATGGATCACTGGCCAGAGCTTGCACAGTATGCAGTTGAGCTACTGGCTTGTCCTGCATCCAGCGTTCTTTCGGAACGCACCTTCAGTGCTACTGGTGGCTTTGTTACCGATCACAGGGTGCGCCTGTCCACCGAATCAGTTGATCGACTGACCTTCATCGAGATGAATCAGTCTTGGATCACCCACAGCTACCAAGCACCTGAAGCTGATGTAACCGAATATTTTTTTTTTAAATATCACATCCCTTCAAGACTGCCTATGCTGATGCTGAGTGACTGTCCTGTTATGTTGATTGTCTATCCTCTTCCTCCTCCGCTGATATATTGGAAGAACATTTTTGGTTCTGGGTGATGCCACCAGCCCAATTTTTCAGCCCCTGTTTATCAGGGGCGTTTAATTACAGTTTTTGATGCAATGCTTTGCAGCAGGGCTCATTTCTGCACCACAACTAGAGTATATGGGAGAGGTTGCAGTGTTGTGGCACCAGCACCAGTGCCTAAGGCCCAATTTTTCTGCCCCTGTTTAACAGGGGCGTTTAATTACAATTTTTGATGCAATGCTTTGCAGCAGGGCTCATTCCTGCACCACAACTAGAGTATATGTGAGAGGTCGCAGTGTCGTGGCACCAGCACCAGTGCCAGCAACCCAATTTTTCAGCCAGTTTAACAGGGGCGTTTAATTACAATTTTTGATGCAATGCTTTGGAGCAGGGCTCATTCCTGCACTACAACTAGAGTATATGGGAGAGGTTTTCACTGTCGTGGCACCAGCACCAGTGCCTAAGGCCCCATTTTTCAGCCCCTGTTTAACAGGGGCATGTAATTACAATTCTTGATATAATAGTTCACAGGAGGGCCCATTCCTGTGCCCACCCAGAGTAACTGTGAGGACTTATAGTGTTGTGGCACCAGCACCACAACCACCAAAGGTCAATTTTTCTGCCACTGTTCAACAATGGCATGTAATTACAATTCTTGATATAATCGTTCACAGCAGGGCGCTCCAGCGCCCACCAAGAGTCACTTTGAGGGCGTACAATGTTGTGGCAACACCAACACCTTGTTCCCCAATTTCTGCAGAGCATATAGGGCAGGCCCCTACTTTCAAACATCTAACTTACAAACGTCTCTTACTTGTAAACGGAAGGAGACAACAGGAAGTGAGATGAAAAAAGACGGACGCCTAAACAAATTATACAGGGGTGATAACCCTTCCCTATGTTTTCCAAAAAGCTTAAAAATAGATTTTTTGACGGGAGCTACACTTTAAAAATGTACCAGTTGAAAATTACAAACAGATTCTACTTAACACAACAAACCTACACAGTCCCTGTCTTGTTTGCACCGCCTGTATACTGCTGTTCTGAGTATATAGGGCCTGGGGGCCACACATATTTCCTTTTTTTAATATGGGTATGTGGGGTTCCCCTTAATATCCGTACAAGACCCAAAGGGGCTGGTAATGGGCAGGGGGGGGGGGGGCTACCCATGCCATTTTTCTCAATGATTTTCATCCATATTGCCGGAACCAGACATTATATTAAAACCGCAAGCAGTTTTAAATGACATTATTTCCGTTAAATGTCATTTTGTGCAGGGACTGTTCTAAACACGGGAAAAACGTGGCACTTCACAGGCATACTATAGACACCCCCAGGCATGATATTTAAAGGAATAGTTCACTTTTTTTTCACTTTAATCATCATTAAAATCAGTGCTCCCACCAAAACAGTCATTTTTAAAAACATTTTAGGCATTGACCCATGTCCCCTGGGTCAGGAGCCAGGTCCCCAAACCCTTTTTAGGACAGTATCTTGCAAATTAGCCATTAAAATTAGCACATTTTATTTCAAACGTTCGAGTCCCATAGACTTCAATGGGGTTCTAAAGTTCGTATGAATTTTCGGTTTGTTCGAAAATTCTGGTGCGAACCGAACCAGGGGCGGGGGGGGGGGGGGTTCAGCTCATCCCTAGTCAGGGTATATTGGCCCCATAAAAGATGAACATGGTGACTGTATTAAATACATTCTTCTCCTTGGTTTTTACTATGGAAAAGGAGGTGAATGATAGACACAATGTTAGGGATAGCAACACAGCAAGGAACGTGCCCTTGTGGTTAACAGCTGGTAGTGTTTGAAAAAGACTAGAAAACCTTAATATGAACAAATCACCATAATCAGATGGCTTGTACCCAAGAATCCTCAAAAAACGTAGCCAGGTCATCGTTAGACCTGCCTCCCCAGCCCAAAGCACGCTGTCCCCATGTTGATGGTGAAAAGGGCCTCTTCCCCACAACCCTGGGTGGTGGTTGTGGGGATCTGCGGGCAGGGGGCTTATCAGAATCTGTAAGCCCCCATTAACAAGGGGGCCCCCAAATCCTGCCCCACCACCTGAATAAGTAAGGGTTCTTGTTCTTGTTCTTGTTCTTCTTCTAGAACTTTTGCGCAGGATGTGGAAATCTTACAAGAAAACCTAAACAAAATAATTGGGTGGGCAACTACAAGGCAAATGAAGTTTAATGTTGAAAAATGTAAAGTAATACATTTATTGTAGGTACTAAAAAATATGAGCACAAGTTATTCGCTAGGGGCAGAACCTCTGGTGGAATCCAGGATGGAAAAGGACCTGGGGGACCTAGTAGAGGACAGGCTCAGCAATAGCATGCAATGCCAAACTGCTGCAAGCAAAACCAACATAATATTGTCATACATTAAAAAGGGGATTCACTCCAGAGATAAAATGATCATTTTCTCACTCTACAAGACTCTGGTCTGGCCGCATCTGGAGTACGCCGTCCAGTTCTAGGTTCCATACCCTGAAGGTGCCTCCGTTAATCATGGCTCATAAGGAGCATCGAGAGCGGTGACTCTTAAAGATGAAGTGAAGGACCACAGAGGTGAGAGAGATTTGTTTAGTTTGAGCTCTTCAAAATAGTTGGATCAGCTATCCTGCAAGACCAAAAGCTAGAAGATCAGGAGGGAACGGGTAGGAAATATACAGCGGCAAGGATCAAAAGTGGAGAAAAAGGAAGTGCAAAGTACAGGCAGCTAGCTGGAGAGGCTATATCCAAAGGGAAGGATATTGGAAAGAACACACTGCTGGCAAGAGCGGGGAGGGTGCTGCTCACCCCTATAAATCGAAAAAATAAAACAAATTCCCCCACCAACGGGGTTTTTAGGCAGCAATAAACAATGAGCGTAGCATAATATAAAAAGATTATTTTATTGTATGGTAAAAATATGAGCTTCACCTAGGTATTTAAAACAAAAAATAGAGCCAGGCTCTTATATACAAGAAATACAATGACATCAATGGGCATACACTAAGCAGACCTAACTATAGATATACTGTATAAAATTAGTAACAGCAAAAAATAGTTCTAACGCGTTTCAACCACTAGGGTCTTCTTCAGAGATAGTCTGTTGATAGAGAGACAAGATAAAACTTAATAAATCTATCGAGTAATATTTATGTTAAAAATATTCTAGGTTTATTAGTATGGTTTACCCAATATAGTATTGCCGAAAGGTTCACGTAAATTATAATGCTTAATGGTGGAGTTTACCCAGGTTCATGCTTCAGCGTCCCTCACAAATTAAAGAAGGTACATGGTCCATACATCTCGCCACAGAATCCAGCAGAGGGGCTGGGGTCAGAGGCCCAGAAGCGCGGCTCAAGAGCGGTCACACGAAAAGCCCTATGCCCCACAGAAATTGTAGGAAGTAGGTGCAAATGTAGGCAGCCTGCCCGTATGGTAAGCCACGCCTGTGACAAAAATCCCAACATAAACAAAATTAGACATATATGTTTCATATATAGGCCCACATATGTGGTATGAAGATATCATACACATGATTTATATGTATATAAAGGAAATGTCCCCAGATATCTGCATCTACATCAGGAAAAAAAAAAAAAAAAAAAAAAAGGGGGGGGGGGACAAAACTCAAAAACCACCACACACTGAAAACTATAAAAGCCAAAACAAACAGACAGACGTAACTCAAGTAAAAAAGAAAAGGCGTGAAATGACATGTAGTTGGAATAGTGTATATAATGACATCCAAATGATGGGTGACTGGAGTGAATAAGTGAGTGAATCGTGTATATCCAAAGAGAAGGACTGTTTTAAACTAGGAAAAAGCTTGCTTTGGATTGCTTTAGCATCTCTGGATCGTCTGCTTTCCTTCTATGGAATCCCGATGCATCATTTTTAGAGCTTTAACTTTTTTTCCTGCAAGATTGAATTTGTCCCTATATATCCTTTTGCCTACACCAGTACAGCTACACAGTCATAAAGTTGCTTATTATCCATTTGCAATATTTACTTTTACACATTTTGACCCATTTGAAGGAATACAAGCATTAAATCTGTGTCCTGGGATAATAACTATAACATTTACAAAATATCTGAACATCTGCCTGTATTCCTACTCGTGCATTCACCTGCTGTTTGTAAATGCATTTGTACTACCTGGTTGATCTACTTGCTTGACCCAATGAGGAAGCAAATGAGGAAGAATAATTATTAATTCATTGGGACTGTTCTATACTTGTCTGTAGAGATTGTTTTGTGAGGTGCCCGCAATTTAATTCCCTCTGGAAGAGGGAAAAAGGAAAACGAATGCAAAGTTTCAATTAGGAAGCTGGATAGGGAGGCTTTATTTAAGGGAAGGACTACTGAAAGTTCATAAGAGGACTGATTCAGCCCGCTTCAGCTTGCTTGTTTGATAAGATAGGTATATGACAAGTATATGCCGTCTACAAAACATTTTTATATATATGCTTTTAATGCGTATACTGCTTATGTTGGCCTATTCTCATATTCCCTAAGGTGTTTGTTGGATACCTATACAACTATAAATCAGCCGGCCAGACAGACAGACAAATAACTTGTAAAGCTGACGAGGGGACTTGAATATTTCTGAAAGTTTGAAAAATAATCATAATTACTCATCTATCTGCCCCTCTAGCATTTCTGTCTTCTTGGGGTTCTATTTGAATCCAAATCTTTAGGTCCTTCTGAATGTTTTTGTATATACAGATGGCAAATAGACAGCACATAGATTTGTATAGCTACATGAACACTTATTTATATCCGTGCTTGTAATTCATTTGGAACTGACTACTTTTGTGGGAACTCAACTGAAATACTTATATGAGGACCTATCAATCTGCATTTTGAGTGGACATTTGTCTGCTACGGTATTAAATGTGTGGATAGGCCAGAATACATCTGTGTATGAAGTGACTGTATATTTTCATTATTATCAGTATGCTTAAACGAAAACCCCTCGTTATAGTCTTTTCCTACACAGGTGTCAGTTGGGTTGGTAAGGGATTACATTTTAGGTGGTGAATAAATTGAGTAAAATAGAGCAAAAACAATCTGACGAGAGGGAATAATGGGAACGAAAGGAGTCAAAACTAATCAAGCAGAAAGCGGGAATTCTAATTCTATAAAGACATAAATGGTACAGGATAATACAGACCAAAGAACGGAACAGACAATTGAGAGTGTTGCGGAAATAACCCCCCGTGTCAGAGGGACAGATACATAAAACTGATCTAAGAGAAGAGGGAGACCCACAGAAGGACAGAGAATGGAAACAACAAAACCAAAACAACAGAGAATGGAAAAAGAAACATCTCGCAAGCGCTTCCTACAAAGCAAGATATGGTAGAGATGATGTCACATTTAGAATGCATGATTAGGACCCCATTCACACCTGAGCGTTTTGTAGCTTGAAGCCTGAAGCTACAAAACGCTAGAGGGGAAAAAATCTATTATGCTCAATGGAGATGGTTCACATCTCCACTCCAAGTCGCCTGAAGCCGAACGCCTGAAGCGCAAACAAGTTCCGGACCCTTTTTTGTCGCTCGAATTGAGCAGATTTGGGCGTTTTTCTTCTTTTAACATTGGTGACCTTTCGCCCTGCACAAAATCGCGGCAAATCACGGTAAAAAAACACTGCAAAAAAACACCACAAAATCGCGGTAAATTCACATGATTTTCTGCTTGAAAACGCTACACTCAGGTGTGAATGCAGTCTTAAGGATAACTGAATGCCATAAGAAAGGATATACAGAACGTGCTATAAAGGGTAGAAGAATCTAAAGCCCATTTAGATGATCATAAAAAGGCAATAATGGAGCTGCGTGGGAGAGTGGAATTAGATTGGTTGGAAATGAGGAATATTCGATACAAGCTCGAAGACATAAAAATAGGAATAGATGAAACAACTTAAGAAATCGGGGCCTGCCTGGGTCTGTGAAAAAGAGTGATCTCGAAAAAAACTGTCTGCGAGGTATTTAATAGGGATGAGCTTGAGTTCGAGTCAAACTCATGTTCGACTCGAACATTGCCTGTTCGCTTGTTCAGCGAACAGTGAAAATTTGGGCTGTTCACGGCAAATTCGAAAAGCCAGAACACCCTGTGCAGGGACATTTCTAAGCACGGGAAACATACGCCCCTTCACAGGCATACTATACCCCCCAGGTACGAAATTTAAAGGAATATTACACTTTTATTGTTTCACTTTAATCATTATTAAAATCACTGCTCCTGAAAAAACGGCCGTTTTTAAAACTTTTTTTTAAATTGATCCATGTCCCCTGGGGCAGGACATGGGTCCCCAAACACTTTTTAGCACAGTAACTTGCATATTAGCCTTTAAAATTAGCACTTTAGATTGTGAACGTTTGAGTTCCATAGACTTTAATAGGGTTTTAAGTTCACACAAAGTTTAGGTCTGTTCGCAGGTTCTGGTGCGAACCGAACAGGGGGGTGTTCGGCTCAACCTTAGTGTTTAATAAGATATTGAAAAAATAAACATCATCCCCTATACGCTTTGAAAGAGTACATGGAATACAAAAAATAACTATGTCATCAACAAACATGGCAAGAGACGTAATAGGAAGATTGTCTCACTATGAAATAAAGCAACATGTTTCATATGGAAATTGCTGCACCAATTGAATTTAACGGAGTTGAAATTCTGATCTTTACAGATCTATCACAAGAGACTTTAGCTCGTAGGAGGGCACTGAAACCCTTGATAATTCAACTACAGGAAAAAAATATCTCTTATAGATGGGGTTTCCCTGCTTGTTTAATAGTGAAAAATCAAGGGATTGCAGCTACACTGTGATTCCCAGAAGATTTGAAGCAATTCTGCAGCAAACTAGATTTGCCATTGGTCAACTTGGAAAACTGGGGAAAAAATAAAAACACCAGAATGGGGGAAACTAAAAAATCAGTCATGAAATAAATTATAGAGCCCTAATGGTAGAAACAAAATGGGAGACAATAGATAAGTAGGGTAGCATGTGGGTAGGAGGTGATGGGCTGCTAAGGAAGGGAGCTCTGCTCAGGGGTGTACTACGGTTTGGCAATGCCTGCTTGTTCCCTCAGAACCATTTCCAGTTGGGGAATGAGGACTGGGGGCCCATGCAGGCATATAAAACCCCTCAAGGAAGGCCCTATCAGGCTGGCCGCCTATAATCTAGGCGACAGTCTGAAGGATTATTTCATAGGTATTCAGTGTACGGGTTGGGAGAGGGGAGGGGGGATGGTACAAGGAAGTTTGTTTGGGATAAAATAGATAGGGGGTTGCATTGGTGGGTTTTGTTTAGTTCTTTGTTATTAGTTGAATGGATTATCCTAAAATAGGGGAAGATTTATCTCTCTCCCTTATGGTTAAATGTTTCTTGATGCTCTTGATTTGTAAATCTGAGAGATTATGCCCTTAAAGATAATTATATATAATGTGAGAGGTTTAAATAGTCCCAACAAAAGGTATCAAATAACGCAGGAACTGAAGAGCTGGTCATTAAACATTGTCTTTTTTGCAGGAGACTCATCTGAAGTGGTCTTCAAGGGTTGGATTGAGCACAAGGGTTTTTCCAGTTTGGTTCCATGGATACTCCCCTAATAAGAGATCCTAGGGAGGAAGGCGCATGCTCCGAAGCTCCAAGATGGCCGTGTAATCCAGGAGCTCCACACCACCCCGGACCACCGGCACCTTTAACAGCCCCCACAGCCACCCACGAACGGTACAACGGGTGCCACGGAGCACCGGAGACCCCCGCGCACACCCTTGGATGTCTGCCCCACTTGCCAGGCGAGACTTCGGGCTGCAATTGGACTCAGTGGTGTGGGGAGGGGGTACCAAGATGGACGCCGTCCCCTTAAGCACACAGCCACACAAGGCTCAAACAGAGGACAATCCTAAACAGAGGCAAGTCATAGCCCCAGCCACCCTCACTCTCAGGTAACACAGGGAACTCACCAGCCTCCCCTGGCCCCCTCACCGGCCTCCACAGAATCCCTGCTAGGCTGCACTATGGAGGATTTTGCTCTCTCCCCACCCGGGGCTACTCACACACATCTGAGGGCCTCCCCATCCCCAGGATACCTAGACCATGATCCTTCCACACCACCTCCAGACTTGTTCCTCAGGCTCTCAGAGCTTCTGGAGAGGGATCTGACCAGCACAGCTGCCCAAATAACCAAGGACATTAAATCGGACTTTCAAAACCTGGGATCCAGAATGGAGGCCATAGAGAGCAAACTAGGCTTCACAGTATCCAGAACCAACCAAAACTCGGACCACATACAGGTCCTACAAGAACAGCTTAACAGGGCCCTATCTAGAATCGATGACCTGGGGAATAGGTCCAGAAGATATAACTTCAGACTACGTGGCCGGCCCGAAAATTTCACGGAAGTGAATGCCGCAGTCCAGGACCTCATCAGGGCCCTAATCCCTGATATTCCACATCATCGCCTAGAATTAGACAGAGCCCACAGAGCCCTGGGACCCCCACGGAAGGATGGATCCCCCAGAGACATTGTTGTGAAGCCTCACTTTTTTGCAGTGAAGAAGGAGGTTACCTTAGGCTCTCTGCCTAAGGTAACCTGCCAGGGCCACCAAGTACAATTTTTCGCTGACCTCTCCCCTTCAACGATTCAGAAGCGGAGGTCACTGAAACCACTTTTGACGGTCCTATCACAATGGGACAACAAATACAACTGGGCCTTCCCGTTTGCTGTAAAATTCACTTTAAATAACTAAACTGTGAGGGCTTACCTAGGTTGGAGTCCATGGCACAGAGATGTAGGCTCAACCTTGCAAATAGACACAGCCCACGGTAACAAAGAGATAAGCTACCTGGGCTGTGAACCTGTGCATGGGGCTGTTTGGAATTTTTATGTTTCCACAAATTCCTGGGTTTGGATCTAGCATTGTGAGTGTCGGATAAAAAATCTAATACCGTATATACTCGAGTATAAGCCGAGATTTTCAGCCTCTTTTTTGAGGCTGAAAGTGCCCCCTCGGCTTATACTCGAGTCACCGCTGTCTGACTGCTCGATCAGCGTATCGAGCAGACAGACGGCGGACATTAAAATTCAAAAGCCGCGCCTCCTTCTCCGCCTCCGCCTGTGATAGGCGGAACACTGAATTTCCCAGCAGTCAGTGTTCCGCCTATCACGGACATCCGTTCATTCTCATACTACGGACGAGTATGAGAGGATGTCCGTGATAGGCGGAACACAGGCTGCTGGGAAATTGAGTGTTCCGCCTATCACAGGCGGAGAAGGAGGCGCGGCTTTTGAATTGTAGAATGGCCGCCGAGAAGAGCGGCGATCCTGGAGCGGCGATCCATCGGCACGACACGGGACGGAGGAGGCACGGGACGGAGGAGCCACGGGACGGAGCAGGCACGGGACAGAGGAGGCACGGGACAGAGGAGGCACGGGACAGAGGAGGCTCGGGACGACGGCGGCTCGGGACGGAGGCTTGGGACACAGGTAGGCTGGACACACACACAAGGCTGCACGGACACACACACACACACACACACACACACACACACACACACACACACACACACACACACACACACACACACACACACACACACACACACAGGGATGGATGGATGGATGGATGGATACACACACACACACACACACACACACACACACACACACACACAGGGATGGATGGATGGATGGATGGATACACACACACACACACAGGGATGGATGGATGGATACACACACACACACACACACACACACACACAGGGATGGATGGATGGATGAATACACACACACACACACACACACACACAGGGATGGATGGATACACACACAGGGATGGATGGACGGACACACACACAGGGATGGACGGACACACAGGGATGGACAGCCATGTCTCACCCTCGGCTTATACACGAGTCAATAAGTTTTCCAGTTTTTTGGGGGTAAATTGGGGGCCTCGGCTTATATTCGGGTCGGCCTATACTCGAGTATATACGGTAGTTATTTGACAGCTGCAACCTTCAAACTCCTATAAAAGGACCACCGAAGAAAACCTCTGGACTCAAGCCTGTTCCTAATTACTCAACATTATTTTTTTTAAAGCAGGAGTCCTCCGGGACTCCGCGTTTTTTTTTTTTTAAAGCCAGCAGCTACAAATACTGCAGCTGCTGACTTTTAAAATAGTGACACTTACCTGTCCAGCGCGCCCGCGATGTCGGCACCCAAAGCCGATCTCTAGATCGTCTCTCGGGTACTTCCGCCGCCATCTTGGGTATGGGAATCAGGAAATGGAGCCTTTCAGCTTCATTTCCCGGTTCCCTACTGCGCATGCGCGAGTCGCGCTGCGCAATAAGGACGATCTGTGTGTTTCCCAGCAGGCAGCGGGGCACTTGCGGAAAGGGGCGTGATCTACGCCCCTTTCCGCAGAGAGCTATCCCGGAAGTGGGTGCAGATACCTGTACTGTACAGGTATCTGCACCCCCCTCCCCCCTGAAAGGTGCCAATTGTGGCGCCAGAGGGGGGGGTTCCGATGAGCGGAAGGTCCACTTTAGGGTGGACCTCCGCTTTAAAGAAACCTCGATAGAGCAGTTTCATCTTGCTCTAGTGAACTTGCCTACAAGGATGGTTTTATAATATGGGCGGGATGACAGCTACTGGCCAATAAAGTGGTATTATCAATGGTGGGATAATGTGTTTATGATTAGACACGTGCATTTGTTTTCGTCCAAATGCACTTTCGTCAGAATTTCGGGTACTTTCGTTATTGTTTTAACAAACGATAACGAACATGCAGAATCCAAAAATGGAAAGATCCGACATAAACAAATGCTTTATTTTCGTTTTTGTTGCAACAGTTCGATATAGATAGGAGATTCGACATGATGCTGACAATAGCGATCTGTGTGGTCGAATGTGCCTAACCTTAGCTCTATGATCCCTTGTACACACGGTCGGAGATTCCGACAACCAAATCCGTCGGAGTAATTCCGACGGATTAATTCCGAAGAGGTCTGGAGGTGATGTTGCATACACACGGTCGGACTAAGTTGTCGGAAAATCCGATTGTACGTAACGTGATGGCGTTATTTCGTTACGACCGGACTACGGTCAGGCTAGTAGCCAATAGCTTTGGTCTAGGAATTTTATCTGAGCATGCATGGCTCTTTGTCTGTCGGAGTAGGCTACACATGATTGAAGTATGTCCGATTCGAGCATTTTGTCTGAAAATTTTGCCGGCAAGTTGGAAAACTTGGTCCGTCGGATATTCTGACATTAACAGTCCGATGCAGACCACACACAGTCAGAATATCCGACAAAACAGTCCGATAGGAAACATTTCGTCTGAATCTACGACCGTGTGTACAAGGGCTTAGAGAAAAGATTCGACATAGAGAGAAAAGATTTGACATTAGAGAGACAATAACAAAAAAGGTCGAATGTGCCTAACCTAACTCTATTAGTCCAAGATTATTCGACATAGAGAGAAAAGATTTGACATGAAGATCCGACGAAGCAGTTGCCGCGAGTAGACATTTATGGTCAAATGCTCCACCAATAGGCTATAGAAAAATTCTAATGTTGGTTGAATAGTTATAATACCGTATTTTCCGGACTATAAGGCGCACCGGATTATAAGGTGCACTAGCAATGATCGGCTGCTAATGGGATATTTCCATATATAAGGCGCACCGGACTATAAGGCGCACTGGATTATAAGGCGCATTTAATGAAACAAAACTCTGATGCAGTACCGTAAGTCAAATTTTATTCAACTCTTTAGCAATAACCATAAAATGGTCTATAACAATAACTCTTAACACTGTTCAGTTAAATACAAAACCAGACACTCACTTTTTCACTTTATTCTTCTCCCGCAAATCCATCAAATTCTTCATCTTCAGTGTCTGAGTTTAACAATTGGGCGATTTCGGCATCAAGCACGCCTGTATCCCTCTCATCATTCTCATCAGTATCCGAGTCAGACTCGTTGCTGTCATCGGTACCGGTACTTAGCTGTTCAGTGATAATTCCGGACTTCTTGAAAGCTCGGATTACACTGGTGACTGATACCTTCGCCCAGGCATCCACGATCCACTGGCAGATAGTGGCGTAACTCGCCCGGCGTTGCCTCCCTGTGTTGGTGAATGTGTGTTCGCCTTCTGTCATCCAATGCTCCCACGCAGCTCGCAATTTAACTTTAAATGACCTGTTGACACCTATATCTAGTGGCTGCAGTTCTTTGGTTAATCCACCCGGAATGATGGCAAGCACCGAATTCGTTTTCTTCACTTGGGCTTTGACAGTATCTGTCAGATGGGCGCGCATGGAGTCACAGACCAATAGGGATGGAGATTTGTGGAAAAAGCCACCCGGTCTCTTGACGTAAACCTCTCTCAGCCACTCACTCACCTTCTCCTCGTCCATCCAGCCCTTCGGGTTAGCCTTGATGATGATGCCAACCGGGAACTTTTCTTTTGGCAGTGTCTTCCTCTTGAAAATTACCATGGGTGGTAGTTTCTGGCCATTAGCCTGGCAACCGAGAACTACAGTGAAGGATGACTTCTCGTTTCCTGTAGTGCATATAGATACCGTACTGGTCCCTGTTCTCTCGACAGTACGGTTTACAGGGATATCAAAGGTAAGGGGGACCTCGTCCATGTTGGTGATGTGCTCTGGCCAGATCTTCTGTTCATTGATCTTGTTCTTGCAGTAGGTACGGAAAATGGCCAACTTTTCTTCGTAATCCTTTGGCAGTTGCTGTGACATAGTGGTTCTTGTGCGGATAGAGAGATTCCGCCTTTTCATGAAACGGAAGCACCAAGAAGGACCTCCTCGAAAGTCATTGATCTCCATGTCGCGTGCGATCGCTGTTGCTTTGAGTCGAATAGAGACAGTAGAGACACTTCTAACTGCGGTTCTCTGTTCAAACCCACTGTTCAATTTTGTCCTCCAACTGTGGCCATCTTGCTTTGTTTCCTCGGAAACTCAGTTTGGTCTTCTTTACCTGGTGCAGGGCATCTTCTTGCTTCCTCCACTTCCGTACCATTGATTCATTAATGTTGAATTCTCTCGCAGCTACTCTATTTCCATGCTCTACTGCATGACTGATAGCCTTCAGTTTGAAATCCGCATCATAAGCATGTCTCTTAACAGGAGCCATTTTTGGGGCAGCGGGTATACCGTAGAAAATGAACGAATGAATGCGCACACCTCCTGACTAAGATGGCCGTAATGCCCAATCCAAGCAGTGCAGCTTCCTAGCTTTGGTAATCCCACAAAGCTGCACTGCTTGGATTGGGCATTACGGCCATCTTAGTCAGGAGGTGTGCGCATTCATTCGTTCATTTTCTACGGTATACCCGCTGCCCCAAAAATGGCTCCTGTTAAGAGACATGCTTACGAAGCGGATTTCAAACTCATCGCTATCAGTCACGCAGTAGAACAACCTGAGAGAGGTTTACGGTACGTCGGTTTACGGTAAGAGACCGGGTGGCTTTTTCCACAAATCTCCATCCCTATTGATCTGTGACTCCATGCGCGCCCATCTGACAGATACTGTGAAAACCTAAGTGAAGAAAACTAATTCGGTGCTTGCCATCATTCCGGGTGCATTAACCAAAGAACAGGTCATATATAAGGCGCACCGCATTATAAGGTGCACGGTCGATTTTGTGAGAAAATTTAGGGCTTTTAAGTGCGCCTTATAGTCCGAAAAATACGGTAATCAATAAATATAATTATCTCTAGTGTCATACAACATTAGAATTCTACTATAGCTTGTAGGCGAAACATTCGACTGGAAATGTACGAATGATGCATCATACAGTTTAGCTGCTCTGTCAAATCTTCTTAGAACATTCAACAGACACCATAAGCCTTCAATGACAGATTCAGCCTTAATTATTTCGGATTTTTGCACAATTGCATTTTTTAATGAAACAAAATAAATAAAAACGAATTTCAGAAGTAACTAAATAAATAAAAAAATTCAGACGAAAACGAAATTCCGAAACAAAATATCTCAGTGTGCACATGTCTATTTCTGATTCATTTTCCCCACTCTCTCTATATTCTATTTGTGAAGCTTTAGTTCAGGGGGTCTCAAAATGGCGGCCCTCCAGCTGTTGCAAAACTACAAGTCCCATTGTACCTCTGCCTGTTGGGGTCAGGCTTGTAACTGTCAGCCTTGCAATGCCTCATGGGACTTGTAGTTTCCCAAAAGCTGGAGGGCCGCAAGTTTGAGACCCCTGCTTTAGATGTTTCTCAGATTTAATGATTTCAGCTTTCTTGTTGAAGTATCTGGAGGTATATACTCTTTCAGTATATTTGATGCCTTTTTTATCTATGTAATACATGTTATTATATACAGTACATTTATGTAAAATTGTATGCTTATAGTGCCTTATTTTGTATTTCATGTATGTTTTGACATCTGTCTCCACCCCTATTTGTTGGGACATGTGACACTTGCAGATGTTTATGCGATTTAGTCTACACTATTTAATCTGCTTTGTGTCACTTATTTGTGAGATGTGATTAACTGGTTCTGACCAGCTCACACAGATATACCCCGGCACAATGACATTGCTGGGCGAAACCCTGTAACAGGGTCCCCTTTAAGAGCTGCCAGAGGTGTGCCCGTGCACAGTTGGAGGCCCGCGCACACCTGCTGCATGGCGGGGGCCTGATGCACGTGGCTGGTGGACGTGATCTCCACAGGCCACACGCGATCATGTGCAGGAGAGCCAGCACAGGGATTTATGTGTGTAAACACATATATCCTTGTTCTGTCAGGGGAGATGAGACATATTGTTATCCCTACTATGTAGGAACAATGATATGTCTCCTCCCCCAGTCAGTCCCATACAGTTAGATCACATCTAGTAAACACACATTTAACCCCTTGATCACCCTTTACCAGTGACAGCGGCAGCGGCGGCAGAAGAACGGGCCACTGCCGGCAAGAAGAACCAAAGAGGGGGACAAGACACATATATGTGACATGACACACATATCTCTGTCTTTGTACAGTTAAACCATCCCCCACACAGTACAAAAACACTCCCAGGGAACACATTTAACTCTTTGATCGTTCCTGATGTTAACTCCTTCCCTGCCAGTGTCATTAGTACAGTGACAGTGCATTTTTTTAGCCCTGATCACTGTATTGGTGTCACGTGTCCTCAAAAAGTGTTAATTAGTGTCAGATTTCTCCACTGCAATGTCACAGCCCCGCTAAAAATCACTGATCTCCCCCATTACTTGTAAAACAAAATTGCATAAATCTATCCCATAGTTTGTAGATGCTATAACTTTTGCGCAAACCAATCATTATACGTTTATTGGGATTTTTTACCAAAAATATGTAACAGAATACATTGTGGTCTAAATTGATGAAGAAATTAGATTTTTTTTTACATATTTTTATTATTATTATTATTATTATTATTATTATTATAATACAGGTTTTAAATAGTGCCAACAGTTTGCACAGCACTTAAGAAAATGAAGGCAGACATTACAGTTTTATTACAATTTGGTACAAGTGGAATCAGAGGGCCCTGCTCATTAGAGCTTACAATCTAAAAAGGAATGGTCAATTGATACAAAAGGTAATAGCTGTGGGGGATGAGCTGATGGAGAAAGTAAAACGGTGTATTAGTTAGAAGCAGGATAGACTTCTTTAAATAGAAGGGTTTTCAGGGATCGCCTAAAGATGGATAGATTAGGGGATAGTCGGACAGATTGGATTAGGGAGTTCCAAAGGATGTGAGAAGCTCTGGAGAAATCCTGGTGGTGAGTATGGGAGGAGATGAGAGCAGGAGGTCTTGGAAGGGCTGAAGAGAGCGGCTTGGTTGGTATTTTGGGACTAGGTTAGTGATGTAGCTGGGAGCAGACTTGGCTTTGTAAATTATTGTTAGTACTTTGAATTTTATTTTTATTTGGGTGAGTGGAAGCCAATGCAGGGATTGGTAGAGAGGGGTGGAGGACAGATTTATTGGAAGTGTTTTATAGCACAATGTTATTTTCAAAATTATTGTCTTTTTTTGTTTATAGCGCAAAAAAACAAAAAACAAAGAAGTGACCAAATATCACCAAAAGAAAGCTCTATTTGTGGAAAAATAAGGAAAACTATTTTATTTGGGTACAGAGTCGCACAACCGTGCAATTTTCAGTTAAAGCAATACAGTGCAGTATCGCAAAAAATGGCCTGGTAAGGAAGGGGGTGAACTTCCCGGAGCTGAAGGGGTTAACCACTTTCAGCCCGGACCATTTTGCTGGCTTAAGACCAGACCACTTTTTGCGATTCGGCACTGCGTCACTTTAACTTTAACTGACAAGTGCGCGGTCGTGCGACGTGGCTCCCAAACGTTCTTTTTTTTCCCACAAATAGAGCTTTCTTTTGGTGTTATTTGATCACCCCTGCAATTTTTTTTGCGCTATAAACAATTTAAAAAAAAATGCATTATTTTTTTACTTTTTGCTATAATAAATAACCCCCAAAAATATATAAAAAAAACATTTTTTTCTTCATTTTAGGCCGATACGTATTCTTCTACATATTTTTGGTAAAAAAAAAAATCACAATAAACGATTATTGATTGGTTTGCACAAAATTTATAGCGTTTACAAAATAGGGGATAATTTTATGGCATTTTTATTATTTTCTTTTTTTACTAGTAATGGCGGCGATCAGCAATTTTTATTGGGACTGCGGCATTATGGCGGACGCATCGGCTGTTTTTGACACATTTTTGGGACCATTGTCATCTATACAGCAATCGGTGCTATACAAATGCACTGATTCTTGTGTAAATGGCACTGGCAGTGAAGGGGTTAACAGGGGTGGCAGTGTAGGGGTTAAGTGTGTCCTAGGGGGGTGTTACTGACTGTGGGAGGCGTGGCTGTGTGTTAGTGAACACTGATCTCTGCTCCAATCACAGGGAGCAGAGATCAGAGTCACTTGTTGCTAGGCAGAACTGGGATATGCTGTTTACTTCTGCATCTCCCTATTCAGCCTCCTCGTGAGACGATCCACGGGACCCGCGTCTGGACTCACGGCGGTCCCGACCGGAGGCACGGCGGCATTCTTAACGGATTAACCTGTATGCCCTTATGCCTGTCCGCGCCATTCTGCCGACGTACATTGTCGTGCACCGGTCGGGAAGTGGTTAATGGGCAAATATGTGTAGTCACCTGACCTGCCCCCACCTCTGTGCCTATAACTGTCTCCACTGTCCCTTGTAATCATAGAAGGCTTCTGTGTATACAAGTGACAGTGAGGAGCGGAGGGTGAGATCTAGAATGGAGTTCCACATTCAGGCTGCAAAACTGCATTTGAGGATCACATGTCAAGGCCTGGAGAGCCGTATTCAGCCCGTGGGCCTTGTGTTTGATATCTGTGCTGTAGAGGGATGAATGATAATAGAAGGAAGACTGAAGCTGTTTCTGGTATTGCTGGTACTGGATTGCACTTGTACCGGCTGGTGATCTTGAATCTTTCTTTTCTATCACACTCCAATCAGTGTGTGAGGGCAAAGTGGGGGCAAGCTGCTAACTTCAGGTGTTGGTTACATTGTGTGATGCTTTGATTGGTCACAACATTTGTTTATGATCAGCACCGTCCAATGGACAGTACAGTCACAGTACTTTGCTTGTGCATGCTAGGGGGTATGTAAGAGAAAGAAAAGATTGAAGCTCTAATATATCATCCAATCCTGTAACATCCAATCCTGTAACATCCACCTTCCATCCACTTATGTACAATAGGCAGACAGAAGGCCGTCAATGTACCCAAAAATCATAATGCTGATAATAATGTCATTCATAATGATGACAATGATGATGGTAGCAATCTGACTGAGCTTGTTTAAGCACCTCAATTACACCCCCTTCCTGTCCAGACCAATTTTCAGCTTCAGCACTCTCACAGTTTGAATGACAATTACTCAGTCATGCAAAACTGTACCCATATGGAACTTGTGTGCTTTTTTCCACACAAATAGAGTTTTCTTTTAGTGGTATTTAATCACTAGTGTTTTTTTTTTTTGTGTGCTATAAATAAAATAAAAAAAACTAAAATTTTGTGAAAAAATGCCCTTTTCTTTGTTTCTGTCATAAAATTTTGCTAATTAGTAATTTTTCTTCATTCATTGTGGCCAAAAGGTATACTGCTACATATCTTTGGTAAAAAATAACCCACATTAGTGTATATTGTTTGGTCTTTGTGAAATGTATAGAGTCTAAAAAACTATGGTGCCAATCACTGAAAATTGACAGTACAAATACCCCCCAAATTACCCCTTTTTAGAAAGTAGACTTTCCAAGGTATTAATTAAGTAGCATGCTGAGTTTTTTTAAGTTGTCATTTATTCCCACAATTCTTTGCAAAATTAAGATTTTTTTTTTATTATTTTTTTACAAAATTGTCATATTATCAGGTTATTTCTCATCACGGCCGATCACGTGGTAAACAGTCATACCCAATAGCTGTTCACCCCCCTTGGTGGCGAGTGGTGTCTCCATGACGCGCCGCCACCGAAGGAACAGGGATGCACACGCACGATCGCGCACATTCCCTGTTTAAATGGGAGGACATCATATGACACCCTACCGCCGCAAGAGCCTCGCCGCCTGGCCGTAATTTGATGGCCGGCGGTCAGCAACCAGTTAATCTGGTCTACAGCATTATACATTGAATCGATGTGTTGCGTTTACAACATTCTTTTCCCGAGCATTAAACCTCTTGTATTCAGTTCAGGTTTTAAAAGTAAAAGGTAGAGTTTTGGAGAAAACATACACAATAATATTCCAGCACTGGAGGTCAGTATGGCGAATATCTCCATAGCCACCATGTATTTCCCTCTGGTGCTCAGATAGGCCGGGATCATGGCAATCCAGACACTGCAGAACACCAGCATGCTGAAGGTGATGTACTTGGCCTCATTAAAACTGTCCGGTAATGTCCTCACCATGAAAGCCAGAACAAAACTCACAGCTGCCAGAAACCCCATATAACCCAACATAGAGTAGAACCCGATAACTGACCCTTCATTACACTGAATGATGATCTTCCCAGGATAGGAGTCCATGTCATACTCCTGAAATGGTGGAGAGATGGACAACCAGAGAATGCAATTCATAACCTGAATGGATGAGCAGAATAACATGACTGTATTGGGAAGTTTGACTCCCACCCATTTTCTACAAGAGCTTCCAGGTCTGGTGGCTTTGAAAGCAATGAAGACCATGATGGTTTTGGCTAGGATACAAGATGCTGAGATGGTGAAGGGAATTCCAAAAGTGACTTGTTGCAGCATACAGGTAATATCCACAGGACGGCCAAGGAACAGGAATACAGAAAGGAAGCTCAGTATGAGGGAGAGGAGCAGAATGAAGCTGAGGTTCCGGTTATTGGCTCTGACTATGGGAGTGCTCCGAAACCAAACAAATAGTCCAAGTATAAGGAGAGATGTTGTAGCAAATATGACTGAAGTTATAGAAAAGAATAAAACTAGAATATCCCCCTCATATGATAAATATTCATAGACCTTGTCAATACAAATATTTTTAGCTTTGTTGGGCCATTTATTTTCAGGACACTTCTTGCAGAGTTCACTGTCTGTAGAGTAAAAAATAAGTGAAAATAGCATTTTGTATTTTTCCTTAACCACTTGACCTCCAGAAGATTTACCCCCCTTCATGAGCAGGTCATTATTTGATCATCTCTGCGTTTTTAGTTTTTTGCACTATAAACAAAAAAAGACCAACAATCTTGAAAAAAATACTTTCCGCTTTAAAAAATTCAATAAATATTTTTCAAAAAAATCGAATTTCTTCCTAAATTTAAGCCAATATGTATTCTGCTACATGTTTTTAGTAAAAAAAAAAAAAAAAAAAATTTAAAAATATATATATATCCCAATAAGCATATATTGAGTTTGGTTTATGTGAACTGTGGTGTACAAACTGTGGTATATATTTATGACATTTTTATTTTATTTTATGTTTTTTTCTATTAGTGAACAGCGACTTATAGAGGGACTGAGATATTGTGGCATATAATCTGACACTAACTGACACTTTTGACACTTACTATACTATACAGTAAAAACCAAAAAGGACAAATGTAGCGCTAAAATAAAAGTAAAATATAAATAGTGAAATATAAAAAAGAGTCCACTAGAGTTTATCTGAATGAACAATGGATTCTCGGAGCTGGAAGATCAATCCTGCATGGAGAAAAGCAGAAGACAGCTGTGTATAGATGAATGGTAAGGTCCGGATATACTGGTATGATGAAATACTCTTACCGGAAACGATGGACCTGCGTGTCAGCGACACCAGATTGTACGAGCGTATAGCGATAATCGCTTGGAGCAGACGCCTCTGTGAGGTCCTTCACTATCCACGAGCGTCCAAAGGGAACGACATCAAGGAGGATCAGCAAACCGAGAGGTTGACAGCCAAGGCATCCAAAAAAGTGTTTCTCCGAACGGTCAATAAGCATGAGGAGCAAGTAGCATGTAGGAACATAAAGAGAAAAAAAGGCTAACAATGGTGTAGAATCAAAGGTATCGATGGGCGTTTTTATTTAAAAAAATGCCAAATACATAAAATAAGTATAAAAAATGTGATCACATGGTTAAAAAGCAATATATAAGGCGTGAGAAGCATCCCTACGCGCTTCGTCCCGGAAATAGGACTTCAACTGGGGCATCAAACAGGTCTCCCATATTGCTAGACTATATATATATACTTATACTCACTTTGTGCACCAATGACAATGCCCAGAAAGGTCAGTGAGCAAATTAGCCAATGAGAGAGGTCATAACCAACCACGCACCAATATCGGTAATAGACATAGGACACCAGAATATATCTATGTTAATAGATCAATCAATCCCCACAGAGACCATATAAATTCCCCCAATCATAATGAAACTAAAAGTAAAACCACATGTGTCATATTAAGACAAGCCAATCAAGAGCCTGTTTAGGGTAGTTAGATCAAACCACCCACTAGAATTGTCCAATAGTGAGGGGACTTATATGTACCCCATCCGAATCTGTATTCTCCAGAGGGGACGCCATTAAACCATGTGACGATGGTTTTATAAGCGTTCCATCTGCCTGCATGGCGTAGAACGCAAAAAGAGTTTTTCAAAAATGCCGCCTGTCAGTGTCTCCCCGCCTGCGCTTCACACGCCTACCCGGTGTGGAACGCAAGTGGCGGAAAACGGAAGAGGAAGGACGCGTCACTTCCATTTGCGCCAGGTAACAAGTAACACAGGATGCGGACAGCGGGAAATGGCGTCACTTGAGCCTGCGTGCCACCGTGTGTGGATCGCATGCGGAAATTATATCATCCCGGAAGAGAGCACAGCCACGTGAGACACAACAGTCTCAAAATAGGATGCAATAGACTCAGTCCGCCCTCCAACTCCACCCAATGGAAAACCACACTAAAATGGATAAATATTGAAAAAAATATACAATCAAATAAAAAATAAAAAATTAAGGACATGAAATAAAAAATAGAAATGCTTTTTTCCATGCAGGATTGAGCTTCCAGCTCCGAGAATCCATTGTTCATTCAGATGAACTCTAGTGGACTCTTTTTTATATTGCACTATTTATATTTTACTTTTATTTTAGCGCTACATTTGTCCTTTTTGTTTTTTATGAATTTTTGTCACATTTGTATGTAGCTGCTGTAAGCAACTTTCCACCACAATTTTAGCTAAGTAATTATCGCGTTTTTCTTTGTTACATTTTGACCTTGTTTATTGCTGCTATTGCTATTTTTTTGTTAATTTTTTGGTGCACTATGGATGTATTTGAATATAGGACCACTAGAGCACTTAACACAGATGGAGTGTTTGTAACCACCAGTTCTGATTCAGAAATAGGTGGGATGTTCACTAGATTAAAAAATCTGATGACTACTGAAATTCATCTCCAATGGGATCAAGCTTTCCTGGAACAATACATTAAGGAGAAAATGGTTCCAAGGGGACTCCGTTGGGATGTATTTCCCCAACAAGGAGATTCATATATAGACTCCTGGTTCCGTTATTCTAATGAAGTGGGGATTACACTCCTAGGTTTCTTGAATGAAAGGAAACAAATAAAATTGTCTGTAATTGACAAAGAAATCAAGGAACTTAAGGATAAATGATCCCTTTTTAGCACTACATCTGAATATATTTCCCTTTGCACCACATTGAGAAATCATTTGGAGAAAGAGGAAAAAGATCAACGAAATAAAAAACAAAAGAAATATAACCGTGATCTTACTGACTATAAGACGAATTTGGTCTGCGGTTGGCAAAAAAAGCTTGCCTCTGAAATACCAACTCAGGAGGAGGTCCCTCTAATGGAGGTTACCCAGCCTCATACCCCTGCAGTCACCAGGAAGTTACTTCCCGAACCTTCAGTCCAAGATGGACCTGGCAGGGCGTACTATCCCCCACAGGCCCCAAGGAATAGAGCCTACAACTTCTATGAACCCAATAATGGTCCCCATCCAGGGATAATCCCTTATCCCTCCTATTGTCCCATCAATAGGGGAGGAGGTGGGGAAAATACCGGTAGAGGAAAACCTAGAGGTAGGGGAAGAAATGCTAACCATAATGAAACCAATAGGAGATCTACACCGGATTGGCATGACCAACGAGGGGAGTATAGTCGAGAGAGGTACGAATATTATTATTCAACATGTACCCCGATTCATACTCAGAATAGGTTTTTCTCGTTACAGGGTAAACCACCCCATACTACATATCAAGATACATATGGTCATGACAACAGAGATGAAGACCTCTGTTCATGTTCACCTTACAGATATAATCAATCCCAACCTGGGCCTTCTTACCAATCAGGTTTTCCAGGGTCAACCCAAGAGTATTTGGGAAGTCCTCCATGAAAAGAGGCACCCGAGGGGGTAGGAGGGTCCAAGTCAAAAAGAAAAAGAACCTAGCAGGCCAAGGCATTTTCAATCTAAGTTCGGTTACCTTTACAGACGTGGAGAAGTCCGTGTTAGACAGGGGCCTTAAATATGTTCCCCCTAAGACGTTGGATAAGTTCTCCACTTTTATTGATGACCAGAAATTTATCAGAAAGTTAAATATCCAACGTCATGTTTTGTCTTGCCCTTCCCAACCCAGGATAAGGCGTGCAGGCGGGTATGTACATTCAGGTCTTGCCTATCTGTCTTTATTCAATCCCCCTGGTACTATGGCTCTGGCTATCAGTGTATTCTGGAGTCTTGTACTGAAAGATTTCGACGGATTGCCAAAGAAAAAGGATTATGTTGACCCCAATCTTAAAAAGGGTCTCAAATCTCTTTGCAAACAAAAAAATCTGACTATACGCCCGGCCGATAAAGGGGGTGCTATAGTCATATTAGACAAAGAGAAATGTGTGGCTAAGATGGACGCAATCCTAGGTGATTGCAAGACATACAGTTGCCTTAATTGTGACCCTACCACCAAGTTTAAAAACTCCTTATTGGGACTGGTTGGAGAGGGTTATTGCTTGGGCATTCTAGACAAAAAAGAACGCAGTTACATGGTTCCTTCAGTGCACCATATTCCAACCATTTACTACCTCCCTAAGGTACATAAAGTACCAGTTGACCCTCCTGGAAGTCCCATAGTCAGTGGCATTGACTCTGTGATGTCCAGGATTGGGAAATATGTAGACTTCCATCTCCAACCATTGGTTTGCTGTATGCCTTCATATTTGAAGGATACTGGTGACACCATGAAGAAATTACAATCCATTGATTTCAAACAAGGTATGATTTTGGCAATGGCTGATGTGGCCTCTCTTTATACCTGTATTCCCCACCATTTGGTGTTTAAAGCCACAGAATACTATCTTCACCAGAATACAGCTTTACCCCTTCTTCAACGCAATTTCATTCTCGATCTTTTTAAATTTGCTACTCAGCATAATTACTTTTGGTTTAACGACAAATTATTTTTACAAACCAAGGGTGAGGCTATGGGGGCTAAATTTGCCCTCAGTTTGGCCAATCTCTTTATGGCCAAATGGGAGGAGGATGTCGTCTATGCCCTACAGCCACCCAAATTGGTCCTGTGGGCTAGGTACATAGACGACATCCTCATCTGATCATACCTCTCTTGATACTTTCATGATCTCTCTCAATGAGAATGATAGAGGTATTAGCCTGAGTTATGAGGCTAGTACTACCTCCATTCACTTTTTAGATCTTGAGATTCGAGCGGTTGACCACCACCTTGAATTTAAGACCTTCTTTAAACCTACCAAAAGGAATTGTTACATTCCAGTCGATAGCTTCATGGCTTAAGTCTGTCCCTCGGAGCCAGTTTCTTAGGCTGAGGCGAAACTGCACAAGGGTAGACGATTTTCATGCACAAGCGATAATTTTAAAGAATCGATTCATAGAAAAAGGTTATCAGTCCCTATATCTAAAGGCTGAAATTGATAGAATATCTAAATTAGAATGAGATTTTCTCCTTGTACCCAATCAGTGAACTGACAATGGAAATACATTTAAGTGGTCGTTTTTGACGTCATACTCAGTCCAATCCAGACAAATTAAAAACATCATTCAGAAACACTGGAATGTACTTCTGAGTGATAGGATTCTGAGTTCTAGCATTCCGAGTAATGCGGGAGTTTTTTTTAGGGGGGCTTGTTCCATCCAGGGACAAATTGCCCCTAACACCATCGATCCACCTAAACATACTCCCTTTTTCCAACATTGTAAGGGTTATTATCCGTGTCAGAAATGCAATGTTTGTCTAAACAATGTGTGTGGTAGATGTAAAAGCGAGACATTCACATCTATGGTTACTCAATGTACTTATCACATGTAACATTTTACCACCTGAGCAACTAAATATATTGTGTACATGTTGACGTGTCCCTGTAACAAACAATATATAGGCCGCACCATTCGCACGTTCTCCATTAGGGTCGGTGAGCATTTGGCTAATATTAGGGGGGTAAGACCAACCACACCGTTCCCCGTCACTATTCAGAACATCATGGCCAAGACCCGAGTGGAACACAGTTTGTCATAATTGACAGATTTGTTCCGCACTGGGCCCGCGATGTCGGCACCCAAAGCCGATCTCTCGATCGTCTCTCGGGTGCTGCCGCCGCCATCTTGGGTATGGGAATCAGGAAGTGGAGCCTTTCAGCTTCATTTCCCGGTTCCCTACTACGCATGCGGGAGTCGCGCTGCACAATAAGGATGGTCCCGCTGTCTCTGGGATCCGTGTGTTTCCCAGCAGGCAGCGGGGGACTTTCGGAAAGGGGCGTAGATTCTGCAGAATCTACGCCCCTTTCCGCAGATAGCTATGCCGGAAGTGGGTGCAGATACCTGTACTGTACAGGTACCTGCACCCCCCTCCCCCCTGAAAGGTGCCAATTGTGGCGCCGGAGGGGGGGAGGAATCCAATGAGTGGAAGGTCCACTTTAGGGTGGACCTCCGCTTTAATTTTTTAGTTTTATTTGTTTGTTTCTTTTTTTCAATATTTATCCATTTTAGTGTGGTTTCCCATTGGGTGGAGTTGGAGGGCAGACTGAGTCTATTGCATCCTATTTTGAGACTGTTGTGTCTCGTGTGGTTTCACTCTCTTCTGGGACGTCGTAATTTGCGCATGCGCTCCACACACGGTGGCACGCAGGCTCGAGTGATGCCATTTCCCGTCATCCGCGCCCTGTGTTACTTGTTACCTGGCACAAACGGAAGTGGCGCGTTATTCCTCTTCCATTTTCTGCCGCTTGCGTTCCACGCCGGGTAGGCGTGTGAAGCGCAGGCGGGGAGACACTGACAGGCGGTGTTTTTGAAAAACTCTTTTTGCGTTCCATGCCATACAGGCGGGTGGAGCGC
Organism: Lithobates pipiens; assembly: GCF_037356315.1. Taxonomy (NCBI): domain Eukaryota; kingdom Metazoa; phylum Chordata; class Amphibia; order Anura; family Ranidae; genus Lithobates; species Lithobates pipiens. Next base: position 551,271,177 of record NW_027507718.1, read on the forward strand.
TTATATAACCATCGCCACATGGTTTAATGGCGTCCCTTCTGGAGGATACAGATTCGGATGGGGTACGTAAAAGGCCACTCACTATTGGACAATTCTAGTGGGTGGTTTGATCTAACTACCCTAAACAGGCTCTTGATTGACTAGTCTTAATATGACACACCTGGTTTTACTTTTAGTTTCATTATGATTGGGGGAATTTATATGGTCTCTGTGGGGATTGATTGATCTAATAACATAGATATATTCTGGTGTCCTATGTCTATTACCGATATTGGTGTGTGGTTGGTTATGACCTCTCTCATTGGCTAATTTGCTCACTGACCTTTTTTGGGCGTTGTCATTGGTGCACTAAGTGAGTATAAGTATATATATATAGTCTATCAATATGGGAGAGTTGTTTGATGCCCCAGTTGAAGTCCTATTTTCAGACGAAATGCGTAGGGCTGCTTCTCACGCCTTCTATATTGCTTTTTAACCATGTGATCACATTTTTTATATTTTTTATGTATTTGGCATTTTTTGAAATAAAAATACCCATCAATACCTTTGATCCCACACCATTGGGAGCCTTTTTTCTTTTATGTTCCTACATGCTACTTGCTCCTTATGCTCATTGACCGTTCGGAGAAACACTTTTTTGGATGCCTTGGCTGTCAACCTCTCGGTCTGCTGATCCTCCTTGATATCGATCCCCTTAGACGCCCGTGGATAGTGAAGGACCTCACAGAGTCGGCCGCTCCAAGCGATTATCGCTATACGCTCGTACGATCTGGTGTCGCTGACACGCAGGTCCATCGTTTCCGGTAAGAGTATATCATCATACCAGTTTATCCGGACCATACCATTCATCTATACACAGCTGTCTGCTGCTTTTCTCCATGCAGGATTGATCTTACAGCTCCAAGAAACCATTGTTCATTCAGATAAACTCTAGTGGACTCTTTTTTATATTTCACTATTTATATTTTACTTTTATTTTAGCTCTACATTTGTCCTTTTTGGTTTTTATGAATTTTTGTCACATTTGTATGTAGCTGCTGTACGCAACTTTCCACCACAATTTTAGCGCAGTAATTATCACGTTTTTACTTTATAAAGTAATCTGTGCTAAAAATAGGCAATGTCAATGCACTAATGACACTGGCTGGGAAGGGGTGATAAAAGGGTTAGCTGTGTGCCTAGCCATTGTTTTTGTGTACTGTGTGTGCTGCTTTTACTAGGGGAAGAGATGGATTTATTCTGCACTTTGCAGGGATGCAGAATCCACCCCCCCCCCTTGTCAGAACAGAGATCTGCCTTGCTTACATAGGCAGAACTCAGTTCTGTGTGTTTTACTGATGATCAATGGGTGCCAGCAGACATCCAGTACCCAGCACCGGCAGATTGGCTTCTGCTGTGCTTAATCACAGCAGAAGAAGCCCGCTGGTTGGGCATGTGCACCCCCTGCAGGTGGAAGTGCAGAATCATGTATATATGTGATCCGGCACAGGGGGGCTGCTCTGTAGCAGTAAATCTGTTAAAGGGCAGAATGGTTTTTGTAGTTAAGATGGTAATGTTATATATGAATTAAAAGTCATACATTTAAAAAAAATTTGGGAACAATATACAGAATATGTTGAATATCTCAAGAAAGCTTTGGGGGGCGTGGCTTGTGCGCTGAAGAAGATGGCTGCTTAAGCCTAGAGCTCTCCACAGCCAGCCGTTTAACAGCAAAAAACAGGCAGGTATTTTCCTCTAAAAACATACCTAAATACTCTGCAGTACTCCTGGGACAGTAGGGGCAATAATGTCTCGCAAAAGAGCACAAGAAAGGGGACCAAAAAAGCTGTCATCATTTACATTTAAACAGAGCAGTGAGCTGACTAAAATCCAAGATGGCGCCGCCGGAGCTGTGAGGAAAAATAATAAAACTCACACAAACCTTTCTGATAGCCATCCACCTGAAATGAATGAGGAATTATCATCCTCATATTCTAATGGCTCCTCTCAACTATCCCCAACATCTCAGGGACCTGCAAAATCGCGGATGAAGCTGGATTCATCTTGCCAGGCAGCTGATACTGTGAACACAGCTCTGCATAGTGATAATGCTATGTCCTCATTACAGACATCTATAGCTGCTTTCCCAACATCAGGTCAGCCAGTACTAGATACCACAATGAAAGAAATGCTTGTGTCATTACAATCATCTATTATATCTAATCTATCCTCCATGATTCATAAATTCTCTCTTGATATGAAACATATGGATGGTAGACTGCAATACGTTGAAAACAAAATGGAGGAATGCACTGAAACAGTGAATGAGCTAGTGGATGCATGTACAGAACAAAAAGATGATTCCATGTGGGTCAAGATGAAACTGGGATAGATGAAAATACTACTAAACATCTTAAATTAAAATTCCCTTATACATGGACTGAAAGTACAATTACATAGTTACATAGTTACATAGTTACATAGTTAGTCAGGTTGAAAAAAGACACAAGTCCATCCAGTTCAACCTTAAAAACAAATAAATAAAATAAAAAATAATCGTACAATCCAAATACCCAATTTTATGCCCACACTTGATCCAGAGGAAGGCGAAAAAAAAAACCCAACAGAGCATGCTCCAATTTGCTACAGCAGGGGAAAAAATTCCTTCCTGATCCCCCAAGAGGCGATCGGATTTTCCCTGGATCAACTTTACCTATGTTAGTACCCAGTTACATTATGTACATTCAGGAAAGTATCCAGGCCTTTCTTAAAGCAATCTACTGAGCTGGCCAGAACCACCTCTGGCGGGAGTCTATTCCACATTTTCACAGCTCTAACTGTGAAGAAACCTTTCCGTACTTGAAGATGAAATCTCTTTTCCTCTAGACGTAAAGAGTGCCCCCTTGTCCTCTGGGTTGACCGTACAGAGAACAACTCAACACCAAGTTCACTATATGGACCCCTAATATATTTGAACATGTTGATTATATCCCCCCTTATTCTCCTCTTCTCAAGAGTGAATAAATTCAGTTCCTCTAATCTTTCCTCATAGCTGAGTTCATCCATGCCTCTTATCAGTTTGGTTGCCCTGCTTTGCACTTTCTCCAGTTCTCCGATGTCCTTTTTGAGAACTGGTGCCCAAAACTGAACTGCATATTCCAGGTGAGGTCTTACTAATGATTTGAACAGGGGCAAAATGATATATCTCTCTCTGGAGTCCATACCTCTCTTAATACAAGAAAGGACTTTGCTCGCTTTGGAAACAGCAGGTTGGCACTGCATGCTATTATTGAGCTTATGATCTACCAAAACCCCCAGATCCTTCTCCACTATGGATCCCCCCAGTTGTACTCCCCCTAGCATGTATGATGCATATTCTTAGCCCTCAAGTGCAGAACTTTACATTTATCAACATTAAACCTCATCTGCCACATAGTCGCCCAATTAGACAGTGTATTGAGGTTGGCTTGTAAATTGGAGACATCCTGTAAGGACGTTACTCCACTGCATATCTTGGTGTCATCTGCAAAGACAGAAATGTTACTTTTGATCCCAGACCCAATATAATTTATAAAGATGTTAAAAAGTAAGGGTCCCAGCACTGAACCTTGGGGTACACCACTGATAACCTTAGACCATTCAGAGTAAGAATCATTAATCACTACTCTCTGAATTCTGTCTTTTAGCCAATTTTCTATCCATTTACAAACTGATATTTCCAAACCTGTAGACTTTACCTTACACATGAGCCGTGTGTGGGGAACTGTATCGAATGCTTTTGCAAAATCCAAATATATTACGTCCACCGCCACCCCTCTGTCCAAGGTTTTACTTACCTCCTCATAAAAAGAAATCAGATTTGTCTGACAACTTCTGTCTTTCATGAATCCATGCTGTCTGTTGCTTAAAGTGTTTTTGTTCAGCAAGAACTCGTCGATGTGGTCTTTTATTAAACGCTCCAGTATCTTCCCAGCTATAGAAGTTAAGCTAACAGGTCTATAGTTACTTGGTAAAGACTTTGATCCCTTTTTAAATATAGGCACCACGTTCGCCCTGCGCCAATCCAGTGGGACTATTCCCGTCATTAATGAGTCCCTAAAAATTAGATACAATGGCTCTGAAATTACAGAGCTCAATTATTTTAGGATCCGTGGGTGAATGCCATCAGGGCCAGGTGCTTTATCCACCTTTATTCTGTCTAAATATTTCTGGACCATATCACTTTTGAACCATTGTGGATCATTTGGGGCTGTGTCACTATCACCCCCATTATGGACATGCGCTCCCCCATGCTCTTTTGTATACACAGAGCTGAAGAAAGTATTTAATAAATTAGCCTTCTCTTTGTCCCCAGTCACCCACTCTAGATTATTTTGTAAAGGGCCTACATGCTCAGACTTGACCTTTTTACTATGAATATACTTGAAGAATTTTTTGGGGTTTGTCCTACTATCTTTTGCAATCTGTCGTTCGTTTTGAATTTTTGCATCCTTGATTTCCTTTTTACATATTCTGTTAAATTCTTTGTAACATTTAAATGACACTAGTGATCCTTCATTTTTATATTTTTTAAAAGCTCTTCTCTTATAGGTTATAGTTTTTTTTAACTTTGGCTGTGAGCCACATAGGTTTTGTTTTTAGCCTTTTAAACTTATTGCCCATGGGAATATACTTTGCAGTGAGGTCCCAAACAGTCTTTTTGAAGAATTCCCATTTCTGTTCTGTGCCCATTGAAGCAAATATTCTCTCCCAGTCTAAGTCCTGGAGAGCAGTCCTCATCCTTGGAAAATTAGCTCTCTTGAAGTTAAGTGTTTTTATCTTACCCGTATGTATTTCTTCTTTAGCGCTAACATCAAAGGAAATCATGTTATGATCACTGCTACCCAGGTGTTCCTTTATCTGGACATTAGTAATAAGCTCTGCATGGTTTGAGATTACCAGGTCCAACAGAGCTTCATTCCTAGTTGGGGCCTCAATAAACTGGACCATAAAATTGTCCTGTAATAGGTTTATCATTTTTTGCCCTTTAACTGTCCCAGCAGTGCCATTACTCCAGTCAATTTCTGGGTAGTTAAAATCCCCCATTATTATCACTGTCCCAGCCCTTGCAGCCCTTTTCATCTGTGCAAGGAGCTGAGTCTCCACCTCCTCATTAACATTGGGTGGTCTATAACAAACTCCAACGATTAACTTTGAACTACACCCATCTAAATGCAGTTCCACCCTTAATGCTTCAGACTCATCACACTCTCCATCCACCAGGTCCTCTTTCACACTTGCTTTGAGATCTCTTCTCACATAGAGACAGACCCCGCCACCTTTCCTTTTTACCCTGTCTCTCCGAAAGAGTGCATAGCCAGGAATATTAATAGCCCAGTCATGTGAGGATTGAAGCCAAGTTTCTGCAATACCGATTACATCATAGCTCTCCTCATGCACCACAGCTTCCGACTCACCTATTTTGCTTGGCAGACTTCTGGCATTGGTGTACAAACACTTTAATGCATTATTACATTTTGCTCTGGTGTTTTTCATATTATTTTTAGTAGTACAAATTGCCCTATAGTTTTCAATGGCTATTTGCAACATGGGAAATTTCTTGTCACCTGCCATATCCCACCCCCCATCTATCCCCATTCCACCCTCCATTAATGTCTGACCCCTAACTGACCTGTCTGCCCAATGTAATTCTGGTTCACCCTCCCCCCTCAAACCCCCTCAAACCCAGTTTAAATATTTTAATTAAATATTTGGGTATTCAATTATCAAATTCATGTAAAACACTGTTCCAATATAATTATATTCCACTTCGTAATGCATTACAAGAAAATCTCACTAAACTAGCATCCCATGAATTTTCATGGATGGGACGTTTGGCAGCATTTAAAATGCTTCACCTTCCACAAATTTTATACTTTTTTAGAACTCTCCCGATTCCAATTCCGTTAAAATATTTCCAATCCCTTCAGACTCTGTTTTCTAGATTCATCTGGCAGGGTAAAAAATCTAGATGTGCTCATTCAAACTTCGTGAAGAAACGTCAAGCTGGGGGAACAGGGTATGTGGATTTCCAAGATTATTATTTAGCCTCGGTTATTACACAGTCTAAGGAATGGTTTCTATCTCCTCCATCTACAATTTGGGGGAAGATGGAAACTGCTAAGATCCCAGGAAATAATCTATCAATATGGATTCCTTCCATGGCACTTGGAGCCAAGATACCTTCTCGCATCTCCCCAACAATATTAGCGACACTTAAATCCTGGGTTCGATTTCTGCATCTAACCTCCTCACACCCTCTTCCTACCAAAGTCCAAATTCTGCTAAATACTCTACATAATTTCATGAAGACAACCTCATTTACACCATGGATAGAGAAGGGAATTAAAAATATATATTATATCAAACCATTTCCTACACTTCAAAAGAAATTTCAATTGCCAAATTCAGATTTATTCCTCTACATCCGAACTAAGAATTGCATTTCCAACCTCCCATCATGGACCTATAATGTTCCCCAATCGGCTTGGTCCTTCCTTAAGATCCCCATACATCTACAAAAAGGGATCTCTCTTTTCTATATTCTTCTTCAACAAAAAAGTGTGTTTACAAAGACTATCCCTTTAATTAGATGGGAAGAAGACTTAGGATACACCTATACAGTTGACCAATGGGAAAAAGCTTGTAACACCACATATAAAGCCACATGCTGCTCTACATTATGGGAAGTATCCATTAAATTGACTCAACGCTGGTATCTTACTCCTGAGAAAATATCTAAATTCAACAGCACATTTGACGACAAATGTTGGAGATTGTGCGGCAAAAAAGGTGATATGTTGCATACATTTTGGACATGCCCTAAACTTGGGAAGTATTGGGAACAAATCTTTCAAGTTATGTCTGAAATTACCAAAACAGTCATTCCTCCAAATCCCTCACTGGCTCTATTATCCATTGATCTTGATTGATATCCTATCCAGTTTAGAAATGTGTTTACACATATTTTTCTGTCAGCCAGGATCAGTATAATGAGGAACTGGAAAAATCCTGATCCTCCTTCCATAAAAGAAGTGATAGAATCGACTCAAACTCATTACATTTATGAATCAATTCTAGCTCTTCGGCCTCACAAAAAAGAACATGTTCATAAAATATGGCAGCCATGGTTAAAATGGGCTAGTCCCCAAAACATTGCACGAGTTCTTTGTTCCTAGATAACTTGAATTAAAAAATTACTTACCCCGCTCTAATATTTTAATCTTTGTTTTGTATCTATTAAATGACAGGTTACTATTACTGTCCCGAACACAGTTTAGCACCTATAGGGGTGTTTGGGAATATATTTAGGTTCATCATCTTTGAATTACTTAAATTGGCAGTATATAAATATATGAAGATAATATTTATATTACTTTTGTGTATTGTCTCCACAATGGATGTATTTTTTTTTTCTCAATAAATTTTTATTAAAGATTTTCATTATAAACAGAATGTGAACATAGATGCTTGTCTTATTGCTCGTGAAACACATATAGTTCAGTTGAACAAATAGAAAAAAGAAAAAGGAAAACAAATAAGCAAGGAAACATATAAACAGATACCATTACTCGTATGCTATAATGCCATTTACCTGGACATAAGGGTGATGACCTATGAGGGACATCAGTGAGCTACCGCATGTTTGTCAATCGCTAGATGTCATGAAGCCTAGTGTTTACGTGCTGTGGTACAAGCTCGTCACTGAAGTGCAGTGCAAACATCCAGCTATGTGTTGGAAGTTGCTCTTTGGGAGGTGAGCTGGGAGGAGCACCCCACCTGGACACCCCGCATGGGGATCACTACTGTGTCCCTGTAGGGTGGTCCCCCCCCTCCCCTATTCCGTTGTCATATTTTATTAAATGGTATTGAGAGATCCATACGTTATTAACTTCATTCAAAGATCTGTAACATCCGTGGGGATTCAGTCCATTGTATCCACGGTTTCCACATGAGGAGAGTTTGTGATGTGCTTTTATGGGTTAGTGCTAGAGTAGATTAATGTGTAAAATGTGTCTGTATTGTGTGAATTACGTCTTTTAGGGTGGGAGGAAGTGGATCTTTCCATTTCCTGGCAAGGTTAAGCCTCGTTGCCAGAAAAATGTGAGATAGAATGTGTCTGGTTGGGTTGGGGAAACTATTCAATGACAGAGATAGAATGGCAAGAGAGGGTTTTTTTGGCACATCAGATAGCGTCACCTCAGTTATAAGTTGGTATACTGATTTCCAAAATGCTAAGATTTTTGGGCAGTGCCAGAGTATATGGAGCAAGCTGCCTTTCATTCCGCAGTTCCTCCAGCACAGGTCAGATATTACTGAATCAAATTTGGATATCCTGACTGGGGTCAAGTACCAACGGTACGTTATTTTATATGCCAGTTCCCAGAGGGTGGAGCAACTAGTGGTTTTGTAGACGGATCTACCTGCTTTTTCCCATTCTTCTTCAGTGAAAGAATGGCCTAGTTCTTTTTCCCAGCGGATTAGAGGGGTTGATTTGATAAATGTCATTTTGTGGTTGAATCGTTTATATAGCAGAGATATGCCCTTACTAAGTTTAGAGGAGGAGGAAATGAACTGCCATGCCGGACGAGGGATCGAGATGGTTCTTTTTTTGAGGGAATTAATACAATGTTTAGTGCGAAGGTATAGAAATATATCAGAGCAAGGGAGTTGGAATTGTTCACGTAGTATGGGAAAGGGTTTAATTTCGTTCGCAGTAATCAGGTCAGCTAGGTGGTTGATACCCAGCATTTTCCAACGCTTGAAGTCGGATGATTCAATCAGATATTGCAATGTTTCAATGGGGATGGGTACGTCGGAGTAGTCGGGGTCGTTGGAGGAGAGTTTTGTAAGTTTGGACCAAGTTTGGCATGTAGCAAGAATTGGGGGAGATAGGAGTCGTGTATGTTTGCCTCCTAAAGAGAGGGCCAGTAGCCAGGGTACCAGGTCTTTACCTGGGACTGATGAGCGTTCAATGGTTTTCCATAGTGTTGGGGTTGATATGTTGGAGAACCATTCTTTAGCTTGGGTCAGAATGGAAGCCCAGTAACAGTCTTGGAAATTGATATAGCTTAGCCCTCCCGACATACGATGTTTAGTAAGTTGGGATCCTGCGCATCGGGGTCTTTTGCCTTGCCACACAAATTTTAAAAGGAGAGATTGCAGAGATTGGAAATATTTTGCGGGTATGGGGATCGGGACAGTCCTGAACAAATACAATATTTGGGGGAGATGGAGCATTTTGAATGCCGCTAGCCGACCTAGCCACGAGAATTCAACCGATGCCAGCCTGGTCAAGTCTTCCTGAAGTTTAGTACGAAGGGAATGATAGTTCGCTTCGAATAGAAGCTTCGTTCTAGGAGTAAGCTGGATGCCGAGGTACGTTATGCTGAGCTTCGCCCAACTGTAAGGGAAAAGTAGTTTAAGTCGGTCACTGGTATCCTTGCTTACTCCTAGATCTAGTATATACGATTTAGTGTCGTTAACTTTATAATATGATATCTCACCAAACCAGGCTAGCATCTTTTGGACTTCTGGTAGTGTTCGTTCTGGATCTGTGATTAGGAGGATTACATCGTCCGCAAAAAGGTTAATCTTATGTTCAGTGTCTGCTATGCGGATGCCTTGTATGCTGCTATTGGTTCTGATGCTTTCTGCTAGTGGTTCCATAACTAGATTAAATATTAAGGGGGAGAGCGGGCACCCCTGTCTTGTCCCATTAGTGATATTGAAGGGATCCGATAGGGTGTCTGAGGCTAGTACTCTGGCAGAAGGGTTTGAATAGAGAGCCATTATATAGTCGTGGATTGGGCCCGATAGCCCGAATTTATGTAGCACCGAAGAGATATAGCCCCAGTGCACCCTATCAAATGCCTTTTCAGCGTCGAGAGATAGGAGTAGGGATGGGGTTCTGGTGTTTTCGACATGGTGGAGAAGGTCTATCATGCGTCTAGTTGCATCTGATGCCTGGCGACCTTTTGTAAATCCGGATTGGTCTGGGTGGATCAAGGAGGGTAGGATGTTGTCTAGCCTATTAGCAAGAAGCTTAGCGTATATTTTTATATCGATATTGAGTAGCGATATGGGACGAAAATTTTTAGGGGTGTTGGGTTCCTTCCCCGGTTTGGGAAGGGCCACTACTCTAGCACTGAGCATTTCAGGGGGAAATTGTGAGGATCTGGCAGCTGTGTTAAAGGCACTGCACAAGAAGGGTGCTAAAATTTCTTGGAACATTTTATAATATTCCCCAGTGAAACCGTCTGGGCCAGGAGATTTCGCTGCTGGGAGTTTATGGATGACTCGTTTGATTTCATTTACCGTGAATGGGCTGTTGAGTGAAGTGAGTTGGCTTGGCGATACCTGTGGGAGTTGTAGTTGGTCAAGGAAGGATGAGATACTCTCCGGGGAGGGTTGTGTGGTGGAGGGGTCCTTATCAAGGTTATATAGATCTCCGTAGTACGTACGAAAGGCATTGGCAATATCATGAGGTTTAAGAAGTTTTTTGTGGGAGTGAGGGTGGAATATAAAAGGGATTTTAGCCTTGTTTCTATATCCTTTGATTTTAAGGGACATTGCTTTACCTGCTTTATTGCCTGTGGTGTATGATCTGGCTTTGAGTATCCTGTATAGTTTTTCTTGTTTCTCAAGGAGGTGGGCTCGTAGGTCGTGGCGTAGGGTGAAAATTTGTGCTTGGAGGGCAGGGGAGGGTGCAAGTTTGTTCCGTGATTCAGCATTTGCTAATGCACTAGTCAATTCATCTAATATCCGTGATCTAGCTTGCTTTTCCTTGGCACCTAGTTGCAAGAAGACCCCCCTGATTACCGCTTTATGAGCGTTCCACACCACCACCGGGTCAGACACAGCTTCCTGATTGAGTGAAAAATATTCTACTAGTCGTTCCCTGATATGGGAGCATGTGTTGGGATTACGAAGTAGATAGTCGTTTACTCTCCATATGAAAGGGCGATGGTGGGAGGGACCATCTGAAATGCTAATGCTCACTGGGGCGTGGTCCGACCAGGTGGCGGTGTGTATATCAGATTTAGATATTCTCTGTAACAGTAGCTTATCGACCAAAAGTAAATCAATTCTCGAGTAAGTGTTGTGACGCGGCGAGAGGAAGGTAAAATCCCTCTCACTCGCGTGACAACACCTCCACACATCATACAGATCCGTTGAGGATAAATAGCTCCCTAATAGGGAGGGGCGTCTCTTGGTGCCAGACGTTGAATCCAGTTCAACGTCCGGCACCATATTAAAGTCTCCACACAGGATGACATGACCTTGTTGGATTTTCTTAACCTTACGGACAATTTTTTTGAGAAACGCCAATTGGCCATTGTTGGGAGCATAAACAGAAACAATAGTGTACATAACATTATTAATTGAACCGATCAGTATTATAAACCTCCCATCCGGGTCAGATTCGCGGGTCACAAGTTGGAAGTTTACTGAGTCTTTGATCGCTATCATCACTCCTCGTTTTTTCTTGTGGTAGGAGGAAGTGAACACCTGGGGATAAAGTCGATGTTGGCATTTAGGGGGAGCTTTCACAGAGAAATTAGTCTCTTGTACGCAAAGAATGTCGCTATTATGGGAAATAGCAGTTGACCATAAAGATGACCTCTTAGCAGGGTGGTTCAGACCTCTTGCATTAATTGAGATGATATTGATTCCCATTCTCGTATTTAGGAAAGAAGATTCCCAACACAAAAAAGATGAGAAAAAAAAGTAGATAAAACAAAAAGAAAGGGAGAAGGTCCCTGAGTTCCTTGAGGATCCAGATGCTGGTGATTCAGCTGATGTCTGTCGGATGTGGCAGAGGCAACGTTAGTTCTATACGTGACCACTTCAGGAATTTTGAATTTGGCGTTAGCTGTGGGTAAAACTTGGGTTAATACCTCAGAGGTCACCTGCCAATATTGCTAGATGCTTTTCCTGATAGTGGCGGTACAAGTAATGGGCAGTGGGTAATGGTATCAGCAACTGAAGAACAGGGTAGAGAGGACAACACAGGGTAGAACAGGGGAGTCCAAAGGGGACAGAGAAAAGGGGGAGATCCAAGTTGTGCGGTATGCACAAAGGACTAGCCAGTAGCCTGTTCAGCATCCAGTGCTGAGGGGCAACTGGTCAGGGTGGAGGGTATAGTTCAGCAAGTGTGATACGTGTCGCAGACCATTCCGGACGGGCAGTCGTTGAAAGTGTCCCGGGTTCTTTTATCAGCGACGGTTATTTTTGCGGGATCCGCGGCCTGTGCCAAAGGAGAAGGGATTCGGGGTTCCCATGTCATCACGCGTGTCCGGTGGTGGATCAAGAAGGATTCCCCAATCCCGTAGTAGTTTTAAACCTCCTTCCAGGGTGGAGATGGTGTGGGGTATGCCATTGTAGGTGGCCAGTATGGTGGCCGGGTGACGCCATTTGTACTGGATTTTGTGGTTATTCATGGCCTTAGTAATAGAGCGGAGTTGTCTGCGCATCTGTAGCGTGTATTGTGACAAGTCAGCGTAGAGCTGAATATCCGAGTAGGGGGCAGGCAGAGGGGACAATTCTCTCGCTTTCAGGAGGATTTGTTCCTTGGCTTGGAAAAAGTGCACTCTGAGCAGGACATCTCTAGGGACATCCGCCTCAAGATGGCATGGTTTAGGCAATCTGTGTATGCGATCAATCGTTAGTTCTATGGGGGACAGTTCCGGTAGTATGCTGGAGAAGAGGGTGCTAGCAAAATTATGCAGTTCTGTAGGTTGTACTGATTCCGGAATGCCGCGTATCTTAACATTGTTGCGCCTTGAGCGGTCCTCAAGGTCCGCGAGTTTAGATTTCATCCATAGGGAATCGTCTTTTTGATCATAATAGGCATCAACCAGGTCATTGATCGTTTCCGTGCACTCCTCCATTCTGGTCTCTATGAAAATCACCCTATTATCCATGTGTTTCATTTCAAGTGAAAATTTCTTGATTAAAGAGGAAAGATTTGACATGAGGGATGATTGGAGGGATACTAACATATCCTTCATAGTGGTGTCTAGCACCGGTTGCCCCAGGGTAGGAAATTGAGCAATGGATGATTGTAAGGAAGAGATTGCAGTGTCATTGTGTAGGCCTGTACTCACAGTTTCTGCGGCCTATCCTGCTGTATCCATCCTCATCCTTGTTTTCGCCAGACTCTGGGTAGCTGGGGTCGCTGGAGAGCAGTCTGGCGGTTCTCCAGAAGCCATCCTGTGCCTAATTTCTTGCGGATGGTTTGTAGCAGGCTCTAAGAAGGACAGTGAATGGCGCGCTGTGCCTCCGGCGGCGCCATCTTGCCTGGTTGTGTGGGGCTGATAGGTGAAGGATTGGAGACGCCGCGGGCCCGGTTCCTGGCCCCATTTTCGGGACATCTCGATCGCTGGTGTGGCGGGCGGCAGCGAGAGGTCGATCGGTGCCGCGGATGTCGATGTGGGAGCCCGGTAAGTCGCTTTACCGTCCGGATGGTGTGCGGAGCTCTCAGCTCAAGCTGCCATTTTCGGCTGCACGCAAGCCACGCCCCCCCACAATGGATGTATTAATAACCTCCCGATCCTTATCTTTATTATCCCGATTATAATTGAGATAATTAATATGGTTTTCTTTCTATTATATTTTTTATTATTTTTGGATACTATTATCTATGTATCTAAATACTCTAACTGATCTGTTATTTAGTCATAATTTCTGTCATTTGTCTTGATAAAAATTTAAACTTTAATAAATAAAGTGTGATGATGTCTTACTAAAAACCAAAGAACCTTCAGCCCCAGTGATGGCCATGACACAGTCTATCAGTAACTTTAACATATATGTAACAATGACATTCCCGTATTTTACCACTTTTGGTCTCTTCAGAGTAATAATTTTTCAGATAATTTCTTTTAGATAAGTGCAAACATGTTGGAGGCTTTGTCAGACAGACAGGAGGAGGAAGGAGCTTCCAGTTGTTTGCTTGAGAAAGCCTCCAACACTCTCAGAAGGGTCAGAGGTAGAAGAAAAGTGCAGAAAGGAACCATCAGTAATCATACATTTCTTACAATTTAAAGAGATATTCAGCCTGCAACGTGTAAAGTGTGTACAGAATCAAATTAAAGGACTTTAAATGCTTTCATTTTCTAATTCAGTAACAGAGTTTATACTTAAAGAAACATAAAGCTTACCAGAATGGATTGATATTTCTCCTTCTGAACATGGAGCACAATTATAACAACATGGGTGATATCCTTCTCTTACAGATTTTCGGAACCCTGGAAGACATTCCTCGGAGCATCGACCTCTTGGGACCTGAGATAATATAGAACAATATGAACTATTCAAGAGCAAAAGTACAGATATAATAGTGTAGGTAAGCCAAGCTTCTGATGTATAAAATGATACAGCATGTACCGTATACCTTGGTGGAAACACATGGACATTCCAGAAGGTGGCCCTTCATTAGATTGGATAGCACAGCACATTCTCTGAACCAGAAGTCAGAAATAGACATCTAGGAGTACTAGCAGAATCCTTTCAGGATTACAGCAACAAAACTATCAGTACAAGTATAAGTGCTGCTTTAGAAGTCCAAAGAGCAAATCAACCGCATTTGACCACATTTTAGTGTCACTCATACATAAATCCAGAAGTGCCATGTTTTTATTTTTTTTTTAGTAATTACGGTACTACTCAAAACTTTTTTTTTTTTCTTTACAGTCAGATGAATTCGAAAGGTCTGGATAGAATCTGCCCATGGATAATACTGACGGTCATTCCACTCCAAAGTCTTTTATCTTCTTGCGTGCACAGGAGTCGGGGTCCTTCAATTAGTGTCTATGTCCCAGTCTGTGTGATGAGGGGGAGGTAATAGTAGTCAGTCACGTTCAGCTGGACTTGTTCTATAATGTAGAAGATGTTTTGTAGTTTATCCACTTCTTCAGTTATAATGAGTGATGGGAACATATCCCGGCATTTATATCCACACAACCAGCACTGGCACCTTCATCTAATCACCATGGAACGAGTCAGGGAATGTTGGCTGTCTATGAACAGGATGGGGGAGGGGTTAGGTTTTGCCCGGAGATGGGCTTTAGGGTCAAAACTAGTATGTTTCTAAGTTATATAGTTTATAAGTTGTGGATCAGCTTCCCCAGTGTAACTCACCTTGTCTCCTTTCCATGATATTTGCTCTGGTTCTAGTATAAGTTGCTGACCCTCTGAAAGGGACTCATTAAAGTGACCAACAAGCATCCAATCAGTGATATTTCTACCTTCAATTCTTGTAATCCAATTTACAATTTTCAGTGGGCTGGGCAGTTCTCCTTTATCATTAAAAATCATGACCTTGCCATTCGGATCCTTGTACTGGACTTCTTTTACATAGCGAGACAGCTTAAAAAATGACATTTATTATAGGTAACAAGTATATGGAATGTTTTGTACTTTTTTTGACTATAGATTGTTTATCTAGTTATATCTCAATCAGAGAATGTCATTGGGATCAGATGACCTATTTGCTGAGCACTTGTAATCAGATACATTTTCATGGGGCTATTTATAAGCAATTTGCTTTGCGGATTTAATCATTCCAGAGATAAATCAATAATTCTCCCCCCTTTACAATACACTGGCTCAGCCTCATCTTGAATATACAGTTCAGTTTTGGTCACCAATCCTCATGAAAGAAGTCAATGAATTAGAAAGAGTTCAGAAAATGGCAACTAAATGAGCAAGGAGGACAGAGGATCTCAGCTATGAGGACTGATAGATTACAGGTATTCACTCCGGAGAAAAGGCAGTTAAAGTGACGCAGTGCCAAATCACAAAAAGTGCTCTGGTCTTTGGCCTGCAAAATGGTCCGGGGCTTAAGTGGTTAAGCACTTTTTGAAGTGAAGAGTGCATGACCGCTATTACACATTTAACCCCAAAACTTATAGATACCTTGCTGTGTGTGACTTCAGTAAATCAGTGGAAGAAATATTTCCTGTATAACTGGAGTCAGACAACTCTAATATAAAATAATCTGAACATCCAAAGATATAGCATTCTACAAGGAGAGTTCAGCAATGGCAGCCTCCATTAGGGAGACCAGTGAATGTCTGTTTGTCGATCTCCCTTGTTTATTTGTAATCCAAAAGTGATCGGTAAAAAGGCACTTTGGGGCCCGGGTGCCACTGGGAAGAAGCTAATGGAGCATGATCTGCACTCCATTCATTTAATGGAGGGCAGGGAAGACATCAGGGGTCTCAGGGTGTCCCAAAAAAGTATTACATAGGGGATTTGTGTCCTTATGTGATAAAACATAAAGTGTAAGAAAATAAAGTTAAATTCATGTACTTTAACCCCTCAAAATACATATATATGAGCCTCCCCCACCCCCACATGCACGCATATATAAAAATAAACAGAAATTGTAAGGGCGCCTGCACACTGAAGTTTACATTTTTCTACACATTATCAACACGCATATTGGAGTGTGAACAATAATTTTAGGCCTGTTATCAGTTATCTGGTTTGAGTGGATCATGGGTGCAATGTCAGTAATACACTTGGGGGCAAAAAAAACTACTCACTAGGGGGAGAACCGTTGGGGAATCAAGAATGGAAAAAGATACGGGGGTCCTAGTAGATGGTAGATTGAGCAATAGCATGCAATGTCAAGCTGCAGCTATCAAAGCTGGTAGAATATTAGCATGAATAAAAAAGGGATATACTCCAGAGATAAAACTATAAACCTACCACTTTATAAAACTCTGGCGACTGGACACCCTCAATTATAAGGAACACCTGCAAGCACAACATGTATTCTTGCTGGAGAAATTACACTTGAGAGGAGATATGATAGTGATTCACGGGGGGCGTGGCCTGGCACTGGAGAAAGATGGCAGCATAGTCTGAGAGCTCTGCCGCCCAGGCCTCCTAAGAAGCTACCATCAGCGGGAAGAACCTTCCTCTCAGCCTGAGAAAATGACCGGGAGAAGCTCGTAAACCTCCCGGCTGGCACAGGACTGGTCCACACAGCTCAGCATCAATATCCCAGCGATGTTCCGCTCTCGGGCGGACATGCAGGCCGCATCCCAGACCACGAAACGCAGTACTCCAGCTACCCCAGCGGACTTCTAGGGAGCCTCCGCGGTGGCAGGTATGCACAGCTCACAAACCTCTAAACTTAGCAGACCTACACCTGGTGGCCACAGACATTAAAAACACTCTTTTTGCGGCCATATCTGATCTCATATCAGACATCAGAGCAGTGGCTTCTAGAGTGGAACGGGTGGAGGCCGCAACAATGACACATGGAGCAGCCATACAACAAGTGCAGCAGGTCTCAAGTGTACATGTCCAGCACCTCATGGACATGCATAGGCACATGGAAGATCTGGATAACAGGGGGCGCAGGCATAACCTACATGTGAGAGGCATCCCTGAAACGGTGGAGGGACCCCAGTTACAAGCTGCCATTTGGGCTATCTTTAACACCCTATTGGGCAGGCCTCCAGATGCACCGGTGGAGATGGAGTGATGTCACAGAGCGCTGAGGCCAAGGGGTAGGGACACGGACCCGCTCAGAGATGTGGTGTGCTGCTTAGTGAGTTTCACTCAAAAAGAAGAGGCTCTCACATAACCATGACCGCCTGGAATACGAATGGGCGCGCATACAGTTGTTCCAAGATCTATCAGCCATTATGCTGCAACACAGACGAGATCTTCGACCCTTGCTGCAAGCCCCGTGTGACAGATAGTGATTCACAAATACATCAATGGTGATCCCAGCATAGGAAAAAATTGTTCAGACTCATGGAGTATAAGAGGACATGGGCCACACAATGAGATTGGAAGAGAAGCGGTTTAACCTTAAACTGCACAGGGGTTTTTTGATATTTTTAAAAGACTCTTGGATGTGCATCTTAACCACCTCACGCGCACCGGCCGTCAAATGATGGCTAGGCAGTGCGGCTCTCATTCTGGGAGGCTGTCATATGACGTCCACCCAGAACAAATGCTCTTGCGTGCCTTTGGGGGCACGCATCACGGCAATTGGTGGTGTGGTATGTCAGTCAGACACACTGTTACACTGATCTTGGTAAAAAGCCTCTGATGGAGGCTCTTTACCACATTATCATCCAAGTCCAATAACAGCTGATCACGATGTATACAGGAAGAGCCATTGATCGGCTTTTCCTCACTCACGTCTGACACATGTGAGTAGAGGAGAGACAATCAGCTGGTCTCCTGACAGGGTGGGTGTGTACTGATTGTTTATCAGCACAGTTCCCCTTGGATGCCCATCCAGGACCACCAGGATCCTGCCAGGACCGCCAGGGATTGGCACCACCCTGGACCACCAGGTATGACACCCTAGACCACCAGGGAATTGCCAATCAGTTCCCAGGCAGCTGCAAATCAGTGCCCAGGCAGCTGCCAATCAGTGTCTGTCCCCAATGCCTGTCAGTGACAGTGCCATCAGTGATGCCTATCAATGCCATCTATCAGTGCAGCATATCAGTGCCCATCAGTGTCATGTATCAGTGCCCAGCAGTGCCACCTAACAGTGCCCATCAGTGCTGCCTATCAGTGCCACCCATAAGTACCCATGAGTGCAGCCTTTCAGTGCCCATCAGTGTCATCTATCAGTGCCCATCAGTGCCACCTATTAATGCCCATCAGTACTGCATATTAGTGCCACCCATCAGTGCCTCCTACCAGTGCCCATTAGTGCTGCCTACCAGTGCCCATCATCAGTGCCATCAGTGCCCATCAGTGCCACCTCATTGGTGCCACATCATCAGTGCCGCCTTATCAGTGCCCATCAGTAAAGGAGAAAACCTTCTTATTTACACATTGTGGCAGACAGAATTGTTGTATTGATGGATTGCAGTTGCACCAATCAGTGCACTCATATAGTTACATGTGTAGCGCTGACATCCTTGCCTATTGATGTGGTTATGTATACTTTAATTCAAGGTATATGGAAATTACTATGGTTCTGTACCAGAGCCATCAAGTGACCAAATATGGGTAACGCACCTGTATATTGTTACCTCAGAACAACCTAAAAACTTGTACAGGAAGTGACCGTTGTTTGGATTCAGAAGGTTGACCTTGTTACTCAGGAGTCTGTGTGACCTACCCATAAACACTCTCTTACACAGTGCATGCTGGGTAGGGGATAAAAGGGACCTGAGCAGCCATTTTAGGTCTCTTGGGATTGCATTAACTGCCTGTGCAGATCTGTCAGGAGACTTCCCGGAGACAGCGGCCTGCAGCCATCACGAAACGTCAGCCTGTTTGTTTGTAAAGTGACCTGACGGAGCCTGAAAGACGGTGATCAGATTGAGAAGGTCCAGAGATACTCAGCGGAGGATCAGAGAACCAGATTGAATCAGTGGAGCGATACAGAGCGTCTGGCCCAGCTGACGGAGAGGCAAGCTACAGTCACCGGATCAAAGTGATCACGTGGAACTGAATCCAGGTTGTGAGCGGGTTTACGGCCCACCATTTGTTAACTTTTGCACGCAGTTAGACTCACATACAGGCCTCACTGGAATCTTGGTTCCACGGAGGAGTAGCAGAGCAACTGACACTGAGCAGGCTTGAGGCCTATCTATCCTGGCGCCTCAAGCGTTGTAAATAAGTTACCGAAGTTACACCAGGAGAACTTCAGCTTAACCCTCCATAGAATTTGGATTATAAATACAAAGGAGTGACTTTAGCTAGCAAAGAAAGAAGACCCTGGATTAAGTACTTTAAGTGAGGCCTCACATATAGCCTTTAAAGCAGGGGGAGCTCCCAGGTTTATTTATATAAATATACATGTTATATTGTTTTATATTGAAATATATTGTGCTATCATCCTATGTTGGGATGACAGCACAATTTCTGTAATCACCTGTTTAAATATTTTGCAGTAAAGATATTTCTGGTTAAATATCCAGTTGTGTGGAGTACTGTTTTTCCCCACCAGGTGGAGCCAGTGGATCCTGAGGGTATAACATAGGTACTTTGCATTGTCCTATATTGTACTGTATTACATTGCACCACAGCTGTGCCAAGGGAATAGAGTCAAGTTAGTGGGGTTTCTCGGTAGAGTGCAGGCCCAATTCAAACCAGCAGCTCCTTCGGGGGTCAGTGCTACACGTGGGGGCTTGTCTGAGATCTGCCACTCTACTAGCAAGCCCGTCCCTTGGTATTACCATGGATCTAGTCAAAGCGGTCCAATGGTGCGAAGCAGAAGGGACAAGCTCAGAAGCGAGCATGGCCATCGAACTTCCAGGAAGCGACTGGGGAGAGAAACAGGTCAAAGAGGTGAACAAGCATTGTCCCCAGACAAAAAGGCATATGTGGTCGCAGTGAAAACAGACCATGGCACCGGTTGTACCTACACACTGATAGCGTGGGGACAGGATATCCCTGAAAGCTTCCATGGTGCCAGTATAAAATTGTCTGAAAGGACAGAACTCCTACAGACACACCCAATTAAACAAAAAGGGGACTCTCCCAGTCAGAAGCAGTTTGAACCTTTAGATAGGAAAGTCGGAGCTTCTATGAAATCACAGGCGGAACAACAGTTGGCCGATCTAAAGAGACAGTATCGTGATATACAAGAGAAGTTTCAGGAGACCTCCAGATTGATCACTGAACGCATCAGTGGGATACGTGCCTCTCTGGAGGATCAGACAGATGACCAGGTGATGCTGAACCCTGTGAAGGCGCAGAAAAGATGCACTCTGGGTCGCTTGCAGGAAGTAACTACCCGGAAAGATTTCCACATTGACGGCCAGATAGGAGAAAAAAAAGGACAGAAGGACAAACTGTCTTACACCAGCCTCCTACACCAAGTAGAGTTGGGGTTACAGAAAGGATATCCGGAATCCGAAATTAGAGAGGCTGTAATCCATGCTATCAGCCCTGGTTCGAGTGTCAGTGACATGTTGGAGAGAAAGACTGGAATGGCCCTGAACCAGTTAATGAGGATACTGAAAAGTTACTATGAGGAGGAAGCCACCGCTGAACTGTATCATAGACTGATGAATATGACTCAGGATAGTAAAGAGACTCCTCAAAACGTCCTATTCCGGGCTATTGAGCTCAAGGACCGCTTGCTTTCTGCAAGTCAGGAAGAAGGAATTGGAGAACACTTTGGCGCTGATCTAATTCAGAGGAAATTTCAGAAGTCTGTGACTACAGGATTGAGGAGTGATAATATCAAGAAGTCTCTGAGGCAGTATTTGGAAGACTCCTCCACTAGAAATGAGGTACTCATCGAGAAGGTGAATGAAGCGTATAAGATGGTGATTGAGAGGGACCAAAAACAGAGGAAACTTCAATCCCCTAGTACCTCAAGTGCTAAAGTGCAGCTGGTAGATGTCCCCTCAGACACCTGGGAACTCAGTGTACTGGCAGCAGGCACAGAACAAGGATCATGGCTTTCGCCTACTCACCACCTTTCCGCAAGTCAGACTGGGCTGCAGAAGTTGATCCAGGCACAGAAAGAAATACTAGAGATGATGAGAATGTTGATGAATCGTCTAGCAAACCCCCAGACAGAAGAAGTCTCGTCACAAAAGGCTCTGGAGACCTCTAACTGCCCCACAAAACCAGTACAAAGAATCTGTTTGAAATGTGGAGGAGTAGGACATCTCAAGCGAGTGTGCCCAAGTCCAATAGCTGAGGCGAAGTTCAAGCAGCCAGCAGAAAACGTCAGAGGGCCCCAGTAAAGGAGTCAACTGGGTGCCCGGGTGCTGTAATTAAATCCACACCGTCTCCCACACATCAAACCTCAGGTGGTGCAGAGAAGCAATGATGGAAGAGAGAGAGACCCCTAAAACCTAGGGTGAAAATACAGGCCACCAAGCAGGCCAAAGGTACCACATTCAGTGGGATACCCCCAAAGCTGGTGGCACCCTCCCCGATTGTCCCCATTCAAGTTGAGGGGATCTATACAAAGGCTCTGCTGGATACTGGAGCAACTGAAGTGACTTTATTGTACAGGGACTTCTACGACCGACATCTTAAGCACCTGCCGCTACAGAAATTGGAGGAACTGGAAATATGGGGGTTAAGCACTCAGAACTTTCCATATGATGGCTACCTGCAGTCAGACTCACGTTCGACCCAAGTACAGCAGGAGAGGCTGAGACGTTTGACACCTTGGCCGTAGTGTCCCCTCGTCCCCCCGGAGGCTGACAAAATTTCCCTTATTATTGGTACGAATACCGACTTGGTAAGAAGGCTTCTTACACCGCTGGTACTCCAGAAGGGCCCCCCCCCCCCACTAAAATACATCCGATGTTGGCCCAGACATACCAAGATCTAAAGCAGGAAGAAGCGGCTCCTGAAGAGGGAGTGGGGAAAATTGGGCTCTTGGAGAGGAGAAAGAAATGGGTCCAGCCCGGGGAAGTAGTCTGCCTGAGGGCCCTTGTAAGATTGAGTTGGAAGAAGCCAGGTCCTTTTGTTGTCCTTGAGAATGCAAGTCAGAGAGTCAAGAAGGGGCTAGAACTTATCCCAGAGGTATTGCCCACCAGGACATTGAATAGGGCTCACGGCAGGGTCTCAGTCACTGTCCATAACGTAGATTCTATGCCACTAAGGGTGCCATCCAGATTACTGTTAGGGCATGTTAGTCCAGCAACCCCAGTCTCAGCATGTAGCTTGAAGGAAGGATCAGCAGCAGAGATCCCCAAGAAGAGTTCTGTCCCAAGGACACGCCACTTACCCCTGCCTGGAGGGAAAGAGCTAAGGCCCAACTTCTAAGATGGAGGGATGCATTCTCAAAAAGTGAGTTTTATGTGGGATTAGCATCAAATTCAGCTAGAGGAGAACAAGCCTTTAATAGAAAGGGTCAGGCGAATCCAATTGGGAGATCTGGAAGATCTGAGAGAGCAATTGGCTGAACTCAAGAGAACTGGCATTATCCAGGAGTCCAGGAGTCCTTATGCCTCCCCAATAGTGGTGGTGAGAAAGAAGAACGGGTCTCTACGCCTATGCATTGATTCCTGACCAGTACACCACAGCTTGGATAGAGGATGCTCTACAGAGCCTATCGGGAGCAAAGTGGTTCAGTGTGCTGGATTTGAAGAGTGGATATTATCAGATTCCCATGTGCCCCAAAGATCGAGAGAAGACTGCTTTCATCACCCCGGTGGTTTTTTTTTAGTTCAACCGGATTCCACAAGGACTGTCTGGGGCCCCAGCAACTTTCCAGAGATTGATGGAAAAAACTGTGGGTGACATGAACCTAATAGAAGTACTGGTCTACCTGGATGACATAATAGTGTTTGGAAGAATATTGGAAGAACATGAAGAACGCCTCGAAAAGGCCCTGAAGAGACTTCATGAGGAAGGCTTGAAGCTCTCTATGGAGAAATGCCAGTTCTACCAGCCCTCAGTGAATTACCTGGGACACATTGTGTCTGAAGAGGTAGTAGCGACTGATCCCAAGAAGTTGGAAGCTTTCACTTCTTGGCCCAGGCCCACCAACGTAACTGAACTCAGGTCATTTTTGGAGTTTTGTTCATACTATAGAAGGTTCGTGGAAGGGTTCGCAAAAATAGCCCCCCCACTCACTGAGCTTCTAAAGAATCAAGAAGAGACTAGTGAAAACCCAGATCAGTCGGGAAAGCCAAAAGAAGGGCCCAGAAGAAAAAAAGAATCCATCCAGGATCAGTGGACTCCAGAATGTGAGGAAGCCTTCAGACAGCTGAAATGGAGCCTTACCACTGCTCTGGTTTTGGCCTATGCCGACCCTACCAAGCCTTACGAGTTGCATGTGGATGCCAGTCGAGACAGGCTGGGAGGAGTGCTCTACCAAGAGCATGAAGGGCACCTGTGACCCATTACCTATAGGAGCAGAAGTTTGATTCCTGCTGAAAAAAACTATCCTACTCACAAGCTTGAATTTCTGGCTCTGAAGTGGGCAGGGGTAGACAAGCGGAAGGACTACCTGCACGGGACTGAATTCGTAGTGAAGAAAAACAACAACCCCCTCACTTACTTGCTCACCACTGCAAAGCTGGATGCCACTGGTCACAGGTGGCTAGCCACTCTTTCGGCATTTACCTTCAGCCTGAAGTATAGACCAGAAGTTGGTAACCGAGATGTGGATGCTCTCTCCAGAAGACCCCACGACCCTCAGGATCCCTCAGAAGACTGGACTCAGCTTACCCCAGAAGGGGTAAGAGCCCCGTGTGAAGGGACGAGTCAATATGGAAAAAGTGGGGCCAGAGCCGAAGAAATAGGAGTGTCCTCAGTGGGAGTCCCCAGGTGCTATTGCAATGTCTCCCAAGATATGCAAGAAGGTCTTCCCAAGCTATCCAGGAAGGATCTCAGGAGAGATCAAGAGGAAGACCCATTGTGCAGAATGGTGCTGCAGGCATTGGAACACCAACAGTCTGCGGTATTGCAGAAGAGCCCCAGTAAGGAAGCCCGGCTGTTATTGAAGGAATGGGATCAGTTGCAATTGTAACAGGGGGTGGTCTACCGAAGGGGCCCCTCCGATGATCCAGAAGAGAAGTGCAGCGACACAACCACCATGGCCATTTGGGAACCAAAAGGACTCTTCAATTAGCGAAGAACAGATTCTACTGGCCCTACATGAGGAAAGAAGATTCTACTGGCCCTACATGAGGAAAGTATGCACCTGAGGCATTCCTGACTCAGGTGCATACAACGGAAGATATTGCCTCAGAGGGCTGCCCCAATGGGCCATCTGGAGAGCCAGGGCCCAATGGACCTGGTTTGCATAGACTTTCTCTTTTTAGAATCTGACCTAAGTGGGCAAGGGGACATCTTAGTGGTAACAGATCACTTCACCCGTTATGCCCAGGCATTTCCCATTAGAGACCAGCAAGCAATCACAGTGGCAAAGACTCTCGTTGAAAAGTTCTTCGTCCATTATGGCTTACCTCAAAGGATACATTCGGAACAAGGGAGAGACTTTGAGAGCAGATTGATTAAAAGACTGCTGGATTTAATAGGCATACAGAAGTCCAGGACTACTCCTTATCACCCACAAGGGGACCCTCAGCCAGAAAGGTTCAACAGGACCCTCCTGAATATGTTGGAGAAAAAAACCTCACTGGAGTAGACACTAGTGATGGCCGAACGGTTCGCCCGGCGGTCGTTTCGCGGCGAATTTCCGACTTTCGCCGTCCGCGGGTTCGAACGCCTTTTTCCGTCGTTCGCCCCGGCGGACTTACGTGTTTAATGTATACAAGAACTTTAACCTTTCGTGACACGTTTATCATGTGTTACAGGACAACCAATTGAGACATGACAGCTCATGGACACTTGGACATTCCCCCTAACCTATAAATACACCCGATCCGGTGGCCATTTTACATTCTTTCTTCTGTCACTGTAGGGAAAGGATCCTGTGTGGAGTAGGGACAGAGAAAACGCTAGCTATTTGGTACACAAAAGTTCTTTTCAGGACTGGTATAGGTGTTAGGTCAGCAGCCTGAGTTTCTTTTGTCAGTTTAGATAAAGGGACAGAGCGCTGTATGCTGCTATTTTAGGGACAGCTCAGCCAGATTAGTCTTTCTTCATCATCATCATCATCATCATCATTAGCTGTTACTATCAGGTCCACAAAAGAGCTGTTCCAGCTAATCGTTCCAGCCTACTCTTTTTTGCCAATTTGTATAGGGACAGGCAGGAAGCAGTGTGTCAGGCAGTGAGGATAATTTTAAAGACTTGCTGTTACTATTAGTTCCACAAAGGTTCTTTTCAGGACTGGTATCAGTGGTACGGTAATAGGCTTGTACACGTATAATATTCTTTCTTCCAAATATAGAAAGAATATTATACTTGACTGCTGCCCTTCTGCTGCAGTCTGCTAATCATTCACAACTCACTTGTTCCACAAAGCTCTTTATCAGGACTGGTAACTTGGTCTGTCTAGGGTGCTACGGTACATAGGCTTGGGTGCGGTACAGTCTGCTGTTCTGTAAGGACCGCTATCGGTCCACAATACATAGGGTTGCCGTGCACTACTGCTGACCGCTGCCCTATACTGCAGCAGTCCTTCAGCGGTATAGGGACTGACGCACAGTCTGCTAAACACTAATACACAACCTGCTTGGTCCACAAAAGTTCTTATAAGGACTGGTAACTTGGTATAGGGTGCTACGGTACATAGGCCTGAGTGCAGTACAGTCTGCTGTTCTGTAAGGACCGCTATCGGTCCACAATACATAGGGTTGCCGTGCACTACTGCTGACCGCTGCCCTATACTGCAGCAGTCCTTCATTGGTATAGGGACTGACGTACAGTCTGCTAATCACTAACACACAACCTGCTTGGTCCACAAAAGTTCTTATAAGGACTGGTAACTTGGTATAGGGTGCTACGGTACATAGGCCTGAGTGCAGTACAGTCTGCTGTTCTGTAAGGACCGCTATCGGTCCACAATACATAGGGTTGCCGTGCACTACTGCTGACCGCTGCCCTATACTGCAGCAGTCCTTCATTGGTATAGGGACTGACGTACAGTCTGCTAATCACTAACACACAACCTGCTTGGTCCACAAAAGTTCTTATAAGGACTGGTAACTTGGTATAGGGTGCTACGGTACATAGGCCTGAGTGCGTTACAGTCTGCTGTTCTGTAAGGACCGCTATCGGTCCACAATACATAGGGTTGCCGTGCACTACTGCTGACCGCTGCCCTATACTGCAGCAGTCCTTCATTGGTATAGGGACTGACGTACAGTCTGCTAATCACTAACACACAACCTGCTTGTTCCACAAAAGTTCTTATAAGGACTGGTAACTTGGTATAGGGTGCTACGGTACATAGGCTTGAGTGCGGTACAGTCTGCTGTTCTGTAAGGACCGCTATCGGTCCACAATAGATAGGGTTGACGTGCACCACTGCTGACCGCTGCCCTATACTGCAGCAGTCCTTCAGCGGTATAGGGACTGACGTACAGTCTGCTAAACACTAATACACAACCTGCTTGGTCCACAAAAGTTCTTATAAGGACTGGTAACTTGGTATAGGGTGCTACGGTACATAGGCTTGAGTGCGGTACAGTCTGCTGTTCTGTAAGGACCGCTATCGGTCCACAATAGATAGGGTTGACGTGCACCACTGCTGACCGCTGCCCTATACTGCAGCAGTCCTTCAGCGGTATAGGGACTGACGTACAGTCTGCTAAACACTAATACACAACCTGCTTGGTCCACAAAAGTTCTTATAAGGACTGGTAACTTGGTATAGGGTGCTACGGTACATAGGCTTGAGTGCGGTACAGTCTGCTGTTCTGTAAGGACCGCTATCGGTCCACAATAGATAGGGTTGACGTGCACCACTGCTGACCGCTCACCTATACTGCAGCAGTCCTTCAGCGGTATAGGGACTGACGTACAGTCTGCTAATCACTAACACACAACCTGCTTGTTCCACAAAAGTTCTTATAAGGACTGGTAACTTGGTATAGGGTGCTACGGTACATAGGCTTGAGTGCGGTACAGTCTGCTGTTCTGTAAGGACCGCTATCGGTCCACAATAGATAGGGTTGACGTGCACCACTGCTGACCGCTGCCCTATACTGCAGCAGTCCTTCAGCGGTATAGGGACTGACGTACAGTCTGCTAAACACTAATACACAACCTGCTTGGTCCACAAAAGTTCTTATAAGGACTGGTAACTTGGTATAGGGTGCTACGGTACATAGGCTTGAGTGCGGTACAGTCTGCTGTTCTGTAAGGACCGCTATCGGTCCACAATAGATAGGGTTGACGTGCACCACTGCTGACCGCTGCCCTATACTGCAGCAGTCCTTCAGCGGTATAGGGACTGACGTACAGTCTGCTAAACACTAATACACAACCTGCTTGGTCCACAAAAGTTCTTATAAGGACTGGTAACTTGGTATAGGGTGCTACGGTACATAGGCTTGAGTGCGGTACAGTCTGCTGTTCTGTAAGGACCGCTATCGGTCCACAATAGATAGGGTTGACGTGCACCACTGCTGACCGCTCACCTATACTGCAGCAGTCCTTCAGCGGTATAGGGACTAAGAGTTTTGTCACAGGGTCATTTAAAAAATGACATGCAGAGGAAGAGGCAGGCCCTTCCGCAGGGGTGGTAGGGGTAGGGCAGGAGCAACAGGCTTGAGCCAAAGTGGGAAGTTGCAGAAGGTGCGTTCAATTACTTTAAAGGATGCACCAGACTTGGTTGAGTGGCTCGCTCAGCCTTACTCTTCTGCACCCTCCTCATCCTCTCGATCTGCACCCTCTTCTTCACTCTCTGCTATGTGCACCCCCAAAGACACTACCACCAACAACACGACCACCACCACCACCACCACATACCTTCCGCTTGAGTCACTGGAATTATTTTCCGATCCATATCAAGAGGACATTTCTGATGCGCAGCCACTCTTGGTATTGGATCAGGAAGAGGAGGTAGCAACAAGCGCTACTCAGCAGTCTGACGCCAGTACCCAGATCAGCCCAAGGAGGAGGTTGGTCCCCGGTGTTGCTGCCTACTCTACTTATAGCGGTGGGGAAGGTGACGTTGATGATGACGTGTCTAGTGATGTCACGTGGGTGCCCACAAGAGAGGAAGAGGAGGGGAGTTCAGAGGGAGATATGGACCAGCAGATAGGGAGGAGAAGCAGCAATGACTTACATTGCACAGCAGGGACAAAGCAGACTGCAAATGTATCAGGAGCGAGTCATCGACCATGTACGGTCACATCTGGCGCTCCCAGGACACCGGCACATGGCTCCGCAGTGTGGGCTTTTTTTAACGTGTCCGCTGCTGACAATAGCGTTGCCATCTGCAATCTTTGCAGTCAACGCGTTAGTCGCGGTAAGCCCAATACTCACCTAGGGACGACCGCCTTAAGAAGGCACATGAGCAGCCATCACCGAGCCCAGTGGGAGCAACGGAACACACAAAGCCACACTGCAGGCTCTCACCGTCCAGCCTCGTCTTCTACTTCTCCTTCTCCTCTCTCCTCACAATTGTCCTCCACTCCACCTTCCATCACGCCAAGCTCACATTTTTCTGCAAAAAGGCAGGCTTCCGTGGGCCTAATGTTTGAGCGTAAAAAAATGATGACGCCGGATAACCCTCTTGCCCAACGGTTGGCGGCTGGCTTGTCAGAACTCATAGCCCGCCAACTACTGCCATATAAACTGGTGGACTCGGAGGCCTTTCGCAAATTTGTGGCCATTGGAACACCACAATGGAAGGTCCCAGGAAGGAAGTATTTCTCAGAGAAGGGCATCCCAGAGCTATATGGCCATGTTCAGCGGCAAGTGAATGTATCTCTGGCACACAGTGTCGGTGCCAAGATACATCTGACCACAGACACGTGGTCTAGCAAACACGGGCAGGGAAGGTATATCAGTTTTACTGCCCACTGGGTGAACCTTCTGACGGCCGTCAAGCATGTAACCCGTGGCACCCGTGTAGATTTGGTTTTACCGCCACGGATTGCATGCAGGCCTGACTCTTCTTCTCCTCCTCCTACTCCATCCTCCTCCCTCTCCTCCTCAGCTGCCTCCTCCTTTTCCGCTGCTAGCGTCTCTTCCACTGCACCGCCCAAGCTCCCCAGAACCTATTCCACATGCCAGGTGAGACGTTGCCATGCCGTGCTGCGTCTGTTGTGCCTGGAAGCAAAGAGCCACACTGGCCCGGCACTCCTTTCAGCTTTGCGTTCACAGGCAGATGAGTGGCTAACACCGCTCAATTTGACAGTTGGTAAAGTGGTGTGTGACAACGGTGCCAATCTGCTTAGCGCATTGAAACAGGGCAAAATCACGCACGTGCCGTGCATGGCACACGTCTTAAACTTGGTCGTGCAGCGATTCCTTGTCAAATACCCTGGGGTCCAGGACATCTTGCGGCAGGCAAGGAAAATCTCGGCCCATTTCAGAAGATCTTACACGGCCATGGCTCGCCTTGCTGACATTCAGCGGCGACACCATCTGCCGGTCAGACGTCTTATTTGCGATTGCCCGACGCGATGGAACTCAACCTTCTATATGCTTGATAGGCTGCTCCAGCAGAAACGTGCAGTTAACGTCTACCTGTATGAACTCTGCGAAAGAAACGGTTCTGGGGAGCTGGGTTTTTTTTCACCGCGCCAGTGGCTGCTCATGCGCGACACATGCAGACTTCTGCGGCCATTTGAGGAGATCACCAAACTGGTCAGTCGCAGCCATGGCGCCATCAGTGACATGGTACCTTATGCCTTCTTTCTGGAGCGTGCATTGCGTCGTGTCATTGATCAGGCTGTGGAGGAGCAGGAGCGGGAAGATGAGGAAGTCGCAATGCTGGATGAATTCCCAGGGGGGGCTACTCTATCTGAGACAAGTCAACAACAGGAGTCTGATGAGGAGTCAGAGGAGGATGGTGCCGGGGCGGATGAGCAGGAGCAAGAAGAGCATGCTTTAAACCTTTCTGGGATCCCTGTTGTGCGAGGATGGGGAGAGGAGAATGAAGAGGACGACATTATCCTGGATGATGAGCAGGAGCCAGGCCACCACACCGCTTCCACTTTAGTGCAAATGGGGGCCTTCATGCTCCAGTGTTTTAATAGGGACCCCCGTATAAAAAGCATGAGGGTCAAGGACCAGTACTGGGTGGCAACGTACTTAGACCCCCGGTACAAACACAAAATGGCGGAAATGTTACCGCCGTCGCAGAGGGCTGTCAGAATGCAGCACTTCCAGGCCTTGCTTCGAGAAATGCTGCATTCTGCTTTTGCGTGCGCTGGCAGAGGAGCAATTCCCACTCCCAGAGAAGGATTTGCGGGTACCAATCCAACAGCGCCTGCAAGAAGAGGCCGGTTTGAAGATGTGTTGGTGACTTCGGATATGAGGTCATTCTTTCAGCCGACCCATCGACAGGTGTCATCCGGATCCAGCATCAGGGAACGCCTAGACCGTCAGGTGTCCGACTACATTGGGTTAACGGCCGATGTGGACGCTCTGAGGAGTGATGAACCCCTAGACTACTGGGTGGGCAGGCTTGACCTCTGGCCAGAGCTTGCCCAATTTGCAATCGAACTGTTGGCTTGCCCCTCATCCAGTGTCCTGTCCGAAAGGACGTTCAGCGCAGCAGGGGGGATTGTGACCGATAAGCGTACTCGCCTAGCTCACCACAGTGTTAACTACCTCACATTTCTAAAAATGAATGAGGCATGGATCTCGGAGGAATTCAACACATGTGATCAGTAGACCATGTATATGTCTATAAACAATTTTTGGAATCAAGCACACAGACCTTCTTAATTCATTTGGCTCACTTCCCTGACCCAAAAAAGCACACCGTACTATATGCCCCTACCCTCCTCTTTGAAGAGGTTGAGCGGTGTCATATTTCTACTGGGGCTGCTTATTATGAGGGGTTCCCACCATCCCTGTGCTGTGCTGACTTCCTCCTGGGTGTTCTTATTATGAGGGGCTCCCACCATCCCTGTGCTGTGCTGACTTCCTCCTGGGGGTTCTTATTATGAGGGGATCACACCATCCCTGTGCTGTGCTGACTTCCTCCTGGGGCTGCTTACGGTGCTGCTGTCAGCGCTGTATGTCACGGAGCTGCTGTCAGCGCTGTATGTCACGGAGCTGCTGTCAGCGCTGTATGTCACGGAGCTGCTGTCAGCGCTGTATGTCACGGAGCTGCTGTCAGCGCTGTATGTCACGGAGCTGCTGTCAGCGCTGTATGTCACGGAGCTGCTGTCAGCGCTGTATGTCACGGAGCTGCTGTCAGCGCTGTATGTCACGGAGCTGCTGTCAGCGCTGTATGTCACGGAGCTGCTGTCAGCGCTGTATGTCACGGTGCTGCTGTCAGCGCTGTATGTCACGGAGCTGCTGTCAGCGCTGTATGTCACGGAGCTGCTGTCAGTGCTGTATGTCACGGAGCTGCTGTCAGCGCTGTATGTCACGGAGCTGCTGTCAGCGCTGTATGTCACGGAGCTGCTGTCAGCGCTGTATGTCACGGTGCTGCTGTCAGCGCTGTATGTCACGGAGCTGCTGTCAGCGCTGTATGTCACGGAGCTGCTGTCAGCGCTGTATGTCACGGAGCTGCTGTCAGCGCTGTATGTCACGGAGCTGCTGTCAGCGCTGTATGTCACGGAGCTGCTGTCAGCGCTGTATGTCACGGTGCTGATGTCAGTGCTCTGTATTACGGTGCTGCTGTCAGTGCTCTGTATCTCCTGCACCCTCTTGTTTGCCTACCCTGGTCCCTGACCTTCCCTCTCCTCCATTGCCTTCATTAGCTCCATAGTCCTGAATTGTCAGAACAATTTCCCAAATAAAAAAAAAATGCTTGTAGTTATCGATCCCAAATTCACCTCATACATGTATTATGCTATTGTCCAGGTGGTGGGACTACGTGCTACCCCCTAATAATTACCCCGTGGCCGCAAATTCGACCTAAAGGTTTGCGAAATTCGCCTCCCATTGAAGTCAATGGAGCCCGCGGCGAACGGTCGTTTTCGCGAACGTTTGTGTCCGTTCGCGTTTCGCGTTCGCGAAACGTCCCGTCGGAAGTTCGTCCATCACTAGTAGACACATCACAGCACTGGTCCATGCCTACAATAGAACCAAGAGTGACGCCACTGGGTATTCACCCTACCGATTAATGTTTGGCCGTGAAGCACGATTACCAGTGGATCTGGCTTTTGGAACCTCTTTGGATCACACATCAGAGACCTCCCATAGAGGATATGTGGATAGGCTGAGGAGGAACTTGGAAAATGCTTATGGGCAGGCCCAAGCCACATTGAGCTCCAGGGGAAACAGGAACAAAAGGAATGTTTACCTGAAAGTGAGAGTCCAAGATCTTCAGCCAGATGAACGGGTTTTGCTAAGGAATATAGGCATCCCAGGCAAACATAAGCTGGCTGATCGCTGGAGTTCGCAGCCTTATGTTGTGTGTAGGAAACTTCCAGGGCTCCCAGTGTACGAAATGAAGCCAGAAGGAAACACTGGACCAGTGAAGACCTGGCACCAGAATCACCTCTTGCCTCTCACTGAGGCAGTTAGGATAAATACAGAGGAGGAACTCCCAAATAGAGATGAGTTGGCTGTGGCCTACAGGAACTTCAGAAGCAGATGCTGATAACTTTTCGGAGGTGGAGGAAGATAATAATGATAATCTCAGAGCAGAGGCCCCAGAATTTGTACCGGTAACTTATCCTACAGAAGAACTCATTACTTTTAGTTACTCCCCACCTGCAGACACTGAAAGAGGGGTGGAAGATACTTGTCAGAGAGAAATGGATACCCCGAAAGTTCAAAGAGCAAAGAGAGACATTCGTCCACCCCGCAGACTGACCTACGATACATTGAGCGAATGCTCTGAAGCATCCCAGTTTGTCAGCAAAATAACCCCTGAACTGTCTGGTCCCTCAACTACTGATTCAGTAGGGGACAGCCCCATCTCACCCCTTGGCACATCTGTATCAGATATGGTAGTATCAGCTGTGAGTGCACAGGATAGCTCCTCACCATATGACAACTGGTGGGAAGCTCCTTTGTCCATATTATATGACCATATAGACGCTAAGATACAGGATAGAGCCAGCAATTTGAGCCTCTTTGTGGACCAAAGAGTTAAAGCAGGGGGAGTTTGTAGCACTGACATCCTTGCCTATTGATGTGGTTATATATACTTTAATGTAAGGTTTATGGACAATACTGTGGTTCTCTACCAGAGCCATATAGTGACCAAATATGGGTAACCCACCTGTATATTATTACCTCAGAACAACCTAAAGACTTGTACAGGAAGTGACCGTTGACCTTGTTACCCAGGAGAGGCAAGCTACAGTCACCGGATCAAAGTGATCACGTGGAACTCCGATCCAGTTGGTGAGCGGTTTACAGCCCACCGTTTGTTAACTTTTGTTAGACTCACATACAGGCCTCACTGGAATCTGTGGTTCCACGGAGGAGTAGCAGAGCAACTGACACTGAGCAGGCTTGAGGCCTATCTACCCTGGTGCCTCAAGCGTTGTAAATAAGTTACCGGAGTTTCACCAGGAGCACTTCAGCTTTGGATTACAAATACAAAGGAGTGACTTTAGCTAGCAAAGAAAGAAGACCCCAGATAAAGTACTTTAAGTGAAGCCTCACATATAGCCTTTAAAGCAGGGGGAGCTCCCAGGTTTATTTTTATATAAATATACATTTTATATTGTTTTATATTGAAATATATTGTGCTGTCGTCCAATGTTGGGATGACAGCACAATTTCTGTAATCACCTGTTTAAATATTTTGCAGTAGAGATATTTCTGGTTAAGTATCCAGTTGTTTGGAGTACTGTTTTTCCCCACCAGGTGGAGCCAGTGGATCCTAAGGGTATAACACAGGTACTTTGCATTGTTTTATATTGTACTGTATTACATTGCACCACAGCTGTGCCAAGGGGATAGAGTCAAGTTAGTGGGGTTTCTCGGTAGAGCGCAGGCCCAATTCAAACCAGCAGCTCCTTCGGGGGTCAGTGCTACACATAGTTACATAGCAGGTAAGGTTGAATAAAGACAATAGACAATTCAGTTCAACCTGTGTGGGTACACGTGTATCAGTATCTATAATTATTTTCCATATCCCTGTATGTAGTGTTATTTAACCACCTCAATACCAGGCACTTACACCCCCAAACAGAATTTTTTGAATTTTGTCCCCACAAATAAAAAATGCAAACGAGATAAAATACCACCAAAAGAAAGCTTTATTTGTGGGAACAAAATTATAAAAATTATGTTTGGGTTTGGGTACAGTGTAGCATGAGCGCACAATTGCCATTTAAACAGCGACAGCGCTGAAAGCTGAAAATTGGCTTGGGCAGGAAGGGGGTGTAAGTGCCTGGTATTGAGGTGGCTAAAGAACGCAACATACAGGGATATGGGAAATAATTGAAGACACTGATACACGTGCACCTACACAGGTTGAACTGGATTGACTATTGTCTTTATTCAACCTTACCTGCTATGTAACTATGTAACTATGTAACTATATGAGTGCACTGTTCCGCACAACTGCAGACCATAAATACTACAATTCTGTCTACCACGATGGAAAACAGGACTTGTCGTTTATTCATTGATAGATTCCTGTGAATAAATGATATGGCTGTGTGGGCGGAGCCTTGGAAGCCATACTGGTTTTAAATGTGGGTGTGGTTTTTGGGGAGAGGAACCCCCTACCCACTGGCATCGGGGGGGGTTTGGGGGTGAGGGAACTTGTGCTGGAACATTTGTCACCCTAAATACTGATGTGGCATGTAACATGTTCCAAAAGGTGAACTTAGCCTTAAAATCATTACCTATGGAAAAGTGAAGGTACTAAAGTTTATCACCATTTCAGAGATGAGGGACATTTTAAGGGTGGACATATTGGCTATCTATTTATTCAGTGCAATCTCTTCTTTTATATTTTACCAAATAAGTGGGTTATATATTAAATGTGTATGCTCTACGATTTTGATAAACCATTGCACTAGCTTCATGTGACAGAAAGAAAAAAAAAGATACAACAAGCATTTTTTCTCCAGGGTCTCTGCTCTCAGAAAATATACCGTATGTTGTTTAGGGCAGGGGGTCTCAAACTGGTGGCCCTCCAGCTGTTGTGAAACTCTGCCTGTTGAAGTGAGGCTTGTAACTTTCAGCCTTGCAATGCCTCATGGGACTTGTAATTTTGCAACAGCTGGAGGGCCGCCAGTATGAGACCCCTGGCTTAGGGGTTTTATATAATCTTCAGGCCTAAAATGATTTTTTTTTTTAACATGGGTGCAAAAAATAAATTAAAAACAGCTCCAGAAGTGAAAGGGTAGACCTCTAAACTAAACATGAACCTAAACTGGGTGTGATTTTTGTCTGGGCACATTGTGTTCCAGTACTGAACTGACCGAGTATAAAAAGATACGAGGAAACTTTCATTGGACGCTCTCACCTTATACTTTAGTGTGTGTGGATTTATTTCAGATTTTTTGTTATTTATTTTAAAAGAGAAATCCATGTCATGTAATGCTTGAGCCAAAATGTAGACGGCAATATACACTTTATAGGATGTTTTCTCATCAGGAAAATATAAACTAAGTGGAAGTGTCTCCAAACTGCAGTCCCTAAGAGGATATCTAAATGTGAGTGGAATAAGGAAATTTTTTATTTGGTTTTTTGAAAAACATCCACATTGAGTTATAAGAATATCCTCCATCAGTGAATCATTTGGGCGGCTGGATGGATAAATACTAGACAAATATTCCAGTAATCCCTTTATGGAGAGAATGGGGAACGTAAACACCAAGCTGCAGTTACTGAGATCAAAAAACATTTCACTCATTGACCAAGAATCTGGTAGAATAAATGTTTTCTCTGTGTAATAAGGGACATTATTATACAAAAACTTGTAATAAGTCCTACTAACTGAGCCACAAATAATAAGAACTTCCGTAGTTGAGGTCCGCAGCTCTGGAGGAATTTTGTCATGATTCTTTACAGACACCAGAATCTTGAATTCAATACAAATTCCATGATTAGATAAATGTTTGCTGAGTTGTTGGATCTCCCTCTCTCCGTATTCATCATCAGATGTGAGGATCCCGACCCAGTTCCACTTCAACCTTTCCAGTAACTTTGCTATGGCCACATATTGCATCTCATCATCCGGAACTGTCCGGAAAAAGTTTGGATACTTCTTTCTATCACTCAGTAAAGTATCTCTGGCTCCATAACTAATCTAGAAAGAAATACAACAGTCTGTATAATTAATCTGGAACTTTTAATATCCAAATGGACAGAAGAGAACCTTAGAAAATGTTTTATTTTTTTAGAGAGAGCAAAAGCATGTCATCTGAGCTGTCTACAAGAGATCTATAAGGAGATTTTAGTGGTGCTTTTATTTCACCGGACCAATTAGATAAAGCTACACGAGTAAATGTATTACTTCATAAATTATTACAGCAATCAATGAAAGCTGATAATATGACATTAATGGGGGATTTATCAAAGCCAGAGCAGCCAGAATCTGGAGCAACCAATCAGCCTCTATCTTCAGCTTGTTTAGTTAAACTTGAAGATTTAAGATAGAAGATGATTGGTTGCCATGCATAACTGCCCCAGATTCTGGCAGCTCCAATTTTGATAAATCCCCCTCTAAGAGATCATCCTCCTGTAATCCCAACTAGGGGTCTCCTGATCATGAGTAACTTTGACAGCATCTACAGTACATATAAGATTCAGACCTACAAGGCTTGCTACTCTATATACTGTATACAGTATACATGCTCAATGGAATAGGAAATAATGCAATAATTCAATAACAAAACAAACTTGTGTTAGCCCTTGTACACACGGTCGGAGATTCCGATGGAATGTTTCCTATCAGAGCGTTTTGTCGGATATTCCGACTGTGTGTGGTCTACATCGGACTGTTTCCATCGGAGTATCCGACGGACCAAGTTTTCCAACTTGTTGGTAAAATTTTCCAACAAAATGCTCCGATCGGACATACTCCGATCATGTGTAGAGAATTCCGATCGGACAAAGTGTCACGCATGCTCAGATCAAATTCCTACACCAAAGCTATTGGCTACTAGCGTGAACGTAGTCTGGTCGTAACGAAATAATGTCATCACGTCGGATTTTCCGACAACTTTGACGGTGTGTATGCAACAGTTTCGGACATAATCCGTCGGACAAAATCCGACGGATTTGGTTGTCGGAATGTCCGATCGTGTGTACAAGGGCTTAAAAGTCCTCTTTCAATTATATGTGGGATCCACCGATAGATAGTCCTTCCCCCCACAACCATGGCCCGGTGGTTGTGGGGGTCTGCAGGCGGTAGGCTTATTGGAAGCTGGAAGCCTTTTTAAAAATATGGAGGCCTCCAGAAACTGGCCATCCCTTTTGTTAATGAGTAATGCCGCATACACATGACCGGACTTTCCATCAGAAAAGTTCAGACGGAATAATTTCATCGGATATTCCAATCATGTGTGGGCTTCATCTGACTTTTTTTTTCAAAAATTCTGAGGGACCTAGAAATAGATTATGTTTTAAATCTTTCCAAAGGAATCAATTCCTATTGGGAAAACCGTTCATCTGTATGCTATTCCGACAGACCTAAAATGACGCAAGGGCAGCTATTGGCTACTGGCTATTGAACTCCCTTTTCTAGTCCCGTCGTATGCCATCGCATTCTAAATGAACAGACTTTGGTGTGATCGTGTGTAGGCAAGTTCGGAACTCCATTGGAAAGGCCGTCAGAGTTTATTCTGACGAAAAGTCCGGTCATGTGTACGCGGCATTAGAGGGACATAGTACTCCTACTCACAAAATCATAAAAAAAGTAATCTATAGATAAAGACACCCACATTTTTGACATGTCCTTTATTAAAAAGAGAACAAAAGAAATTCCCCACATTGTAAATGCATAATTATTTATGATGTATGCCACTTGCCAACCTTCCAACACTAAAAACCCAACAGACCCAATGCACATGACAGGGAAGGGGCAGGGATAATAATGACATCATTGACCAAATATGGCCATGGCTGGGGATTAAAGGCCATGTAAGCCAATGGCATTGGTGACTTTGGTGAATCCTGAAATACTACTTCTACAGTATCTCACAAAAGTGAGTACACCCCCCATATTTTTGCAAATATTTTATTATATCTTTTCACGTGACAACACTGAAGAAATGACACTTTGTCTACAATGTAAAGTAGTGAGTGTACAGCTTGTATAACAGTGTAAATTTGCTGTCCCCTCAAAATAACTCAACACACAGCCAATAATGTCTAAACCGCTGGCAACAAAAGTGAGTACGATCCTAAGTGAAAATGTCCAAATTGAAACCAATTAGCCATTTTTCCTACCCAATGTCATGTGACTAATTAGTGTTACAAGGTCTCAGGTGTGAATGGGGAGCAGGTGTGTTCAGTTTGGTGTTATTGCTCTCACTCTTTCATACTGGTTACTGGAAGTTCAACATGGCACCTCATGGCAAAGAACTCTCTGAGGATCTGAAAAAAAAATTGCTGCTCTACCTAAAAATGGCCTAGGCTATAAGAAAATTGCCAAGACCCTGAAAATGAGCTGCAGCACAGTGGCCAAGACCATACAGTGGTTTAACAGAAAAGGTTCCACTCAGAACAGGCATCACTATGGTCAAACAAAGAAGAAAGTGGGGTCCCCCAGGGTTCTGTCCTGGGACCAACCCTATTTAATTTATTCATAAACGGCTCAATCTCTGTATATGCGGACGATACTAAGCTAAGCAGGGCAATAACGTCTCCTCAGGATGCGGAAAAACCTTGCAGTAAGATCTGAACAAATTATTGGGGTGGGCAACTATCGTATTTATCGGCGTATAACACACACTTTTTTTCCCCTAAAATCAGGGTGAAATTTGGGGTGTGTGTTATATGCTGATCCCCCGCTGTTGCTAATGCTTTCTGCCATTCTCTGTGGCTTCCGTGTATTTTTGGGCGCACTCTGCCGTTCTCGGCTATCTTCGGCCGTTCTCGGCTATCTTCGGCCGCACTCAGCTATCTTTGGCCACACTCGGCCATTCTCGGTGGCTTTTGGAAAGCCGAGTGTGGCCGAAAATAGCCGAGAATGGCTGAAAATAGCCGAGAACGGCCGAGTGCGGCCTAAAATACCCAAAAGCCGCCGAGAGCGTCTGAGAACTACCGGCGCAATTTTTAACTGCCAAATGACTGACAAGGCTGCAAATGCAAGGCTGCAAACGACTGACAAGGCTGCAAATGCAAGGCTGCAAACGACTGAGAAGGCTGCAAATGCAAGGCTGCAAACGACTGACAAGGCTGCAATGCAAGGCTGCAAACGACTGACAAGGCTGCAAATCACTGACAAGGCTGCAATGCAAGGCTGCAAATGACACTGACAAGGCTGCATTGATGGTCATTTAAATGTGAGTTTTTTTCCTTAAACTTCCCTCCTAAAAGTTTTTTCTTTTAAATTACCTCCTAAACTTGGGGTGCGTGTTATACGCCAGCACGTGTTATATGCCGATAAATACGGTACATGCAAAATGAGGTTTAATGTAGAAAAATTTAAAATAATGCATTTGGGTGGCAAAAATATGAATGTAATCTACTCCCTGGGGGTAGAACCTCTGGGGGAATATAGGATGGAAAAGGACCTGGGGGTCCTAGTAGATGATAGACTCGGCAGGCTACTGCAAGCAAAGCAAACAGAATATTGTCATACAT
This sequence comes from Lithobates pipiens, assembly GCF_037356315.1. Classification (NCBI taxonomy): domain Eukaryota; kingdom Metazoa; phylum Chordata; class Amphibia; order Anura; family Ranidae; genus Lithobates; species Lithobates pipiens. Next base: position 551,311,383 of record NW_027507718.1, read on the forward strand.
TAAAAAGGGGATTAACTCCAGAGATAAAATGATAATTTCCCCACTCTATAAGACCCTAGTCTGGCCACACCTGGAGTATGCCGTCCAGTTCTGGGCTCCAGTCCTCAGGAACGATGTGCTGGAAATGGAGCGAGCCCAGAGAAGGGCAATAAAACAAATTAAGGGACTGGAGGACCTTAGTTATGAGGAAAGGTTAGGAGCACCAAACTTATTTTCTCTGGAAAAGAGATACTTGAGAGGGGATATGATTTCAATGTACAAATACCATACTGGTGACCCCACAATAGGGATAAAACTTTTCTGCAAAAGGGAATTTAATAAGACATGCGGCTATTCACTAAAATTAGAAGAAAAGCAGTTTAACCTTAAACTACGTAGAGGGTTCTTTACTGTAAAGCCGCTTACACACAATTGGAATTTCCGACAACAAATGTTCGATGTGAGTTTGTTGTCAGAAATTTCGATTGTGTAAAGGGTCCATCAGACATTTGCTGTCGGAATTTCAGACAACAGATGTTTGAGAGCTGGATCTCAAATTTTCCGACAACAAAATCCATTGTGGGAAATTCTAAGCATGTGTAGATAATTCTGACACACAAAATTCCACGCATGCTCAGAATCAAGCAGAAGAGCCACACTGGCTATTGAACTTCATTTTTCTTGGCTCATCATATGCGTTCTACGTCACTGCGCTCTCGATCTTCAGAATTTCCGACAACATTTGTGCGACCGTGTGTATGCAAGATAAAGTTGAGCCAACATCCATCGGAAAACAATCCACGGGTTTTATATGTTATACATGTAAGCTATATACTCACTAATAATGTAGGAAAGTGTAATTTCTTCAGTGTTGCCACATGAAAAGAAATAATAAAATATTTACAAAAAAATGTGAGGGGTGTACTCATATTTGTGAGATACTGGATATATGATCATCAACTGAATAGGCAAAAGATCAGGCATTTGTCCAAATGCCATAACAGTCTGGACTGAACATCTGTCCATCCCTACAAGAGTCTTCTTTCTTTAGAAGAATGTTATACTTTACAGCGATTTGCACAGAGGATTATTTGTACCCTTTTGACCCACCTCATCATAAGATGAATAGCTTTCCTAACCTTATGTAATATAGAAAATTCAGCTTTTCTTACCTGGGTGTAACCATATAGATTCAGCAGCTGGGCCATTTGGAGAGAGGTGTCAGAATTGAGATCTCCAATGAAACCAGCCAGGGCACCCCGCTCCATACAGGAATAATTTGGAGCTTCCTTTGTATGTCCAGACAATATCTGTAGAACGTCTTTTATAGCTTTATTCACATATCCACAAGAATCATACACATGGTATCCCAGAGTAATGTTGGGAAGAATATCTGGACTGCGGTTTATTTCATCAATAGCAAATATAAAAGCCAGGAGTTGTCTGTATTCTCTCTTGTAAACCCTGCAGAAAATGGATAATTTAGCATTGGTCTACAGTACAAGGATTCAAGCCAAAATTCTTTATGGCACATTTTAACTAAAGATCTATGGTGGGATTGGTGGCCGTGTATATTGCTCCATGAAACATATAATTAAATTCAATCATTCCTGCACTTATATGAGTTATAGCCGTGGTTGGCAATTTAGGAGGCATAGAGGACCTCAGCTGAAGCCCCTGATATCACCAAGTAGCCGCACATAATATTCAGTATATGTAATGCTACAGAAGAAGGTCAGAGAACGCAGACTTACTAGAGGAAAGGGTCAGAGACTCCAAACTTGCTACAGGACTGGTTGGAGCCTACAGACATGTCATAGGAGACAGTCAGGGCCAGAGATAAGACAATCTTCCCCGGTTCAGTTTGTGAAAAGTTTCCTAAATCTTGCTTAAATTGTGAAGTTTGTGAACTGTCAGCAAACCCCCTGAAGTCTATGGGGAGAATCTTGTTTTTTAGTTCTTTCCATTTCTAAACCTCCGGCACCAACTGAAAGCGATACATTTGGCATCAGTATTACTACCGCTGATCAATATGACTGCTTCCCTTCTGACTGGATCTTATGGAATTGGCAACCACCAACATAATCTGCTCCGTCATTTATTCGTGTTGGATCAGAAATGTTGGACAAACTGATTGATGATGAATTTATGCTGTGTTTTTAGTCTGTGCTAAAAAAAGGACTTGTCAAAAACTGTGGTGTGTTTATTTTTTCACTTATTCTATGAATGAATATGGCTACTGTGTACCTCTTACTCATTTACATAGGCGGGAGGGCCTGCATCTCAGGTTTCCAGTTTCCAATAAGCCCCCCCAGCATGCAGACCCCCACAACCACCAGACCAGGGTTGTTGGAAAGAGGCTCTTGTCCTCATCATTCTGGTGCTTTGCCAGTGGCCTCCTGGAAAGGTACCCCCCATGCTGAGGGTATGTGACCTGTTATGGTTCAGATGGGGAGGCTCAATTCTCACTTTTCCTGGCCTGACAGGGGCCATGATCATATATAGTAAACGCCACATGGGGATTTTGAGTGGAACCACACTCTTTTTTTTGCCTGATATTTCCCTTTAACAGCAATACCAGACCTTACCGGTCTGATATGAATATTTATGGGGGGGAGGCAATATGTCATTTTTTTGGGTACCCCTTGACATCGTTATCAGAACCTCATCAGGGTAAAGGGTCATTTATGCATCCTTAGGGGGTATTATACACTTTTGTGTTTTGTGTGGGGTCCACCATTAACACCTATACCAGATCCCCTCACCTGGGATAAGAGTCTGCTATAGATTAGGTGACCCCTCAGCTGATTGGTTGGTGGCTGAAACTGTAATTTGCCAGCAATTTAAACAGAATTTTTTCCATTTGTAAATGTTAATGTTGCTGTAGTAGGTCGTATACATTATGCTGATGCGCCACTTCACCAACAGGGTCAGGGCATCCCCAAGGTGTGTCAGTTACATTTTCCCTCTTTTTTAACTCTGCCTATGTTACCTCAAAGAGTCTAATTATCCCCCAAACACACACCCACACTCACAGTTTTTTTTTTTTTATGTTTGACAACAAAACAATCCACCCATGTTGTAGAGTTTAGCAAAAGAAATGTGGCGAGGCTGACACCATTCCTTGTTATTTCATTTAACAAATAGAAAAGCATTGTCAGTCCACAACAAGAACAGATCGATGGGAATTTTTCTGTGACTGCGTTGTCTTTACTCTTTTCACTGCCAGAGCCACACTTGTGTGAAATACTAAAATGCCCGATGATTATTTAAACCCCCCAAACATTATATATTTTCTGAGAGCAAATATCCTGTGATATTAGTGGAGCTGTTTATCAACCACATATTTTCAGTAAAAAAAAAATACACTAAAAGTAATGTTACTGCACACAAACAAAATGCGGTAGTTAACTTTTTGTTAAAATATAAAATATGAGGTTTTTCCAAGTAAATAGAAACCCAACATGTAAAGCCTTAACATTGTGCATGTCGGTAAAAAGGTAAACGCAATGCTGGTCATCAGAAACAGAAATACTATATAATGTTATTGTGGTGCCTGAAAATTCATGTCCAACCAAAACCTTTTTTCTTTTGGACAGTCACTGTCCAGGGCTCCATTAGAGAGATTTCCCCTCACTTCCTGTCCTGCAGATAACAGTTTTACCAGACAGGAAGGGAGGACAAATCTGCAATAGGGACACGGACAGAAATACAAGACTGACCGGGATTCCAGCCTTCCAGTACTTTACTAACAATTGTGTTTATTTCTGTGCTGCTATTGGAGAGATTCCCTCACTTTCTATAGTAAAACATTATCTGCAGGACAGGAAGTGAGGGGAAATCTCTCTAATGGAGCCCCAGATAGCAGTAAAAACCTGACAGGGATTCTTTTTCCTTCTCCACTCTATTTGGAAGTGAAAAAAAGATATCGAGTCAATAAGGGCTAAAGTAATTTAAGGTCCCCTTCATGCTTGTGTATTGTGTTAACACATAACAATGCATGGCAAAGCACCTTCTCTATGGGCAGTACAATGTGGTGTCATTCATTGTGAATTGCCCCCAATGCATTGTACAGTAGATCCCAACACACAACACACCTCTAGGCTCCATAATACACATACCATGCACTGTGGTGTGCATCCTTATTAAGAAAAGGAATGGCGTGTTTTTTTCCACTATTGTGGTGCATTGGGAGCTATTCAATATGAATGAATGTGACCATTAATACCCGGCAATGGAAAACCTAAATATGAATGGGTCATATGTGGTTTTCATGAACATATTTATATATAAATGCAGTGTAACAGACTGGGTGAGTCCTGCACATTATCACACATTTCTCCTAAAGACACAGCTCTGTAGATCAGATTGGAAGGTTTACACTTCATATTTCACTTACGCTGAACACATGAGATTTGTAATAATACTTCCTTTCTCCCTCCACTCTGACACTGTATAATGTACAGAGAATATCCCTCCTATAATGATGTCTCCATCCTGAGAATACTTGTACTCAAATGTATAATTCCTCATAGTCATATCACAGCGGTGATCAGAGTTCTGGGTGTCAGATGTGCAGGGGGTCACACACAAATACAACAACCACAATATTCTAAGTGGATATCTGAAGACAACATGGCCGAGTCTCTGATAGACTCCAATGACTTCTTCCTCTTCTCCCGACCTCATCATCACTGACAGCAGCCCAGGATCCTGACACTGAGTTCATGGCTCAGCTGAAGGCTGTGAGAGTGTCGGGTTTATAAAGAATAATTCTGTTATTTATTACTGAGAGACTGGAATATGAATCTGCTTATAGAGTAGGAAAAAAAAAGGTCAAACATAAAATACACAGAATCCATCTTTGTCAGCACCATAGAAAGTGAAGGTTAAAAAACAAAACAAAAAACATTATGAAGTATTGTACATGAAGCAGTAAAAATGAAAAGTTTGATGGCCAAGAATGTCATGTGTATTATTATTATTATTATTATTATTATTATTATTATTATTAACCACTTGCTTACTGGGCACTTAAACACCCTTCTGCCCAGACCAATTTTCAGCTTTCGGTGCTCTCACACTTTGAATGACAATTACTCAGTCATGCAACACTGTACCCAAATGAATTTTTTGTCCTTTTTTCCCCACAAATAGAGCTTTCTTTTGGTGGTATTTGATCACCTCTGGGGTTTTTATTTTTTGCGCCATAAATGAAAAAAGACAGAACATTTTGAAAAAAAACGCATATTTCTTTGTTTCTGTGACAGAATTATGCAAATTATTATTTTTTCTTCATGAATTTTGGCCACTATTTATACTGCTACATATCTTTGGTAAAAATAACCCAAATTAGTGGATATTATTTGGTCTTTGTGAAAGTTAGAGAGTCTACAAGCTGTGGTGCGAATCGCACAAAATTGATCACATCTGATGTACTGGTGGCCTATCTCGCTTCTTGTGACCCGAACAAGTCAGGAAAGTACAAATACCCCCCAAATGACCCCTTTTTGGAAAGTAGACATTCCAAGGTATTTAGTAAGAGGCATATTGAGCTTTTTGATGTTGTCATTTTTTTCCCACAATTCTTTGCAAAATTAAGATTTTTCTTTTTTTTTTTTTTCTCCACAAAATTGTCATTGTAATAGGTTATTTCTCTCACATGGCATGTGTATACCACAAATGACACCCCCCAAAAAATTCTACTACTCCTCCTGAGTATTACAATACCACATGTGTGGGACTTTTTCACAGCCTGGCCACATAGAGAGGCTCAACATGCAGGTAGCGCCATCATGTGTTCTAGGAACATAAATTACACATCTAACTTGTTGACTATTTATTACACTTTTGAAGCACCAGGACAATGACACGTGACACTGATGACAGATGGCACTGATACGTGGCAATGATGACACTTATACGTGGCACTGATGACACGTGGCACTGATGACAGATGGCACTAATATGTGGCACTGATGACAGATGGCACTAATATGTGGCACTGATGACACGTGGCACTTATACGTGGCACTGATGACACATGGCACTAATAACGTGGCACTGAAGACACGTGGCACTAATACGTGGCACTGATGACAGATGGCACTAATACGTGGCACTAATACGTGCCACCGATGACAGATGGCACTAATACATGGCACCGATGACGCGTGACACTGATGACAGATGGCACTGATAAGTGGCATTGATGACACGTGACACTGACAACAGATGGCACGTGACACTGACAGGTGGCACTGATGACAAATGGCACTGATACGTGGCACTGATGACAGATGGCACTAATACGTGGCACTGATGACAGATGGCACTGATGACAGATGGCACTTATACGTGGCACTGATGACAGATGGCACTGGGGACAAATGGCACTGGGGGCAGGTGGCACTGGGGGCAGGTAGCACTGGGGGCAGGTAGCACTGGGGTGGATGGCACTGGGGGCAGGTAGCACTGGGGTGGATGGCACTGGGGGCAGGTAGCACTGGGGTGGATGGCACTGGGGGCAGGTAGCACTGGGGTGGATGGCACTGGGGCAGGATGGCACTGCTGGGGCAGGATGGCACTGCTGGGGGAGGATGGCACTGCTGGGGCAGGATGGCACTGCTGGGGGAGGATGGCACTTTTCTTTTACTTTTTTTTTTTTTTAAATCGAAGCAAAGCAGAACGGCTGCCACTGCAGCCATTCATCTCTCCCCTCTCACACTCTGTCTGTGTGAGGAGGGAGAGCGGTGCTGAGAGATGATCTCATATGTTTACATATGAGATCATCTCCCATTGGACACGCCGATCGCGCTGTAAACGGCCGCTGTGATTGGCCGTTTACAGCGATCTGTGTTTGCCTGTCCCCAGGGGACACGGCGAACACAGAACTTCTGCGATGCGCGCCCGCGGCGGCGTGCATTGCGGAATTAAACAACAGGACGTCCAGGGACGGCCACCCGGACGAAAGTGCCTGCTCTACGGCCGTCATTCGGCTATAGGACGGGCGCGAGGTGGTTAATATTCATAACAATAATTTAATATAATTAGGTGTAGGGGTGAGGTTCAGCAGTTACCAGATCTTTGGGGTGAATCTCTGGGATTCAAAACATTTGGGAATCATCAAGAATTTTCAGGTTCACCACAAAAATAGAGAACAACCTCTATTGTGGCGCACAAGGAATGGATGAAGGAATTTGTGGCCTATTGATGAAAAGGTGGGGGTCACAACAACCTTATCGTTGTTTTTAGAGACAGCTGACAGTTCTGTGTAGAAAGAGATTAATATTTTATTTTATTTTTCATTGGTACATGTCCCCATGGCAGTGCATAAACCAGAACATTAGCGCGTTACTGCTAATCTGCCATTTTAGCCGCCTTTTGTTTGAAGTATGCAACTGGATCATTTGAAAGACTAAGTGCAAAAACAGTGTTCACATAAACCACCACCCATCATTCACCAAACCCCATCATTCACCAAACCCCATCATTCACCAAAAGTTGGCATACACCAGTTAGGCCTATTATCCCTGATTAAAACTATCCAATTTCTGCACAATTTTACATTGTTGTTTGCTGTGCCGTTTCATAATTCCTAATGAGAATTTGACAATTTGATATCAGTATAGAAACCTTTCCATGTGAGACAAGCCAATGTTGCCATATTGATGTCTGACTGTTTGTGACTTCTACTTTGACAATAAATATATGATCCAGCAGATGGTATTGTAGACCTGTTTTTTTATTTTTATTTTTTTTATTTGATGTGTAGTGGGATAAGGAAAGGTCCACAAGCTGAAAATTTCTGATGCAGAGGCAGAAAAATATATTAATGACAAAATAAAAAAAACTATCCATACACAGAACTGTCAGAAGCCCCTACAAATTCCAACACACACTGACAAGATGGCTGCCCTTATATAAGAAGAGGTCTGAGTTATCCATTCATTTACATTATTTGCTCTTGTGACTCAGCTGACTGGGAGAAATATGTTTGCACTGCATTATAGGTTGCCCCTTATTTCTGTTGGTGAACCTGCAAATTTATCAAACTGTCTAAAATGTTGTAAATCCCGGGGGACTGCTAATTCATTGTAGCGAGGTAGCCAAACTTTATACCTATTAACCTGTAATGTTAGGAAACCCTGCAGAAATACAGGTATATGGGCAAAAGATAAATAAATATAATTAACCTTTTTGCTGTCAGGCCCTTAAACTCAGCTGGCCAGACCATTTTTGAAATGTTTCCATTGCTTTTTTATTTTTCTCTTACAGCTTTCAGAGTTTGTAAAAGACCCCCCAACCATACATTTTATGAAAGCACATAACCAGTAGAGTACAAATACTACTGATTTTTACAGCACAATGATATTTGCAGTAATGTTTATCAAAACATTATTTTTCACAAAAAATACACAAAAATCCTTATTAGCAGGTAAAAACACAGCATGTTTTACAAAATGTTTACTAAATATAAAAGCTATCTTGTATTGAGGTAATAAATAGACGGGCCAGATCGGACCATTCATTGTTCTTTAAACTGAGGCTAATGTAAAAGAACACGTGTTCATTTACACCTGCCTGAATCTGACCCAATCCGCTAAAATCAGATGGACAGGGATCCCATTCCCTATCCATCTAGAAGATCAGATCAGTTTGAAATAGGCAGGCGGTTTGTTTCCATCCGACCGCCCCATAGAGCAAAGTGGGCTGTGTCCTGCTGCATCAGCAGAGTGGAAGCGGACCTGTCATCTGCCTGCTTAGCGAGGATCGGTGGACAGATCTCACGTTGAGCAGGCAGATCTGCTTGAGTCCACTCCATAGTGTCCACTATGTTTTTATTTTATTTTATATCTCTTTTTTTTGCAAATATCTATCTATCTATCTATCTATGAATCTATCTATCTATGAATCTATCTATCTATCTATCTATCTATCCTGGACCTCCCCATGCTAGCCTACTATGGGTCAGCTTTGCCCCCTCCAGGACCACCTTTTTTCTATCCCATAAAGGGCGGCTGTCGTACCAGCTCAATGTTCTTTTTTCGTCCTCACTCGAGATGCCTTAAAAAAAAAAAAAAAAAAATATATATATATATATATATATATATATATATATATATATATATATATTACAATGTGAGTGAAGAAAATGGGTTGAATTAGGGGCTATAAATCTCCCAAGGAGGTGGGTTCCCATGGTGCAGGGACATATGCTAAATAGCTTAAAGAACTGTGTTGTTTGTGGCAGCTAAGAAGCAGTAGTCGTGTAGAAGCACTGTTTGCACACACGTATGCAGCTTGTTACCTTGCTTTCCCTGGTGTCTAGCGGTCTGCTGGGCTCTACAGTGTGCCCCTCGTGTGACTCAGAGCAGCTCTGAGCCGGGTGGGTGATGTCACGGCATTTTCCCTGCTCGTTTGGTTGCCTAGCAACCACCGGGATTCTCCGTGCTGATTCACGCAGCTGCCTATTCTTAAGGGGCGGTTCTCCCACTCTCTGGGCTTCCCTGCAGTTCCTCTCAGTGCTCCAGCTCGGCAAGCTATTGCTCTGCATAAAGGTAGGCTGTCTCCCTACTGATGTTGCATGCTTGCTGCTGTTGCCTAAGCCCTTGTACACACGGTCGGACATTCCGATGGACAATGTCCGATAGGACTGTGTTGTCGGATAATCCGACAGTGTGTGGGCTCCATCGGACTGTTTTCGTCGGAGTATCCGACGGACCAAGTTTTCCAGCTGGGCTATAAAATTTTCCGACAGCATGATCCGATCGGACTTTGTCCGATCATGTGCAGAGAATTCCGATCGGACAAAGTGCCACGCATGCTCAGATCAAATTCCTAGACCAAAGCTATTGGCTAATAGACTGAACGTAGTCCCGTCCTCACAAAATAACGTCATCACGTTAAGTACGATCTGATTTTCTGACAACTTTGTCCGACTGTGTGTATGCAACAGTTTCGGACAAAATCCGATGGATTTGGTTGTCGGAATGTCCGACCATGTGTACAAGGGCTAATACCACTGTGCACTGTGCATTGATCCTCACCCTCGTCTTCCAGGTTCAGCTGACTGCCTGTGTTCTCTGTCTGTTTGCACTGAAGAACCCATGGAAAGGTTTTTAACTATGCTTTTCTTATATATATATATATATATATATATATATATATATATATATATATATATATATATAGGTTTGCGGTGGAAGGCTCTTACTACTAGTTTCGGTGCCTCCCGTTTAGCCTTTGCACAGCACCCAGAACCTTTTCGAAAGTGCTCTCAGCCGTCATTGCGATCCTCAGAGTCCGAGACGTTCACATTTTTCATTATTTGAACAATCTGTTACTGCTAGCCTCTTCAGAACATCTTCTCCTTCAATATGTGGCCCTCACCTGTGAAACACTGGCTCAGTTTGGCTGTCTAGTCAACTATTGGAAAAGCCAAATGCAGCCAACCCAGGTTTTAGAATACCTGATGGTGAAGTTTGACACAAATCAGGGTCAAGTCTCTCTTCCTCAGAGGAAAATTCGGGACATTCAGATACAAACCAGGAGAGTAATGACCAGTTCATTCCTTGCAGCGACAGAATGCATGCGCATGAGTATTATCAGCCATGATCCCAGTAGTCCCATGGGCCAGGTGGAGAAGAAAAACTTTTCAGTGCAATTTACTTCTCCAATGGGATCATCACTCCCTGATGCAGAGGATACACATTCCGATATTGATAATTCAATCCCTGCTTTGGTGGACAGTCTCACGCAACCTTGCCCGGGTTGTATCCCTTCGGCCTCCAGAGCCGGTGGTACTGACTACTAATGCCAGTCTCCTGGGTTGGGGAATCCACTGCCTGGGCCAGCAGGCTCATGGTCGGTGGCCCCCACGTCTTGCAAACATCAAACTTCCTAGAATTGGAGGCTGTCCGGCACGCTCTTCTAGCCTTCCGACCACTCTTGAAAGATCAAGCTGTCAAAATATTGTCCGACAACAAGACCGCTGTCACGTACGTGTCCCGTCAGGGGGTCGCCAGGAGCTGGGTCCTACTTCAAGTCACATGCCAGATATTCCAGTGGGAAGAGAGTAATCTTGTTTCCCTGATGGCAGCCTATCTCCCAGGGCCCGAAAACACCTTAGCAGACCAAACAAAATTGACGTCCTTTTTTTCCCACAAATAGAGCTTTCTTTTGGTGGTATTTGATCACCCCTGCAATTTTTTTGGGCTATAAACCAAAAAATAGCAACAATTTTGAAAAAAATGCATTCTTTTTTCACTTTTTGCTATAATAAATAGCCCCCAAAAATATATAAAAAAATGTTTTCCTCGTTTTAGGCCGATACGTATTCTTCTACATATTTTTGGTAAAAAAAAAATCGCAATAAGCGATTATTGATTGGTTTGCACAAAATTTATAGCGTTTACAAAATAGGGGATAATTTTATGGCATTTTTATTATTTTTTTTTACTAGTAATGGCAGCGATCAACAATTTTTATTGGGACTGCGACATTATGGCAGACACATCGGACATTTTTGACACATTTTTGGGACCATTGTTATTTATACAGCAATCAGTGCTATACAAATGCACTGATTCTTGTGTAAATGACACTGGCAGTGAAGGGGATAACCAGGGGGTGGCAGAGTAGGGGTTAATTGTGTCTTAGGGGCGTGTTACTAACTGTGTGTTAGTGAACACTGATCTCTGCTCCAATCACAGGGAGCAGAGATCAGTGTCACTTGTTGCTAGGCAGAACTGGGAGATGCTGTTTACTTCTGCATCTCCCTATTCAGCCTCCTCGTGAGACGATCCACAGGACCCGCGTCTGGACTCACGGGGGTCCCGACCGGAGGCACGGCGGCATTCTTAAAGGATTTACCTGTATGCCCTTATGCCTGTCCGTGCCATTCTGCCGACGTACATCGTCGCACGCCAATTGGCAAGTGGTTAATGGCCAAATATGTGTAGTCACCTGACCTGCCCCCACCTCTGTGCCTATAACTGTCTCCACTGTCCCTTGTAATCATAGAAGGCTTCTGTGTATACAAATGACAGTGAGGAGAGGAGGGTGAGATCTAGAATGGAGTTCCACATTCAGGCTGCAGAACTGCATTTGAGGATCACATGTCAAGGCCCGGAGAGCCGTATTCAGCCCGTGGTACTTTTGTTTGATATCTGTGCTGTAGAGGGATGAATGATAATAGAAGGAAGACTGAAGATGTTTCTGGTACTGCTGGTACTAGATTGCACTTGTACCGGCTGGTGATCTTGAATCTTTCTTTTCTATCACACTCCAATCAGTGTGTGAGGGCAAAGTGGGGGCAAGCTGCTAACTTCAGGTGTTGGTTACATTGTGTGATAGTTTGATTGGTCACACCATTTTATTGTGATCAGCACTGTCCAATGGACAATACAGTCACAGTACTTTGCTTGTGCATGCTTAGGGATGACCTTCAACACAGTATACACCGTTCATTATCAGTCGATTTTGCGTTCTTGCTTTTCTGTAATTGAGCTGTTAGCAATCTGCAGGAGTTTGTGGGTGTTGTCTGCGTGCCCTGACCGCAGTATACACCATTATATCCACCTATATAGCTAGCTATATTGCTCTTCTGTAATAGAGCTTGCAGTCAGTTGTAGGAGATTGTGCGTGTTGTCTGCGTGCCCTGAGCGCACTATACACCATTATATCCACCTATATAGCTAGCTATATTAATCTTCTGTAATAGAGCTTGCAGTCAGTTGTAGGAGATTGTGCGTGTTGTCTGCGTGCCCTGAGCGCACTATACACCATTATATCCACCTATATAGCTAGCTATACTGCTCTTCTGTAATAGAGCTTGCAGTCAGTTGTAGGAGATTGTGCGCGTTGTCTGCGTGCCCTGAGCGCACTGTACACCATTATATCCACCTATATAGCTAGCTATATTGCTCTTCTGTAATAGAGCTTGCAGTCAGTTGTAGGAGATTGTGCGAGTTGTCTGCGTGCCCTGACCGCACTAAACACCATTATATCCACCTATATAGCTCTTCTATAATTGAGCCATCTGCCATCTGCAGGAGTTAGTGGGTGTTGTGTGCCTCCAGCACAATATACACTACCCAATTGCTGGTTTTCCCATCTCCCTTCAGGCCATTACCATGTCTGGAAGGCCAACAAGGAGAGGCAGACAGGCGCGAGCCGATAAAAGAGAGCAAGCAGGCTCTGTGTCTAGAGACAACAATGCTGGACGTGGACACAGTGAATCATCATCATCAGCACGTGGCCATGGGACACACGTGTCCTTCTTTTTGGCAGCTGGACGTGTTGAGCCGCATCATGCCGAAGACTTGGTAGAGTGGATGACCAAGCCCTCTTCATCCTCCTCATCCTCTCTCACCCAGGCTCAGGGTACTAGCAAAGCAGCTGCCAATGCATCGTCTTCCCTCGTCTCAATGTCATCAGCAGTGACTCCTTCCCTAGACCCACCACGTCCTCCTGAGGAGTCCCCTGAACTCTTTGAGCAAAGTGTTGGGTACATGCTCCAGGAGGATGCCCAGTGTTTTATAGGCTCTTATGATGATACTCAGCTAGAGGAAGGCAGTAGCATGAGCACAGAGAGAGGGGATGCTCAAGAAGGACAGCAATCTGGCAGTCATGTTCCAGAAGCTGCAGCAGACTGCCAGGTTTGCTCCAGCGATGAAGAGGGAGGGGATGATGAGGGCACTGACTCCACGTGGGTGCCTGGTAGGAGGGAGGAGGAGGGGGAGGCACATGTCCAACGAGGCAGGATGCCCTCCGGGGGCCAGCTTAGGGGCAGCACACCGACTGAATCAGACCGCAGAGCTCCGCCTGTGCAGGGCGCTGCCTCTGCACGTTATTCTAAAAGTTCTTTGGTGTGGGCCTTTTTTGAGACAAGTGCATCAGATTGCACCGCTGCTATTTGCAACATATGTCTCAAGCATATCTCACGTGGGGCCAAAACATCAGCCGCTTGGGCACCACATGCTTGACCAGACATATGTTGACCTGCCATGCAGCTCGTTGGCAAGCGTACCTCAAAGACCCACACCAAAGAACAAAGCGGACGTCTCCTTGCTCCTCATCAGCTGGGATCTCCAACCCCACTAGACCTTCAGTCCTCTCTGAAACCTGCTCTGAGAGGAATGAAGGTGTAGAATTAGGTGTGTCACAGCCAAGTGCTTCCGGGCACTCTGCTAGCAGTACACCCACATCCGATTATAGCAGGCAAATTTCCCTGCCCCAGCTGCTGGACCTTCGAAAGAAGTTCACTCCCAGCCATCCACATGCCCAGCGGTTGAATGCTAGCTTGGCTAAATTGCTAGCACTTCAACTGCTGCCTTTTCAGTTAGTAGACTTGGCCCCCTTCCGTGAGTTTGTACAATGTGCGGTTCCTCAGTGGCAGGTCCCCAAACGCCACTTTTTCTCATGGAAGGCGATTCCGGCTCTCTACCGGCATGTGGAAGGCAATGTCCTTGCCTCGCTGGACAATGTGGTCAGCGGTAAGGTTCATATTACCGCTGACTCATGGTCCATCAGGCATGAACAGGGATGTTACCTATCTTTCACGGCCCATTGGTTCACTCTTCTGGCAGCTGGGAAGGATGCAGGGCAAGGTGCAGTAGTGTTGGAGGTTGTTCCGCCACCACACCTCCAAAATGCTACTACTGGTTGTGACACACCTCTCTCCTCCACCCCTCCTCTTCTTCTTCCTCCATGGACTCTTCCAGTGCTCTGTCCTCAGAACCAGCGGTGCTCCGTAGGCGTTCAAGGGGCTACACAAGTATGCAGGCAATACTATGCCATGCCGTGCTTGCGCTGGTTTGTTTGGGGGACAGGAGCCACACTGGGGTAGATATTTTGTAAGCTCTGCAGGGGCAGGCCGAGAGGTGGTTGACGCGACGCCAGCTTAAGCCAGAAATGGTGGTTTGCGACAATGGCACCAACCTCCTCTCCGCCCTCCGACAGGGACAACTGACCCATGTGCCCTGTGTGGCTCACGTCCTTAACCTGGTGGTGCAGCAGTTCTTGGGCAGGTACCCGGGCTTACAGGATGTCCTGAAGCAGTCCAGAAAAGTCTGTGTGCATGTCCGCTGATCATTTAATGCCTGTGCTCGGCTGGCTGAGCTCTAAAAGGAGTTGAACCTGTCCAAGAACCGCCTTATATGTGACATGCCCACCAGGTGGAACTCAACGTTGGCCATGCTGCAGCGGCTGCACACACAGCAGAGGGTCATCAATGAGTACCTGTGCGACTACGGCACCAGGACAGGGTCAGGGGAGCTTGGTTTTTTCTCACCACGCCAGTGGGGCATGATCAGGGATGCATGCACTGTCCTGTCACCGTTTGAGGAGGCCACAAGTAGGGTGAGCAGTGACAGTGCATGCATCAGTGACACTGTAGCTCTTGTCCACCTGTTGGAGCATAAGCTGCGTGGAACAATGGACAGGGCACTTGAGGAAGAACAGAGGCAGGAAGAGGAGGACTTCCTTGCCTCTCAAGGCCCCCTTTATCCAGACAGTGTTCCTGCTGTCCCACCCATCACACAGGAAGAGTACGAGGAGGAGGAGGAGAAGGAGAATGATTGTGTCAGCATGGAGGTGGAGGCTGGCACTCAGCATCAGCAGCAGCATTCTTGTAGGGATGATTTACAGTTCCAAGAAACCCGTGGACTTGTACGTGGCTGGGAGGAGGTAGCTGCGGATCATGATGTCCTTAGTGACCCAGAGGACTCCGGACCGAATGCCTCAGCTAACCTATGCTGCATGGCCTCCCTTTTCCTGCAAAGCCTGTAGAAAGATCCTCGTATTCTTCGGATCAAGGAGAGGGACCATTACTAGCTGGCCACTCTCCTTGATCCACGGTACAAGGGTAAGGTTGCCGACCTTATCTTGCCGTCGCAGAGGGAGCAGAGGATGAGATATCTCCGGGAGGCCTTGCAGAAAGGTCTGTGCAACGCATTCCCAGAGACTGGGAGGTTACAAACTCCTGGTCCTGGACAACGTGTTGCTGAGGCATCGGTCAGAAGGAGCGATGGAGAAGGTGGCTGTCTGACCGATGCGTTCAGACAATTTTTTAGTCCGCAGCCCCAAGGTATGATCGGTTCTAGCAACCATCGCCAGCGTCTGATTTACATGGTGCAGGAATACCTAGAGTCAAGGTCAGACTTGGACACCTTTCCCACCGAAAATCCTCTGGCTTACTGGGTCTTGAGGATGGATCACTGGCCAGAGCTTGCACAGTATGCAATTGAGCTACTGGCCTGTCCTGCATCCAGCATTCTTTCGGAACGCACCTACAGTGCTGCTGGTGGCTTTGTTACTGATCACAGGGTGCGCCTGTCCATCGACTCAGTTGATCGACCGACCTTCATAAAGATGAATCAGTCTTGGATCACCCACAGCTACCAAGCACCTGAAGCTGATGTAACCGAATATTTTTTTTTTAAATATCACTCATTCAAGACTACCTATGCTGATGCTGAGTGAGTGTCCTGTTATGTTGATTGTCTATCCTCTTCCTCCTCCGCTGATATGTTGGAAGGACATTTTTGGTTCTGGGTGATGCCACCAGCCCAATTTTTCAGCCCCTGTTTAACAGGGGCGTTTATTTACAATTTTTGATGCAATGCTTTGCAGCAGGACTCATTCCTGCACTACAACTAGAGTATATGGGAGAGGTTGCAGTGTCGTGGCACCAGCACCAGTGCCACCAGCCCAATTTTTCAGCTCCTGTTTAACAGGGGCATTTAATTAAAATTTTTGATGCAATGCTTTGCAGCAGGGCTCATTCCTGCTATACAACTAGAGTATATGGGAGAGGTTGAAGTGTCCTGGCACCAGCACCAGTGCCCAAGGCCCAATTTTTCAGCCCCTGTTTAACAGGGGCGTTTAATTACAATTTTTGATCCGATGCTTTGCAGCCGGGCTCATTCCTGCACTACAACTAGAGTATATGGGAGAGGTTGCAGTGTCGTGGCACCAGTGTCAGCAGCCCAATTTTTCAGCCCCTGTTTAACAGGGGCGTTTAATTACAATTTTTGATGCAATGTTTTGCAGCCGGGCTCATACTTGCACTACAACTAGAGTATATGGGAGAGGTTGCAGTGTCATGGCACCAGCACCAGTGCCCAAGGCCTAATTTTTCAGCCCCTGTTTAACAGGAGCGATTAATTACAATTTTTGATGCAATGCTTTGCAGCAGGGCTCATTCCTGCACAACAACTAGAGTATATGGAAGAGGTTGTAGTGTCGTGGCACCAGCGCCAGTGCCACCAGCCAAATTTTTTAGCCCCTGTTTAACAGGGGCATTTAATTAAAATTTTTGATGCAATGCTTTGCAACAGGGCTCATTCCTGCACTACAACTAGAGTATATGGGAGAGGTTGCAGTGTCGTGGCACCAGCACCAGTGCCTAAGGCCCAATTTTTCAGCTCCTGTTTAACAGGGGCATGTAATTACATTTCTTGATATAATATTTCACAGCAGGGCCCATTCCTGTGCCCACCCAGAGTAACGGTGAGGACTTATAGTGTTGTGGCACCAGCACCATAACCACCAAAGGTAAATTTTTCTACCACTGTTCAACAATGGCATGTAATTACAATTCTTGATATAATTGTTCACAGCAGGGCACTCCAGCGCCCACCAAGAGTCACTTTGAGGGCTTACAATGTTGTGGCAACACAAACACCTTGTTCTGCCATTTCTGCAGAGCATATAGGACAGGCCCCTACTTTCAAACATCCAACTTACAAACATCTCCTACTTACAAATGTAAGGAGACAACAGGAAGTGAGATGAAAAAAGAAGGACGGCAAAACAAATTATACAGGGGTGATAACCCTTCCCTATGTTTTCCAAAAAACTTAAAAATAGATTTTTTGACTGGAGCTACTCTTTAAAAATGTACCAGTTCAAAATTACAAACAGATTCTACTTAACACAACAAATCTACACAGTCCCTGTCTTGTTTGCACCACCTGTATACTGCTGTTCTGAGTATATAGGGCCTGGGGGCCCCACGTCTTTCCAGATTATTAACTTATTGTCTGGCATCATTCCTAGGAGGGGCCTTTGGCTTGTGACTGCGAATGTTACTTCGTTGTACACTATTATTCCCCACCATTTGGGCTTAGCGGTGGTGAGAACATATTTGGAGAGGGGATCAGGTTTAGTTTTACTTCAGATAGATTTTATTATGGAACTGCTATGCCACGTACACACAATCAAATTATCCGGCGGAAAAGTTCAGTGGACTTGAGTCCACTGGACAACCCGCCCGTGTGTGGGCTCCGGTGGACTTTTTTTCCCAAAAGTAAAAGTAATTTTGACTCAAAAATTGTCCGCCGGACTCGCAGTCCGGCGGACAATACGGCCGTATGTGTGCTAGTCCACCGTACTTTTGAAATGAACTGACTTTTCCCGCACGGAAAAAAGTCCATTCATTTTGAGGACGGCTCCAGGTAGCCGGGACTAACGAAGGAAGCCAATGTCGCCGCCTTCGGTGGCAAGATTGACACGTCGCTGGCGCCGTCACCTGGTATGGACTTAAAGGGGAAGCCCTACGCCGAAAGAACGGCATGGGGTCCCCCCCAGGTCCATATCAGACCCTTATCCGAGCACGCAACCTGGCTGGTCAGGAAAGGGGTGGGGACAAGTGAGCGCCCCCCCCCCCTCCTGAGCCGTGCCAGGCTGCATGCCCTCAACATGGGGGGGTGTTTCGCGCCCTCCCCAGCCCAAAGCACCTTGTCCCCATGTTGATGAGGACAAGGGCCTCTTCCCGACAACCCTGGCTGTTGGTTGTCGGGGTCTGTGGGAGGGGGGCTTATCGGAATCTGGGAGCCCCCTTTAATAAGGGGGCCCAGGATCCCGGCCCCTCACCCTATGTGAATGAGCATGAGGTACAATGTTCCGAAGTCGTAAGAAGACCCCCGGGCGGGACGAAGAAGAAAGCTGGGCTCCTCCGCTAGTAAAAAAGAGCTAGCAAAAGAGAAGAAGATGGAGGAGGAGTCCGGCAAGAAGACACCCCAAGACGGAAGAAGACCCCCGGAGCTGTGCAATAAATAATTTTTAACCCTTGTGTGTTGTGTTTTATTTACATTTTTTTCACAGGTTAATTGGTTTCGGGTACATTGTACCCCATACTCATTCACATAGGCTGGGGGCCAGTATTCGGGGGCCCCCTTATTAAAGGGGGCTCCCGGATTCTGATAAGCCCCCTGCCTGCAGACCCGACAACCAACGGCCAGGGTAGTCGGGAAGAGGCCCTTGTCCTCATCAACATGGGGACAAGGTGCTTTGGGCTGGGGGGGGTGCGCAGCCCCCCTTCCCCAAAGCTCCCCCCCTTGTTGAGGGCATGCGGCCTGGTACGGCTCGGGAGGGGGGGGTGCTCGCTCGTCCCCACCCCTTTCCTGACCAGCCGGGTCGCGTGCTCGGATAAGGGTCTGATATTGACCTAGGGGGACCCCCACACCGTTTTTTCAGCAAAGGACTTCCCCTTTAAGTCCATACCCTTTAAGTCCATACCAGGTGAAGGGGCCAGCGATGTGTCAATCTCGCCGCCGAAGGAGGTGACATTGACTTCCTTCGCTAGTCCCGGCTACCTGGACCCGCATTCAAAATGAATGGACTTTCCTCCGTGTGTGGGCAAGTCTGTTCATTTCAAAAGTACGGCGGATAGTCCGGCGGACCTAGTCTGCCGGAAAAGTCCAGTGTGTGGGCAGGTCCGCTTGTTCGGACAGTCCGGCGGACTTCAGGTCTGATATGGATATTAAGGGGAACCCCGCATCAAATTTTAAAAAAAAATTGACGTGGGGGTCCCCCTAAAAATCCATATCAGACCCTTTATCCGAGCACGAAACCTGGCAGGCCGCAGGAAAAGATGGGGGGGACGAGAGAGCGCCCCCCCCTCCCTCCTGAACCGTACCAGGCCACATACCGTCAACATTGGGAGGATGCTTTGGGGGTCTGTGACCCCTCAAAGCACCTTGTTCCCATGTTGATGAGGACAAGGGCCTCATCCTCACAACCCTGGCCGTTGGTTGTAAGGGTCTGCGGGCGGGGGGCTTATCAGAATCTAGAAGCCCCCTTTAACAAGGGGACCCCCAGATCCCGCCCCCCCCTGTTTAAAATGGTAAGGGGGTACAAAAGTACCCCTACCATTTCACAAAGAACGTGTAAAAATGGTTAAATAAGACAAACACACTTTTGAAAAATTCCTTTATTAAAAATAAAAAAAATTAAAAAAAGATTCCAGCGGTGCTAATCCACTCTTGCTATCCAGCGACGGATCTCCGGGGTCCAGCGATGGATGATCATATCCAGCGACGGGGGATCTCTCAGTCCAGCGCTGTCCATACATCCTTCTTCTGTCTCCATTGCGGAGACACTGAGTCCAGAGATCCCAGCGCTGACGTTTCTTATATTAGGAGGGCGGGGCCACCCGTCACCTGACCCCGCCCCTCTGACGCTGGTGAAGGGAGCCAGGGGTTCCCCAGTGACGTATGGGTGACCCCGCCCCCTCTGATGTAACGGAAACCTGCGTTACATCAGAGGGGGCGGGGTCACCCACACGTCACTGGGGAACCCCTGGCTTCCCTCTCTAGCGTCAGAGGGGCGGGGTCAGGTGACGGGTGGCCCCGCCCTCCTAATATAAGAAACGTCAGCGCTGGGATCTCTGCAGTGTCTCCGGAGTGGAGACAGAAGAAGGATGTATGGACAGCGCTGGACTGAGAGATCCCCCGTCGCTGGATATGATCATCCATCGCTGGACCCCGGAGATCCGTCGCTGGATAGCAAGAGTGGATTAGCACCGCTGGAATCTTTTTTTAATTTTTTTCATTTTTAATAAAGGAATTTTTCAAAAGTGTGTTTGTCTTATTTAACCATTTTGACACTTTCTTTGTGAAATGGTAGGGGTACTTTTGTACCCCCTTACCATTTCAAACAGGGGGGGCGGGATCTGGGGGTCCCCTTGTTAAAGGGGGCTTCCAGATTCTGATAAGCCCCCCGCCCGCAGACCCTTACAACCAACGGCCAGGGTTGTGAGGATGAGGCCCTTGTCCTCATCAACATGGGGACAAGGTGCTTTGAGGGGTCACAGACCCCCAAAGCATCCTCCCAATGTTGAGGGTATGTGGCCTGGTACAGTTCAGGAGGGAGGGGGGGCCGCTCTCTCGTCCCCCCCTCTTTTCCTGCGGCCTGCCAGGTTGCGTGCTCGGATAAAGGGTCTGATATGGATTTTTAGGGGGACCCCCACGTCAATTTTTTTTTTAAATTTGATGCGGGGTTCCCCTTAATATCCATATCAGACCTGAAGGGTCTGGTATGGATATTTAGGGGGACCCCACGTCAATTTTTTTTTTTTTATTTGACACGGGGTTCCCCTGAATATCCATGTCAGACCTGAAGGGCCTGGTAATTGAATTTAGGGGAACCCCCACGCTTTTTTTTTTTTTTTTTATCAATGAATGAATGAATTGTCGGCTAATACAGAGAACACTCATTGAGTGTTCTCTGTATTACGGAGACCCGACAATTTAGCCGCAAGTGATTTTAAAAGACTTTTTTTCCTGCACAAATGACACTTTGTGCAGGGACAGTTCTAAGCACCAGAAACATGCGCCCCTTCACAGGCATACTATAGATACCCCCCAGCTACGAAATTTAAAGGAATATTACACTTTTTTTTTTTTTTTTTTTTTTTGCATTCAAGAAAGGTTTATTGGCAAATAAAGACACATATTACAAGGGTATGCAAAAGACACTGCATAAACCAACAATGCTTAACAAGATATAAACTGTGTCAACAACATTTCTTAGTCGGCTATTGGGGTATCATCTAAAACATCAAGTCCCTCCATTGCGGGCCCAACCGGACCTAGAAGGGCAATTCATTATCCAACCCCGGATTCCCTTAGGAACCCTTCATTCTCAATGTACAGCTATAAGACATATCGAGAGAAACTAGTAGTTTATCGAAGAAACCAAGTATAGAGATATACAAGGATAGAAATAGAGAGTAAAGAGAAAAGGAAAGAAAGGAAGAAGAAAATCGCCTTGTTCCCGAGGCTCCGGTAAGCGAACAGGAGCAATGTTAGTGTGGTATTAGGGTAGTAGTGAACTAATTGTCAGGACCCCACCTCACATCAGGCCGTCAGGTCTCGGCCCATGTAGTCCCCGAAGGACTGGGAGTATTTAAAGGCAAACCACGGAGACCAGGTCTTATGATAACCATCCACTCGCTCATCAGATTGGGCTGCCGTATCTTCCATCTCACAGATAAACGCAATTTTAAGCAACCATTCTCTTATGGTAGGGGTAGTTTTGGATTTCCAATATAGTGGGATTAGAGAATTGGCTGCATTTATCATATGTCTGGTGAGCGACTTCTTGTATTTCTTAAAGGAGGTATTGGTGATGTGGAGCAAACAACATGCCGCATCCAACCCTAGACTGGTCTCCGTGATCCGTCCAATCAGCTCCCTCACCCCTGACCAATACTGTTGTAGCCGGTCGCATTGCCACCAAATGTGGATTAGAGTACCCTCCTCTTGTTCACACCACCAACATCTATCTGATGAGTGCGGGAACCATTTGTGAATTCTCTCCGGAGTGGCATACCAATGGGTCAACAGTTTGTAGGACGTTTCTTGCATTTTCGTGCTCAGTGAGCATTTGTGTGATAAAATACAGGCCCTGTCCCATTGGTCGTCCGAAATCGGCGTGCCTAGAGCCCGAGCCCACTTCTCCCTGAGCCTGTGATCCTCTCGTGGACCCAGTGATCTCATCCATGCATATGCAAGCGTAGTGGTTTTTTGGGTGGGTTCACCTTTCAGGCAGACTGATTCTAGGTCTGTCACTGCTCTCGTTAAGTGTGGTCTACGTGTGGCATCATTGCAGTAGCTCCTAAGTTGAAAGTATGTCCAGAGTGGTAGTCATGGCAAATCATTGTCTACTTTGAGGTCTGAGAAGTCTTTCATCAGGTTACCATTGAAACAGTCTAACGCTAAGAGCGGTCTTTTCGGTCTCTGTAGTCTGAGTAACGGGTTCTGTAAACCCGGCGTAAAGTCCGGATTATCTCGGATAGGGGTTAAAGGGCTCAGAGGGGTGGAGAATTCGGGTTGTTTGGCAAGTACATGAAAAATATTAAGAGTAGTGCCTATAGTGGGGTGGGATAGCATAGATCTGGGATATCTAAGCCGTGGGATCCAGGGAGAGAACTGGAGAGTGATCGTACTTGCTTCCTCTTCCAACAAAACCCAATCTTTAACCTGGGAGTGACAATGCCAATCTATGATACGTGCAATATGCGCAGCATAATAATAAAGTTTGTAATCAGGTAGACCTAGGCCACCCCTTTCTTTGGGCTTGGTCAGAAGAGACTTTTTCAATCTGGGGGGTTTGCGCGACCAGATAAAACTTGTTTGAAGGGAGTGTAACGATTTCAAAAAGCTCATGGGTATCTTGATGGGCAATGTTCGGATCAAGTAAAGTACCTTTGGCAGTATAGCCATCTTACAAATGGCTGCCCTGCCAAACCATGAGAAGTAGCCCGATCCCCACCTCTGAAGGTCCTGTGTAACGCTTTTAAGTAGGGGGGGGGGAAATTCTGCGCATACGTCAGTGTAAGTCTGGGGGTCAGCCAAATTCCCAAGTATTTAATAGCTGAGGCTGTCCATTTAAAGGGGGTACCGGCTCTGGCCACCGACAGTCAGGCCTCGGGGAGAGACACATTCATGGCCATCGATTTAGAGTAGTTTATTTTGAAGTTGGAGATATATCCAAATCTTGCAAAATCGTTCAAAAGAGAGGGAATAGAAGTGTGGGGTTCTGTTAAAAAGAACAATAAGTCATCGGCGTAAGCCGCGATTTTGAAAATTCTCTCTTTGAGTTGAAATCCCCTGATCGATGGGTTCATGATGGTGTGTCTTATGAATGGCTCCAGAGCGATAATGAAAAGCTGGGGCGACAAAGGACACCCCTGCCTTGTGCCATTCTTGATAAGCACTGTCTCTGAGAGTGAACCATTCACTTTAAGCCTAGCCGAAGGGTTCCAATACAGTGCCGAGATCCAGGCCATCATGCCGGGGTCCAAGCCAGCACGCCTACACGCCTCGAACATATAATCCCAAGCTACTCGATCGAAGGCCTTCTCCGCGTCGGTTGACAGGAGAAAGCCCTCGATCTTTCGCTGGTGCGCCATATGTATCAGGTTTAGGGACTTCGTCACATTGTCTTTTGCCTCCCTGCCTGGCATGAATCCGGCCTGTTCGGATCCAATCAGTTCGTGGAGTAGGGGTTTCAGTCTGTTAGCCAAGATCTTTGCTACCAGTTTCACGTCCGTATTTAGGAGGGATATGGGCCTGTAACTGGAACAGTTAAGTGGATCCTTCCCCTCCTTGGGAAGAACAGTAATAAAGGCGGACAAGAAGTCGTTTGAGTTCGGTCTCTGGGTTGTCAAAGAGTTCATTGCATTTCTAAAAGGGTTGAGTAAAATCTCTGTGAATGTCTTATAATAAATAGCGCTGAACCCATCAGGCCCCGGACTCTTGCCCGTCTTTAACTCTCTTATGGCTGTCTTAATTTCGGAGTCGTCAAAGGGTCTGTCCAACTGGTTACTGTCTTCCTCGTCAAGTCTGGGGAGATTTGCTGCGTCTAAGTAATTCCGAATCGCTTGGGCCCTGTCTTCCCCCAAATCTGGCGGTCTCTGCAGGTTCGGAAGGTTGTATAGGTTTGTATAGTATTTTTTAAAGTGTTGGGCAATCTTCTCAGTTTCGATATCTGTCTTCCCATCCCTACCAGTGATACCTCTGATGTGATTGTGTGTTACTCGAGTGTTCAGGGCCCTCGCCAGAACTTTACCCGTTTTGTCCCCATGTTCATAATAGACTTTCCTTCTGAAGAATAAGAACCTTCTGGTGGTGTTGTCTAGAAGCTGTTTAAGAGCTTTCCGTGTCTCAAGTAATGATTCTGCTGAGTTTACTGTAAGGGAGCGTTTATGTAACGATTCTAGGGATCTTATTTTTGCGGTCAAGTCATTAATCATTTTGTCTCTCTCCCGTTTTTTACGAGATCCCATGCGTATCAGCTCGCCCCTAATATGACATTTGTGAGTTTCCCAGATCACTAAGGGGTTCATCCCAGGTGTGTCATTTAGCTTGAAGAACTCAGTCAGAGAGGAAACCAAGTCCGGTAGTAGCGCGGGGTCTGTTAGTAGTGACGAGTTCAGTCTCCACGTATTGTGTCTGGCTGGGGCATTTGTCCAGTCTAGTGACATAGATATTGGAGCGTGGTCAGAGATGGATTGTATCCCAATGTGGGCAGCGCTCAGCCGCGACAAGTCTCTCTGAGAAACGAAGATATAGTCTATTCGTGAGTGGCGGTTATGTGGAATGGAAAAAAAGGAATAGTCCCTGCCTTCAGGATTCAGGTGACGCCATGAGTCTACCAGATTCAGGGAATGCAGGAGCTTCTTAATGCTCTTAAGAGCCCTGTAAGGGATGGCGGTTTTGCCATTGGAGGTATCTTCAGTCGGTATGAGGGGTACGTTAAAATCTCCACCCAGAATCAGTCTACCCGAACCGAAGCACTTCAGTTCATCAATCAGTTTCCGGCAGAAAGTGAGTTGAGCCGAATTGGGGAAGTACACGTTTGCCAAAGTCAGGGGAGTCCCTCTGCAGGTCCCCTTGAGGAAGAGGAACCTCCCTTCTGGGTCGTCCAGCGTATCCGTGACCTCAAAGTCAGCATCCCTACTCACCAGTATCGAGACCCCTTTTGATTTGGTCCCAGGACTGGTGGCATGGTATGCGTCCACGAAGTAGGAGTCGGTCAGTCTTGGCGTGTGTCCTGTCTTAAAGTGAGTCTCCTGTAAAAATACAAAATTGGGCCTACCTTTTTTAAGTTCTCTTAGTAAAGTGGTTCTTTTTTCGGGGATGTTAAGCCCTTTGACATTGTGGGAGATTACCGTTGGGTTACGTCCCAAATCAGAATATGCCATGGTTCAGGTCCAGGGAGGCGCGGGATCCGACACCTGCAGGAACAATCTCGACAAGATAGCAGAAAGTTATAATGCAAACAATAATCAGTAGCACACAGTATATTTGCACTATCGTGTGTATCGTGGCAAGGCAAAGTAGAGAGAAAGAAAGCAGTGAAGAAAATAGAAAAGATGAAATGAGATGAAGACGGAGTTGTAGGTTACACCCCCTTAAGATTAAATAACCGTCCCAAGGGGGTCAAGATTAGTGCATGAGACTGGTCCCTAAGTAACCCGCCTGGAGCACTATTGTGGGGTTCGGGAAGGCCCACCCCGGAGACAGCAACCCTCACCGTGCAGGTCACCACAGGTCAATAAACCCGGTGTCTGCACTGAGAAGATATGTATCTAAAGGTACCGTACCGTCGTCTAATACAGCGGTAACTCAACTGTAGGTGTTAGGAGCCGTCGTGGGCGGCTCCACAAGGCATATGGTAGGTGCTAAATGGTCTGTCACAGCAGCAAACATATAATGCAAACTGGTATCTGATTAATAAAAAAGAAAAAACAGTAAACAAAAACCAAAACAGAAATAAAAACAGAAATAGAACAAGCAAGCCTAGCAAATGGCAATAAACGATAAATTAAGGCACTTTCAACCTTCCAGTGTACCATACCCGCCCGCCACCCGCTTGAGAACGAGCTGAGGGAACTGTTTCTGCCCTAGGCAAGCATCCCTGCCCATTGTTCACGGCCCATCAGACACCATTGCCCCTCTAGGGCTGCATTACTCAGAAAGCCAGCCGTTGTCCCACCGCCTATCAACCCCAAAGTTGCAGTTGTTTAGTACTGGTGCGGTATTTCCTAAGAAACACCTAAGAATCAGGGTCAAATCGAACGGATCATGGTCCCATAGGGAGTCGCTTCTGCAATATGTAAGCAGTTATGTAAAGATGCTCTGTGTTTGGTGATGGCGGAACATGGAATCCCCAAAGGCTAGATGGTGGTCAGGTGGGAAAAGAGCAAAGTTGATGTTCCCAGGAAGTAGGTAGGTATGAGTGCATCACAAATCTTATGCTTCCATCAGGTTCCTGGAGGAGTGTGGGCGACTTCGGGGAGTTCCCCTTGGCGAGAAATCTCCTTGTCCCTGCCTCTGTCGTTTGGTGAGGTGTTTTTCCGGCGAGGTGAGTGGTGAGAAAGGTGGGCTTCTGTCCTTAGATGGCATGGAGAACTCCTGATACCAGTCGGGCAGAATGATCGGTTCAAGCTGGAGAGCTGCGCAAAATTCCGGGAGTTCTGCAGGCGTTCGTAGGATATGTTGCTTACCTCCATGTGTGACCAGCAAGGCGAAGGGGAAGCGCCAAGAGTATCGTAGATCTTTCTCCCTTAGCTTATGAAGCAGAGGGCGTAGAGCCCTTCGGTTTTTCAAAGTTATTTGGGACAGGTCTTGGAAAAGTTTTATATTCTCCCCGTTGAACACTATTTGGTCGTTCCTGCGAGCCTTGGCCATTACATCCTCTTTAAGTGTGAAGCTCTGCAAGCAACAGATGATGTCGCGTGGGGGTAGGGTATCAGGGCCTCTCGCTCTGAGTGCCCTGTGCGCTCTAACAAAGTCAATGGCAGAATCCTCCGGACGCTCGAGTAGAGTATTGAATACCCTCTGTAAGACTGAGGTGATTTGGTCCGGCGCAACGGACTCCGGTATGCCGCGCACCCTGATATTATTACGTCTCCCCCTGTTGTCCAGGTCCTCTAAATGTCTGTTCATTTCTATAAAATGTAGGGAGTGAGCTGTGACAACCTCGTCAAGTCTGTGTATTGACCTGTCTCTCATCTTCCCCGCCGTCTCCGCAGCCGCCATTTTTTCCTGCATGACCAGGAAGCTGGTCTTTAAGTCCGTGATCGCTGCGGAGAATGAGGCCTTGATGTCGGCTGCGAAACCAGACATATCCTCGTAGGTAAGTGGATGCGTGGAACGGGAGCTGTGCCTACCGTTGTCCTCGGTGGCCGATTGTGAGTCCTCGCTGTATTCCTCGTCCGCATGGACCGGCGCCATCTTGCCCTCCTCCGAGGCCTGCAGAGCTGAGGCCTGGTTCTTGAAAATGTCAGAGATATCCCGGCCGGGATTGACTGCCACTGAGCGGCGGGGACGGGTCTGGTGCTGGTGCTTATTCTGCTTGCTCATTATTGCGCCGTTTGCTGCTGTAATCAGACGGGCTGGGGCCGCTTTCCGACGGAGCTCTCCCTCTAGGCTGCCATCTCCGCTGCGCGCCAAGCCACGCCCCCGGAATATTACACTTTTATTGTTTCCCTTTAATCATTATTAAAATCACTGCTCCCGAAAAAACGGCCGTTTTTAAAACTTCTTTTTGCATTGATCCATGTCCCCTGGGGCAGGACCCAGGTCCCCAAACACTTTTTAGGACAGTAACCTGCATATTACCCTTTAAAATGAGCACTTTAGATTGTGAACGTTCGAGTCCCATAGACTTTAATAGGGTTCTAAAGTTCACACGAAGTTTAGGTCTGTTCGCAGGTTCTGGTGCAAACCGAACAGGGGGGTGTTCGGCTCATCCCTACTAGCCGCCTAGATGTTTTTTTTGACAAGCAATTCCCGGTGAATCTCGCGAGTATTAGATTCCGGGAGACAACTCCCGAGATGATTGCTGATCCAGAGCTAAGCTTGGCTAGATGGTGATAGTATAAAAGGAGGTGACGTGGCGCGCTGCCCGTGCCCTGGACAACGTAACCTATTACGAAATGCGTAGGGAGGAGCGGCGGAGCAACGCACTGACGTCACCTTGTGTCTGTGTATGATCCAGGGAGGACGGGTTTGTTTTTGTGTGCGTCCAGCCGGTGCAGCAAACTTAAGGCCTGACTTACTCTGTGTGTTTTTTATATATTTTAATACAATTAAAAATTAAGGTTTTGCACTGCATCTGGAGCCTTCTTATCTTTTATATACATCGATACTTACCTATGAGTTTCCGATTGATTGGGGTTAATTCGGAGGCCACCAGTCCATGTTTCATGCTGTGGAGAAGCTGCTATATTAATTTTACGCTTTCTGTGACCCTCTGGATTGGGGGGCAGAAATTTCTGGTAAGGAGCAAATCTTCACATAGGTTGTGCTTGATCAAACATGGCCCACTTTTTTGAAGCTATTTGTGGATGGACTTTTTTTTTTTACATCTATTCACGTATGGGTGCACACTTTTAATTGCTGGATACTTTGTATGGTAAAAAGAAAGGGTTGGGACTTTGACGAAGCATGCGATTTTGAAGCAACAAGCAGAAGAGCAACAAAAATCAAATAGTGTAAATTTATTAACTATAGATTAAATGTATAGCATAGGGCACAAGGATACACAATGTATAATCCATAATCCATCATAAGTAGTAAATATATTAAAGTATTACACATCAAAAACATCAATCCCACAGTTCATACATCAAAAGCATTGACTTCATGTATAGGCATTTTGCACATAGTAAAAATCAATAGTATTAAGTAAAAACATTCCAGAGTCTAGTAAAACTGCATGTTTGGATATAATTTATAGTATTTAAAGCTCTACGCGTTTCGTGGATACATTGCCACTCATCAGGAGCTGATATATGATGAATATCTGTGGGACAAAAAATGGTGTGCCAACAATTAGTCAGGTTTGTATAATGAATAGGAAAAAATGGGGGAAAAGGGACAGTGTATCCAAATCGAGTACCCATACTTACGGGTCAGGGAATGGCGAGAGGCGCAATCACGGGCAACGGAAGTAGCCAGGAGTGTCAGCTGACACGGGAGCTGAGGCAGACAGAGCGTGCGGTGTCGCGATGAGGCAATGTGCCATTGATGTGAACCAAAAGTGATCATCACCCTAAGATGAATGATTGAATGTATGAGTGTAAATTAATTAATTGAGATATCTAAATGACTGAAATATAATGTGAATTGGATTAGAACAGGTGTTGCACAGTTTAAGGAATGTAAGATAGTGAAATCATGTTGAGGGCAATGGGAATGCTCCAACAGTGGTAAACACCATCGTGTAAGGATAAATAAAAATTAGATGTGAACTAAATCGACAACAGAAACAGAAACACGACAGTGAGTGTTGAAAACAAAAACCACTAGGTGAGTGTGCTGTGAAATAATACCTGGATGTGTTGAACATACTGCTCATTCCATCTGGGTGCCTAGGGCTATCAAAGGCAACAGTAGCCATACTAATAGTGTCCAATAGTCTTGTGCCAGAAATTATTTGTGCCTCACCGCGGCCGCACGATGCCGCCAACGTCACGCTGGCAATTCAAGTAGGGGGGGACACAGCGTCGTCCCCCGGGGGAGTCAACCCCCCAGCGAGCGGCGCCAATCGCTAGCTCTCTCCCAGCAAGGTGCCAGATAAATACACGGCGCCCACGTGATGACGTCAACCATGTGACGTCACGTGAAATTTCTGGTAAGGAGCAAATCTTCACATAGGTTGTGCTTGATCAAACATGGCCCACTTTTTTGAAGCTATTTGTGGATGGACTTTTTTTTTTACATCTATTCACGTATGGGTGCACACTTTTAATTGCTGGATACTTTGTATGGTATCCTTATATATTTATCACTTGTATATTTGTTTTGCTCAGGATTTATTTGGTGTACATGTTAATCATTGAATATTTGATTTGTGTTTATCATGGAACTGATGTAGATTCCAGTTACCTGAGATTTGATTTTTCACAGGATTTTTTTTTTTTATTAGACACCAGTATATTTATTAATTTTTTGATCACTATCAAGGGTGTTTTAGAGTGGTGGGGCCTTCGAGTCACTCTTGTGGTCAGCGTGGTCTGACCCTAGTAATAAGGCCACTTCCCACATTTAATTAATCAATTTATTCACTATAGTCACTCTTCGAATCACTCTTGCGTTCAGTGTGGTCTGACCCTAATAAAAAGGTAATTTCCTATGTTTAATTAATGAATTAATTCACTATAGGTTAGCGCAGTTCAAATTTCTTTTCATCAAATTATTAACCAACATCGAGCTTTCAGGTGATTTTGACGGTGAAGCAGCAATTGATGCCATGCGCTGCTCAGCCAGGGCCATGCAGTCCTCAGGTAATGGTGAAGAGAGCACTGTGGCTCAAGTCAATATATCATCAAAGGTAAACTGGTGCCAAATTCCATTTGATGGAGCTGCCTTGTTTGGCAATAAAATGGAGTCAGTGATTTCAAAAGTCACTGGAAGCAAGTTGGGTATTCTTCCGCAAGATGTGAAACCAAATCAAAGATGCTTCCAGGGAAGGAAGCAGTATCGAAATAAAGTGAGAGAATTTAGACCTTTTAGAATACTTAAAGAGTATACAAAAAAGTGGGAGAACACCTCAAAATACAGTGGCACAAATGCCAAAGACAGGATCGACTTCGGAGCACGGTCTCCCAGTCCAGACAGGGGCAGTAGGTGTCAGGTTGCACAGATACGCTCATGTTTTGATGGAGCGAGTCAAAGAACCCTGGGTTATAGATGTGGTCCAAGCAGGACACCGTTGGAAATTCCTATCCCTTCCCAAAACCCCCCACTTCTCTCCCACGCGATTACCATGGAGTCAACAGAGAGCTCAGATAATATTTGAATATATCCAAATGCTACTACAGAAGGGCGCAATAGAACCAGTACCAATACAGATGTAAATGCAAGGTTTCTATTCACCACTTTTCTTGGTTCAGAAAAAGACAGGCGACTTAAGGCCCATCCTGTAGCTAAGAGACCTGAACAAATTAGTCTCGGTCTAGAGTTACAAGATGGAGTCATTGCACTCAGTAACGCAAGCCCTCTCAAAGGGCAACTGGATGTTGTCCCCTTGACCTAAAAGATGCATATTTGCACGTCCCGGTGCATGCGCAATTTCACAAATAACTGTGGTTCGCAGTGTCAAACTAGCATTTCCAATTTGTGTGCCTACCGTTTGGTCTGTCTACTTCGCCCAGAACTTTCTCTAAAGTTCTGCTACCAATAATAGTTATTCTATGCAAACAAGGCCTACAAGCCTTTTGCTACTTAGACGATATACTGCTGATGGTGGAAAGCCCACAGATACTGTTGAACGCCAAATACTAAAAGACACATTATAGGAATTTGGGTGGATTATCAATTGGCGGAAGAGCCAATTGGAGCCATCACAAAGGCTATTGTTTTTGGGTGCAGTCCTAGACACCCACAGAAATATGATAGAGCTGCCCAGGGAGAAGATGGCAGCACTCCTAGCAAAGTTGGAAGAGATATCGAAGATGGCCTATCTATCGGCATTACGTTGCCTCAGACTCCTAGGAACATTATCTGTGACAATCCCAATGGTCAGGTGGGCTCATTGGAGGTTGAGGATATTCCAGAAAGGTTTCCTCAATCAATGGTGAAAACAATCAGTCCAACAGAGGATTTAACTAACTTCAGAGATGAGAAAATCCCTAGAATGGTGGAGAGATCCGGCAAATCACCACAAATATGATAACAACAGATGCTTCAGCATTGGGATGGGTGAATACTAAAATGGGCTCTTAGCCCAAGGCAGGTGGAAACACAGACAGAGAGAGGTCTCCAATGTGATAGAATTGAAGGGAGCCCTCTGTGCCCCCTGAAAAAAATTTCACACACAGGTTCAGGGGACAAGCGTGGTCGTCCAGATGGACAACAGGACAGCAGTCACTTATGTGAAAAGACAGGGTGGGACGTGAAGTCGGTCACTACTCACCGAGGTAACACCAATAATGGAGTGGGCACAACAACATTAAGCCCATCTTTCAGCAGTCTTTATCCCAGCCCCACAAAACATTTTTTTTGTACAGAAGCCAATTAACCTACCAGCATGTCATTGGAGTGTGGGAGGAAACCAGAGTACCCAGAGGAAACCCATGCAGGCACAGGGAGAACATACAAACTACAGGCAGGTAAAGACATGGTTGGATTTGCACCAGTGACCCTTTTTACTGCTAGGTGAGAGTGCTAACCCCTACACCACTGTGCTGCCCTGTATATGCTGTCATGTTTGCATCAGGAAAGGAAAATTACCATTAGGTAAGTATAACATTTTCCTCATTCTTTCAAAGCCCTAGTATATGTTATCAAATTAAAGGATGTGGCATTGCCTGTTCACGCTGTCCACAGTGCCGCCCTGTGGTGACAGCTTCTATATACATTGTTCCTAATATGGACAGGACTTCTAACACTCATTTGAAAATCTAAAAATCAAAATTAGTGTTTAAATTAGGCACAAAAAATGCTGCAATTCTTTTTTAGCCCCTCCATGTGCAGTAATTAAATTATGTTCACTAGTGCAAATTTTAACAGGACCCCCAACAGCCCTTGTAAAATCTATAAATCAACATTAGAGGGTCATTTACGCAGAAAAAAAAACCTTAAAAAAGTCTATTCCTTCATCTGCAATATTTTATTATTTGCTCCAGGCCTCAATTTAAACACCATCCCCCAACATCCATTAAAAATCTAGAAACTTGGGGGCGTGGCTTGATCTCAGCCAAGATGGACGTGTAGCTCGGGAGCTCTGGCACACAGCGGGACAACGGAGTGGCTTGTGGAGCTCAGAGGCGGTATTAACTATCCCCTGAGTGGCGTTCTAGGTCGGGGAAACCCACCAACCATGTCCAGGCAGAAACGAGCGGACAAAAAGCCCAGAAAACTGACGGCTTACTTTTCACAGCCGCCAGGCCGGCAGGCCCAAGATGGCGCCGGCGCGTCCTCCACTCTGCGCCATCCCTCCGCATCTCCGGAGTGCAGCGGAGGGCTGATACTAAGCCCCGAACGGTGGCACCCAGACTCTCAGGCATCCACCCCATCGAGTGGAAGCCCGGCCAAGGCGAGGAGCAGAAGGGAAGACGTGGAAACAGCGCAACATGCGGAGGTGAGCTCTCCCATTGATTCACAGGAAGATACCAGGGAACTCCCTGACTCCATTATGACTTTTC
The DNA here is from genome assembly GCF_037356315.1 of Lithobates pipiens. Classification (NCBI taxonomy): domain Eukaryota; kingdom Metazoa; phylum Chordata; class Amphibia; order Anura; family Ranidae; genus Lithobates; species Lithobates pipiens. Next base: position 551,345,311 of record NW_027507718.1, read on the forward strand.
CAACCACTAATCAACCTGTCCTTGATACAACCCTCAAAGACATGCTCATTTCTTTGCGCAGCTCTTTACATACTGATATGATGGCCTGCATGAGAAGTTTTGGCACTGATCTAAAAGATATGGGACAAAGGGTGGACCATATAGAGACTAAAATGGGGGAATATGCCTCCACGATCAATGATTTGATCGATGCACATGATACAGTGGAAGAAGAGCAAGGCTGGGTAAAAGCAAAATTAGCAGACTTAGAAGACAGGGCCAGAAGGAACAATGTTAAACTGAGGGGTATCCCTGAGTCAATAGCTGTAGCTGATCTGCGTTCCTATGTCACAAAACTGCTATCCACTCTCATGCCAGATCTCACACCCATTGAGATATCTATTGATCGGATACATCGCATCCCAAAGCCTACCTTTATACCAGCTCATGTGCCCAGAGACGTTTTGCTTCGCATGCATTTTTATCAAACAAAGGATCGTTTAATGCAGATGACGAGAAAGGGGGAACACCATAATACAGACTTTTCAGGTCTCCAATTTTATGCGGATCTTTCGCAGCATACCCTGCAACTTCGCAAAAATTTAAACAACATCACTAAAGTATTGCGAAACCACCGCATTAGCTACAAATGGGGGTTCCCCACTAAACTGATTGTGGACAAGGAGGGGGCTAATTATATAATTTCCTCGCCTACCAAAGGCCTTCAACTCCTCAAGTCATGGAAGATACTTCTGGAGGATTCGTTAAACTCACCTATGCCTGACATTCCAAAGAATTTACCTCATGAATAATGCACACCTGGCAGCAGCTACCTATTTCTTTTCCAGCGGCCTGGACGCTGCAAGGCGCAGCCTACCTAGTGGGCCCCACACACAGGAGCCTCTTGCTGGTCCAATTACCCCATTATCTTGAGCGGATACACTCTGCACACGGGTTATGACGACCCTCCTTTTAACTATTTGTTCAACACTGTTGGTTTTGTTTTCCCTTCCCTTCCCTTTCTTGTTTCAGGAGCTGTCAATGCACTTATTACCTTCAAGAGACCTCATTGTTCTATACCCTGTCCTCTCCCTGGCTAAGGAATCAACGGAAGAACGTTGCTACTGGGATATTCCATGTCTCTACCCATCATTGAGAAGGCTTCCGGCCGCCGGTATAAGTGAGTACACACGAGTCTTACTTCTGAGCTTTAACATTTCTGAAGATCATGCCAGTCACCATTTTATCAGTTAATGCCCACAGGCTCAATCATCCAGCTAAGAGGTTCTCTCTTTGGTCTGAAGCCCAGTCGTCGCATTGCGACATTCTATATGTATAAGAGATGCACTTTCCCAAAGACGCACCTCCCAAATGTACATCCAAAGGATTTCAACACTATTATTATGCAAATGCACAGGAGAAGAAGAGAGGGGTCATGATTGCAATCAGGGACTCAATTTCCTTCCAGTTGTATCAGCAAATCATAGATCCTAATGGTCGGTTTCTCATATTGATTTGTGACATCAATAATCATCGCTACACATTGGTTAATGTATATGTTCCCAATGCTCGCCAGATACATTTTCTAAATAATCTTATGAAGAAAGTACGTAAAGTGAAGGAAGGAGCATTGCTGTTATGTGGGGACTTTAATATTACCCCGATTCCAAATGTGGATTCTACTGCCACTTCCTCCAAAAGAATGTTATCTTTAGCTAATTTCTTGAGATCTAATGAATTGTATGATGTTTGGCGTTGTAGACATGCCTGTGAGAGGGACTACTCCTTCTACTCTCACAGGCATCGCTCCTACAGTAGAATTGACTTGTTTTTGTCGGACAGGTGGCTTCTGCAAAAAATCTCCAAGACCAAAATTAATGCGATATCATGGTCAGATCACGCTTCAGTTCTGGTCCAGGTCGCAGATAACAACCTCGCATCCACCACTTATTTATGGAGAGCGAATGCCCACATAATTCAAGATCCTCACACTAAGTCCGTACTGGAAAGCCACCTCTCCGAATTTTTTCGCCTCAACGCCACTCCTGACGTCACACGGTCTATGGTGTAGAACACTCACAAGGCATATATTCGTGGCATTTTTATTCAATTAGGGGCTAGAGCGAAGAGGCAGAGGCAGCGGCGATTAGACGAGCTTTTGAAAAATATCGAAGCCCTAGAGGGCTTACACAAAACACATCCGTCCCCTGACCTTCATTTTAAACTTACTAACTTATGTCATGATCTTAGACTTTTCTTATTACAAAAATTTGAACAAAAGGAAAAAAGACTGAAGTTGTCCTTCTACTCTACTGGTAACAGGGCGGGTAAAGCCTTGGCCCGTAGACTACGGGGACAGCGCTTCAAATCCAAAATTCCCTATTTGATTGATCCAACGTCTAACGCTAAAGAGCAGGATCCCCAGAAAATTGCAGACTCCTTTAGCGATTATTATGCGTCCTTATATAACCTGGCCGATGACGTGTCTACCCCGCAGCCTTCTGGGGTTGATATTGATAATTTTTTGGCGACAGTGAACATACCTAAACTAAGTCCTTCTCAGTTGGATGAGCTAAACCTGCCCTTTACAGTGGACGAAATATTTAAAGCTATCACATCTTTTCCGAATAACAAATCCCCTGGTCCCGACGGGCTAACCGGGGAATATTACAAAGCATTTATGCCTATCCTGGGACCCCATTTGCTTGAGGTCTTCCAAGGTTCCGCTGCCTCGTCTCTCTTCCCTTCAGAAATTCTGGAGGCAATTATAGTAACTCTGTCTAAGCCTGGTAAAGCTCCTGACGTGCCTCAGAACTTTAGGCCTATATCGTTATTGAATAATGATTTGAAATTGTATGTCAAAATGTTAGCTTTACGACTGATGTCAATTTTGCTTACATTAATAGATCCAGATCAATCAGGGTTTACAAAAGGCAGACAGAACTCAGATGCCACCAGGTGAGTCATTGACATCATCAGTCTAGCAAAAAGACAGCGAACGCCTTCTCTGCTCCTGGCGCTGGATGCAGAGAGGGCGTTCGATAGGGTCCACTGGGTCTACTTGGCCAAGGTATTGGAGAAGTTTGGCTTTGGGGGCCACATCCTCACATCTATACTTGCACTCTACACTTCGCCCTCAGCTAGAGTATATACCTCAGGAATATTATCAAAGCCCTTTAACATTACGAATGGCACTCGACAAGGATGCCCAATGTCCCCTTTAATTTTTAATATGCTTATGGAACCCCTGGCCGTGAAATTCAGGCAAGACCCCAATATACAGGGATTTAATGTAAAAGGCCGTAAACACATTATCAGTTTGTTTGCTGATGACGTGATACTTATGCTTATACACCCAAAGAACTCCCTACTCCATGCAACAGCTCTTCTGACTCAATATAGCAAGATCTCATACTACAAAGTCAATGACACTAAATCCTATATCCTAGACTTAGGCACATCTCTACAAGAGAAACACCATATACAAAATACTTATCCTTTTATATGGCAGGACTCTGGGATCTCTTATCTAGGGATTACACTTACTTCCTGTCCTGACCATCTCTTCAAAGCCAATTATCTACCACTAGAAAATAAACTGCTGTTAGGATCTCAAACCTTAAAAAAGCACTTTCTCTCATGGTCGGGTCGCTTGGCGGCATTTAAAATGCAAATCCTACCGCAATTGCTTTACATATTTCGCACTGTCCCAATCCCAGTCAACAAATCCTTCTTTGCGAGACTACAATCACTATTATTGAAATTTATTTGGGAAGGTAGAAGGGCAAGGTGCGCATTCGGTAACTTGACTAGGTCTAGGAAAGCGGGAGGTATGAGCCTACCAGTGATAGCAGACTACTACAGGTCGGTTGTCCTAGCACAGATCAAGGAGTGGATGGTTGCCCATCCCTCCTCGCTGTGGGGTGAAGTAGAGCAGACAATTGTACCGGGTGGAAATCTTTCTAACTACGTTATGGCTTACCCATATATGTCACAGGCCCCAAGGGATGTCCCACTCCCTGTGGTTGCCTCCCTACAGGCTTGGAAATATTTAATGTTGCACAAACCAATAGAAGTCCAACCTCAGTTGTCCCTCTCCGGGTTCTAACACTTTTGATTCCAGATTTGTCCTTGGATAGATGGTTCATTTCAGGAATTCTGTGGATACGTGACTTATACAGCAGCAGTACGATTAAGTCTTTTGTAGCTATGCAAGAGGAGTACGGATTACCACACATGAAATTCCTCTCATATGCACGAGTCAAATCACTCCTCAATAGTACCACCATATCACCTTATGAACTACATTGGAAAGTTAAGAAATATCTAACTACTAATGAAAGGGGTAGAGGCGGCATCTCTTTATTTTACAATAGCTTACAGGATAAAACAGTATTCCAAAAAACCAAATCTATGCTAGCATGGGAAAGAGATTTAAGTATCCCCATTTCCATTACACAATGGAGCAAAGCTATCCAATATACACACTCAGCTACAAAATGTACCTCCCTATGGGAACTTTCGCACAAAATCATACGTAGATGGTACCTAACCCCACATCGTATTGCTAAGTTTAGCCCCTCTGTTTCCCCCCTCTGTTGGAGAAAGTGCTCCCAAAGTGGTACTTTGATCCATGTTTTATGGGAATGTAGTAAGTTGGCTGGGTTTTGGACAGAGGCTCTTAAGATATTCCATCAGGTAACTGGCATGACATTACCACACGCTCCCTCCCTTGTGTTATTGAATGTAGGCATTGAGGACATTCCACCACCGTTTAGGCAATTCACAACCCATTTGTTTTTAACAGCCAAACTAACTATTCTTAGAGTTTGGAAATCGCCAGAGCCACCGGATCTGAGGGAGGCTCTGCGAACCCTGTCTATTCACTACACATATGAACTAGCATTGGCATCTAACTCAGGGAAAAGGGCAGCATTCTCGAAAGATTGGCAACCTTGGGTAGATTACGAATCTCACAAATTGTTGTAAGAGCAGTCTATGCATGCATTTTCTAAAAGGTCTCTCTCATAGGACAGACTCCCCTTCTCCCCGAGCCCTTTTACTGCTCCGAATCCCTATTCCTTCCCCCTCCCCCATTACTTATATTTGTTTTTATTTTGGGTTACTGCATTAGTGCATGTCTCTCGTTTCTGGTACTACTAGGCAGTCTATATCTAGATGTTGCCCACTTTGGCCTTCTGACTTATGGCTGACCGGAGATCAGGCCTTCTTGCCTCTTGGGTGCAACTAGTTCCCAGTTGGGGCGCCCATGGGGCGGGAGAGCTAAGAATGTTAGCAAATAAGGTCATTCACTCAGCAACGGTAGGAACTAACACTGTATATGGTCTGGATATGCATATACTTTTGCCTCTACAATTGGCATTGTCCTCTTTTGTCATCAAGATTGTCAATTGCGCTTTTGTTTTCTTTTTTTATCTTTTTTTTCTGTAGTATGTAACAATCAATCTGTAACCCTATGTTGTTGTTAAACTATGAAAATTTCTTGAATAAAAACTATTGAACCAAAATCTAGAAACGTTAAAATTGAATTTATATGAAATGCTTGTGTTTATGTGTACAATATTAAATTAACTGCAGTAGGACCAAAGTTTTAACAAGACCCCCAACATGTATTCTAAAATCTAGAAATCAACATTACAGCATCAGTTATTTATATAAAAATCATCCAAAGAACTGTAGTACCTCAGTGCTCAATATTCAATTATTTACACGAGAGCTACTTCTAATGTGGGGGTGGCACAGTGGTGTAGTGGTTAGCACTCTCACCTAGCAGTAAGAAGGGTCGCTGGTTCAAATCCCAACCAGGACACTACCTGCCTGGAGTTTGCATGTTCTCCCTGTGCCTGCGTGGGTTTCCTCCGGGTACTCTGGTTTCCTCCTACAATCCAAAGACATGCAGGTAGGTTAATTGGCTTCTATCCAAAAATTGGCCCTAGTATATGAATGGGGACCTGGGATTGTGGGCACCTTGAGGGTAGGGACCAATGTGAGTGTGCAATGTACAGGGATAGGGTCTATTGTAGATACTCACTTGGGTTGAACTGGATGGACTGGTGTCTTTATTCAACCTTACTAACTATGAAACTATGAAACTATGAATGTCTAGAAATCAACATTAGAAAGGAACACTTTGAAAGAAAAAAATGCATGTACATATGCATTAATAAAATATTTGAACGAGGTCCCAATTCACACAGGACCCCCAACATCCATTGTAGAATCTACAAAAAATAAATACAATTCCTCCAAACAATGTAGTTCCTGTGTGTTCAGTATTAAATAATATTCTCTAGACCCCCCAATATAAACAGGTTCCCCAACATTCCTTTTAAAACGTATAAATTAACATTAAAGTGCCATTTACTTGCAAAAAAAGTCCCCACGAGATTATTCTCCATGTGTGCTCACTATTGGGGTGTCATTTATTCCTAGAATACACCCCATTGTATCTACATGTGTAGTATTCCATTATTTGTACTAGGCTCCAGTTTGAACAGGACCCTCAACATGGGGGGAGATTTAGTGCAAAATCTGGTGCAGCTGTGCATGGCAGCCAATCAGATTCCAACTTCAGCTTGTTCAATTAAGTTTTAACAAAAAAACTGGAAGCTGATTGGTTTCTATGCAGAGTGGCACCAGATTTCACACTCTCCAGGTTTATTAGCCACCTCAGCCCCAGAAGGTTTTGTCCCCTTCCTGACCACGCCATTTTTTGCAATATGGCACTGCATCAAAAAAAAAAAAAAACATTGCAATAAGCATATATTGATTGGTTTGCGCAAAAGTTATAGCGTTTATGAAATAGAGGATAGATTTATGTAATTTTTTACAAATTCTTTTTTTTACTAGTAATGGTGGCGATCTGTGATTTTTATCAGGACTGCAACATTGCGGTGGACAGATTCACATGCTCTTTTGAAGTGCAATGCATTTGTCTTTTCTCTCCAGCTTGTCTGAAGGTCGCAGTCATTTATCGGCCTCCTGGACCAGTGTCACGCTTTCTAGATGACTTCTCTTCATGGCTACCCTACTTTCTCTCCTCTGAAGTACCTGCCATCATCCTAGGTGACTTTAACATTCCAATCAATGTTAATACTGCAACCACTTCTCAACTGTTCAACCTAACCTTCTCGGACACTTTTGACACTATTTTGGGACCATTGGCATTTATACAGCGAGCTAAAAATAGCCACTGATTACTGTGTAAATGTCACTGGCAGAAAAGTGGTTAACACTAGGAGGCGATCAAGGGGTTAACCATGTTCCTTAGATGCGTTCTAACTGTAGGGGGGATGGGACTGACTAGGAGAGGAGAGAGATTGGTGTTCATACTTAGTAGGAACACATAATCTGTCTTCTCTCCCCTGAGAGTTTACACACACAGATCCCGGTTCTCGCTCTGTCACGAGCAATCTTGGGTACTCACCGGGCACGCATATCAGCTCCGGCTACACATGGCGGGCATGCTCTAAACACGGGAAAAATGCAACACTTTACAGGCATACTATAGACACCCCCCAGGTATGAAATTTAAAGGAATATTTCACTTTTATTGTTTCACTTTAGGGTCCTTTCACACGGGGCGGATCAGTGCTGATCCGCCCCGTGGATATCCGTTTGCTCAGCGGGGATCACTCCGTCAATCCCCGCTGAGCAGGGAGATGACAGGTCCGTCTCTGCACACTGCGCAGGGACAGACCTGTCACAGCGCCGCTCTCCCCTATGGAAGATCGGATGACGACGGACCGCAGTGCCCGTCGTCACCCGATCAGATCCACAGACGGATGGAAAAATAGCTTTTTCCCCCGTCACACTTTTTCGGATCGGAGCGGGTCGGATGTCAGCGGACATGTCACCGCTGAAATCCGACACTCCATAGAGCTCTATGGAGCATCCGTTCAGGTCCGCCTGAAAAACTGACAGGCGGGCCTGAACGGATCGTCAGTGTGAAAGGGGCCTTAAGCGTTATTAAAATCACTGCTCCCGAAAAATTTCCATTTTGAAAACTTTCTTTTGCATTGATACATGTCCCCTGGGGCAAGACCCAGGTCCCCAAGCCCTTTTTATGACGATAACTTGCATATAAGACTTTAAAATATACACTTTTGATTTTTCACGTTAGTGTCCGATAGACTTTAAGGGTGTTCAGCGGCTTTCGATTTTGCCTGCGAACACCACATAATGTTCATAAGCACTCATAATTTTTTTTGCTTGTGTTTCTTATTTTTTTTCTGACAGCATAGTGTACAGGATTTTTACTGACATGTCATTTAGCTTAGTCCATGCACAATTTATTACACAGAAAGCCGCTCATGTTGTTGATGAATTAACCGTAAAATAAAAATGTTGACCTGTATTATATATTGCATTTTACAGGGGCATCATGTCCAAAAGCATCAATAATTGGAATTTCTAAATAATAACAAACGAGAGCTGCAATACTAAACAGCACTGTACAATGTATGAATTATTTGTATAGTGCTAGTTATTAAAAAATACAAATAAAATAATGTTGTTATTACTAAAATTTTATTTTCTATTTAATTAATACTAATTTAATTATACTTTAATGTATTTACTGTAATTTCATTATAATTTAATTAATTTATCTTATTACTATTTACATTTTTTCTTTGCGTTTTATTACTATTCACCTAAACTAGGTAGGTGAATGAATAGTTAAAGTGAAGAGACATAGTAAGACTTGTATGATGACAGTCTGTATTGGAAAGCAGATGGCGATCAGTAAATTCAGCGTCTGTTTCCTGGGGGAATCCGGCAGAAACTTTCATCCAATAAAATCTCAGGTTTGTTATTCTTTGGTGACTTTTGTTCTATTGTGAATGGAGCGGTCCCACCACTGTAATCATGTGCCGGTCATGTGGTGTCTCTAGGGGGCGCTCAGCTCTGGTGTCAGTAGTCCTGGGAGAACGGCACACAGAAGGTTTACAATCGCTCTAATAATGAAGAATGATGTCACCGGCTTTACTATTCTCTACAATCTGCTGCCATGTGTGAGATATTGTCACACCATTCTAAATGTGACTCCAAACTTTCATCCAATAGAACAAACTCCGGCTGTTCCCTGAAGAAGATGTCTAATAATACTTTACTAAAGAACTGCTTTCCAGCATCAGCAATGCCGAGGAATAAAATGTATAAAGTTTAATAGTTTATTTTGCTGGATATTCAGTATATATTACATATAAAAAATAGATGCAAGATTACAAAATCATTTAATTGGTATTAGCATGTCAAATATTAAGAAAAAAATTATATTATAATTAAAGATTAAATGTACTGTTCAAAAAAATCAATAGTAATAATAATCATTATTATTATTTGCGAAGTAATGTTATGTTACAAATAGGGATGAGCTTCGTGTTCGAGTCGAACATACATTCGCCTCGAATATCGGCTGTTCGCCCGTTCGGCGAATTCCGAACGTTATGGGCCGTTCGCGCCAAATTCGTGTGGCGCTCACGGCCCACAATGTACTGCGCCATCGCAGTGCATTGCTGGCTCATGATTGGCCAAGCATGCACTGTGACCCCGCATGCTTGGCCAATCACAGTGCCGGCAGCGAAGAGAGCCATGATTGGCCACAGGCAGGATGCCTATGGCCAATCATAGCTCAGGCTGTGTAGTACATGCCCCACACTATATAAGGCCGCCAGCGCGGTGGCCTTGTGTAGTGTGTTGGCGTCTGTAGGAGTTAGTGGGTGTTCTGTGTACCTTCAACACAGTATACACCGATCGTTATCGGCCGATTTTACGTTCTTGCTCTTCTGTAGTGGTTGTTGTCTGCGTACCCTGATCACAGTATACACTGCTATATTCACCTATATAGCTAACTATCTTGCTCTTTTTAAATAGAGCTTGCAGTCAGTGGTAGGAGATTGTGCGTGCTGTCTGCGTGCCCTGAACCCAGTATACACCGCTATATCCACCTATATAGCTAACTATCTTGCTCTTTTTAAATAGAGCTTGCAGTCAGTTGTAGGAGATTGTGCGTGCTGTCTGCGTTCCCTGAACCCAGTATATACCACTATATCCACCTATATAGCTAACTATCTTGCTCTTTTTAAATAGAGCTTGCAGTCAGTTGTAGGAGATTGTGCGTGCTGTCTGCGTGCCCTGAACCCAGTATACACCGCTATATCCACCAATATAGCTAACTATCTTGCTCTTTTTAAATAGAGCTTGCAGTCAGTTGTAGGAGATTGTGCGTGCTGTCTGCGTTCCCTGAACCCAGTATACACCGCTATATCCACCTATATAGCTAACTGTCTTGCTTTTTTTAAATAGAGCTTGCAGTCAGTTGTAGGAGATTGTGCGTGCTGTCTGCGTGCCCTGAACCCAGTATACACTGCTATATCCACCTATGTAGCTAACTATCTTGCTCTTTTTAAATAGAGCTTGCAGTCAGTTGTAGGAGATTGTGTGTGCTGTCTGCGTGCCCTGATCACAGTATACACCGTTATATCCACCTACATAGCTCTTCTCTAATTGAGCCATCTGCCATCTGCAGGAGTTAGTGGATGTTGTGTGTGCCTCCAGCACAATATACACTACCCAATTGCTGGTTTTCCCATCTCCCTTCAGGCCATTACCATGTCTGGAAGGCCAGCAAGGAGAGGCAGACAGGCGCGAGCCGATAAAAGAGGGCAAGCAGGCTCTGTGTCTAGAGACAACAGTGCTGGTCGTGGACACGGTGCATCATCATCATCAGCACGTGGCCATGGGATACGCTTGTCCTTCTTTTCGGCAGCTGGACATGTTGAGACTCAACATGACGAAGACTTGGTAGAGTGGATGACCAAGCCCTCTTCATCCTCCTCATCCTCTCTCACCCAGGCTCAGGGTACTAGCAAAGCAGCTGCCAACGCATCGTCTTCCCTCCTCTCAATGTCATCATCAGTGACTCCTTCCCTAGACCCACCACGTCCTTCTGAGGAGTCTCCTGAACTCTTTGAGCACAGTGTTGGGTACATGCTCCAGGAAGATGCCCAGTGTTTTGTAGGCTCTGAGGGAGGAGAGGGGATGCTCAAGAAGGACAGCAATCTGGCAGTCATGTTCCACAAGCTGCAGCATACTGCCAGGTTTGCTCCAGCGATGAAGAGGGAGGGGATGATGAGGGCACTGACTCCACATGGGTGCCTGGTAGGAGAGAGGAGTAGGAGGAGGAGGAGGAGGCACATGTCCAACGAGGCAGGATGCCCTCCGGGGGCCAGCTTAGGGGCAGCACACCGACTGAATCACACCGCAGAGCTCCGCCTGTGCAGGGCGCTGCCTCTGCGTGTTATTCTAAAAGTTCTTTTGTGTGGGCTTTTTTTGAGACGAGTGCATCAGATCGCACGGCTGCTATTTGCAACATATGTCTCAAGCGTATCACGCGTGGCCAAAACATCAGCCGCTTGGACACCACATTCTTGACCAGACATATGTTGACCTACCATGCAGCTCGTTGGCAAGCGTACCTCAAAGATCCACACCAAAGAACAAAGCGGACCTCTCCTTGCTCCTCATCAGCTGGGATCTCCAACCCCACTAGACCTTCAGTCCTCTCTGAAACCTGCTCTGACAGGAATGAAGGTGTAGAATTAGGTGTGCCACAGCCAAGTACTTCCGGGCACTCTGCTAGCAGTACACCTACGTCCGATTATAGCAGGCAAATGTCCCTGCCCCAGCTGCTGGACCGGCAAAAGAAGTTCACTCCCAGCCATCCACATGCCCAGTGGTTGAATGCTAGCTTGACTAAATTGCTAGCACTTCAACTGCTGCCTTTTCAGTTGGTAGACTTTGCCCCCTTCCGTGAGTTTGTACAATGTGCGGTTCCTCAGTGGCAGGTCCCCAAACGCCACTTTTTCTCATGGAAGGCGATTCCTGCTCTCTACCGGCATGTGGAAGGCAATGTCCTTGCCTCGCTAGACAGGGCGGTCAGCGGTAAGGTGCATATTACCGCTGACTCATGGTCCAGCAGGCATGTACAGGGACATTACCTGTCTTTCACGGCCCATTGGGTCACTCTTCTGGCAGGTGGGAAGGATGCAGGACAAGGTGCAGTAGTGTTGGAGGTTGTTCCTCCACCATGCCTCCAAAATGCTACTATTGGTTGTGAGACACCTCTCTCCTCCACCCCCTCCTCTTCTTCTTCCTCCATGGCCTCTTCCAGTGCTCTGTCCTCAGAACCAGCGGTGCTCCATAGGCGTTCCAGGGGCTACGCAAGTACGCAGGCAAAACTATGCCATGCCGTGCTTACGCTGGTTTGTTTGGGGGACAGGAGCCACACTGGGGTGGATGTTTTGTCAGCTCTGCAGGGGCAGACCGAGAGGTGGTTGACGCCACACCAGCTTAAGCCAGGAATAGTGGTTTGCGACAATGGCACCAACCTCCTCTCCGCGCTCCGACAGGGACAGCTGACCCATGTACCCTGTGTGGCTCACGTCCTTAACCTGGTGATGCAGCGGTTCTTGGGCAGGTACCCGGGCTTACAGGATGTCCTGAAGCAGGCCAGGAAAGTCTGTGTGCATTTCCGCCGATCATTTAATGCCTGTGCTCGGCTGGCTGAGCTCCAAAAGGAGTTGAACCTGCCCAAGAACCGCCTTATATGTGACATGCCCACTAGGTGGAACTCAACGTTGGCCATGCTGCAGTGGCTGCACATGCAGCAGAGGGCCATCAATGAGTACCTGTGCGACTACGGCACCAGGACAGGGTCAGAGGAGCTTGGTTTTTTCTCACCACGCCAGTGGGGCATGATCAGGGATGCATGCACTGTCCTGTCACCGTTTGAGGAGGCCACAAGGATGGTGAGCAGTGACAGTGCATGCATCAGTGACACTGTACCTCTTGTCCACCTCTTGGAGCATACGCTGCGTGGAATAATGGACAGGGCACTTGAGGCAGAACAGAGGCGGGAAGAGGAGGACTTCTTTGCCTCTCAAGGCCCCCTTTATCCAGACAGTGTTCCTGCTGTGCCACCCATCACACAGGAAGAGGAGGAGGAGGAGGAGGATTATTGTGTCAGCATGGAGGTGGAGGCTCGCACTCAGCATCAGCAGCAGCAGCAGTCTTGTAGGGATGATTTACAGTCCCAAGAAACCCGTGGACTTGTACGTGGCTGGGAGGAGGTAGCTGCGGATCATGTTGTCCTTAGTGACCCAGAGGACTCCGGACCGAATGCCTCAGCTAACCTACGCTGCATGGCCTCCCTGATCCTGCAAAGCCTGCGGAAGGATCCTCGTATTCTTCGGATCAAGGAGAGGGACCATTACTGGCTGGCCACTCTCCTTGATCCACGGTACAAGGGTAAGATTGCCGACCTTATCTTGCCGTCTCAGAGGGAGCAGAGGATGAGACATATCCGGGAGGCCTTGCAGAAAGGTCTGTGCAACGCGTTCCCAGAGACTGGGAGGTTACAAACTCCTGGTCCTGGACAACGTGTTGCTGAGGCATCGGTCAGAAGGAGCGGTGGAGAAGGTGGCCGTCTGACCGATGCTTTCAAACAATTTTTTAGTCCGCAGCCCCAAGGTATGATCGGTTCCAGCAACCATCGCCAGCATCTGATTTACATGGTACAGGAATACCTAAGGTCAAGGTCAGACTTGGACACCTTTCCCACCGAAAATCCTCTGGCTTACTGGGTCTTGAGGATGGATCACTGGCCAGAGCTTGCACAGTATGCAACTGAGCTACTGGCCTGTCCTGCATCCAGCGTTCTTTCGGAACGCACCTTCAGTGCTGCTGGTGGCTTTGTTACCGATCACAGGGTGCGCCTGTCCACCGAATCAGTTGATAGACTGACCTTCATTAAGATGAATCAGTCTTGGATCACCCACAGCTACCAAGCACCTGAAGCTGATGTAACTGAATAATTTTTTTTGAAATATCACATCCTGTCACGTATCAGATAAGACCAGAACTGTGTGGACTGCAACAGAGGAAACCCAAACGTGTATAAGTGAAATATGATTTATTAAAGAAAGTGAATAATATGAATACAACCACACAGTGCAATAAACCAACCAACAAAGACCCCCAAACAACAACAGACAGATATGTACAATAAATGGGAAATGCAAGTACCGTAAACGATAGGCAGGCCAGGGTCATACACAGAGGATCAGCAAATAAACAAGGGCAGTCCGGAATCAGAGTCACAAGCCAGGCCAAGGTCATACACGGGGAGATCAGCAAATGGGGTAAGGAACACAGGACAGGGAGAGGATGGATGGATCAGACTTCAGGACAGGAATAATGGTAACAGGTGGGACAGGGTTGGGACCAGGACAGGGAAACAGGATCAGAGCCACGGGTCACAGGTTCAGGGTACAGGAACAGGAACAGGAACAGGTTCAGGATCAGGATCGCACGCAGCAGGTCAGGGCACAAGGAACAATACCGAGGCAAACATATGACTGCTTGCCAGCTATTTATAGGCCTGTGATTGGCCTCAAGTGACACCTGATTGCAGGAGGTGCTGCCTGCTCCATACTGCCAGGATCCATTCGCTGGTGGACGCCAGTACTGCGGCCCAAAGATGATCTAGCATCAGCAGGGAAAAGCTCTCCTGACAGCTCAAAGCTGACAGGAGACACCTGCTGGTGGACCTCAGTACTGCACGCCAAGAGACAGATATTATCAGCGGATGGAACATTTCCTGACAGTACCCCCCCTCAAAGGAGCGGCGTCCGGACGCTCCAACTAGCTGCTGCTGGGACAAGTCCATGGCATCAAGCTGGGCAACAGGCAGAGTCATAACAGGTTTAGCAGCTTGCACATCAAGCGAGGCAGCGGGTACATCAAGCTGGGCAGAGGGCACAGGCACTTCAAGCTGGTGAAATGGGCACCGCAGGCTGGACAGCGGGCACCGGCACTTCAGGCTGGACAGCGGGCACCGGCACTTCAGGCTGGACAGCAGGCAGGAACACCTCAGGCCGGGAGGCAGGCACATCAGACCGGGAGGCTGCAGGGCAGGCACCGGGACGGCAGGCTGGAAGGCATCGGACTGGCAGGCCGGGACATCAGACTAGAAGGCATCGGACTGGCAGGCCTGGACATCAGACTGGAAGGCATCGGACTGGCAGGCCGGGACATCAGACTGGAAGGCATCAGACTGGCAGGCCGGGACATCAGACTGGAAGGCATCAGACTGGCAGGCCGGGACATCAGACTGGAAGGCATCAGACTGGCAGGCCGGGACATCAGACTGGAAGGCATCAGACTGGCAGGCCGGGACATCAGACTGGAAGGCATCAGACTGGCAGGCCGGGACATCAGACTGGAAGGCATCAGACTGGCAGGCCGGGACATCAGACTGGAAGGCATCAGACTGGCAGGCCGGGACATCAGACTGGAAGGCATCAGACTGGCAGGCCGGGACATCAGACTGGAAGGCATCAGACTGGCAGGCCGGGACATCAGACTGGAAGGCATCAGACTGGCAGGCCATGACATCAGACTGGAAGGCATCAGACTGGCAGGGCGGGACATCAGACTGGAAGGCATCAGACTGGCAGGCCGGGACATCAGACTGGAAGGCATCAGACTGGCAGGCCGGGACATCAGACTGGAAGGCATCAGACTGGCAGGCCGGGACATCAGACTGGAAGGCATCAGACTGGCAGGCCGGGACATCAGACTGGCAGGCATCAGACTGGCAGGCCGGGACATCAGACTGGAAGGCATCAGACTGGCAGGCCGGGACATCAGACTGGAAGGCATCAGACTGGCAGGCCGGGACATCAGACTGGAAGGCATCAGACTGGAAGGCCGGGACATCAGACTGGAAGGCATCAGACTGGAAGGCCGGGACATCAGACTGGAAGGCATCAGACTGGCAGGCCGGGACATCAGACTGGAAGGCATCAGACTGGAAGGCCGGGACATCAGACTGGAAGGCATCGGACTGGAAGGCATCAGACTGGAAGGCCGGGACATCAGACTGGAAGGCCGGGACATCAGACTGCAAGACATCAGACTGGAAGGCCGGGACATCAGACTGCAAGACATCAGACTGGAAGGCCGGGACATCAGACTGCAAGACATCAGACTGGAAGGCCGGGACATCAGACTGCAAGACATCAGACTGGAAGGCCGGGACATCAGACTGCAAGACATCAGACTGGAAGGCCGGGACATCAGACTGCAAGGCATCAGACTGGAAGGCCGGGACATCAGACTGCAAGGCATCAGACTGGAAGGCCGGGACATCAGACTGCAAGGCATCAGACTGGAAGGCCGGGACATCAGACTGCAAGGCATCAGACTGGAAGGCCGGGACATCAGACTGCAAGGCATCAGACTGGAAGGCCGGGACATCAGACTGCAAGGCATCAGACTGGAAGGCCGGGACATCAGACTGCAAGGCGTCAGGCTGGAAGGCGTCAGGCTGGAAGGCGTCAGGCTGGAAGGCCGGGACATCAGGCTGTAAGTTGTCAGGCTGGAAGGCCGGGACATCAGGCTGGAAGTCGTCAGGCTGGAAGGCCGGGACATCAGACTGCAAGGCATCAGACTGGAAGGCCGGGACATCAGACTGCAAGGCGTCAGGCTGGAAGGCGCCAGGCTGGAAGTCGTCAGGCTGGAAGGCCGGGACATCAGGCTAGAAGGCCGGGACATCAGGCTGGAAGTCGTCAGGCTGGAAGGCCGGGACATCAGGCTGGAAGTCGTCAGGCTGGAAGGCCGGGACATCAGGCTGGAAGTCGTCAGGCTGGAAGGCCGGGACATCAGGCTGGAAGTCGTCAGGCTGGAAGTCGTCAGGCTGGAAGGCCGGGACATCAGGCTGGAAGTCGTCAGGCTGGAAGGCCGGGACATCAGGCTGGAAGTCGTCAGGCTGGACGACCGGGACATCAGGCTGGAAGGCGTCAGGCTGGAAGGCCGGGACATCAGACTGCAAGGCGTCAGGCTGGAAGGCCGGGACATCAGACTGCAAGGCGTCAGGCTGGATGGCCGGGACATCAGACTGCAAGGCGTCAGGCTGGAAGGCCGGGACATCAGGCTGCAAGGCGTCAGGCTGCAAGGCCGGGACGTCAGGCTGCAAGGCCGGGACATCAGGCTGCAAGGCCGGGACATCAGGCTGCAAGGCGTCAGGCTGGAAGGCCGGGACATCAGGCTGCAAGGCGTCAGGCTGGAAGGCTGGGACATCAGGCAGATTTATGTAATTTTTTACAAATTCTTTTTTTTACTAGTAATGGCGGCGATCTGTGATTTTTATCAGGACTGCAACATTGCGGTGGACAGATTCACATGCTCTTTTGAAGTGCAATGCATTTGTCTTTTCTCTCCAGCTTGTCTGAAGGTCGCAGTCATTTATCGGCCTCCTGGACCAGTGTCACGCTTTCTAGATGACTTCTCTTCATGGCTACCCTACTTTCTCTCCTCTGAAGTACCTGCCATCATCCTAGGTGACTTTAACATTCCAATCAATGTTAATACTGCAACCACTTCTCAACTGTTCAACCTAACCTTCTCGGACACTTTTGACACTATTTTGGGACCATTGGCATTTATACAGCGAGCTAAAAATAGCCACTGATTACTGTGTAAATGTCACTGGCAGAAAAGTGGTTAACACTAGGAGGCGATCAAGGGGTTAACCATGTTCCTTAGATGCGTTCTAACTGTAGGGGGGATGGGACTGACTAGGAGAGGAGAGAGATTGGTGTTCATACTTAGTAGGAACACATAATCTGTCTTCTCTCCCCTGAGAGTTTACACACACAGATCCCGGTTCTCGCTCTGTCACGAGCAATCTTGGGTACTCACCGGGCACGCATATCAGCTCCGGCTACACATGGCGGGCATGCTCTAAACACGGGAAAAATGCAACACTTTACAGGCATACTATAGACACCCCCCAGGTATGAAATTTAAAGGAATATTTCACTTTTATTGTTTCACTTTAGGGTCCTTTCACACGGGGCGGATCAGTGCTGATCCGCCCCGTGGATATCCGTTTGCTCAGCGGGGATCACTCCGTCAATCCCCGCTGAGCAGGGAGATGACAGGTCCGTCTCTGCACACTGCGCAGGGACAGACCTGTCACAGCGCCGCTCTCCCCTATGGAAGATCGGATGACGACGGACCGCAGTGCCCGTCGTCACCCGATCAGATCCACAGACGGATGGAAAAATAGCTTTTTCCCCCGTCACACTTTTTCGGATCGGAGCGGGTCGGATGTCAGCGGACATGTCACCGCTGAAATCCGACACTCCATAGAGCTCTATGGAGCATCCGTTCAGGTCCGCCTGAAAAACTGACAGGCGGGCCTGAACGGATCGTCAGTGTGAAAGGGGCCTTAAGCGTTATTAAAATCACTGCTCCCGAAAAATGTCCGTTTTGAAAACTTTCTTCTTGCATTGATACATGTCCCCTGGGGCAAGACCCAGGTCCCCAGGCCCTTTTTATGACGATAACTTGCATATAAGACTTTAAAATATACACTTTTGATTTTTCACGTTAGTGTCCGATAGACTTTAACGGTGTTCAGCGGCTTTCGATTTTGCCTGCGAACACCACATAATGTTCATAAGCACTCATAATTTTTTTTGCTTGTGTTTCTTATTTTTTTTCTGACAGCATAGTGTACAGGATTTTTACTGACATGTCATTTAGCTTAGTCCATGCACAATGTATTACACAGAAAGCCGCTCATGTTGTTGATGAATTAACCGTAAAATAAAAATGTTGACCTGCATTATATATTGCATTTTACAGGGGCATCATGTCCAAAAGCATCAATAATTGGAATTTCTAAATAATAACAAACGAGAGCTGCAATACTAAACAGCACTGTACAATGTATGAATTATTTGTATAGTGCTAGTTATTAAAAAATACAAATAAAATAATGTTGTTATTACTAAAATTTTATTTTCTATTTAATTAATACTAATTTAATTATACTTTAATGTATTTACTGTAATTTCATTATAATTTAATTAATTTATCTTATTACTATTTACATTTTTTCTTTGCGTTTTATTACTATTCACCTAAACTAGGTAGGTGAATGAATAGTTAAAGTGAAGAGACATAGTAAGACTTGTATGATGACAGTCTGTATTGGAAAGCAGATGGTGATCAGTAAATTCAGCGTCTGTTTCCTGGGGGAATCCGGCAGAAACTTTCATCCAATAAAATCTCAGGTTTGTTATTCTTTGGTGACTTTTGTTCTATTGTGAATGGAGCGGTCCCACCACTGTAATCATGTGCCGGTCATGTGGTGTCTCTAGGGGGCGCTCAGCTCTGGTGTCAGTAGTCCTGGGAGAACGGCACACAGAAGGTTTACAATCGCTCTAATAATGAAGAATGATGTCACCGGCTTTACTATTCTCTACAATCTGCTGCCATGTGTGAGATATTGTCACACCATTCTAAATGTGACTCCAAACTTTCATCCAATAGAACAAACTCCGGCTGTTCCCTGAAGAAGACGTCTAATAATACTTTACTAAAGAACTGCTTTCCAGCATCAGCAATGCCGAGGAATAAAATGTATAAAGTTTAATAGTTTATTTTGCTGGATATTCAGTATATATTACATATAAAAAATAGATGCAAGATTACAAAATCATTTAATTGGTATTAGCATGTCAAATATTAAGAAAAAAATTATATTATAATTAAAGATTAAATGTACTGTTCAAAAAAATCAATAGTAATAATAATCATTATTATTATTTGTGAAGTAATGTTATGTTACAAATAGGGATGAGCTTCGTGTTCGAGTCGAACATACATTCGACTCGAATATCGGCTGTTCGCCCGTTCGGCGAATTCCGAACGTTATGGGCCGTTCGCGCCAAATTCGTGTGGCGCTCACGGCCCACAATGTACTGCGCCATCGCAGTGCATTGCTGGCTCATGATTGGCCAAGCATGCACTGTGACCCCGCATGCTTGGCTAATCACAGTGCCGGCAGCGAAGAGAGCCATGATTGGCCACAGGCAGGATGCCTATGGCCAATCATAGCTCAGGCTGTGTAGTACACGCCCCACACTATATAAGGCCGCCAGCGCGGTGGCCTTGTGTAGTGTGTTGGCGTCTGTAGGAGTTAGTGGGTGTTCTGTGTACCTTCAACACAGTATACACCGATCGTTATCGGCCGATTTTACGTTCTTGCTCTTCTGTAGTGGTTGTTGTCTGCGTACCCTGATCACAGTATACACTGCTATATTCACCTATATAGCTAACTATCTTGCTCTTTTTAAATAGAGCTTGCAGTCAGTGGTAGGAGATTGTGCGTGCTGTCTGCGTGCCCTGAACCCAGTATACACCGCTATATCCACCTATATAGCTAACTATCTTGCTCTTTTTAAATAGAGCTTGCAGTCAGTTGTAGGAGATTGTGCGTGCTGTCTGCGTTCCCTGAACTCAGTATATACCACTATATCCACCTATATAGCTAACTATCTTGCTCTTTTTAAATAGAGCTTGCAGTCAGTTGTAGGAGATTGTGCGTGCTGTCTGCGTGCCCTGAACCCAGTATACACCGCTATATCCACCAATATAGCTAACTATCTTGCTCTTTTTAAATAGAGCTTGCAGTCAGTTGTAGGAGATTGTGCGTGCTGTCTGCGTTCCCTGAACCCAGTATACACCGCTATATCCACCTATATAGCTAACTGTCTTGCTTTTTTTAAATAGAGCTTGCAGTCAGTTGTAGGAGATTGTGCGTGCTGTCTGCGTGCCCTGAACCCAGTATACACCGCTATATCCACCTATGTAGCTAACTATCTTGCTCTTTTTAAATAGAGCTTGCAGTCAGTTGTAGGAGATTGTGTGTGCTGTCTGCGTGCCCTGATCACAGTATACACCGTTATATCCACCTACATAGCTCTTCTCTAATTGAGCCATCTGCCATCTGCAGGAGTTAGTGGATGTTGTGTGTGCCTCCAGCACAATATACACTACCCAATTGCTGGTTTTCCCATCTCCCTTCAGGCCATTACCATGTCTGGAAGGCCAGCAAGGAGAGGCAGACAGGCGCGAGCCGATAAAAGAGGGCAAGCAGGCTCTGTGTCTAGAGACAACAGTGCTGGTCGTGGACACGGTGCATCATCATCATCAGCACGTGGCCATGGGATACGCTTGTCCTTCTTTTCGGCAGCTGGACATGTTGAGACTCAACATGACGAAGACTTGGTAGAGTGGATGACCAAGCCCTCTTCATCCTCCTCATCCTCTCTCACCCAGGCTCAGGGTACTAGCAAAGCAGCTGCCAACGCATCGTCTTCCCTCCTCTCAATGTCATCATCAGTGACTCCTTCCCTAGACCCACCACGTCCTTCTGAGGAGTCTCCTGAACTCTTTGAGCACAGTGTTGGGTACATGCTCCAGGAAGATGCCCAGTGTTTTGTAGGCTCTGAGGGAGGAGAGGGGATGCTCAAGAAGGACAGCAATCTGGCAGTCATGTTCCACAAGCTGCAGCATACTGCCAGGTTTGCTCCAGCGATGAAGAGGGAGGGGATGATGAGGGCACTGACTCCACATGGGTGCCTGGTAGGAGAGAGGAGTAGGAGGAGGAGGAGGAGGCACATGTCCAACGAGGCAGGATGCCCTCCGGGGGCCAGCTTAGGGGCAGCACACCGACTGAATCACACCGCAGAGCTCCGCCTGTGCAGGGCGCTGCCTCTGCGTGTTATTCTAAAAGTTCTTTTGTGTGGGCTTTTTTTGAGACGAGTGCATCAGATCGCACGGCTGCTATTTGCAACATATGTCTCAAGCGTATCACGCGTGGCCAAAACATCAGCCGCTTGGACACCACATGCTTGACCAGACATATGTTGACCTACCATGCAGCTCGTTGGCAAGCGTACCTCAAAGATCCACACCAAAGAACAAAGCGGACCTCTCCTTGCTCCTCATCAGCTGGGATCTCCAACCCCACTAGACCTTCAGTCCTCTCTGAAACCTGCTCTGACAGGAATGAAGGTGTAGAATTAGGTGTGTCACAGCCAAGTACTTCCGGGCACTCTGCTAGCAGTACACCTACGTCCGATTATAGCAGGCAAATGTCCCTGCCCCAGCTGCTGGACCGGCAAAAGAAGTTCACTCCCAGCCATCCACATGCCCAGTGGTTGAATGCTAGCTTGACTAAATTGCTAGCACTTCAACTGCT
This sequence comes from Lithobates pipiens, assembly GCF_037356315.1. Lineage (NCBI taxonomy): Eukaryota > Metazoa > Chordata > Amphibia > Anura > Ranidae > Lithobates > Lithobates pipiens. Next base: position 551,367,434 of record NW_027507718.1, read on the forward strand.
GCCTTTTCAGTTGGTAGACTTTGCCCCCTTCCGTGAGTTTGTACAATGTGCGGTTCCTCAGTGGCAGGTCCCCAAACGCCACTTTTTCTCATGGAAGGCGATTCCGGCTCTCTACCGGCATGTGGAAGGCAATGTCCTTGCCTTGCTGGACAGGGCGGTCAGCGGTAAGGTGCATATTACCGCTGACTCATGGTCCAGCAGGCATGTACAGGGACATTACCTGTCTTTCACGGCCCATTGGGTCACTCTTCTGGCAGGTGGGAAGGATGCAGGACAAGGTGCAGTAGTGTTGGAGGTTGTTCTTCCACCATGCCTCCAAAATGCTACTATTGGTTGTGAGACACCTCTCTCCTCCACCCCCTCCTCTTCTTCTTCCTCCATGGCCTCTTCCAGTGCTCCGTCCTCAGAACCAGCGGTGCTCCATAGGCGTTCCAGGGGCTACGCAAGTACGCAGGCAAAACGATGCCATGCCGTGCTTACGCTGGTTTGTTTGGGGGACAGGAGCCACACTGGGGTGGATGTTTTGTCAGCTCTGCAGGGGCAGGCCGAGAGGTGGTTGACGCCACACCAGCTTAAGCCAGGAATAGTGGTTTGCGACAATGGCACCAACCTCCTCTCCTTGCTCCGACAGGGACAACTGACCCATGTACCCTGTGTGGCTCACGTCCTTAACCTGGTGATGCAGCGGTTCTTGGGCAGGTACCCGGGCTTACAGGATGTCCTGAAGCAGGCCAGGAAAGTCTGTGTGCATTTCCGCCGATCATTTAATGACTGTGCTCGGCTGGCTGAGCTCCAAAAGGAGTTGAACCTGCCCAAGAACCGCCTTATATGTGACATGCACACTAGGTGGAACTCAACGTTGGCCATGCTGCAGTGGCTGCACATGCAGCAGAGGGCCATCAATGAGTACCTGTGCGACTACGGCACCAGGACAGGGTCAGAGGAGCTTGGTTTTTTCTCACCACGCCAGTGGGGCATGATCAGGGATGCATGCACTGTCCTGTCACCGTTTGAGGAGGCCACAAGGATGGTGAGCAGTGACAGTGCATGCATCAGTGACACTGTACCTCTTGTCCACCTCTTGGAGCATACGCTGCGTGGAATAATGGACAGGGCACTTGAGGCAGAACAGAGGCAGGAAGAGGAGGACTTCTTTGCCTCTCAAGGCCCCCTTTATCCAGACAGTGTTCCTGCTGTGCCACCCATCACACAGGAAGAGGAGGAGGAGGAGGAGGATTATTGTGTCAGCATGGAGGTGGAGGCTCGCACTCAGCATCAGCAGCAGCAGCAGTCTTGTAGGGATGATTTACAGTCCCAAGAAACCCGTGGACTTGTACGTGGCTGGGAGGAGGTAGCTGCGGATCATGTTGTCCTTAGTGACCCAGAGGACTCCGGACCGAATGCCTCAGCTAACCTACGCTGCATGGCCTCCCTGATCCTGCAAAGCCTGCGGAAGGATCCTCGTATTCTTCGGATCAAGGAGAGGGACCATTACTGGCTGGCCACTCTCCTTGATCCACGGTACAAGGGTAAGATTGCCGACCTTATCTTGCCGTCTCAGAGGGAGCAGAGGATGAGACATATCCGGGAGGCCTTGCAGAAAGGTCTGTGCAACGCGTTCCCAGAGACTGGGAGGTTACAAACTCCTGGTCCTGGACAACGTGTTGCTGAGGCATCGGTCAGAAGGAGCGGTGGAGAAGGTGGCCGTCTGACCGATGCTTTCAGACAATTTTTTAGTCCACAGCCCCAAGGTATGATCGGTTCCAGCAACCATCGCCAGCATCTGATTTACATGATACAGGAATACCTAAGGTCAAGGTCAGACTTGGACACCTTTCCCACCGAAAATCCTCTGGCTTACTGGGTCTTGAGGATGGATCACTGGCCAGAGCTTGCACAGTATGCAACTGAGCTACTGGCCTGTCCTGCATCCAGCGTTCTTTCGGAACGCACCTTCAGTGCTGCTGGTGGCTTTGTTACCGATCACAGGGTGCGCCTGTCCACCGAATCAGTTGATAGACTGACCTTCATTAAGATGAATCAGTCTTGGATCACCCACAGCTACCAAGCACCTGAAGCTGATGTAACTGAATAATTTTTTTTGAAATATCACATCCCTTCAAATCTGCCTATGCTGATGCTGAGTGACTGTCCTGTTATGTTTATTGTCTATCCTCTTCCTTCTCCACTGATATGTTGGAAGAACATTTCTGATTCTGGGTGATGCCACTAGCCCAATTTTTCTGCCCCTGTTTAACAGGGGCGTTTAAGTACAATTTTTGATGCAATGCTTTGCAGCAGGGCTCATTCCTGCACTACAACTAGAGTATATGGGATAGGTTGAAGTGTCGTGGCACCAGCACCAGTGCCTAAGGCTCAATTTTTCTGCCCCTGTTTAACCTCCCTGGCGGTATGATTCAGTCCGGTTTTAGGTGCTGAAAGCGGTACAATTATTTTGCATGGAAATCTGGCTTTTATTTTGTAGTCCTGTAATTCTTAGGAATAACTCTCTTAAATCTGTTCAAACCAGAGTCTAGCAGACATCCGGGGTATGATAAAGTTGATAATATAATAAAGAATACAAAAAATTATTCAATAATGTAATCAAATTCAAAAACACTGAAAAAGGGACACTTTTTGGTTGCTATGGGCAATCTCCAAATTTCAGGCAGAAAAAACAGTATTTATAATATAAAAGTGCATGCAGGGCACTGCACAGACCACTAGGGACAAAGTGGGTGTGCATTTTTTAATACAGCACTGTAATCTGTAAGATTACAGTACTGTGTGTGTTTTGTGTATTTTTACTTTTTTGAATTTGCCGCCGTTCTCCGCCCCCGTGCACCGTAACGTTGCAGGGAACGGAGCTCGGCGGCATTCGGCACTGTGAATCGAGTGGAGGACAGCTCGATCACACAGCGCGGGGGACATCGCTGGATCCAGGGGACAAGGTAAGTAAGTCTCCCTGTGTCCTCCCCTGCATCCAGCGATGCGATCCCGAGTCTGGCTCGGGGTTACCGCTTCTATCAGCAAATTCCTAACCCGAGCCAGACTCGGGATTACCGCTAGGGGGGTTAACAGGGGCGTTTAATTACAATTTTTGATGCAATGCTTTGCAGCAGGGCTCATTCCTGCACTACAACTAAGGTATATGGGAGAGATTGCAGTGTCGTGGCACCAGCACCAGTGCCTAAGGCCCAATTTTTCTGCCCCTGTTTAACAGGGACATGTAATTACAATTCTTGATATAATATTTCATAGGAGGGCCCGTTCCTGTGCCCACTCAGAGTAACTGTGAGGACTTATAGTGTTGTGGCACCAGCACCACACCCACCAAAGGTCAATTTTTCTCCCACTGTTCAACAATGGCATGTAATTACAATTCTTGATATAATCGTTCACAGCAGGGCGCTCCAGCGCCCACCAAGAGTCACTTTGAGGGCTTACAATGTTGTGGCAAAACCAACACCTTGTTCCGCTATTTCTGCAGAGCATATAGGGCAGGCCCCTACTTTCAAACATCCAACTTACAAACATCACCTACTTGCAAACGGAAGGAGACAACAGCAAGTGAGATGAAAAAAGACGGACGGCAAAACAAATTATACAGGGGTGATAACCCTTCCCTATGTTTTCCAAAAAGCTTAAAAATAGATTTTTTGACTGGAGCTACACTTTAAAAATGTACCAGTTGAAAATTACAAACAGATTCTACTTAACACAACAAACCTACACAGTTCCTGTCTTGTTTGCACCGCCTGTATACTCCTGTTCTGAGTATATAGGGCCTGGGGCCACACGTATTTCCTTTTTTTAATATGGGTACGGGGTTCCCCTTAATATCCGTACAAGACCCAAAGGGGCTGGTAATGGGTAGGGAGGGCTACCCATGCCATTTATCTCAATGATTTTCAACCATATTGCAGGAACCAGATATAACATTAAAACCGCAAGCAGTTTTAAATGATGTTATTTCCGTTAAATGTCATTTTGTGCAGGGACTGTTCTAAACATGGGAAACACGTGGCACTTCACAGGCATACTATAGACACCCCCCAAGCACGATATTTAAAGGAATATTTCACTTTTTTTTCACTTTAATCGTCATTAAAATCAGTGCTCCCGCCAAAACAGACATTTTTAAAAACATTTTAGGCATTGACCCATGTCCCCTGGGGCAGGAGCCACGTCCCCAAACCCTTTTTAGGACAGTATCTTGCATATTAGCCATTAAAATTATTATTTCGAACGTTCGAGTCCCATAGACTTCAATGGGGTTCTAACGTTCGTACAAATTTGGGGTCCATTCGAAAGTTCTGGTGCGAATCGAACCGGGGGGGTGTTCGGCTCATCCCTAGTTACAAAGAAGGTGAGGTTGAAAAAAGACACAAGTCCATCAAGTCGAACCTATGTGTGTGATTATATGTCAGTATTACATTGTATATCCCTGTGTGTTGCGGTCGTTCAGGTGCTTATCTAATCGTTTTTTGAAACTATCGATACCCCCCACTGAGACCACCGCCTGTGGAATGGGATTCCGCATCCTTGCCGCTCTTATAGTAAAGAAAACTCTACGTATTTTAAGGTTAAACCTCTTTTCTTTTCATTTTAATGAGTGGCCACATGTCCTGTTAAACTCCCTTCAGCAAAAAAAAAGGTGTATCCCTATTGTGGGGTCACCAGTACGGTATTTGTAAATTGAAATCATATCCCCTCTCAAGCGTCTCTTCTTCAGAGAGAATAAGTTCAGAGCTCACAACCTTTCCTCATAACTAATATCCTCCAGACCCTTTATTAGCTTTGTTGCCCTTCTTTGTACTCACTCCATTTCCAAGACCAAATCTCTTGCTTTTATTTTTAACCCCTTCCTCTCACACACCTGTACCTCACCTATGGACCAGAGCAACATTTACATTTCTCTATGAACCTATTGATTCAGCAATAACATTGCTAAAAAAAAATACATGCTTGAATCCCAACAAACAGGAGGCCGAATGGGCAAAGGTTCAGATATTTGGACAATTGCCCAAACAGCCACAGGTCAGTCAAAATCTAAGTTCAGACCAAAATGTTGGCTCATCCCTATTCTCCTCCTGTAAGACCATCCCTGCCCCCCCCCCCCCCATCATGTGGAAAGTAATATTAATAAGTCACTCCACCATGGGGTCACCTACCCTCCACCCTAATATCTGTTGTGCAAATCTCTAACCTCTTCCCATTTTCAGTCTCCAAAGCAAGATACTCATTTTTCTTTTTAAATCTGCATGTCATTTTCTTGCTCTCTCCCTCAGAAATTGCTGCCTATCCAATAAAAGCTACAAAGTTGTACTGCAAGTCTTTACACTTTTTTCTTTAAATTTGAAGCAAATAGGCACTGATTTTTTTTTTCTTTCTAGATGCAATTTTCTTGCTTTTTCCCTCATACATTGTGGTCTGACCAAAAATGTTATATTTCAATAGTTTTTTATTTATGTTTTACATAGTGATATACATATACATACACATATATACATCATTTTTTTTGTAGTGTATAATAACAGAGTGCAACCTACATACATTATAGAAAAAGATGATTCATCAGTACATCACCCAATATATTAGGTCACCCAAAGATTTGTGTGGACAGTCAGTTTGATTGATGAGCTCATCTTTAGGAAGAGGAAGCCTCCCCTCCAGCACCCCTAATGGGTACTCGCTGTGCCTAGCGAGGGAAGACCCCCTTCCTCCCATATTTTGGCGATCACCATCCCACAATGCTAAACATTGAAATCTTATCTGTGTGACTCCAGAGTGAATGTCATGTCTCGATGCATATTTTACTGTAAGTCTATAATGCGGGTGGTGCGTTAGAAATAAACAGAACTATTTTAATGGATTGTCACTCATCATGTAAACTGTAGGAGTCAATTAGCAAGAGGCCATAATGGCGAGAAAATAAAAATATACAATAATTGAAATAAAATAATAGAAGGTTAAAATAAAAGAAGGTTGAAAATAAAAATTATAACCCAAATTAAAATGAAATAATATATAATAAATTAAAAAGAAAAAGAACAGTATCCTCTGAGCCATATCCCACTGCTACATATGCTGTTATACAAGTCTAGGTCATTATCGAGTTAGAATTATATCAGTTTTGTGTTATTAAACCAGTCAGTCCACGGTTTCCATTTAGTTTTCGCTATGAGAAGTTTACCCTGGGTTGAAGCAAACATGGCTTCATATGTGGCATGGGTGTCAGTGGTCATAATAACTTCCTTCAATGTTGGGGTATTCTGATCTTTCCAGTGTTGTGTAATAACCAGTTTGGTGCTTAGAAGTAAATGGGATATAATCGTTCTGGGAGGTTTGGGAATCAAATCTATGTCTAAGGATAAAATGGCCAGTTTCGGGTTGATGGGGATGTGGGTCTTTATTATTTGTCAGCATATATTAAATACTTTGTCCCAGAGAGTACGTATTTTCGGGCATTCCCAGAGTATATGGTACAGGCTACCTGCGTGGTTGCGTTGTCTCCAGCATAGTGGAGAGGTGTTGGGAGCAAATTTGGAGATCCTATATGGGGTAAGGTACCATCGCCGTAGAATTTTTTGTGTCAATTTGGTGGAGGCATATGTTGTTTGAAGTGCCATTCGCCATTGATCTACCGTGAACGTTTTACCGCTCCCTTGTATTATCCTCAGAGTCTACCACAGACTCAGCGTGTGGCTGCATCCAGCTTTAATTTTGCTTTAGCTGGGCTCCCCGACGGAGAGGATGACGGAGGGGAGGCCTGGTTACTGTAGGAATCGTCATTTTTAGGGGATGATGTGCTGGCAAGCTGTTTCAGCCGGCTCTTAGAAAGCAGTGTGGGTGGAGGGTCAGCGCCATTTTGCCTACTTCCATGCTGCGGCTATAGGAAATAATCTGTTAGCCGTTGTGGCTTTGACGATCCTTTTCTTTTGCCCATCATGACCCTTTGATGTGCCCCTCCTGAAATGCCAGGTGTAGATGTCAAAAAACGGGGTCCTGATAGCCACTTGTCGCCGTTATATCCACGGGGAAGCAGGAGCTCTGGAATCAGGCTTCCATTCAGTTCCGCTGCAGGCCACGCCCCTTGACCAAAAATGTTAAATAGCTATGGTGCAAAATTGTTCATTTTTCCCTTTTCAGTCTCTGAATTAAGACACTTGCTTGTATTGCTTTTGTTTTCAGATGCAATATTCCTACACAGCCACACAACATTTGCAATCTTTTCTATCAAAGTGTAACATTTTGCCTTGTCAGTTAAAATTGAGTTGCTATTTTTTTTTTTATTTCCAGATATATTATTCCTGCCTAAACACTCAGAGAGAGCAACCTGTCTATACAGACGTAATATCTGTGGTGGTAACATACAACATTTTTCCATCTTCAGTAGAGTTGGGTGAACAGTTTGGCCCAAGCATGAGTTTGGGCTGAACATTGGCTGTTTTCCCCATTCAGGAAACACCCACATTTGCAGGGTCTCTTGTATGTGTGCTCTGCCCAGTGCATTCTGTGTCTGATTTGGCAAAGCTTTGCCCAATCAGGGAGCAGTAAAACCTGATTGTTAAGGAGCAAGGCCGGGAAGCTGGTCATGGCATCCTTAGCAACCAATGATATACCAGCTGTTAATAGTTTTCTGTAATACTTTTGTACCTACTGTTTATGTTTATCGACTGCTTGTCATTGGAAGTAAATATGAAAAATAAAAAAAAAATTTTATCAAAAAAAATATGCTTCCCTGCTGACACCTGAATAGAAAAAAAAACTTTTCTGGTAAAAAATAGTTAACAAAAAAACTGTGTGTGCCCCCTAGTCCATACCATGCCCTTATCTGAGCATGCAGCCTGGCAGGTTAGGTAAAAGGAGGGATGAGCAAGCACCCCCGAACCATACAAGGCCACATGCCCTAAACATAGGGGGGGTGGGTGCTTTGGGGTAGGTGGTCTCTGCCCCTCACACCAAAGCACCTTGTTGATGGAGGCAAGGGTCTCTTCCTCACAACCATAGACTTCAATGGGGTACACAGTTTGGGTGAGAACGTTTCCCCTGTTTTCGAGTTCTGCTGCGAACAGAACAGCGGGGTGTTCAGTCCATCTCTTCAGTCCCCTAAAAAATACGTTTTTAATGTACAGATGCAATATGCTCCCTCTGAAATTTTCAGCCTTTCTATACAGGTTTAATAACTGTGGTGCAAAACTGAAAAATTGTTTGCCATGCCAATCTCTGAATAAAGACACATTTTTTTTTCTTTCCAGTTATAATATGGCTGCTCTGTTCCTAAGAATTGACAGCCTGTCAAAAAGGCATAATAACTGTGATGCATAACTGTAAAATGTTTGCTTTGTCAGTCTTTGAATCAAAAACACAATTTAAAAAAAAAAATTCCAGATATGATATTCTCATCTGATAACTCAAACTTTGCAATCTGTCCATACAGACTTAATATCTGTGGTGCAAATCTGTACTACTTTTCAGTCTCCTAAAAAGTACATCATTTTTATTTTATTTCCAGATGCAGTATGCTTACTCTTTCCTTTAGATGTTTTGGCTTATCCAGGAAAAGCATAAAATATGTGCTGGAAATCTAGTTTTTTGGTCTTCAGTCTTAGGAGACAGACAATAATAGGCCATTTTTCGACATAAAATCTACTTTCGCTAAAATAGCAGATCTTGAAAAAGACTTAAAAAATCAGTTTCAACTGTAGCCTTGTAAAAACCTTTTTATGGTGTACAATGTGTCCAGTAAACATTTTCAGTTCTTGACTGTGAGAAGACAAACTGAATTTTATCTCACAATAACATACGCCTTCTCAATTTCTTTAATTTGGTGGAAAGAACAAATGCTTGTATAATGTGCAGAGAGTCCATAAAATATTTATGGTGTGGCTGGTGCTGGCCCTCAGAATCTTATTGTTCTGTAAAACCATCTAAAGCTTTAAAGTATCCCCAAAGCATGCAATTAGATTTTTTTTGTATTTTCAGAATTGCCCTTTAATCCTTTCACTGCCAGGTCTGTACTATGTATGGACCTACAGCACTGCTTCTAGCTGGCCAGGTCCATACACCGTACGGGCCTCATTTCTCCTTCTGCTATAAGCACATAGTCACTTCAGTGAACAATTCTATAACTCTAATCAGTGGTTTACAATTCACTGATCAGAGTTATTAACCTCAAATATGACTGCCCACTTCCCCCATGATTCTGCTTCCCTAATCCCAGCCTCTCCACCTCCCTCAGCTCCTATTCTTCTAAAACGGTCCCCCCTCTTCTTTCCTATCCCCTTCGTCTTCCTTATTTTCCTCCAGCACTGATTACCTCCCCCCACACTCAATTAAACCCCCCCGCAAACTTGATCCCCTGCAGCTACCCTCAGAAGCTGGCTTCCCTTCTCTGCCACTCCCACTGGCTTCAAGTGCTGCAGAGTGGATCACAGTGTGCCCCCCATTACTGTCACCCCCACAATGGCCCCTGCACCTCCAATCCATCCCTGCTCCAGAGGCCTCTCTCCTTCCCCTCCTGCCACCTGCTGCTGCTGTCCACACTGAGCTCCAACAAGCTGACAGGCTGGAGAGCATGGGGGGGGGGGGGGCAGTATGGCAGTGGGTAAGGTTGGGGCTTGGTAAACATGTGTTTACCAGCCTCCTCCCTCTAGTAAAAGTGGACACAGGCAGTTATCACTGGCAATTATTCCTTTGTCCACTGACAGCTGAACATAGTAAACCGAGACGTTAATTCATGTAATATGCTGAAGAGAAAGGGATTATCTTCAGTCCCTTTCTCCGTCTCAAAGAAGAGATATGGGGATCGGTTTAGACCTCTGATATTTCACCAAAGACTATATATATATATATATATATATATATATATATATATATATATATATAGGAAAATTGTTGCCCATACTTAACGCAATTTTCTTTTTCTGGATCCTCCCCATATCATCCTACTATGGGTCAGCTCCGCCCCCTCTGTCCCCTCCAGGACCACCTTTTTTCTAGCCCATAAAGGGCGGTTATCAGACCAGCTCAATATTCAAACACCCTTGCTCGCGACGGAAGTTAGGGCGGAAATCCCCAGATGACATGGGGAGGATTCAGGAAAGGAAAATTAGGGTAAGTATGGGCAACAATTTTCCTTATTTCTGGACCTCCCTATGCCAGCCTACTATGGAATGTACCAAGGAACCTTCGATAAGTCAGGGAAAGAACAAAACAACTCAGAGAGAACACTGCTGCTAAACAAATTTAATGGCTGACAGCCACAGAAATAACAGAAGAACCAAACGTTTCTGCAGGAGAGAGGGCTACATTTAGCCTATAATGCTGGATAAAAGTGTTGGGTGCACTCCAACTCGCTGCTCTGCAAACTATCTCAGATGACACCTTTGCATAAGCTACATATGATGCTGCCATACTCCTGGTTGAATGTGCTCTGATCTCTGCAGGAGAGGGAAGGCCCAGGGACTCTTAAGTGATCTGGATGGTCTTCACAATCCAGGATGAGACAATCCTAGGTGGAGCCGCCATGCCCTTTTTAGGTCCCCTAGGAAAGATGAACAGTTGATCTTGCTTGTGAAATTTCTCAGTCCGCTCCAAGTAAGCTGAAATAGGGGAGACCAAGTCTAGCCTCTTCCAATCATCCTGCAACTGGTCCATGGTGAAGGCTGGCAGCACAGTCTCCCAATTCATGTGAAAGGCAGTAGACACCTTTGGTAGAAAGCTAGGAACCAGTCTGACAATAATCTTGTCGGGAAAAATCACATAAAATGGCTCTTTGGATGAAAAGGCGCATCATTCGGAAACTCTTCTGGTGGAGGCTATAGCCGTCAAGAACACTGTCCTCAATGTTAAATTAAATAAAGAACAGGATGATGTTGGGTCAAAAGGAGCCAACAAGGCTTTTAAGACCAGAGTCAGGTCCCATTTGGTAAAGTAAGACTTCAGGGGAGGTCTGATTTTCATGGTTGCCTTCAGGAAACAGACCATGACAGGATCTAATGCCCACCTGGAATTCATCATCACTGGAAGAGCAGAAATCTGGACCTTCAGGAAATTCCAAGATGTTCGAGACTGAAGGAGATTCAGGCTCCCAGCCTCTCTCCACAGAGATGCGTCAGAAAGCCTTACATACCCGGTGATAGGTCGAGGTTGTAGATTTTTTACGAGACTGTAACAAGGTGCTCAACACTCCCTCTGAGAGGCCTAAATCCTTCAGAGATCTCCTCTCAATTTCCACGCCATTAGCCTCAGCCTCCTGGGGTTTGGATGACATATTCCGTTCTGGAGCAGGAGATCCCAACAAGGTGGCAGTGGGATTGGTTGACACATCTTCATTCTCTACACCATGGCCTTCTGGGCCAAAATGGTAGAATTGCTATGGCTGTGACCCTCTCCCTGTAAATCTTCAATAGGGCCTTGACGATTAAAGGAAGTGGAGGGAACATATACACAAGGGGAAATCCCACGGTTTTGACAGAGCATCTTGGCCGTAAGCTTGTGGATGGTATGTTTGGGAGAAGAAGCAAGGAAGCTGGGCATTCCTTCCCTATGCCATGAGGTCTATTACAAGCAACCCCCAGAATCTGAAGATGCAGAAATTTCGGATTCAAGGCCCATTTGCTGGGATCCAAAAAGCTCTGACTCAAATGGTCTGCTAAGGTATTCTCAGGCTCTGGGAGATAGGCTGTCATCAGGGAAACAAGATTACTCTCTTCCCACTGGAATATCTGACATGCGACTTGAAGTACGACCCAGCTCCGGGTACCCCCCTGACGGGAAACGTATGTGACAGCGGTCTTGTTGTCGGACAATATTTTGACAGCTTGATCTTTCAAGAGTGGTCAGAAGGCTAGAAGAGAGTGCCGGGCGGCCTCAAATTCTAGGAAGTTTGATGTTTGCAAGACGTGAGGGCCACCGACCATGAGCCTGCTGGCCCAAGCAGTGGACTCCCCAACCCAGAAGACTGGCATTAGTAGTCAGTACCACCGGCTCCAGAGGCCAAAGGGATACAACCTGGGCAAGGTTGCGTGAGACTGTCCACCAAAGCAGGGATTGAATTATCAATATCATAATGTGTATCCTCTGCATCAGGGAGTGACGATCCCATTGGAGAAGGAAATTGCACTGAAAAGTTCTTCTTCTCCCCCTGGCCCATAGGACTACTGGGATCATGGCTGATAATACTCATGCGCATGCATTCTCTCACTGCAAGGAATGAACTGGTCATTACTCTCCTGGTTTGTATCTGAATGTCCCAAATTTTCCTCTGAGGGAGAGAGACTTGACCCCGATTTGTGTCAAACTTCACCATCAGGTATTCTAAAACCTGGGTTGGCTGCATTTGGCTTTTACAATAGTTGACTAGACAGCTGAACCGAGCCAAAATTCACAGGTGAGGGCCACATGTTGAAGGAGAAGATGTTCTGAAGAAGCTAGCAGTAACAGATTGTTCAAATATTGAAAAATGTGAACGTCTCTGACTCTGAGGATCGCAATGATGGCTGAGAGCACTTTCGGAAAGGTTCTGGGTGCTGTGCAAAGGCCAAACGGGAGGCAACCAAAACTGGTAGTGAGAGCCTTCCACCACAACCCTGAGGAAACCATGATGAGCTGGATGGATGGGAACATGTAAATAGGCGTCCGCTAGGTTGATGGAGGCCATTCAGTCTCCTTCTTTCACCACGGATATGATCATCTCCAATGACTCCATTTTGAAAGGTGGGACCCTCATATAAGAATTTAGAGTCTAACACTGGTCTGAAACCTCCCGAAGCTTTTGTCACTCGGAACAATTGGGAATAGACTCCTAGACCCCGTTCTTGCCTTGGCACCGGGATGATGGCTCTCGCTGTCAGCAATTCATCTATATAATTTTGCAAACAGTGCCTCTTCTCTGAAGAAGCCGCAACTCAGGTTTCCATAAACAGGGACTGCGGAGGTCTTGACCCAAACTCGAGACGATAGCCATTTCGAATTATGGCCCAAAACCATGCGTCCTGAATTTTGTCCACCCAAACCCTTTCGAACTGAGGGAGCCTCACTACCACATGAGGGTCTTGGGTGGAGAAACCTTCAAAAGGCATTATCGGAGGCCTTCGGGACTTGGTCAGGTTTGGACTTGGAAGCTTTCAGAAAGGATGAATCAGCTGGTCTCCATTGCCTGGAGAATGGCCTCCCAGGCCTGTAGGCTTGCTGTAGGCTTGCTTCCTTTAAATTTTCCCTGGACCTTCTTGCTGGGCGAAAGGGTTGCCGCTGTCTTCTCCTTTCCTGTAGAATTAAGCCTGATTTACCCCCGGATACACGTTGGATCGCTGACCAGGAATACGACAGGAAGAGCTTCAGCCGCACAGGCCCAACAGCCTGCTTCCTCCAATTGGCTTGGAGAGGAGGACCTCGATGAAGAGGAAGACTACCCCTATGCTTATGACTGGATCTGGTCTTTTTAGAGGCTTTTCGATGGCTTGAACCCTCTTGGATCAGTTATGAGCGACTGCAATGAGGCTCTGGAGAAGGAGATCTGGAATACCGAGATCGTGGAGGAACCTGTAGCTGCATGCGAGTCTGTGACTTGACAAGTCGAAATTTTTTCTTGTTTTCCTGAGACAGCACAGCAGACCTAGAAACTTAGAACCTCGTTGTGGGAGTTTAGCGTGCACCGGCCTTTTCTCTCTGTGAAAGACAGAAGAGGTGCTCTCTTTTAAAAAATAAATAAATAAACAAATATAAAAATAAAATTTCTGTAATGTGTATACAAAAAAAAATAAAAAATAAAATATATATATAAGAAAAACATAGTTAAAAACCTTTCCATGGGTTCTTCAGTGCAAACAGACAGAGAACACAGTCAGCTGGACCTGGAAGGCGAGGGTGAGGATCAATGCACTGTGTACAGTGGTATTTGGCAACAGCAGCAAGCATGCAACATCAGTAGGGAGACAGCCTACCTTTATGCAGAGCAATAGCTTGCTGAGCTGGAGCACTGAGAGGAACTGCAGGGAAGCCCAGAGAGTGGGAGAACCGCCCCTTAAGAATAGGCAGCGGCGTGAATCAGCACGGAGCATCCCGGTGGTTGCTAGGCAACCAAACGAGTAGGGAAAAAGCCGTGACATCCCCCACCCGGCTCAGAGCTGCTCTGAGTCACACGAGGGGCACACTGTGGAGCCCAGCAGACCGCTAGACACCAGGGAAAGCAAGGTAACAAGCTGCATACAGTGCTTCTACACTACTACTGCTTCTTAGCTGCCACAAACAACACAGTTCTTTAAACTATTTAGCATATGTCCCTGCACCATGGGAACCCACCTCCTTGGGAGATTTACAGCCCCTAATTCAACCCATTTTCTTCACTCACATTGTAATACATATATATATATATATATATATATATTTTTTTTTTTTTTTTTTTTTAAAGGCGTCCGGAGTAAGGACGAAAAAAGAACATTGAGCTGGTATGACAGCCGCCCTTTATGGGATAGAAAACAGGTGGTCCTGGAGGGGGCAAAGCTGACCCATAGTAGGCTAACATGGGGCATGGAGAGGTCCAGGAAAGATAGATAGATATATAGATAGATATATAGATAGATAGATAGATAGATAGATAGATAGATAGATAGATAGATAGATAGATAGATAGATAGATAGATAGATAGATAGATCGATAGATATAGATATATCTATATATTTGCAAAAAAAAGATATAAAATAAAATAAAAACATAGTGGACACTATGGAGTGGACTCAAGCAGATCCGCCTGCTCAGTGTGAGATCTGTCCGCCGATCCTCACTGAGCAGGCAGATGACAGGTCCGCTTCGACTCTGCTGATGCAGCAGGACACAGTCCGCTTTTCTCTATGGGGCGGTCAGATGGAAACAAACCTATTTCCATCTGATCTGATCTTCTAGATGGGATCCCTGTCCATCTGTTTTAGTGGATTGGATCAGATTCAGGCGGGTGTAAATGAACACATGTTCTTTTACATCAGCCTCATATTAAAGAACAATGAATGGTCCTATCGGGCCCATCTATTTATTACCTCAATACAAGTTAGCTTTTATATTTAGTAAACATTTTGTAAAACATGCTGTGTCTTTACGTGCTAATAATGATTTTTGTGTATTTTTTGGAAAAATAATGTTTTGATAAATATTCCTGTAAATATCATTGTGCTGTAAAAATCTGTAGTAATTGTACTCTACTGGTTATGTGTTTTCATAAAATGTATGGTTAGGGGGGTCTTTTACAAACTCTGAAAGCTGTAAGAGAAAAATAAAAAAGCAATGGAAACATTTAAAAAATGGTCTGGCCAGCTGAGTTTAAGGGCCTGACAGCAAAAAGGTTAATTATATTTATTTATCTTTTGCCCATATACCTGTATTTCTGCAGGATTTCCTAACATTTCAGGTCAATAGGTATAACGTTTGCCTACCTCGCTACAATGAATTTGTAGCAGTCCCCCGGGATTTACAAAGTTTGCAAATTTTAGACTTTTGGCTGATAAGTTTGCAGGTTCACCAACAGAAATAAGGGGCAACCTATAATGCAGTGCAAACGTATTGCTCCCAGTCAGCTGAGTCACAGGAGACAATAATGTAAATTAATGGACAACTCAGACCTCTTCTTATATAAGGCAGCCATCTTGTCAGTGTGTGTTGGAATTTGTAGGGGCCGCTGACAGTTCTGTGTATGGATATTTTTTATTTTACTGTCATTAATATATTTTTCTGCCTCTACGTCAGAAATTTTCAGCTTGAGGACCTTTCCTTATCCCACTACACATCAAATAAAAAACAAAATACAAAAAAAAAAGGTCTACAATACCATCTGCTGGATCATATATTTATTGTCAATAGGGATGAGCTTTGAGTTCGGGTCGAACTCATGTTCAACTCGAACATTGCCTGTTCGCCTGTTCAGCGAACAGTGAACAATTTGAGCTGTTTGCGGCAAATTCGAAAAGCCGGAACACCCTGTACATGTCTATGGGAGAAATCTAAAGTGCTAATTTTAAAGGCTAATATGCAAGTTACTGTTCTAAAAAGTGTTTGGGGACCCGGGTCCTGCCCCACGGGACATGGATCAATGCAAAAAAAAGTTTTAAAAACTGCAGTTTTTTCAGTAGCAGTGATTTTAATAAAGATTAGAGTGAAACAATATAAGTGTAAAATTCCTTTAAATTTCGTACCGGGGGGGGGGGGGGGGGTGTTTATAGTATGCCTGTGAAGGGGCACATGTTTCCCGTGCTTAGAACTGTCCCTGCACAAAGTGTCATTTTGCAAGGAAAAAAAAGTGCGTTACATCAGAGGGGGGCGGGGTCACCCATACGTCACTGGAGAACCCCTGGCTTCCCTCTCCAGTGTCAGAGGGGGCAGGATCAGATGACGGGTGGTCCCGCCCTCCTAATATAAGAAATGTCAGTGCTGGGATCCCCGCAGTGTCTCCTCAGTGGAGACAGAAGAAGGATGCATGGACAGCGCTGGACTGAGAGATCACCCGTCGCTTGATCAGATTAGCCATCGCTGGACCCCAGAGAGATGATCATCCATCTCTGGATAGCAAGAGTGGATTAGCACCGCTGGAATCTTTTTTTTTTTTTTTTTAATAAAGGAATTTTTCAAAAGTGTGCTTTTCTTATTTAACCCTTTTTACACTTTCTTTGTGAAATGGTAGGGGTACTTTTGTACCCCCTTACCATTTCAAACAGGGGGGGCGGGATCTGGGGGTCCCCTTTTTAAAGGGGGCTTCCAGATTCTGATAAGCCCCCCGCCTGCAGACCCCCACAACCACCGGCCAGGGTTGTGGGGATGAGGCCCTTGTCCCCATCAACATGGGGACATGGTGCTTTGAGGGGTCACAGACCCCAAAGCATCCTCCCAATGTTGAGGGCATGTGGCCTGGTACAGTTCAGGAAGTGGGAGCGCTCTCTCGTCCCCCCTCTTTTCCTGCGGCCTGCCAGGTTGCGTGCTCGGATAAAGGGTTTGGTATGGATTTTTAGGGGGACCCCCACGTCAATTTTTTTTTCAATTTGACACAGGGTTCCCCTTAATATCCATACCAGACCTGAAGTGGCTGAAGTGCCTGGTAATTGAATTTAGGGGAACCCCCACGCTTTTTTTTATTTTTTATCAATGAATGAATTGACGGCTAATACAGAGAACACTCATTGAGTGTTCTCTGTATTACGGGAGCCGACAATGGAAAGTGATTTTAAAAGACTTTGTGCAGGGACAATTCTAAGCACGGGAAACATGCGCCCCTTCACAAGCATACTATAGACACCCCCCAGGTATGAAATTTAAAGGAATATTACACTTTTATTGTTTCTCTTTAATCATTATTAAAATCACTGCTCCTGAAAAAACAGCAGTTTTTAAAACTTTCTTTTTGCATTGATCCATGTCCCCTGGGGCAAGACCCGGGCCCCCAAACACTTTTTAGAACAGTAACTTGCATATTAGCCTTTAAAATTAGCACTTTAGATTGTGAACGTTCGAGTCCCATAGACTTTAATAGGGTTCTAAAGTTCACACAAAGTTTAGGTCTGTTGGCAAGGTTCTGGTGCGAACCGAACAGTGGGGTGTTCGGCTCATCCTTAATTGTCAAAGTAGAAGTCACAAACAGTCAGACATCAATATGGCAACCTTGGCTTGTCTCACATGGAGAGGTTTCTACACTGATATTAAATTGTCAAATTCTCATTAGGAATTATGAAACGGCACAGCAAACAACAATGTAAAATTGTGCAGAACTTGGATAGTTTTAATCAGGAATAATAGGCCTAACTGGTGTATGCCAACTTTTATCTTATCAGTTGGGATAGGGGGTTTGGTGAATGATGGGCGGTGGTTTATGTGAACACTGTTTTTGCACTTAGTCTTTCAAATGATCCAGTTGCATACTTCAAACAAAAGGCGGCTTAAAGGGCAGATTGGCAGTAACATGCTAATATTCTGATTTATGCACTGCCATGGGGGACATGTACCGATGAAAAATAGTAATCTCTTTCTACACAGAACTGTCAGCTGTCTCTAACAACACTGATAATAAGGTTGTTGTGACCCCACCTTTTCATCAATAGGTCACAAATTCCTTCATCCATTCCTTGTGCGCCACAATAGAGGTTGTTCTCTATTTTTGTGGTGAACCTGGAAATTCTTGGTGATTCCCAAATGTTTTGAATCCCAGAGATTCACCCCAAAGATCTGGTAACTGCTGAACCTCATCCCTACACCTAGTTATTTTAGATTAATGTTATGAATAATAATAATAATAATAATAATAATAATAATAATAATAATCATAATAATACACAGGACATTCTTGGCCATCAAACTTCTAATTTTTACTGCTTCGTGTACAATATGTCATAATGTTGTTTTTTTTTGTTTTTTTTTAACCTTCACTTTCTACAGTGCTGACAAAGATGGATTCTGTGTATTTTATGTTTGGCCTTTTTTTCCTACTCTATAAGCAGATTCATATTCCAGCCTCTCAGTAATAAATAGCAGAATTATTCTTTATAAACCCGACACTCTCACAGCCTTCAGCTGAGCCATGAAATCAGTGTCAGGATCCTGGGCTGCTGTCAGTGATGATGAGGTCGGGAGAAGAGGAAGAAGTCATTGGAGTCTATCAGAGACTCGGCCATGTTGTCTTCAGATATCCACTTAGAATATTGTGGTTGTTGTCTTTGTGTGTGACCCCCTGCACATCTGACACCCAGAACTCTGCTCACCGCTGTGATATGACTATGAGGAATTATACATTTGAGTACAAGTATTCTCAGGATGGAGACATCATTATAGGAGGGATATTCGCTGTACATTCTGTAGTGACACGGTGGAGGGAGAAAGGAAGTTTTATTAAAAATCTCATGTGTTCAGCGTAAGTGAATTATGAAGTGTAAAGCTTCCAATCTGATCTACAGAGCTGTGTCTTTAGGAGATATGTGTGATAATGTGCAGGACTCATTTAGTCTGTTACACTGCCTTTATATAAAAATATGTTCATGAAAACCACGTATGGCCCATTCACATTTAGGTGTTCCATTGCCGGGTATTAATGGTCACATTCATTCATATTGAATAGCTACCAATGCACCACAATAGTGGAAAAAAAACATGCAATTCCTTTTCTTAATAAGGCAGCACACCGCAGTGCATGGTATGTGTATTGTGGTGCCTAGAGGTGTGTTGTGTGTTGGGATCTACTGTACAATGCATTGGTTTGCAATTCACAATGAATGACACCACATTGCACTGCCCATAGAGAAGGGGCTTTGCCATAGATTGTTATGTGTTAACACAATGCACAAGTGTAAATGGGACCTTGAATGTCTTTGGCCCTTATTGACTCCATACCTTTTTTTTTCACTTTCAAATAGATTTGGAAAGGATAAAGAATCCCTGTCAGGTTTTTACTGCTATCTGGGGCTCCATTATAGAGATTTCCCCTCACTTCCTGTCCTGCAGATAACGTTTTACCATAGAAAGTGAGGGAATCTCTCCAATAGCAGCACAGAAATAAACACAATTGTTAGTAAAGTACTGAAAGGCTGAAATCCCTGTCAGTCTTGTATTTCTGTCCGTGTCCTTATTGCAGATTTTTCTTCTCTTCCTGTCTGGTAAAACTGTTATCTGCAGGACAGGAAGTGAGGGGAAATCTCTCTAATGGAGCCCTGGACAGTGACTGTCCAAAAGAAAAAAAGGTTTTGGTTGGAGATGAATTTTCAGGCACCACAATAACATTATATAGTATTTCTGTTTCTGATGACCAGCATTGCGTTTACCTTTTTACCGACATGCACAATTTTAAGGCTTTACATGTTGGGTTTCTATTTACTTGGAAAAACCTCATATTTTATATTTTAACAAAAAGTTAACTACCACATTTTGTTTGTGTGCAGTAACATTACTTTTAGTGTATTTTTTTTTTTACTGAAAATATGTGTTTGATAAACAGCTCCACTAATATCACAGGATATTTGCTCTCAGAAAATATATAATGTTTGGGGGGATTAAATAATCATCGGGCATTTTAATATTGCACACAATTGTGGCTCTGGCAGTGAAAAGAGTAAAGACAACGCAGTCACAGAAAAATTCCCTATTGATCTGTTCTTGTTGTGGACTGACAATACCGTTCTATTTGTTAAATGAAATAACAAGGAATGGTGTCAGCCCCGCCACATTTCTTTTGCTAAACTCTACAACATGGGTGGAATGTTTTGTTGTCAAACATAAAAAAAAAAAACTGTGAGTGTGTGTATGTGTGTGTGTTTGGGGGATAATTAGACTCTTTGAGGTAACATAGGCAGAGTTAAAAAAGAGGGAAAATGTAACTAACACACCTTGGGGATGCCCTGACCCTGCTGGTGAAGTGGCGCATCAGCATAATGTATACAACCTACTACAGCAACATTAACATTTACAAATGGAAAAAATGCTGTTTAAATTGCTGGCAAATTACAGTTTCAGCCACCAACCAATCAGCTGAGGGGTCACCTAATCTATAGCAGACTCTTATCCCAGGTGAGGGGATCTGGTATAGATGTTAATGGTGGACCCCACACAAAACACAAAAGTGTATAATACCCCCTAAGGATGCATAAATGACCCTTTACCCTGATGAGGTTCTGATAACGATGTCAAGGGGTACCCAAAAAAATGACATATTGCCCCCCCCCCCATAAATATTCATATCAGACCGGTAAGGTCTGGTATTGCTATTAAAGGGAAATATCAGGCAAAAAAAAAAGAGTGTGGTTCCACTCAAAATCCCCATGTGGCGTTTACTATATATATGATCATGGCCCCTGTCAGGCCAGGAAAAGTGAGAATTGAGCCTCCCCATCTGAACCATAACAGGTCACATACTCTCAGCATGGGGGGTACCTTTCCAGGAGGTCACTGGCAAAGTACCAGAATGATGAGGACAAGAGCCTCTTTCCCACAACCCTGGTCTGGTGGTTGTGGGGGTCTGCATGCTGGGGGGGCTTATTGGAAACTGGAAACCAGAGATACAGGCCCTCCCGCCTATGTAAATGAGTAAGAGGTACACAGTAGCCATATTCATTCATAGAATAAGTGAAAAAATAAACACACCACAGTTTTTGACAAGTCCTTTTTTTTAGCACAAAAAAAAACACAGCATAAATTCATCATCAATCAGTTTGTCCAACATTTCTGATCCAACACGAATAAATGACGGAGCAGATTATGTTGGTGGTTGCCAATTCCATAAGAACCAGTCAGAAGGGAAGCAGTCATATTGATCAGCGGTAGTAATACTGATGCCAAATGTATCGCTTTCAGTTGGTGCCGGAGGTTTAGAAATGGAAAGAACTAAAAAACAAGATTCTCCCCCATAGACTTCAGGGGGTTTGCTGACAGTTCACAAACTTCACAATTTAAGCAAGATTTGGGAAACTTTTCACAAACTGAACCCAGGAAGATTGTCTTATCTCTGGTCCTGACTGTCTCCTATGACATGTCTGTAGGCTCCAACCAGTCCTGTAGCAGGTTTGAAGTCTCTGACCCTTTCCTCTAGTAAGTCTGCGTTCTCTGACCTTCTTCTGTAGCATTACATATACTGACTATTATGTGCGGCTACTTGGTGATATCAGGGGCTTCAGCTGGGGTCCTCTATGCCTCTTAAATTGCCAACCACGGCTATAACTCGTATAAGTGCAGGAATGATTGAATTTAATTATATGTTTCATGGAGCAATGCACACGGCCACCAATCCCACCATAGATCTTTAGTTAAAATGTGCCATAAAGAATTTCGGCTTGAATCCTTGTTCTGTAGACCAATGCTAAATTATCCATTTTCTGCAGGGTTTACAAGAGAGAATACAGACATCTGTTGGCTTTTATATTTGCTATTGATGAGATAAACCGCAGTCCAGATATTCTTCCCAACATTACTCTGGGATACCATGTGTATGATTCTTGTGGACATGTGAATAAAGCTATAAAAGACGTTCTACAGATATTGTCTGGACATACAAAGGAAGCTCCAAATTATTCCTGTATGGAGCGGGGTGCCCTGGCTGGTTTCATTGGAGATCTCAATTCTGACACCTCTCTCCAAATGGCCCAGCTGCTGAATCTATATGGTTACACCCAGGTAAGAAAAGCTGAATTTTCTATATTACATAAGGTCAGGACAGCTAGTCATCTTATGGTGAGGTGGGTCAAAAGGGTACAAATAATCCTCTGTGAAAATCGCTGTAAAGTATAACATTCTTCTAAAGAAAGAAGACTCTTGTAGGGATGGACAGATGTTCAGTCCAGACTGTTATGGCATTTGGACAAATGGCTGATCTTTTGCCTATTCAGTTGATGATCATATATCCAGTATCTCACAAATATGAGTACACCCCACACATTTTTTTGTAAATATTTTATTATTTCTTTTCATGTGGCAACACTGAAGAAATTACACTTTCCTACATTATTAGTGAGTATATAGCTTATATGAATAACATATAAAACCCGTGGATTGTTTTCCAATGGATGTTGGTTCAACTTTATCTTGCATACACACGGTCACACAAATGTTGTCGGAAATTCCGAAGATCGAGAGCGCAGTGACGTACAACGCATATGATGAGCCAAGAAAAATGAAGTTCAATAGCCAGTGTGGCTCTTCTGCTTGATTCCGAGCATGCTTGGAATTTTGTGTGTCAGAATTATCTACACATGCTTAGAATTTCCGACAATGGATTTTGTTGTCGGAAAATTTGAGATCCAGCTCTCAAACATCTGTTGTCTGAAATTACGACAGCAAATGTCTGATGGACCCTTTACACAATCGAAATTTCTGACAACAAGCTCACATCGAACATTTGTTGTCGGAAATTCCAATTGTGTGTACACGGCTTTACAGTAAAGAACCCTCTACGTAGTTTAAGGTTAAACTGCTTTTCTTCTAATTTTAGTGAATAGCCGTGTGTCTTATTAAATTCCCTTTTGCGGAAAAGTTTTATCCCTATTGTGGGGTCACCAGTATGGTATTTGTACATTGAAATCATATCCCCTCTCAAGTGTCTCTTCTCCAGAAAAAATAAGTTTGGTGCTCCTAACCTTTCCTCATAACTAAGGTCCTCCAGTCCCTTAATTTGTTTTATTGCCCTTCTCTGGGCTCGCTCCATTTCCAGCACATCGTTCCTGAGGACTGGAGCCCAGAACTGGACGGCATACTCCAGGTGTGGCCAGACCAGGGTCTGTATAGATACATTTTTAATGTATGACAATATTCTGTTTGCTTTGCTTGCAGTAGCCTGCCGAGTCTATCATCTACTAGGACCCCCAGGTCCTTTTCCATCCTATATTCCCCCAGAGGTTCTACCCCCAGGGAGTAGATTACATTCATATTTTTGCCACCCAAATGCATTATTTTACATTTTTCTACATTAAACCTCATTTTGGATGTACCGTATTTATCGGCATATAACACGCTCTGGCGTATAACACGCACCCCAAGTTTAGGAGGTAATTTAAAAGAAAAAACTTTTAGGAGGGAAGTTTAAGGAAAAAAACTCACATTTAAATGACCATCAATGCAGCCTTGTCAGTGTCATTTGCAGCTTTGTCAGTCATTTGCAGCCTTGCATTGCAGCCTTCCATTGCAGCCTTGTCAGTTGTATGCAGCCTTGCATTTGCAGCCTTGTCAGTTGTATGCAGCCTTGCATTTGCAGCCTTGTCAGTCATTTGGCGTTTAAAAATGGCGCCGGTAGTTCTCGGCCGCTCTCGGCAGCTTTTGGGTATTGTCGGCCGCACTCGGCCGTTCTCGGCTATTTTCAGCCGTTCTCGGCTATTTTCGGCCACACTCAGCCATTCTCGATGGCTTTCGGCATTCCGAAAACCCGCCGAGAATGGCCGAGTGCGGCCGAAGATAGCTGAGTGCGGCCAAAGATAGCCGAGTGCGCCCGAAAATACACGAAAGCCACAGAGAACGGCAGAAAGCATTAGCAATAGTGGGGGATGCATGTACCGTATTTATCGGCATATAACACGCGCTGGCGTATAACACGCACCCCAAGTTTAGGAGGTAATTTAAAAGAAAAAACTTTTAGGAGGGAAGTTTAAGGAAAAAAAACTCACATTTAAATGACCATCAATGCAGCCTTGTCAGTGTCATTTGCAGCCTTGCATTGCGTCCTTGTCAGTGATTTGCAGCCTTGTCAGTCGTTTGCAGCCTTGCATTGCAGCCTTCCATTGCAGCCTTGTCAGTCGTATGCAGCCTTGCATTTGCAGCCTTGTCAGTCGTTTGCAGCCTTGTCAGTCGTATGCAGCCTTGCATTTGCAGCCTTGTCAGTCATTTGGCGGTTAAAAATGGCGCCGGTAGTTCTCGGACGCTCTCGGCGGCTTTTGGGTATTTTAGGCCGCACTCGGCTGTTCTCGGCTATTTTCAGCCATTCTCGGCTATTTTCGGCCACACTCGGCTTTCCAAAAGCCACCGAGCATGGCCGAGTGTGGCCGAAGATAGCTGAGTGCGGCCGAAGATAGCCGAGAACGGCCGAAGATAGCCGAGAACGGCCGAGTGTGCCCAAAAATACACGGAAGCCAAAGAGAATGGCAGAAAGCATCAGCAACAGCGGGGGATCAGCATATAACACACACCCCCGATTTTCCCCTGATTTTAGGGGGAAAAAAGTGTGTGTTATACGCCGATAAATACGGTAGTTGCCCACCCCAATAATTTGTTCAGATCTTACTGCAAGGTTTTTCATCCTGAGGAGACGTTATTGCCCTGCTTAGCTTAGTATCGTCCGCATATACAGAGATTGAGCCGTTTATGAATAAATTAAATAGGGTTGGTCCCAGGACAGAACCCTGGGGGACCCCACTTTCTTCTTTGTTTGACCATAGTGATGCCTGTTCTGAGTGGAACCTTTTCTGTTAAACCACTGTATGGTCTTGGCCACTGTGCTGCAGCTCATTTTCAGGGTCTTGGCAATTTTCTTATAGCCTAGGCCATTTTTAGGTAGAGCAGCAATTTTTTTTCAGATCTTCAGAGAGTTCTTTGCCATGAGGTGCCATGTTGAACCTCCAGTAACCAGTATGAAAGAGTGAGAGCAATAACACCAAACTGAACACAACTGCTACCCATTTACACCTGAGATCTTGTAACACTAATTAGTCACATGACATTGGGTAGGGAAAATGGCTAATTGGTTTCAATTTGGACATTTTCACTTAGGATTGTACTCACTTTTGTTGCCAGCGGTTTATACATTAATGGCTGTGTGTTGAGTTATTTTGAGGGGACAGCAAATTTACACTGTTATACAAGCTGTACACTCACTACTTTATATTGTAACAAAGTGTAATTTCATTAGTGTTGTCACATGAAAAGATTTACAAAAATGTAAAGGGTGTACTCACTTTTGTGAGATACTGTAGAAGTAGTATTTCAGGATTCACCAAAGTCACCAATGCTATTGGCTTACATGGCCTTTAATCCCCAGACATAGCCATATTTGGTCAATGATGTCATTATTATCCCCGCCCCTTCCCTGTCATGTGCATTGGGTCTGTTGGGTTTTTAGTGTTGGAAGGTTGGCAAGTGGCATACATCATAAATAATTATGCATTTACAATGAGGGGAATTTCTTTGGTTCTCTTTTTAATAAAGGACATGTCAAACATGTGGGTGTCTTTATCTATAGATTACTTTTTTATGATTTTGTGAGTAGGAGTACTATGTCCCTCTAATGCCACGTACACATGACCAGACTTTCCGTCAGAATAAACTCTGACGGTCTTTCCAATGGAGTTCCAAACTTGCCTACACACGATCACACCAAAGTCTGTTCATTTAGAATGCGATGGCATACGACGGGACTAGAAAAGGGAGTTCAATAGCCAGTAGCCAATAGCTGCGCTTGCGTCATTTTAGGTCTGTCGGAATAGCATACAGATGAACGGTTTTCCCAATAGGAATTGATTCCTTTGGAAAGATTTAAAACATAATCTATTTCTAGGTCCCTCAGAATTTTTGAAAAAAAAAAAAGTCAGATGAAGCCCACACATGATTGGAATATCCGATGAAATTATTCCGTCTGAACTTTTCTGATGGAAAGTCCGGTCATGTGTATGCGGCATTACTCATTAACAAAAGGGATGGCCGGTTTCTGAAGGCCTCCATATTTTTTTATTTCAATAGATTTTTATTGGAATTATCATATACAGACAAAACAAAACAAAAGACAAGGAAATAAAGAAAGGTGGGTTGGGTTGGGTTATTGGACACAGTAAAGCAAGAAAAGACCCGGGTATGGAAGATCACACAGTACCTGCAACATAAACAATGCAATAAGATAATATCATTAACAAGGTTTAAACCTGGTGGTCCACAATTTCCAATCACTATCAAAGGTTTTACATGAAAAGGAGTTAAGTTCCAGCAGTCTTTCAAAGGAGTGATTTCTGTTCACGGTAGCAATCACCTCAGAGAAGTTAAGGGCTAGAGCACTCTTCCAGTTACGGAGAATCAGGTTACGTGTTGCCAGGAGAATATGTGTTACCATGGCCCTATCGCCACATGGAAACATATCGATACCAATGTGTAAGATGGCTAAATTGGGGTTCGGGGGAGTTAGGATACCTGTAAGGTCGGAGATCATTTGGAACGTCTTGTTCCATAGGCTTCTTAGGCACCTGCCTTCCCACATAACGTGTATCAGGTTGCCAATTTGGCCGCAATTCCGCCAGCATAGAGGTGAGGAGGCCGGGAACATGACAGACAACCTGTAAGGAGTATAATGCCATCTATGCAGGATTTTTAGGGTCATTTCCCAGTGACTCACGCAGTGAGAGGATTTTTGGATGGTTTTGAAGGCAGAAAGCCATTGGTCTTCAGTGAAGGTAGTTGCTAAGTTCCTTTCCCATTTGCTAAGGGCAGATTGTTTGTGAAACCGTTGTTTGTCCTGGAAGATATTATAAAACAGTGAGATACCCTTGGCATTGGGTTTCAATTTTGAGTAGAAATCCCAGGCTTTGGTGGGCAGTGAAATGGAGGGTATCGGGCGTGATTGCAAAAAGTGATGGGCGCGAGTGCAGGAGAACCACATGGAGTGCGATAGGTCAAATTCTGACATAATGTGGTTTACCGATTTAGGCACTGTGCCCTGGAATAAGTCCTGGACATAGCATATGTTTTCCGCTTTAAGGCGCAACGTCTGTAGTGAGGGGAGTTTGGCATTTAAGATTTCTATAGGTAAGTCATATTGTAACTCAGTCGCTTCCGCACTCTTATATTTAAGGAGATAACGCCACGCTTGCAGTGACACCTTTATAGTCGGGGACATATGATTAGTAACCCAGGGATCCCATGCGTCGCTGAGTAGGAAGTCTGAGGGGTTGTCTACAGGGAGTATAGAAGTTTCCATAGCTACCCACTGTGGGCTTTTTACAGAGCGGAACCAGTATTTGAGTTGATAAAGTCTGGTGGCCCACATGTAATCTTTGAGATCTACATATCCAGCTCCCCCAAACGATTTATGGGGCAGGAAAACCCGACGAGGACATCTGGCTTTTTTACCCCCCCCATGTGAATTTCCACATACTTTTGGACAACGCATTAATGTATTGAGGGGGTATCGGAATTGTTAAAGAGCGAAAAATGTAGAGTATCTGTGGCAGTATGGACATTTTATAGGCCCCAATCTGCCCAACCAAGATAGCTCTTTCTTCCCAATGTCTGTGAGTTGTCTATCTATGTTTGTCAATAACGGTATAAAATTTTTCTCAGCACTAGGCGCATGCGCGGGGTTTCCGCTAGGCGCATGCGCGGGTTTCCCAAGATGGCCGCCGGCATCTAGAGCTCCGCTCCACCGCTGCCCTGCTTTAACCACCGGAGCATCCAGAGCGCCCTCACACTGTACCGGACAGCAGATTTAAGTGGGGGAACACTCAGGGAACCCGCGGATGGCGTCCCCGAGCGCCAGAAAAGATTTGTCCGGCCGTATGAAAGCCGAAACCGGCCCTGTCAGTTACGCCAAGATGGCGGCGGCTACACGCGGCCTCCCAGTCACAGCTCCCCAGGAAGTTTCCATAGCGGACCAGGACCAGGAACGGCTGCCTTTTAAAGGTACAGACTGTGCCCCTTTACCATCAGTTAACTCTCCCTCTTCCACTGAGTCTTTGCTGGGGGGATTGAGTGCAGGATATCCCACTACACCTATGAGGGATCCCCATACAGGCATGCTGCTGGCAGTCAGTGAGGCACAGGAAGATTTCCCTCCCCCCACAGACTTTCCCTCAATGATGACTGCTTTCTCACATATGCTTTCCAAAAGCCTGGCTATTCAGGCAAATCAGATCACTACCTCTATACATGCAGATCTGCAGCAAATAGGTCTGAGGCTGGACACTGTGGAACGGAAAACTGACCAGGCTGTATCCCGGATCAATCAGAATTCGGCTAGATTGGAGGAGGTTCAGGACCAACTAGAGACTGCGTTTGCAAAAATCGATGACCTCGAAAACAGGTCGAGAAGATACAATTTTAGGGTACGGGGGATCCCAGAATCTGAAAAAGAGGTACACAAGGTGGTGAGATCTCTCATAAAGAATTTGATCCCTGACATCCCGGATCGCCATCTGGAACTGGATAGAGCACATAGGGCTCTCCAGGCCCCCCGCTCTGACGGTTTACCCAGGGACATTATAGTCAAGCCGCACTATTACTCGGTGAAGGAGGAGGTCATGCGAAAATCCAGATATGCAGAAAATCTCTCGTTCCAGGGTCACAAGATCCAGCTTTTCGCTGACCTCTCCCCATACACTATACAGAGGAGACGGTCGTTTAAACCTTTGCTACAAGTTTTGTTGGACAAAGAAATCGCTTACAGATGGTCGTTTCCTTTGAGCTTTGGATTCTCCTCGTTCCAGGAAGGCGAAAAACTTCTGATTCGACTTGGTCTGCTACAATTGGAACCCACAACGGAACCTTCCACCAGGGGTACCCCAGCGTCAACCAAGAGGCCTCCCCCAGCGAGCCCGCTGCAGCAGATCTGGCTGACACAAAGCTCCAAACGATCCAAAGAAAATCTGCCACCTTGAGTCTATTTTAGTTTCCCCATATGGGGATGAACTTCCTCTTTTTCGGGGATCCCCTGGAGCGAGAAATGGGCCATTCCCTTTGCCATAGGTATAGGAGTGCTGCTCCACTGTTAGAATTCTTGAGGGGCGCTCGGTTTACATTTTCGATAGGAGCCCGTGGCAGCTCCACAGTTTATATAGTTAAGGTGGTGGGGCGGTGGTGGATTTAGTGCGCTCCCCCTGGCTCAGAGGTATTGTTTAAGCTTCTGGGCCATTTTCGGGGTAACCTTGTCTGGGGTTGCCCCGTCCATTTACGGATGAGAGTTGGTTGGAGGGGTTCCGACCGCTCAGGGGGGAGGATGGGGACGGGGGTCCCCTGTATGTATTTTTCTGACAACACAATGGTATTGCGACATGGTTCTCCTCATGCTGCTGTTCTTTCTCCCTATGATTGTTTGTCCCTCTTCTTGTTCATCTCTTTCCTTCTCCTTTCTCCTCATGTTTATTGCAGACAAGGCGACTTTACTTACGACATCCGGCCTGCACTCCTGGACGTTTATGGGACCTATTGGTGGTTCTGGATTCGCCCACAGAGTGGCCCTCTTCATGGGAGCGGTGAGTTCTTGCTCAGTTGCGTGGGTCTCCCCCCTCTGGTCCATGGCTGACACACCTGCTAAAGCGCCCACCCATAAACTTGTCTCGCATAACACTCAAGGCCTTAACTCCCCACTAAAACGTAGGAAGATTCTAGAACATTACCGATCCATACATGCGGATATTCTATTACTACAGGAGACGCACCTCCCTTCCTCTTTCAAACCCACATTTTTACATCAGCACTATCCTCAGTTCTTTTTGGCTTCCGCGGAAAACAAGACTAGAGGGGTGGCAGTGTGTTTCTCCAAACATAAAAACCTCTCCCAACCTGAGATTGTTCAGGACCCCCAGGGTCGATATATTCTGGTTTCGGGACACATAGATGGGGAATGCTACACTTTTGTTTCCTACTATGCACCCAATAAGGGCCAAAGCTCCTTTTTTGCATCCATGCTGAGGAAGCTACAGAACCGCCTTCAGGGCACGGTGTTTATTGGAGGTGACTCGAATGTAGCATTTGACTTTTCTCTGGATAAATCGGGATCTGGTGGGTCAAAACCCAAGCGTCCATCGAAACAGAGCATTAGCATTGCTCGCATGCTCCACTCAGGTGGTCTGATTGACTCCTGGCGGGAGATGAATCCTCGGGCGAAGGATTATACACATTTTTCGGCGCCACACCACACCTATGCCAGAATAGATCACATTTTTACGAAACCCCAGACGGTCCCTCTGCTGGTTACTGCAAGGATCTTGGACTCGTCCTTATCGGACCACTCCATGGTGGTTGTAGTGTCCAGGAGACCTATGGGCTCCGGGAGCCGCCCATGTTGGCGTCTCCGGGAATCCATTTTGAGTGATCCTGCACATAGCGCAGTGTTGGAGGCTGCTATTCGAGAATACTTTGAGCTGAATGATACCGGGGAGGTGACGCCGGTTACTTTGTGGGCCGCACATAAAACTGTAATGAGAGGCAAACTGATACAGTTGTCCTCTAATCTCACAGCGCAACACTGGGCTGACACTCTCAAACTCACGGAGGAGTTCCGTTCCCTAGCTAAAACACACAAACAGCGCCCTACGGCAGATTCATTAGCCAAGCTAGACGAGGTCAAGGCCCGACTGAATATGTCCTTAACTACAGCGGCAGCTCAACATCTTACTTGGACGGGGGCTAAATTCTATGCACAAAAAGACAGGGTGGGCTCACGCCTAGCAGTAAAACTGACCCCCAAGCCACGATCTCAGTCTTTCCCTAAAATCAGGGTTCACTCAGGGGACCTCTCTCAGAATCCTGTTAAAGTCATGGACACTTTTTTGAAGTTCTACTCGGACTTATACAAGCAGGGGACTAGCCCCTCCAAGGGTGCTCGGGAGCGGCTCCTGAGTGATCTCCCACTGCCCAAGCTCTCAGAGGATCACAGGGATCTTATGGAGGATCCGTTCACTCAGGCAGAAGTACTTGACACTATCAAAACGCTTTCAGTGGGTTCTGCCCCGGGTCCGGACGGATTCTCCAACGGTTATTATAAGAAGTTTGGCCCTTCTCTGGCTCCTTATCTGGTGAAAATTTTTAACTCTCTCAGGGATGGTACCGCCATGCCTCCGGACATGAACTCAGCATTTATCTCGGTGATTCCAAAACCTGGTAAAGATGCCAGCGTGGTAGGCAATTTTAGGCCTATATCGCTTATCAATAATGATATTAAGATAATGACAAAAATACTGGCGAACAGGCTTTCAAGCTTTATCTCCCGGTATATCCACAAAGATCAGGTGGGGTTCATCCCTGGGAGACAAGGACCAGACCAGATTAGGCACGCAGTAGATATTATTTCACTCCTAAAGGCACAATGGGACGGGGGTTCCCCGCAACAGGGGTTTCTGCTGTCCATTGACCTTCATAAGGCCTTTGACTCTATTGATTGGTTGTACCTTACGGATATTCTGGAGAGATGGGGGTGCGGAAAATACTTTCTTAATCTTATATCGGCTCTTTATTCTAATCCTTCGGCTCAGGTGCGTCTGTTAGGCAGATATTCTAACACGTTCGGTATTGGTAGGGGGACAAGACAGGGGTGCCCATTATCTCCGCTTCTTTTTGCCATAGCCATAGAAACTTTAGCCATTGCCTTACGTTCTAACCCCGACATTAGGGGGGTCAGGTGCGGGTCCTGCGAACATAAATGCGCCCTTTATGCGGACGACCTCCTTCTTTTTGTTACTTCGCCCCTGACCTCCATGCCCATCATTAACCGGACTTTATTAGATTTTAGTAAGATTTCGGACTCCGGGTCAATATGGAGAAATCTTTAGCCCTGAATGTTACGCTATCCACAGATATGCTATCACAACTTTCGAATAATTTTACCTTCTCATGGGCACAATCCCAGCTTCCATACTTAGGAATAAAACTCACTTCCGATATACACACATTATTCAAAGCTAACTATCCCTACATGGCGCAAAAATGCAAAGAGGATTTAGTACGTTCGTCCGGTTGTGGCATCTCCTGGCTGGGTAGGATTAATGCGGTGAAAATGACACTTCTACCGCGTCTATTGTACTTGTTCCGTTCACTCCCAATTCCAGTCCGCAAAACATTCCTTGACAAAATACAAAATACATCGTGAGGTTTGTCTGGGGGAAGAAAGGCTATAGGTGCTCCTCAGCCACACTCTACCGATTGAAATCTCAAGGAGGGTTGGGTCTTCCCAATTTGTGGGGTTATTATCAAGCGGCACAACTGGCCCAGATATCAATGGCTTTCTCGGGTTCGGTAAAACCGGACTGGTTATTGATGGAACGTCAATCTATTCCCCACCACACAATAGATTTCCTGATGGGTTGTAGCCCCAAACGCAGACCAGCGATTCTGGCTCCCACCCTTTCGCATTCATTGGCGCTTAGCTCCAACCTATTCAAACGGGACTCGTTGATCTCCCCACTGAAACCGCTAACACACATTTTTCATAATGGGGATTTTCCCCCGGGGGAAAATATAGAAGCCTTTAAATGGTGGACGGATAAGGGGTTATACAGAATTGGACACTTCTTTTCCCCTTCCGGCCCTCTTTCTTTATCACATTGCAAAAAGAAACTAGATATGCCCGATTCGGAAATGTTCAGATTTACACAAATCTCACACTATTTGAATTCCATTTGGACTTCCAAACCTCTTCCTCCTTTTATAACGCAATATGAGCAATGGTGTGCGCAGGCCACGGACCAGAGGGGGGGCATCTCCCTGATTTACGCGGCTCTCATGGGGAAGGACAACAAGCCCCCTTATGCTCTCGCATGGGAAGCTGATTTGGGCTGCTCATGGGAATCGAAACAGTGGTTTGGGGCCTAGATGAGAGCTCACAAAGGTATACTTAATGTTTCTCTAATTGAGGCAGGTATCAAAGTCCTGTTTAGATGGTACTATGTTCCTTCCAGGCTGGCAAAAAGTTTTCCGGGTTCCTCGCCAGTGTGCTTCAGAGGTTGTGGTCTGGGAGGAGATATGTTTCATGTCTGGTGGTCCTGTCCACGCATCCGCTCCTTTTGGCGGAAAGTGTTTCGTACGGTTAGTTCCATTACGGGGACTGCTGTACTACCACACCCCAGTTTAGCCTTACTCAATCTTTTCATCCCGTCTCTATCCAAACATTTACAGCAATTGGCGTTTTTTGTTTTCCTTGGGGCTAAAATTACGATAGCTAAGGCCTGGAAGAAACACACGGTTTCATATAAGATGTTCAGATCTAAGGTAACATGGATTATGGTGCAAGAACAAGTAGTGGCCAAGTGGCACGACAAAACGGAGAGATTCCGGTTGATCTGGGAACCTTGGGCGACGTTGTGTAATATTTCTCTTATTCCAGGAGTGCAGCCTGGTGCTTTGTCTTCTAGGGCAGGTAACACTTGATTCAGCTTTTTACATTACCTCTCTTTCTCCTCTCCCCCCTTTCTTTTTTTTTCACACGTTTTCTCTCTTCTCTTCTTCTTCACCTCCCTTGGTGTATTGGGATGGGCCCCACATGGGGTTCTACTGGAGATGGCAGCGATGTTCTGGGCTGGTTTTTGGCCCAAAATTCCTTTGGGCATCCCAGGCAACTGAACTTTGTAGGGATGGGTGGGGAGTGTCCTGGTCTTGACGGGCGGGCCTAGCCCTTGGTCTGCAGCTTGATCCCATTTGGGGCACCTGGGGATCCGTGGCTCGTGTGCTTTGACTAGACATACTCCCCCACGGGGGCTGAACTGGTTGTTATGGGTACAAGATAATACCAATGTTTTTTTAATGCACTTCCTGTTGGCTTTATAGATTGGTTTTGGTATATTCTGGTCTAGATCCATGTATGTCTAGCTCGGCTTTGCCTATGTACGGGTGGATTTAGCTTGTTTGTATTGAGGATTGTTTATCATTTATGTTCTGATGCAAATCTTCAATAAACATTATTAAAATTTAAAAAAAATTAAAAAAAATTCTCAGCTAGGGTGGATAGTGTACTCGTCAATGTCAGGCCTAAGTAAGTGATACCTTTGTCAGAACAGGAGTATGGAAGTGTAGTTTGCAGGAGTAGTTTAGTGGTTGGGTGGACTCCCAGGTCCAAGATCAACGATTTGGTGTGGTTGACTTTATAATAGGATATGTCCCCAAAGTCCGATAAGATTTTGTAGGCTTGAGGGAGGGAATGTAGGGGGTCTGTGAGTAATAGTATAATGTCGTCAGCAAACAAGTTTATGACATGTTTGGATTTATTAAATGTAAAGCCCTTGATGAGATCATTCGCCCGTATAGATTCTGCTAACGGTTCTATGATGAGGTTGAATATGGTAGGGGAAAGAGGGCACCCCTGGCGAGTGCCGCTGGTAATGGCAAAGGATTTGGATAACAGGCCCGCCGTGTACACCTGTGCAGATGGGCAGGAATAAAGTGCCAAGATGGCATTAAGTATTGGTCCCTGGAAACCAAATTTATGTAACACAGCCTTCATATAGGTCCAATGTACCCTATCGAACGCCTTCTCTGCGTCTACGGAGAGAAGCAGAGAAGGCGTTCACGATGACCTCACATGGTGGATAACATTAACAATTCGCCTGGTGGCGTCCGAGGTTTGCCGCCCCCTCACAAAGCCCATTTGGTCTTTAGATATAAGATGTGGGATGATGGTCATCAGCCTATTGGCTAGCAATTTCGCATAAATTTTTGTGTCAGAATTTAGGAGAGAAATCGTCCGAAAGTTGGAGGGAGTGTTAGGATCCTTTCCCGGTTTCGGTAAAGTCACTATATGAGCTCTCAGCATCTCAGGGGGGAAGGAAGAGGTCAGTTCAGCTTTGGTGAAAACTTCCAAAAGGTGTGGGGATAGTAAATCTTGGAAGGTTTTATAATATTCATTCCCAAAGCCGTCTGGACCTGGGGATTTGAGGCCTCCATATTTTTAAAAAGGCTTCCAGCTTCCAATAAGCCTACCGCCTGCAGACCCCCACAACCAACGGGCAATGGTTTGGGGGGAAGGACTATCTATCGGTGGATCCCACATATAATTGAAAGAGGACTTTTAAGCCCTTGTACACACGCTCGGACATTCCGACAACCAAATCCGTCGGATTTTGTCCGACGGATTTTGTCCGAAACTGTTGCATACACACGGTCAAAGTTGTCGGAAAATCCAACGTGATGATGTTATTTTGTTACGACCGGACTAGGTTCACGCTAGTAGCCAATAGCTTTGGTGTAGGAATTTGATCTGAGCATGCGTGACACTTTGTCCGATCGGAATTTTCTACACATGATTGGAGTATGATTGGAAAACTTGGTCCGTCGGAGTATCCGATGTAGACCACACACAGTCGGAATATCCAACAAAACGCTCCGATAGGAAACATTCCATCGGAATCTCCGACCGTGTGTACAAGGGCTAACACAAGTTTGTTTTGTTATTGAATTATTGCATTATTTCCTATTCCATTGAGCATGTATACTGTATACAGTATATAGAGTAGCAAGCCTTGTAGGTCTGAATCTTATATGTACTGTAGATGCTGTCAAAGTGACTCATGATCAGGAGACCTCTAGTTGGGATTACAGGAGGATGATCTCTTAGAGGGGGATTTATCAAAATTGGAGCTGCCAGAATCTGGGGCAGTTAGGCATGGCAACCAATCAGCTTCTATCTTAAATCTTCAAGTTTAACTAAACAAGCTGAAGATAGAAGCTGATTGGTTGCTCCAGATTCTGGCTGCTCCAGTTTTGATAAATCCCCCATTAATGTCATATTATCAGCTTTCATTGATTGCTGTAATAATTTATGAAGTAATACATTTACTCTTGTAGCTTTATCTAATTGGTCCGGTGAAATAAAAGCACCACTAAAATCTCCTTATAGATCTCTTGTAGACAGCTCAGATGACATGTTTTTGCTCTCTCTAAAAAAATAAAACATTTTCTAAGGTTCTCTTCTGTCCATTTGGATATTAAAAGTTCCAGATTAATTATGCAGACTGTTTTCTTTCTTTCTAGATTAGTTATGGAGCCAGAGATACTTTACTGAGTAATAGAAAGATGTATCCAAACTTTTTCCGGACAGTTCCGGATGATGAGATGCAATATGTGGCCATAGCAAAGTTACTGGAAAGGTTGGAGTGGAACTGGGTCGGGATCCTCACATCTGATGATGAATACGGAGAGAGGGAGATCCGACAACTCAGCAAACATTTATCTAATCATGGAATTTGTATTGAATTCAAGATTCTGGTGTCTGTAAAGAATTGTGATAAAATTCATTCAGAGCTGCGGACCTCAACTACGGAAGTTCTTATTATTTGTGGCTCAGTTAGTATGACTTATTACAAGTTTTTGTATAATAATGTCCCTTATTACACAGAGAAAACATTTATTCTACCAGATTCTTGGTCAATGAGTGAAGTGTTTTTTGCTATCAGTAACTGCAGCTTGGTATTTACGTTCCCCTATCTCTACATAAAGGGATTGCTGGAATATTTGTATAGTATTTATCCATCCAGCCGCCCAAATGACCCCCTGATGGAGGATATTCTTATAACTCAATATGGATGTTTTTCAAAAAACCAAATAAAAAATGTCCTTATTCCACTCACAACTAGACGTCCTCTTAGGAACTGCAGTTTGGAGACACTTCCACTTAGTTTATATTTTCCTGATGAGAAAACATCCTATAAAGTGTATATTGCAGTCTACATTTTGGCTCAAGCATTACATGACATGGATTCCTCTTTAAAAAAAAATAACAAACAATCTGAAATAAATCCACACACACTAAAGTATAAGGTGAGAGCGTCCAATGAAAGTTTCCTCATATCTTTTTATACTCGGTCAGTTCAGTACTGGGACACAATGTGCCCAGACAAAAATTACACCCAGTTTAGGTTCATGTTTAGTTTAGAGGTGTTTAACCCTTTCACTTCTGGAGCTGTTTTTTATTTATTTTTTGCACCCATGTTAAAAAAAAAAACATTTTAGGTCTGAAGATTATATAAACCCCTAAGCCAGGGGTCTCATACTGGCGGCCCTCCAGCTGTTGCAAAATTACAAGTCCCATGAGGCATTGCAAGGCTGAAAGTTACAAGCCTCTCTTCCACAGGCAGAGTTTCACAACAGCCGGAGGGCCACCAGTTTGAGACCCCCTGCCCTAAACAACATACGGTATATTTTCTGAGAGCAGAGACCCTGGAGAAAAAATGCTTGCTGTATCTTTTTTTTTCTTTCTGTCACATGAAGCTAGTGCAATGGTTTACCAAAATACACATTTAATATATAACCAACTTATTTGGTAAAATATAAAAGAAGAGATTGCACTGAATAAATAGATAACCAGTATGTCCAGCCTTAAAATCTCCTGCATCTCTGAAATGGTGATAAACTTTAGTACCTTCACTTTTCCATAGGTAATGACTTTAAGGCTAAGTTCACCTTTTGGAACATGTTACATGCCACATCAGCATTTAGGGTGACAAATGTTCCAGCACATATTCCCTCACCCCCCAAACCCCCCCCCCCCCCCCCCGATGCCAGTGGGTAGGGGGTTCCTCTCCCCAAAAACCACACCCACATTTAAAACCAGTATGGCTTTCAAGTTCCACGTGATCACTTTGATCCGGTGACTGTAGCTTGCCTCTCCTGGGTAACAAGGTCAACGGTCACTTCCTGTACAAGTCTTTAGGTTGTTCTGAGGTAATAATATACAGGTGCGTTACCCATATTTGGTCACTATATGGCTCTGGTAGAGAACCACAGTATTGTCCATAAACCTTACATTAAAGTATATATAACCACATCAATAGGCAAGGATGTCAGTGCTACAAACTCCCCCTGCTTTAACTCTTTGGTCCACAGGAGCTATCCTGTGCACTCACAGCTGATACTACCATATCTGGTACAGATGTGCCAAGGGGTGAGATGGGGCTGTCCCCTACTAAATCAGTAGTTGAGGGACCAGACAGTTCAGGGGTTTTTTTTGCTGACAAACTGGGATGCTTAAGAGCATGCGCCCAATGTATTGTAGGTCAGTCTGCGGGGTGGACGAATGTCTCTCTTTGCTCTTTGCACTTTCGGGGTATCCATTTCTCTCTGACAAGTATCTTCCACCCCTCTTTCAGTGTCTGCAGGTGGGGAGTAACTAAAAGTACTGAGCTCTTCTGTAGGATAAGTTACCGGTAAAAATTCTGGGGCCTCTGCTCTGAGAGTATCATTATTATCTTCCTCCACCTCCGAAAAGTTATCAGTTTCTGTAGGCCACAGACAACTCATCTCTATTTGGGAGTTCCTCCTCTGTATTTATCCTAACTGCCTCAGTGAGAGGCAAGAGGTGATTCTGGTGCCAGGTCTTCACTGGTCCAGTGTTTCCTTCTGGCTTCATTTCATACACTGGGAGCCCTGGAAGTTTCCTACACACAACATAAGGCTGTGATCTCCAGCGATCAGCCAGCTTATGTTTGCCTGGGATGCCTAGATTCCTTAGCAAATCCCGTTCATCTGGCTGAATATCTTGGACTCTCACTTTCAGGTAAACATTCCTTTTGTTCCTGTTTTCCCTGGAGCTCAATGTGGCTTGGGCCTGCCCATAAGCATTTTTCAAGTTCCTCCTCAGCCTATCCACATATCCTCTATGGGAGGTCTCTGATGTGTGATCCAAGGAGGTTCCAAAAGCCAGATCCACTGGTAATCGTGCTTCACGGCCAAACATTAATCGGTAGGGTGAATACCCAGTGGCGTCACTCTTGGTTCTATTGTAGGCATGGACCAGTGCCGTGATGTGTCTACTCCAGTGAGGTTTTTTTCTCCGCAGTTAATGTCCCAAACATATTCAGGAGGGTCCTGTTGAACCTTTCTGGCTAAGGGTCCCCTTGTGGGTGATAAGGAGTAGTCCTGGACTTCTGTATGCCTGTTAAATCCAGCAGTCTTTTAATCAATCTGCTCTCAAAGTCTCTCCCTTGTTCCGAATGTATCCTTTGAGGTAAGCCATAATGGACGAAGAACTTTTCAACGAGAGTCTTTGCCACTGTGGTTGCTTGCTGGTCTCTAATGGGAAATGCCTGGGCATAACGGGTGAAGTGATCTGTTACCACTAATATGTCCCCTTGCCCACTTAGGTCAGATTCTAAAAAGAGAAAGTCTATGCAAACCAGGTCCATTGGGCCCTGGCTCTCCAGATGGCCCATTGGGGCAGCCCTCTGAGGCAATATATTCAGTTTTATGCACCTGAGGCAGGAATGCCTCAGGTGCATACTTTCCTCATGTAGGGCCAGTAGAATCTTCTTTCCTCATGTAGGGCCAGTAGAATCTGTTCTTCGCTAATTGAAGAGTCCTTTTGGTGGTTGTGTCGCTGCCACTTCTCTTCTGGATCATCGGAGGGGCCCCTTCGGTAGACCACCCCCTGTTACAATTGCAACTGATCCCATTCCTTCAATAACAGCCGGGCTTCCTTACTGGGGCTCTTCTGCAATACCGCAGACTGTTGGTGTTCCAATGCCTGCAGCACCATTCTGCACAATGGGTCTTCCTCTTGATCTCTCCTGAGATCCTTCCTGGATAGCTTGGGAAGACCTTCTTGCACATCTTGGGAGACATTGCAATAGCACCTGGGGACTCCCACTGAGGACACTCCTATTTCTTCGGTTCTGGCCCCACTTTTTCCATATTGACTCGTCCCTTCACACAGGGCTCTTACCCCTTCTGGGGTAAGCTGAGTCCAGTCTTCTGAGGGATCCTGAGGGTTGTGGGGTCTTCTGGACAGAGCATCCACATCTCAGTTACCAACTTCTGGTCTATACTTCAGGCTGAAGGTAAATGCCGAAAGAGCGGCTAGCCACCTGTGACCAGTGGCATCCAGCTTTGCAGTGGTGAGCAAGTAAGTGAGGGGGTTGTTGTTTTTCTTCACTACGAATTCAGTCCCGTGCAGGTAGTCCTTCAGCTTGTCTACCCCTGCCCACTTCAGAGCCAGAAATTCAAGCTTGTGAGTAGGATAGTTTTTTCAGCAGGAATCAAACTTCTGCTCATATAGGTAATGGGTCGCAGGTGCCCTTCATGCTCTTGGTAGAGCACTCCTCCCAGCCCGTCTCGACTGGCATCCACATGCAACTCGTAAGGCTTGGTAGGGTCGGCATAGGCCAAAACCAGAGCAGTGGTACGGCTCCATTTCAGCTGTCTGAAGGCTTATTCACATTCTGGAGTCCACTGATCCTGGATGGATTCTTTTTTTCTTCTGGGCCCTTCTTTTGGCTTTCCCGACTGATCTGCGTTTTCACTAGTCTCTTCTTGATTCTTTAGAAGCTCAGTGAGTGGGGGGGCTATTTTTTTTAAAGTATTTTTTATTGAAATTTTCAAGAATAAGTACAAAAATAGTAGTTGAATAACAAAATAGTATAGAAAGAAAAGTAGACATTTCGGTCGCTTCACGCGAATGTATAACTCAAACAATGGAATCATACATCTATTATTGATTACATACATATGTTCTACAATGAAACAGAACAGTTACATAAGATCCATTACGTCAGTCATAAATCAAGATAATCATTAGCAAAGCCAAAAACTCTATCATTCTCAGTTAATTTTTAAACATTTTCATAAACGTCAATCTGAAACAAATGGGAATACTCTTTTTACAGTCTAAGGCCTGGGCGCTACTGATGCATTTAACTTAGGTACTTTTACCATATCTATCCCAAAGGGCCCACTGGTCAAGGGCCTTCCTGTAGTTGCCCTCCCTCCACGCCATTGTTTTTTCGTATGTGCATGAGTCTGTGACCAATTGTAAAACCTCTCTGATCATTGGGGGGGATGAAGATTTCCAATGACGGGCTATGACTAACCGTGCAGCACATAATATATGCAAAACTATAAATCGACAACTACCTGGATAAATGTCTAGACCAACACTTAGAAGAGCTTGTGCAGCGGTCAGCTTGTTTAGTATACCTGTTACACCAGCTATCAGGTTTGAAATTACCGCCCAGAAACTTCTTAAAGATAAACAAGACCACACCATATGTTCCAGGTTACCTACTAATCCACACCCTCTCCAACAGAGATTGTTCTGTTTTTTGTCAAATTTTGCAATTATGTACGGAGTCTTGTACCATCTGAGCAAAAACTTTTGCGTGGTTTCTTTATAATTTGCGCACTTTGTAAGTTTATTGTTGTATCTTATGGCTTGAAGCCATTGTTCTCTCGAGATGTTTATTTTCAAATCTGACTCCCATTGTTGATATTGTCTAGGAATTTCTAAGAGTTTTTTACTATTGAGCAGGGTATAAAAGCATGAGATACCTTTTTTCCTAAGGGGACCAGTTGCTCAAAATTTGTGTATTTCCCAAGGAATACTAGTTACAGCGGAGGAAGATGTTCTCAGAGTAGATGATATTCTGGCGAATGTCAAAAACTCTGCGGGCGGTAAAAAATATTCAGCTTGTAGTTGAGTAAAAGATTTCAGTGATTGCTTATCATAAAGATCTGCTACCGAAGAAATCCCTGCCTTTTCCCAATTGTGGAGATTCAAGTCTGTCATATTCAAAAGCAAACAATTGATGTGGAACTGTGGTGGAACATGTTTGACATAGGGATTTTTGACTTTCAGGAAGTAGACCCATGCATTATGGGTAGCCTGAATTAAGGGGTGATTAACACAGTTAGATAGGTGTGAAATTGTTGTGGACCCCAAGAGATTGTGTATTGACCCCTTCTGTACATACGTTCGCTCAGCTCTGCACCAGTGCATTGGGGCCGAAGAGTCATACCATGCCGCGGCTTGTGAAAGTATAGCCGCCACATGATAATCCTTTAATAATGGGACTCCCATACCCCCTGCCTCCCTATGCTTGGTAAGTAACTTACGATGACATCTAGCCTTTTTACCGTCCCATAGGAATTGGGATAGAGCAGTTTGCATTTTAGAATAGAATGAGGCTGGCACTAGGATAGGGAGTGTTCTAAAGTAATATAATAATTTAGGAAGTAAAATCATCTTATATGTCGCTAATCTTCCTGACCACGATAGATAGAAACGTTTTAGTTTCTCCATTTCTTGCGTAAATTCCGCAATTAAGGGTTCAAAATTGGCAAGGTAAAGTTGGGAAATGTGTTTTGTAATGGAAATACCCAGATAAGGAAAGGATTTCTCCACCCATGTGAATGGCAAGGAATTTTTCAATGCGAGTTCCAACTCCGGGGGCAAGGCTAAACCCAAAATATTGGATTTAGATTCGTTTACTTTGTAATAGGAAATCGCATGAAACTGAGAAAGCATGTCTTGAATGTACGTGAGTGACTGAATAGGATTGGATAGTGAGAGTATAATATCGTCCGCAAATAATGTGATGGTATGTTCTTCCCCTCCTATAGGTATACCGCTAATTTGTGGATGTTGTCTAATTGCTTCCGCTAACGGTTCCATCATGAGCACAAAGATTAAAGGCGACAGGGGGCAACCTTGGCGCGTGCCGTTAGTTAAAGAAAATGATTCAGAAAAAACACCCTCTGTGTACACCATGGCTGACGGATTTGAGTATAGTGCTGTGATGGCAGATTTGATTAGCCCCTTAACACCAAATTTATCTAGTACATTCGACATATACCCCCAGTGGATCCTGTCAAATGCCTTTTCAGCATCTAATGATAGGAGAACCGAGGGTTGACTGGCAACGTTTGCATTATGTATAATATTAAGAATGCGTCTCGTAGCATCTGTGGATTGTCTGCCTTCTATAAATCCCACCTGATCTTGTTTGATAAGATGGGGGAGAACCTTTGCCATTCTATTCGCGACAAGTTTTGCATACAGCTTAACATCCGTATTTAATAGTGATATGGGTCTAAAATTTTGGGCACAATTTGGTTCCTTTCCTGGTTTTGGTAAAGTAATAATTGTTGCTTGCAACATTTCTTCAGGAAAGGAGGCTAAGGAGGCAGCGTCTTGGAAGACCCTCAAAAGGTATGGGACCAATGAGTCTTTGAATTGTTTGTAATATTCGGGGGAATAACCATCTGGACCTGGCGATTTTCCGTTGGGAAGTTTAGCTATAGCGTCTTTAATCTCAAGCTCAGTAAATGGGGAATTTAGCATGTCCAAATCCTCAGGCTTAACCATCGGTAGTATGATATCCGATAAGAAAGAGTCAATTGAGGTCAAAGACGGTTGAACAACACTAGTGTCTCTTCCAATGTTATATAGGGCCTCGTAATAATCTTTAAAAGTGTCAGCTATTTCTTTAGGGTTAATGTGTTTAATCTTGGTCTTATGATGAGTTAAAAAAGGGATTTTTTTTTTAACAATTTTAACTTTCAATTGGTTAGCTAACAATTTGCCTGCTTTGTTGCCGTGCATGTAAAAATTCGCTTTAAGTTTATGTAAATTTCTGGTATGTTGGGAAATTAGTAGGTTTCTGAGCTCCTCTCTCGCTTTATAAAGCTTGGAGCTGGTGTCCGCCGAAGGCGACAGCTTGTTTAGAGAGTCTAAACGTTTAATTTCGTTCAGTAATTCTTCCAGACTATGCCTCCTTTTCCTCCGCAAATCTGCACTATGTTTCAACAGGATTCCCCGCATAAATGCCTTGTGGGATAACCACAAGGTAGATGGATTCACGTCAGGTTTGTCATTAAAGTGAAAAAACTCCTTGATGGAGTTATTCAAGTCCGATGCAAGCGCCGGGTCCGCAAACAGTAGGGTGTCATTACGCCATCTGTTTGCTCTAGTAGTAAACTGTTGAGTGCCCACTGTCACAGATACCGGCGCGTGATCGGACCAGGAGATTTGACCTATGTCTGAGTATGATATTTTTTGCAATAGGAACTTGTCCACTAGAAAAGTGTCTATTCTAGAGTATGACAGATGTACTTTCGAATAAAAGGAAAAATCTCTTTCATTTGAATGCTGACATCTCCAGACATCGAACAGGTCATTTTTACACATAAAGTCGTTTAAGGAAGATCTAACCGCCCCTCCGCCCCCAGATCTGGAAACGTCCATCTGGGGGTCGGCAACGGCGTTCAGATCCCCACATAATATCAGATGACCATACAGATGAAGTTTCACCCTTTTCCACAGTTTGTGCAAAAAAACTAACTGGTGGCAGTTAGGTGCATATGCATTAACGATAGTATAGGCAACTCCCCCTATTTCACACAGTAAAATAATATACCTGCCCTCTTCATCACTGTAATGAGCTTTGTATTTAAATTCTACTGACTGTTTGATTAGTATAGCTACACCTTTCGTTTTAGATTTGGCACAGGCTAGGTAACAATGGGGAAATTGACTATGAGACAAGAGAGGGTGCCCTTTGTCTTTAAAATGAGTCTCTTGTAAACATAATATATCACATTTTTGGAATTTGGCCTCTTTCCACACCATATGCCGTTTAAAGGGGATATTTAGACCATTAACATTTAGGGACGTGATTTTAAACGCCATTGTCTTACACCGGGCGATAGAGCAAGAAGGGGAGCTAAACTCTCGATACTCAGGAAGGAAACACTAAAATTATCGTGTAAGCAGTAAAGTCTTAGCGAGAGAGAACAATGCTAATGGTAACAACAATGAGTCTCAACACTCTACTCGGAGGGATAGCAACCCCAGTGGTATGTATCACCTATTCACGGTGAAAGTAAAATTTTGCCTTATGAGTAGACTGACAGAAATGTCTCAGTAGACCAAAAAGAAAAAAAAGTCACGATCCAGAAATGTCTGAAAAAGTACGGATGAGTAACAAAAGAAAAACTGAAGAACAGAGTTAAACACAGAAATGTGCCTTAGCACTCAGAATAAAAAGATGCGA
Organism: Lithobates pipiens; assembly: GCF_037356315.1. NCBI lineage: Eukaryota > Metazoa > Chordata > Amphibia > Anura > Ranidae > Lithobates > Lithobates pipiens. The sequence goes on from NW_027507718.1 coordinate 551,412,380, forward strand.
TTTCCAACGAAATCTGAACAGGTATACTCCTGCTTTTCTCGGGGGGACGATGAACTTGACCATAACGCCGGTACAACCCTCCGGAGCAGGAAAATGAAACAAAAATTGTGGGCACCAACTTGTAGCAAGTTCAGGTATGGCGATCAGGGGTACGCTTACCGTCCATTACCTCTTGTTGAATTTCGTTCTGACGAGGAACGATGTTCCACTTTTCTAGCAGTTGAATTCCTTCTTCCAGATTTGTGATCGTGTAGTCACGGTCTCCTCTCATCACCACCAATTTCGCCGGATATCTCCAACGATATGGAATTTTGTGATTCCTTAAGGGTTTAGTGATCGTCACCAAATTATGTCTGCGCTGCATTGTATGAGCTGAAAGATCTGCAAAAAAGGAAAGTTCTTGCATGGTGTCAGGCATTTGAGTTGCATTTCTGGTCGGTGCCATAAATTATTCTTTAACATGAAAATAATGGATACGGGCTATAGTATCTCTTGGAAGTTGTTCAGGAATATGTCGGGGTTTCGGTAGCCTATGGATCCTGTCGATTATCAACTCTTCTTCGGTTAAATCTGGCAGTGCATCTTTTATCACTTTGCAAAAAAAGGATACCAGCTCCTGCGGCTTAACTGTTTCGGGGATCCCCCTTATCTTTACATTATTCCTTCTAGAGCGGTCCTCGAGGTCCGCTACCTTTGATTTCAGCCATTGAATATCATCGTCACGGTCATTATGTGCGTCCACCATTGCATTGAAAGTGTCAGTGAATTCGCCCATTTTATTCTCAATATGGGACACTCTGCTGCTGACCTTTTTAACCTCTGATTTGCACTGTTGGACTAATTGTAACATATCGGTATGTATTGCGCCTCTCAGAGTTAGCAACATCTCCTTCATAGTGGAGTCCATAACTGGGGCATTAGTGGTGGGGAAGGCCGCAATGGCGTCTTTAAACTCTAAAGTATCATCTAGTGCTGCATCTTTACCTTCAGAGTCTGAGCCTGCTGGGGATGTATCTGTCAGTTTCTGCCTTGCTTTGGCTGGGCTATTAGAAGCAGATGAGGCTCTGGAATCCGGAGAACGCTGAGTACGCTCTGTTTCTGGAGAGCCATCTCCTCTCCATCCCCCTCTGGCCTGCGGGGAGGACGGACATGCCGCGCTGGAGCTATGGCCGGCGCCATATTGGCTGACGGCGCGGCCTGCTCGGGCGAAAAAGTTTGTTAATTTACCGGGTTCTCTCCGGTCTTTACGTTTCCTCGGCATTGTCGGGACGTTCAGCGGTACCTCCGTAGGTAGATTATGGGAGAATTCGGTGCCCCACGTCGTTCGGCTGCTCTCCGGAAGGTAGACGCGGCGGGAGCTACTCGCTTACACAGCCATCCACTCCGCCGGCCGGCTCCGCCCCGGGGGGGCTATTTTTGCGAACCCTTCCACGAACCTTCTGTAGTATGAACAAAACTCCAAAAATGACCTGAGTTCAGTTACGTTGGTGGGCCTGGGCCAAGAAGTGAAAGCTTCCAACTTCTTGGGATCAGTCGCTACTACCTCTTCAGACACAATGTGTCCCAGGTAATTCACTGAGGGCTGGTAGAACTGGCATTTCTCCATAGAGAGCTTCAAGCCTTCCTCATGAAGTCTCTTCAGGGCCTTTTCGAGGCGTTCTTCATGTTCTTCCAATATTCTTCCAAACACTATTATGTCATCCAGGTAGACCAGTACTTCTATTAGGTTCATGTCACCCACAGTTTTTTCCATCAATCTCTGGAAAGTTGCTGGGGCCCCAGACAGTCCTTGTGGCATCTGGTTGAACTCAAAAAATCCCACCGGGGTGATGAAAGCAGTCTTCTCTCGATCTTTGGGGCACATGGGAATCTGATAATATCCACTCTTCAAATCCAGCACACTGAACCACTTTGCTCCCGATAGGCTCTGTAGAGCATCCTCTATCCAAGCTGTGGTGTACTGGTCAGGAATCAATGCATAGGCGTAGAGACCCATTCTTCTTTCTCACCACCACTATTGGGGAGGCATAAGGACTCCTGGACTCCTGGATAATGCCAGTTCTCTTGAGTTCAGCCAATTGCTCTCTCAGATCTTACAGATCTCCCAATTGGATTTGCCTGGCCCTTTCTCTAAAAGGCTTGTCCTTCTCTAGCTGAATTTGATGCTAATCCCACATAAAACTCACTTTTTGAGAATGTGTCCCTCCATCTTAGAAGTTGGGCCTTAGCTCTTTCCCTCCAGGCAGGGGTAAGTGGCATGTCCTTGGGACAGAACTCTTCTTGGGGATCTCTGCCGCTGATCCTTCCTTCAAGCTACATGCTGAGACTGGGGTTGCTGGACTAACATGCCCTAACAGTAATCTGGATGGCACCCTTAGTGGCATAGAATCTACGTTATGGACAGTGACTGAGACCCTGCCGTGAGCCCTATTCAATGTCCTGGTGGGCAATACCTCTGGGATAAGTTCTAGCCCCTTCTTGACTCTCTGACTTGCATTCTCAAGGACAACAAAAGGACCTGGCTTCTTCCAACTCAACCTTACAAGGGCCCTCAGGTAGACTACTTCACCGGGCTGGACCCATTTCTTTCTCCTCTCCAAGAGCCCAATTTTCCCCACTCCCTCTTCAGGAGCCGCCTCTTCCTGATTTAGATCTTGGTATGTCTGGGCCAACATCGGATGTATTTTAGTAGGGGGGGGGCCCTTCTGGAGTACCAGCGGTGTAAGAAGCCTTCTTACCAAGTCGGCATTCGTACCAATAATAAGGGAAATTTTGTCAGCCCCCGGGGGGACGAGGGCACACTACGGCCAAGGTGTCAAATGTCTCAGCCTCTCCTGCTGTACTTGGGTCGAACGCGAGTCTGACTGACAGGTAGCCATCATATGGAAAGTTCTGATTGCTTAACCCCCATATTTCCAGTTCCTCCAATTTCTGTAGCGCCAGGTGCTTAAGATGTCGGTCGTAGAAGTCCCTGTACAATAAAGTCACTTCAGTCCCTCCAGTATCCAGCAGAGCCTTTGTATAGATCCCCTCAACTTGAATGGGGACAATCGGGGAGGGTCCCACCAGCTTTGGGGGTATCCCACTGAATGTGGTACCTTTGGCCTGCTTGGTGGCCTGTATTTTCACCCTAGGTTTTAGGGGTCTCTCTCTCTTCCGTCATTGCTTCTCTGCACCACCTGAGGTTTGATGTGTGGGAGCCGGTGTGGATTTAATTACAGCACCTGGGCGCCCAGTTGACTTCTTTACTGGGGCCCTCTGAAGTTTTCCGCCGGCTGCTTGAACTTTGCCTCAGCTATTGGACTTGGGCACACTCGCTTGAGATGTCCTACTCCTCCACATTTCAAACAGATTCTTTGTACTGGTTTTGTGGGGCGGTTAGAGGTCTCTAGAGCCTTTTGTGATGAGACTTCTTCTGTCTGGGGGTTTGCTAGACGATTCATCAACATTCTCATCATCTCTAGTATTTCTTTCTGTGCCTGGATCAACTTCTGCAGCCCAGTCTGACTTGCGGAAAGGTGGTGAGTAGGCGAAAGCCATGATCCTTGTTCTGTGCCTGCTGCCAGTACACTGAGTTCCCAGGTGTCTGAGGGGACATCTACCAGCTGCACTTTAACACTTGAGGTACTAGGGGATTGAAGTTTCCTCTGTTTTTGGTCCCTCTCAATCGCCATCTTATACGCTTCATTCACCTTCTCGATGAGTACCTCATTTCTAGTGGAGGAGTCTTCCAAATACTGCCTCAGAGACATCTTGATATTATCACTCCTCAATCCTGTAGTCACAGACCTCTGAAATTTCCTCTGAATAAGCTCAGCGCCAAAGTGTTCTCCAATTCCTTCTTCCTGACTTGCAGAAAGCAAGCGGTCCTTGAGCTCAATAGCCCGGAATAGGAAGTTTTGAGGAGTCTCTTTACTATCCTGAGTCATATTCATCAGTCTATGATACAGTTCAGCGGTGGCTTCCTCCTCATAGTAACTTTTCAGTATCCTCATTAACTGGTTCAGGGCCATTCCAGTCTTTCTCTCCAACATGTCCCTGACACTCGAACCAGGGCTGATAGCATGGATTACAGCCTCTCTAATTTCGGATTCCGGATATCCTTTCTGTAACCCCAACTCTACTTGGTGTAGGAGGCTGGTGTAAGACAGTTTGTCCTTCTGCCTTTTTTTCTCCTATCTGGCTGTCAATGTGGAAATCTTTCCGGGTAGTTACTTCCTGCAAGCGACCCAGAGTGCATATTTTCTGCGCCTTCACAGGGTTCAGCATCACCTGGTCATCTGTCTGATCCTCCAGAGAGGCACATATCCCACTGATGCATTCAGCCATCAATCTGGAGGTCTCCTGAAACTTCTCTTGTATATCACGATACTGTCTCTTTAGATTGGCCAACTGTTGTTCCGCCTGTGATTTCATAGAAGCTCCAACTTTCCTATCTAAAGGTTCCAACTGCTTCTGACTGGAAGAGTCCCCTTTTTGTTTGATTGGGTGTGTCTGTAGGAGTTCTGTCCTTTCAGACAATTTTATACTGGCACCATGGAAGCTTTCAGGGATATCCTGTCCCCACGCTATCAGTGCGTAGGTGCAACCGGTGCCATGGTCTGTTTTCACTGTGACCACATATGCCTTTTTGTCTGGGGAAAATGCTTGTTCACCTCTTTGACCTGTTTCTCTCCCCAGTCGCTTCCTGGAAGTTCGATGGCCATGATCGCTTCTGAGCTTGTCCCTTCTGCTTCGCACCATTGGACCGCTTTGACTAGATCCATGGTAATACCAAGGGACGGGCTTGCTAGTAGAGTGGCAGATCTCAGACGAGCCCCCACATGTAGCACTGACCCCCGAAGGAGCTGCTGGTTTGAATTGGGCCTGCACTCTACCGAGAAACCCCACTAACTTGACTCTATTCCCTTGGCACAGCTGTGGTGCAATGTAATACAGTACAATATAGGACAATGCAAAGTACCTGTGTTATACCCTCAGGATCCACTGGCTCCACCTGGTGGGGAAAAACAGTACTCCACACAACTGGATATTTAACCAGAAATATCTTTACTGCAAAATATTTAAACAGGTGATTACAGAAATTGTGCTGTCATCCCAACATAGGATGACAGCACAATATATTTCAATATAAAACAATATAAAATGTATATTTATATAAATAAACCTGGGAGCTCCCTCTGCTTTAAAGGCTATATGTGAGGCCACACTTAAAGTACTTTATCCAGGGTCTTCTTTCTTTGCTAGCTAACATCACTCCTTTGTATTTATAATCCAAATTCTATGGAGGGTTAAGCTGAAGTTCTCCTGGTGTAACTTTGGTAACTTATTTACAACGCTTGAGGCACCAGGATAGATAGGCCTCAAGCCTGCTCAGTGTCAGTTGCTCTGCTACTCCTCCGTGGAACCAAGATTCCAGTGAGGCCTGTATGTGAGTCTAACTGCGTGAAAAAGTTAACAAACGGTGGGCCATAAACCCGCTCACAACCATGGATTCAGTTCCACGTGATCACTTTGATCTGTTGACTGTAGCTTGCCTCTCCGTCAGCTGGGCCAGACACTCTGTATCGCTCCACTGATTCAATCTGGTTCTCTGATCCTCCGCTGAGTATCTCTGGACCTTCTCAATCCGGTCACCATCTTTCAGGCTCCGTCAGGTCACTTTACAAACAAACAGGCTGACGTTCCGTGATGGCTGCAGGCCGCTGTCTCCGGGAGGTCTCCTGACAGATCTGCACAGGCAGTTAATGCAATCCCAGGAGACCTAAAATGGCTGCTCAGGTCCCTTTTATCCCCTACCCAGCATGCACTGTGTAAGATAGTGTTTATGGGTAGGTCACACAGACTCCTGAGTAACAAGGTCAACCTTCTGAATCCAAACAACGGTCACTTCCTGTACAAGTCTTAAGGTTGTTCTGAGGTAATAATAAACAGGTGCGTTACCCATATTTGGTCACTTGATGGCTCTGGTACAGAACCATAGTAATGTCCATTTACCTTGACTTAAAGTATACATAACCACATCAATAGGCAAGGATGTCAGCGCTACACATGTAACTATATGAGTGCACTGATTGGCGCAACTGCAATCCATCAATACAACAATTCTGTCTGCCACAATGTGTAAATAAGTAGGTTTTCTCCTTTACTGATGGGCACTGATAAGGCGGCACTGATGAAGTGGCACCAATGAGGTGGCACTGATGGCACTGATGATGGGCACTGGTAGGCAGCACTAATGGGCACTGGTAGGAGGCACTGATTGGTGGCACTAATATGCAGTACTGATGGGCATTAATATGTGGCACTGATGGGCACTGATAGATGAAACAGATGGGCACTGAAAGGCTGCACTCATGGGTACTTATGGGTGGCACTAATAGGCAGCACTGATGGGCACTGTTAGGTGGCACTGCTGGGCACTGATACATGACACTGATGGGCACTGATATGCTGCACTGATAGATGGCATTGATAGGCATCACTGATGGCACTGGCACTGACAGGCATTGGGGACAGACACTGATTGGCAGCTGCCTGGGCACTGATTTGCAGCTGCCTGTGAACTGATTGGCAATTCCCTGGTGGTCTAGGGTGGCATACCTAGTGGTCCAGGGTGGTGCCAATCCCTGGCGGTCCTGGCAGGATCCTGGTGGTCCTGGATGGGCATCCAAGGGGAACTGTGCTGATAAACAATCAGTACACACCCACCCTGTCAGGAGACCAGCTGATTGTCTCTCCTCTACTCACATGTGTCAGACGTGAGTGAGGAAAAGCCGATCAATGGCTCTTCCTATATACATCGTGATCAGCTGTTATTGGACATGGATGATAATGTGGTAAAGAGCCTCCATCAGAGGCTTTTTACTAAGATCAGTGTAGCAGTGTGTCTGACTGACACACCGCACCACCAATTGCCGTGATGTGTGCCCCCAAAGGCACGCAAGAGCATTTGTTCTGGGTGGACGTCATATGACAGCCTCCCAGAATGAGAGCCGCACTGCCTAGCCATCATTTGACGGCCGGAACGTGTGAGGTGGTTAAGATGCACATCCAAGAGCCTTTTAAAAATATCAAAAAACCCCTGTGCAGTTTAAGGTTAAACCGCTTCTCTTCCAATCTCATTGTGTGGCCCATGTTCTCTTATACTCCATGAGTCTGAACAATTTTTTCCTATGCTGGGATCACCATTGATGTATTTGTGAATCACTATCTGTCACACAGGGCTTGCAGCAAGGGCAGAAGATCTCATCTGTGTTGCAGCGTAATGGCTAATAGATCTTGGAACAACTGTATGCGCGCCCCTTCGTATTGCAGGCGGTCATGGTTACATGCGAACCTCTTCTTTTTGAGTGAAACTCACTAAGCAGCACACCACATCTCTGAGCGGGTCCATGTCCCTACCCCTTGGCCTCAGCGCTCTGTGACATCACTCCATCTCCACTGGTGCATCTGGAGGCCTGCCCAATAGGGTGTTAAAGATAGCCCAAATGGCAGCTTGTAACTGAGGTCCCTCCACCGTTTCAGGGATGCCTCTCACACGTAGGTTATGCCTGCGCCCCCTGTTATCCAGATCTTCCATGTGCCTATGCATGTCCATGAGGTGCTGGACATGTACACTTGAGACCTGCTGCACTTGTTGTATAGCTGCTCCATGTGTCATGGTTTCAGCCTCCACCCGTTCCACTCTAGAAGCCACTGCTCTGATGTCTGATATGAGATCAGATATGGCCGCAAAAAGAGTGTTTTTAATGTCTGTGGCCACCAGGTGTAGGTCTGCTAAGTTTAGAGGTTTGTGAGCTTTGCATACCTGCCACCGCGGAGGCTCCCTAGAAGTCAGCTGGGGTAGCTGGAGTACTGCGTTCCGTGGTCTGGGATGCGGCCTGCATGTCCTTCCGAGAGCTGAACATCGCTGGGATATTGATGCTGAGCTGTGTGGACCAGTCCTGCGCCAGTCGGGAGGTTTACGAGCTTCTCCCGGTCATTTTCTCAGGCTGAGAGGAAGGTCCTTCCCGCTGATGGTAGCTTCTTAGGAGGCCTGGGCGGCGGAGCTCTCAGACTATGCTGCCATCTTTCTCCAGTGCCAGGCCACGCCCCCCCCCCATGAATCACTATCATATCTCCTCTCAAGTGTAATTTCTCCAGCAAGAATACATGTTGTGCTTGCAGGTGTTCCTTATAATTGAGGGTGTCCAGTCCCCAGAGTTTTATAAAGTGGTAGGTTTATAGTTTTATCTCTGGAGTATATCCCTTTTTTATTCATGCTAATATTCTACCAGCTTTGATAGCTGCAGCTTGACATTGCATGCTATTGCTCAATCTACCATCTACTAGGACCCCCGTATCTTTCTCCATTCTTGATTCCCCAACGGTTATCCCCCTAGTGAGTAGTTTTTTTTGCCCCCAAGTGTATTACTGACATTGCACCCATGATCCACCCAAACCAGATAACTGATAACAGGCCTACAATTACTGTTCACACTCCAACATGCGTGTTGATAATGTGTAGAAAAATGTAAGCTTCAGTGTGCAGGCACCCTTACAATTTCTGTTTATTTTTATATATGCGTGCCTGTGGGGGTGGGGGAGGCTCATATATATGTATTTTGAGGGGTTAAAGTACATGATTTTAACTTTATTTTCTTACACTTTATGTTTTATCACATAAGGACACAAATCCCTTATGTAATACTTTTTTGGGATACCCTGAGACCCCTGATGTCTTCCCTGCCCTCCATTAAATGAATGGAGTGCAGATCATGCTCCATTAGCTTCTTCCCAGTGGCACCAGTGCCTTTTTACCGATCACTTTTGGATTACAAATAAACAAGGGAGATCGACAAACAGACATTCCCTGGTCTCACTAATGGAGGCTGCCATTGCTGAACTCTCCTTGGAGAATGCTAGTTCTTTGGCTGTGCAGATTATTTTATATTAGAGTTGTCTGACTCCAATTATACAGGAAATATTTCTTCCACTGATTTACTGAAGTCGCACACAGCAAGGTATCTATAAGTTTAGGGGTTAAATGTGTAATAGTGGTCATGCACTCTTCACTTCAAAAAGTGCTTAACCACTTAAGCCCCGGACCATTTTGCAGGCCAAAGACCAGAGCACTTTTTGTGATTTGGCACTGCGTCACTTTAACTGCCTCTTCTCCAGAGTGAATACCTGTAATCTATCAGTCCTCATAGCTGAGATCTTCTGTCCTCCTTGCTCATTTAGTTGCCATTTTCTGAACTCCTTCTAATTCATTGACTTCTTTCCTGAGGATTGGTGACCAAAACTGAACTGTATATCCAAGATGAGGCTGAGCCAGTGTATTGTAAAGGGGGAGAATTATTCATTTATCTCTGGAACGATTAAATCCGCAAAGCAAATTGCTTATAAATAGCCCCATGAAAATGTATCTGATTATAAGTGCTCAGCAAATAGGTCATCTGATCCCAATGACATTCTCTGATTGAGATATAACTAGATAAACAATCTATAGTCAAAAAAAGTACAAAACATTCCATATACTTGTTACCTATAATAAATGTCATTTTTTTAAGCTGTCTCGCTATGTAAAAGAAGTCCAGTACAAGGATCAGAATGGCAAGGTCCTGATTTTTAATGATAAAGGAGAACTGCCCAGCCCAATGGAAATTGTAAATTGGATTACAAGAATTGAAGGTGGAAATATCACTGATTGTATGATTGTTGGTCACTTTGATGAGTCCCTTTCAGAGGGTCAGCAACTTACACTAGAACCAGAGCAAATATCATGGAAAGGAGACAAGGTGAGTTACATTGGGGAAGCTGATCCAGAACTTATAAACGATATAACTTAGAAACATACTAGTTTTGACCCTAAAGCCCATCTCCAGGCAAAACCTAACCCCTCCCCCATCCTGTTCATAGACGGCCAACATTCTCTGACTCGTTCCATGGTGATTAGATGAAGGTGTCAGGTCTAGATGTGTGGATATAAATGCCGGGATATGTTCCCATCACTCATTATAACTGAAGAAGTGGATAAACTACAAAACATCTTCTACATTATAGAACAAGTCCAGCTGAACGTGACTGACTACTATTACCTCCCCCCTCCTCATCACACAGACCGGGACATAGACATTTATAGAAGGACCCGACTCCTGTGTACAGAAGAAGATAAAAGACTTTGGAGTGGAATGACTGTCAGTATTATCCACGGGCAGATTCTATCCAGGCCTTTCGAATTCATCTGATTATAAAGAAAAAAAACTAAAGTTTTGAGTAGCACCGTAATTACTAAAAAAAAAAAAAAAACATGGCGCTTCTGGGTTTATGTATGAGTGACACTAAAATGTGGTCAAATGCGGTTGATTTGCTCTTTGGACTTCTAAAGCAGCACTTATACTTGTACTGATAGTTTTGTTGCTGTAATCCTGAAAGGATTCTGCTGGTACTCCTAGATGTCTATTTCTGTCTTCTGGTTCAGAGCATATGCTGTGGTATCCAGACTAATGAAGGGCCACCTTCTGGAATGTCCATGTGTTTCCACCAAGGTATACAGTATATGCTGCATCATTTTATACATCAGAAGCTTGGCTTACCTACACTATTATATCTGTAATTTTGCTCTTGAATAGACCATATAGCTCTATATTATCTCAGGTCCCAAGGGGTCGATGCTCTGAGGAATGTTTTCCAGGGTTCCGAAAATCTGTAAGAGAAGGATATCACCCATGTTGTTATAATTGTGCTCCATGTTCAGAAGGAGAAATATCAAACCATTCTGGTAAGCTTTATGTTTCTTAAATATAAATTCTGTTACTGAATTAGAAAATGAAAAAATTTTAAGTCCTTTAATTTGATTCTGTACACACATGGCCATCACTGGGGCTGAATGTTCTTTGGTTTTTAGTAGGACATCATCACACTTTATTTATGACTAAAGCTTTCTTGAGATATTCAACATATTCTGTATATTGTTCCAACATTTTTTTTTTTAATATATGGCTTTTAATCCATATAGAATATTACCATCTTAACTACAAAAACCTTTAAGGCAAACCACCAGACTGCCCTGTAACAGATTTACTGCTACAGAGCAGCCCCCCTGTGCAGGATCACGTATATACATGATTCTGCACTTCCACCTGCAGGGGGTGCACATGCCCAACCAGCGGGCTTCTTCTGCTGTGATTAAACACAGCAGAAGCCGATCTGCGGGTGCTGGGTACTGGATGTCTGCTGGCACCCATTGATCATCAGTAAAAGACACAGAACTGAGTTCCGCCTATGTGAGCAAGGCAGATCTCTGTTCTGACAAGGGGGGGTGGGGTGGATTCTGCATCCCTGAAAAGTGCAGAATAAATCCATCTCTTCCCCTAGTAAAAGCAGCACACACAGTACACAAAAACACTGGCTAGGCTCACAGCTAACCCTTTTATCGCCCCTTCCCAGCCAGTGTCATTAGTGCATTGACATTGCCTATTTTTAGCACAGATTACTTTATAAAGTAAAAATGTGATAATTACTGCGCTAAAATTGCGGTGGAAAGTTGCGTACAGCAGCTACATACAAATGTGACAAAAATTCATAAAAACCAAAAAGGAAAAATGTAGCGCTAAAATAAAAGTAAAATATAAATAGTGAAATATAAAAAAGAGTCCACTAGAGTTTATCTGAATGAACAATGGATTCTTGGAGCTGGAAGATCAATCCTGCATGGAGAAAAGCAGCAGACAGCTGTGTATAGATGAATGGTAAGGTCCGGATAAACTGGTATGATGAAATACTCTTACCGGAAACGATGGACCTGCGTGTCAGCGACACCAGATCGTACGAGCGTATAGCGATAATCGCTTGGAGCGGCCGACTCTGTGAGGTCCTTCACTATCCACGAGCGTCTAAGGGGATCGACATCAAGGAGGATCAGCAGACCGAGAGGTTGACAGCCAAGGCATCCAAAAAAGTGTTAGCATGTAGGAACATAAAAGAAAAAAAGGCTCCCAATGGTGTAGAATCAAAGGTATCGATGGGCGTTTTTATTTAAAAAAATGCCAAATTCATAAAATAAGTATAAGAAATGTGATCACATGGTTAAAAAGCAATATAGAAGGCGTTGGAAGCATCCCTACGCATTTCGTCCAAAAACAGGACTTCAACTCGGGCATCAAACAGCTTTCCCATATTGCTAGACTATATATATATATATATATATATATATACGTATCCTCACTTAGTGCACCAATGACAACGCCCAGAAAGGTCAGTGAGCAAATTAGCCAATGAGAGAGGTCATAACCAACCACGCACCAATATCAATAAAAGACATAGGGTACCAGAATATATCATGTTAATAGATCAATCAATCCCCACAGAGACCATATAAATTCCCCCAATCATAATGAAACTAAAAGTAAAACCAGATGTGTCATATTAAGACTAGCCAATCAAGAGCCTGTTTAGGGTAGTTAGATCAAACCACCCACTAGAATTGTCCAATAGTGAGTGGACTTATACGTACCCCATCTGAATCTGTATCCTCCAGAGGGGACGCCATTAAACCATGTGGCGATGGTTATATAAGCGATCCATCCGCCTGTATGGCGTGGAAAGCAAAAAGAGTTTTTCAAAAACGCCCCCTGTCAGTGTCTCCCCGCCTGCGCTTCACACGCTTACCCGGCATGGAATGCAAACGGCAGAAAACGGAAGAGGAAGGACGCGCCACTTCCGTTTGCACCAGGTAACAAGTAACATGGGGCGCTGATGAAGGGAAATTTGCGTCACTCGAGTCTGCGTGCCAACGTGTGTGGAGCGCATGCGGAAATGACGTTGTCCCGGAAGAGAGGGCAGCCACGCGAGACACAACAGTCTCAAAATAGGATGCAATAGACTCAGTCTGCCCTCCAACTCCACCCAATGGGAAACCACACTAAAATGGATAAATATTGAAAAAAATAAACAAACAAATAAAAATAAAAAATTGAGGACATGAAATTAAAAATAGAAAAATGTATTAGAAATGCAAAATAGATGAATAATGGGAAAAAATTTAATAAAAAATGGAAAATAAATAATGAAAAAGAAAAATTAAATAAAAATAAATAATAAAGTAAAAAATTTGTGAAAAAGAAAATGAAAAGTGAAAAATTAATAATAGATAAAAAAGTGAAATGGGAATTGAGAAATGAATGATGGATGAAAAAGTGAAATAAAATAATAAAAGAGTAATAATAAGAGACTAATAGAATAATGGGAAAATAATGGAGTGAAAGAGTGAAATGGAAATTGAAAAATTAATAATGAAAGAAAAAGTGAAATAGGATAATAATAAAATAATAATAATAAAAGAATAATAGGAAAATAATGGATGAAAAAGTGATGTATAAATTGAATAATAGATAAAAAGGTTAAACAGGATGATAAGAGAATAATAATGAGAGAATAATAAGATAATAGGAGAATAGGTGGATGAAAAGGTGAGAGAGAGAAAAAAGGAGAAGGAAAAGTTATTTTGACACTCAAGACTTATTAATAAATGAATGTATGTCCCATTCAACGTTTAAGCCGAAGGGTGAATAAGTCTTGAGGTGGAAAATCCAAAAAGTTTCTAATCTGGATACGCCACGTATGCGAGACTCGCCCCTCCAGTGCAGAACAAATCTGTCAATTATGACAAACTGTGTTCCAGTCGGGTCTTGGCCATGATGTTCTGAATAGTGACGGGGAACGGTGTGGTTGGTTTTACCCCCCTAATATTAGCCAAATGCTCACCGACCCTAATGGAGAACATACGAATGGTGCAGCCTATATATTGTTTGTTACAGGGACACATCAACATGTACACAATATATTTAGTTGCACAGGTGGTAAAATTTTACATGTGATAAGTTCGTTCAGTGACCATAGATGTGAATGTCTCGCTTTTACATCTACCACACACATTGTTTAGACAAACATTGTATTTCCGACACTGATAATAACCCTTACAGTGTTGGAAAAAGGGAGTATGTTTAGGAGGATCAATGGTGTTAGGGGAAATTTGTCCCTGGATGGAACGAGCCCCCCTAAAAATAACTCCCGCATTACTCGGAATGCTAGAACTCAGAATCCTATCACTCAGAAGTACATTCCAGTGTTTCTGAATGATGTTTTTAATTTGTCTGGATTGGACTGAGTATGACGTCAAAAACGAACACTTAAATTTATTTCCATTTTCAGTTCGCTGATTGGGTACAAGGAGAAAATCTCTATCTAATTTAGATATTCTATCAATTTCAGCCTTTAGATATGATAACCTTTTCCATGAATCGATTCTTTAAAATTATCGCTTGTGCATGAAAATCATCTACCCTTGTGCAGTTTCGCCTCAGCCTAAGAAACTGGCTCAGAGGGACAGACTTAAGCCACGAAGGATGGTGACAGCTATCGACCGGAATGTAACAATTCCGGTTGGTAGGTTTAAAGTAGGTCTTAAATTCAAGGTGGGGGTCAACCGCTCGAATATCAAGATCTAAAAAGTGAATGGAGGTAGTACTAGCCTCATAACTCAGGCTAATACCTCTATCATTCTCATTGAGAGAGATCATGAAAGTATCAAGAGAGGTATGGTCACCGTCCCACAGGAGGAGGATGTCATCTATGTACCTAGCCCACAGGACCAAATTGGGTGGCTGTAGGGCATAGATGACATCCTCCTCCCATTTGGCCATAAAGAGATTGGCCAAAATGGAGGCAAATTTAGCCCCCATAGCCACACCCTTGGTTTGTAAAAAAAATTTGTCTTTAAACCAAAAGTAATTATGCTGAGTAGCAAATTTAAAAAGATTGAGAATGAAATTGCGTTGAAGAAGGGGTAAAGCCGTATTCTGGTGAAGATAGTATTCTGCGGCTTTAAACACCAAATGGTGGGGAATACAGGTATAAAGAGAGGCCACATCAGCCGTTGCCAAAATCATACCTTGTTTGAAATCAATGGATTGTAATTTCTTCATGGTGTCACCAGTATCCTTCAAATATGAAGGCATACGGCAAACCAATGGTTGGAGATGGAAGTCTACATATTTCCCAATCCTGGACGTCACAGAGTCAATGCCACTGACTATGGGACTTCCAGGAGGGTCAACTGGGTCTTTATGTACCTTAAGGAGGTAGTAAATGGTTGGAATACGGTGCACTGAAGGAACCAAGTAACTGCGTTTTTTTTTGTCTAGAATGCCCAAGGAATAACCCTCTCCAACCAGTCCCAATAAGGAGTTTTTAAACTTGGTGGTAGGGTCACAATTAAGGCGACTGTATGTCTCGCAATCACCTAGGATTGCGTCCATCTTAGCCACATATTTCTCTTTGTCTAATATGACTATAGCACCCCCTTTATGGGCCGGGCGTATAGTCAGATTTTTTTGTTCGCAAAGAGATTTGAGACCCTTTTTAAGATTGGGGTCAACAAAATCCTTTTTCTTTGGCAATCCGTCTAAATCTTTCAGTACAAGACTCCAGAATACACTGATAGCCGGAGCCATAGTACCAGGGGGATTGAATAAAGACAGATTAGCAAGACCTGAATGTACATACCCGCCTGCACGCCTTATCTGGGGTTGGGAAGGGCAAGACAAAAAGTGACGTTGGATATTTAACTTTCTGATAAACTTCTGGACATCAATAAAAGTGGAGAACTTAGACAATGTCTTAGGGGGAACATATTTAAGGCCCCTGTCTAACACGGACTTCTCCGCGTCTGTAAAGGTAACCGATTGAAAACGCCTTGGCCTGCTAGGTTCTTTTTCTTTTTGCCTTGGACCCTCCTACCCCCTCGGGTGCCTCTTTTCGTGGAGGACTTCCCAAATACTCTTGGGTTCACCCTGGAAAACCTGATTGGTAAGAAGGCCCAGGTTGGGATTGATTATATCTGTAAGGTGAACATGAACAGAGGTCTTCATCTCTGTTGTCATGACCATATGTATCTTGATATGTAGTATGGGGTACATGTTGAATAATCATATTCATACCTCTCTCGACTATACTCCCCTCGTTGGTCATGCCAATCCGATGTAGATCTCCTATTGGTTTCATTATGGTTAGAATTTCTTCCCCTACCTCTAGGTTTTCCTCTACCGGTATTTTCCCCACCTCCTCCCCTATTGATGGGACGATAGGAGGGATAAGGGATTATCTCCGGGTGGGGACCATTAATGGGTTCATAGAAGTTGTAGGCTCTATTCCTTGGAGCCTGTGGGGGATGGTACGCCCTACCAGGTCCATCTTGGACTGAAGGTTCGGGAAGTAACCTCCTGGTGACTGCAGGGGTATGAGGCTGGGTAACCTCCATTAGAGGGATCTCCTCCTGAGTTGGTGTTGCAGAGGCAAGCTTTTTTTGCCAACCGCAGACCAAATTCGTCTTATAGTCAGTAAGATCACGGTTATATTTCTTTTGTTTTTTATTCCGTTGATCTTTTTCCTCTTTCTCCAAATGATTTCTCAATGTGGTGGAAAGGGAAATATATTCAGATGTAGTGCTAAAAGGGGATCATTTATCCTTAAGTTCCTTGATTTCTTTGTCAATTACAGACAATTTTATTTGTTTCCTTTCATTCAAGAAACCTAGGAGTGTAATCCCCACTTCATTAAAATAATGGAACCAGGAGTCTATATCTGAATCTCCTTGTTGGGGAAATACATCCCAACGGAGTCCCCTTGGAACCATTTTCTCCTTAATGTATTGTTCCAGGAAAGCTTGATCCCATTGGAGATGAATTTCAGTAGTCATCAGATTTTTTAATCTAGTGAACATCCCACCCATTTCTGAATCAGAACTGGTGGTTACAAACACTCCATCTGTGTTAAGTGCTCTAGTGGTCCTATATTCAAATGCATCCATAGTGCACCAAAAAAATAACAAAAAAATAGCAATAGCAGCAATAAACAAGGTCAAAATGTAACAAGGAAAAATGTGATAATTACTGCACTAAAATTGTGGTGGAAAGTTGCTTACAGCAGCTACATACAAATGTGACAAAAATTCATAAAAACCAAAAAGGACAAATGTAGCGCTAAAATAAAAGTAAAATATAAATAGTGAAATATAAAAAAAGAGTCCACTAGAGTTCATCTGAATGAACAGTGGATTCTCGGAGCTGGAAGCTCAATCCTGCATGGAGAAAAGCATTTCTATTTTTTATTTCATGTTCTTAATTTTGTATTTTTTATTTGATTGTTTATTTTTTTCAATATTTATCCATTTTAGTGTAGTTTCCCATTGGGTGGAGTTGGAGGGCGGACTGAGTCTATTGCATCCTATTTTGAGACTGTTGTGTCTCGCGTGGTTGCGCTCTCTTCCGGGACGACGTCATTTCCGCATGCGCTCCACACACGGTGGCACGCAGGCTCAAGTGACGCCATTTCCCATTGTCCGCGTCCTGTGTTACTTGTTACCTGGCGCGAACGGAAGTGATGGGTCCTTCCTCTTCAGTTTTCCGCCACTTGCGTTCCACGCCGGGTATTCGTGTGAAGCGCAGGTGGGGAGACACTGACAGGCGGCATTTTTGAAAAACTCTTTTTGCGTTCCACGCCATGCAGGCAAGTGGAACGCTTATATAACCATCCTCACATGATTTAATGGTGCCCCCTCTGGAGAATACAGATTCGGATGGGGTACGTATAAGTCCACTCACTATTGGACAATTCTAGTGGGTGGTTTGATCTAACTACCCTAAACGGGCTCTTGATTGGCTAGTCTTAATATGACACATCTGGTTTTACTTTTAGTTTCATTATGATTGGGGGAATTTCTGGGGGGGGGTCTCTGTGGGGATTGATTGATCTATTAACATAGATATATTCTAGTGTCCTATGTCTATTACCGATATTGGTGCATCATTGGTTATGAACTCTCTCATTGGCTAATTTGCTCACTGACTTTTCTGGGCATTGTCATTGGTGCACAAAGTGAGTATAAGTATATATATAGTCCAGCAATATGGGAGAGGTTTGATGCCCCAGTTGAAGTCCTATTTTCAGACGAAACGCGTAGGGATGCTTCTCACGCCTTCTATATTGCTTTTTAACCATGTGATCACATTTTTTATACTTATTTTATGTATTTGGCATTTTTTTCAATAAAAACGCCCATCGATACCTTTGATTCTACACCATTGGGAGCCTTTTTTTCTTTTATGTTCCTACATGCTATTGGCTCCTTATGCTTATTGACCGTTCGGAGAAACACTTTTTTAGATGCCTTGGCTGTCAACCTCTCGGTTTGCTGATCCTCCTTGGTTTGACAGGTTTTTGGGAGGGTGTGTTCTCGTTGAGTGCTGTTATCTCTGTTTTCCCGGTCGTTTGATAAGCCATGATGAGTAGAGTTCTAATGTTTCTGTGGGGTTGTAAGATTCATATGTATCTGGCCTTATGCAGGTCAGTTGAGTGTGTATCTTGTGATTTGTATATGAGTGGAGACAACCAGTCCTGCTGGTTGTCTTGGTGAAGTCTGTTGGTTGTGTGTGGAAGGATAAAGTGGGGGGTGGGGAGGGTTTCTCGGAGACAGGTAGGTGTAAGGGTTGGGGTTATTGAATTTTTTAAAGCAGAAAGTATTTTTTTCAAGATTGTTGGTCTTTTTTTGTTTATAGTGCAAAAAACTAAAAACGTAGAGATGATCAAATAATGACCTGCTCATGAAGGGGGGGTAAATCTTCTCGAAGTCAAGTGGTTAAGGAAAAATACAGAAAAAAATCTTTAAAACTGTCAAATAGCTGCCATGCTAATGTTATTTTCACTTATTTTTTACTCTACAGACAGTAAACTCTGCAAGAAGTGTCCTGAAAATGAATGGCCCAACAAAGCTAAAACTATTTGTATTGACAAGGTCATCGAGTATTTATCATATGAGGAGGATATTCTAGTTTTATTTTTTTCTATAACTTCAGTCATATTTGCTACAACATCTCTCTTTATACTTGGACTATTTGTTTGGTTTCGGAGAACTCCCATAGTCAGAGCCAATAACCGGAACCTCAGCTTCATTCTGCTCCTCTCCCTCATACTGAGCTTCCTTTCTGTATTCCTGTTCCTTGGCCGTCCTGTGGATATTACCTGTATGCTGCAACAAGTCACTTTTGGAATTCCCTTCACCATCTCAGCATCTTCTATCCTAGCCAAAACCATCATGGTCTTCATTGCTTTCAAAGCCACCAGACCTGGAAGCTCTTGTAGAAAATGGGTGGGAGTCAAACTTCCCAATACAGTCATGTTATTCTGCTCATCCATTCAGGTTATGAATTGCATTCTCTGGTTGTCCATCTCTCCACCATTTCAGGAGTATGACATGGACTCCTATCCTGGGAAGATCCTCATTCAGTGTAATGAAGGGTCAGTTATCGGGTTCTACTCTATGTTGAGTTATATGGGGTTTCTGGCAGCTGTGAGTTTTGTTCTGGCTTTCATGGTGAGGACATTACCGGACAGTTTTAATGAGGCCAAGTACATCACCTTCAGCATGCTGGTGTTCTGCAGTGTCTGGATTGCCATGATCCCGGCCTATCTAAGCAGCAGAGGGAAATACATGGTGGCTGTGGAGATATTCGCCATACTGACCTCCAGTGCTGGAATATTATTGTGTATGTTTTCTCCAAAACTCTACATTTTACTTTTAAAACCTGAACTGAATACAAGAGGTGCAATGCTCGGGAAAAGAATGTTGTAAACGCAACACATCGATTCAATGTATAATGCTGTAGACCAGATTAACTGGTTGCCATCAAATTACGGGCAGGCGGCGCGGATGTGGCGGGAGGGTGTCATATGAAGTCCTCCCATTTAAACAGGGAATGA
Source organism: Lithobates pipiens (assembly GCF_037356315.1). NCBI lineage: Eukaryota > Metazoa > Chordata > Amphibia > Anura > Ranidae > Lithobates > Lithobates pipiens. The sequence goes on from NW_027507718.1 coordinate 551,432,180, forward strand.
GCGTGATCGTGCGCATGCATCCCTGTTCCTTCGGTGGCTGCACGTCACGGAGACACCGCTCGCCACCAAGGGTATGACTGTTTACCACGTGATGAAGTCACGGCCTATTACAGATAGTTCCACCCCCACTGTGCATGGTGCATGCGCGCGAGTGCACTGCGCGTGCATGTCAGTGGCGGTGTGTTCCTGGGAACACTGCTCATCACTGACACTGGTAAACAGCCATTGGCCAGCTGTTTACCCACGTGATCGGCTGTGATCCTTTCACAGCCGATCACTAAATGTAAACAAACAGCGGTAATGAGATGTTACTGGGTTCTCCTTATCACACAACTATCGTGTGTGAGAAGGAGATTGTGGTAACATCTCGTTACCGCCTACTGTACACACCAATCACACTGATTGCCCCCCAATAAAGATAACCTGTCACCAACCATCATAGTACCTGTCACTCACAGTCCACCAAAGTACCTGTCAGTCCATCTGAGTACTCAAGTACCTGTCACACTCCATATGAGTACCTGAGTACCTGTCACAGTCCATCAGAGTACCCGAGTACCTGTCACAGCCCATCAGAGTACCCGAGTACCTGTCACAGTCCATATGAATGCCCAAGTACCTGCACAGGCCATCAGAGTACCTGACTACCTAGCACAGTCCATATGAGTACCTATCACCGCCCTTCAGAATATCCGAATACCAGTCACCAGGCCATCAGAGTACCTGTCACCAGGCCATCAGAGTACCCGAGTACCTGTCACCAGGCCATCAGAGTACCCGAGTACCTGTCACCAGGCCATCAGAGTACCCGAGTACCTGTCACCAGCCCATCAGAGTACCCGAGTACCTATTTGCAGCCCATGCCTCATAGAATATACGTTGAAGTGTTTGCTTTCCAAAATGGGGTAATTTTGTGGGTAATTCCACTGTCCTGGTGCTCCTGGACCTTCAAAATTATGATAGGTAGGAATGAAATGAGATGAGATGTGTAATTTATGCTCGTAGAATGCCTGAAGGTACTACTTCCATGTGTGAGAAATAACCTGATACTATGACAATTTTGTAAAAAAAATAAAAATAAATCTTAAATTTGCAAAGAATTGTGGGAATAAATGACAACTTAAAAAACTCACCATGCTACTTAATTAATACCTTGGAAGGTCTACTTTCTAAAAAGGGGTAATTTGGGGGGTATTTGTACTGTCAATTTTCAGTGATTGGCACCATAGTTTTTTTTTAAAGATATGTAGCAGTGTACATTTTGTCCAAAATGAATGAAGAAAAATTACTAATTAGCAAAATTTTTTTATTTTTTTCACAAAATTTATGTTTTTTTTATTTGTAGCACAAAAAAAAAAAAAAACACTAGTGATTAAATACCACTAAAAGAAAACTCTATTTGTGTGGAAAAAGCACACAAGTTTCATATGGGTACAGTGTTGCATGACTGAGTAATTGTCATTCAAACTGTAAGCCCTTGTACACACGGTCGGAGATTTCGACAACCAAATCCGTCGGATTTTGTCCGTCGGATTTTGTCAGTCGGATCTTGTCCGATACTGTTGCATACACACGGTCGGACAAAGTTGTCGAAAAATCCAATCATTCAGAACGTGATGACGTCATTTCGTTACGATGGGACTACGTTCAGGCTAGTAGCCAATAGCTTTGATGTAGGAATTTGATCTGAGCATGCGTGGCACTTTGTCCGATCAAAATTCTCTACACATGATCGGAGTATGTCCTATCGGACCAGTTTGTCGGAAAATATTTCCAACAAGTTGGTAAATTGGGTTCCGACGGATATTCCGACGGAAACAGTCCGATGCATACCACACACAGTCGGATTATCCGACGACACGGTCCGATAGGACACATTCCGACGGATTCTCCGACCGTGTGTACAAGGGCTTAGAGTGCTGAAAGCTGAAAATTGGTCTGGACAGGAAGGGGATGTAATTGAGGTGCTTAAACAAGCTCAGTCAGATTGCTACCATCATCATTGTCATCATTATGAATGACATTATTATCAGCATTATGATTTTTTGGGTACATTGACTGCCTTCTGTTGGCTTATTGTACATAAGTGGATGGAAGGTGGATGTTACAGGATTGGATGATATATTAGAGCTTCAATCTTTTCTTGCTCTTACATGCCCCCTAGCATGCACAAGCAAAGTACTGTGACTGTATTGTCCATTGGACAGTGCTGATCACAATAAAATGGTGTGACCAATCAAATCATCACACAATGTAACCAACACCTGAAGTTATCAGCTTACCCCCACTTTGCCCTCGCACACTGATTGGAGTGTGATAGAAAATAAAGATTCAGGCTGGGTTCACACTGCTGCGGGGGGAGATCCGGATGTGATTCGCACCGCACTGCAGTGCAAATCACATCCGATCTCTGTAGCGATGCGAGTTCAGCCATACAGATAGTATAGCTGAATGTGCATCGCTCCCGCAGCAAACTCGCACGGGACCCTTTTTTTGGTCCGCAACAGAATCGGATCGCATGGGTGTTCACACCATGTGATCCGATTCCTGTGCGAGTCGGCAGATCGCACTGCGATATGCGGACGGATCTGGGGGTGTCATTAACATTTCATTGACACTCCCAGCCGTTCGCATAGGGCAGTGTGAACTGCCGGCGGGAGTCATGCGATGCGGGAAAATGCTGCGGATTCGCGGCGTTCCCGCATCGCTGTGGTGTGAACCCAGCCTCAAGATCACCAGCCGGTACAAGTGCAATCCAGTACCAGCAGTACCAGAAACAGCTTCAGTCTTCCTTCTATTATCATTCATCCCTCTACAGCACAGATATCAAACACAAGGCCCACAGGCTGAATACGGCTCTCCAGGCCTTGACATATGATCCTCAAACACAGTTTTGCAGCCTGAATGTGGAACTCCATTCTAGATCTCACCCTCCGCTCCTCACTGTCACTTGTATACACAGAAGCCTTCTATGATTACAAGGGACAGTGGAGACAGTTATAGGCACAGAGGTGGGGGCAGGTCAGGTGACTACACATATTTGCCCATTAACCACTTCCCGACCGGCGCACGACAATGTACGTCGGCAGAATGGCACGGACAGGCATAAGGGCATACAGGTTAATCCGTTAGGAATCCCGCCGTGCCTCCGGTCAGGACCCCCCTGAGTCCAGTCGCGGGTCCCGTGGATCGTCTCACGAGGAGGCTGAATGGGGAGATGCGGAAGTAAACAGCATCTCCCAGTTCTGCCTAGCAACAAGTGACACTGATCTCTGCTCCCTGTGATTGGAGCAGAGATCAGTGTTCACTAACACACAGCCCAGCCCCCCATAGTTAGTAACACGACCCTAGGAGACACTTAACCCCTACACTGCCACCCCCTGGATAACCCCTTCACTGCCACCCCCTGGATAACCCCTTCACTGCCAGTGTCATTTACACAGGTATCAGTGCATTTGTATAGCACTGATTGCTGTATAAATGACAATGGTCCCAAAAATGTGTCAAAAATGTTCGATGTGTCCACCATAATGTCACAGTCACAATAAAAATCGCTGATCACCGCCATTACTAGTAAAAAAAATAATAATAAAAATGCCATAAAACTATCTTCTTTTTTGTAAACGCTATACATTTTGTTTACCAAAAATATGTAGACGAATACGTATCGGCCTTAAATGAGGAAAAAAAATTTTTCTTTATATATATATATTTTTGGGGCTATTTATTATAGCAAAAAGTAAAAAAAGAATAAATTTTTTTCACAATTGTCGTTATTTTTTTGTTTATAGCGCAAAAAGCATTGCAGAGGTGATCAAATACCACCAAAAGAAAGCTCTATTTGTGGGAAAAAGAGGACGTCGATTTTGTTTGGGAGCCATGTCGTACGACCGCGCACTTGTCAAAGTGACGCAGTACCGAATCGCAAAAAGTGGTTTGGTCTTAAGCCAGCAACATGGTCCGGTCTGAAAGTGGTTAACCCCTTCAGCTCCGAAAGGTTCACCCCCTTCCTTACCAGGCCATTTTTTGCGATACTGCACTGTATTGCTTTAACTGATAATTGTGCGGTTGTGCGACTCTGTAACCAAATAGAATAGTTTTCCTTATTTTTCCACAAATAGAGCTTTCTTTTGGTGATATTTGGTCACCTCTTTGGTTTTTATTTTTTGCGCTATAAACAAAAAAAGACAATAATTTTGAAAAGAACATTTTTTTTTTACATTGTGCTATAAAACACTTCCAATAAATGTGTCCTCCATTCCTCTCTGCCAATCCCTCCACTGGCTTCCACTCACCCAACAAATAAAATTCAAAGTACTAACAATAATTTACAAAGCCAAGTCTGCTCCCAGCTACATCACTAACCTAGTCCCAAAATACCAACCAAGCCGCTCTCTTCAGTCCTCCCCAAGACCTCCTGCTCTATAGCTCCCTAGTCACCTCCTCCCATACTCACCACCAGGATTTCTCCAGAGCTTCTCCCATCCTTTGGAACTCCCTAATCCAATCTGTCCAATAATCCCCTAATCTATCCATCTTTAGACGATCCCTGAAAAACCTTCTACTTAACCTCCTCGCGCCCGCCCTATAGCCGAATTACGGCCGTAGAGCAGGCGCGTTCGTTCGGGCGGTCGTCCCTGGACGGCCTGATGTTTACTTCCGCAATGCGCGCCGCCGCGGGCGCGCATCGCGGAAGTTCTGTGTTCGCCGTGTCCCCCGGGGACAGGCAAACACAGATCGCTGTAAACGGCCAATCACAGCGGCCGTTTACAGCGTGATCGGCGTGTCCAATGGGAGATGATCTCATATGTAAACATATGAGATCATCTCGCAGCGCCGCTCTCCTTCCTCGCACAGACAGTGCGAGAGGGGAGAGATGAACGGCTGCAGCGGCAGCCGTTCTGATTCTGGAAAAAATAAAAAATAAAAAAATGAAATAAAAAGTGCCATCCGCCCCCAGCAGTGCCATCCGCCCCCAGCAGTGCCATCCGCCCCCAGCAGTGCCATCCGCCCCCAGCAGTGCTACCTGCCCCCAGTGCCATCCACCCCAGTGCTACCTGCCCCCAGTGCCATCCACCCCAGTGCTACCTGCCCCCAGTGCCATCCACCCCAGTGCTACCTGCCCCTAGTGCCATCCACCCCAGTGCTACCTGCCCCCAGTGCCATCCACCCCAGTGCTACCTGCCCCCAGTGCCATCCACCCCAGTGCTACCTGCCCCCAGTGCCATCCACCCCAGTGCCACCTGCCGTCAGTGCCACCTGCCCCCAGTGCCACCTGCCCCCAGTGCCACCTGCCGTCAGTGCCACCTGCCGTCAGTGCCACGTGTCATCAGTGCCACGTGTCATCAGTGCCACATAGTGCCATCTGTCATCAGTGCCACGTATCAGTGCCATTTGTCATCAGTGCCACCTGTCAGTGTCACGTGCCATCTGTTGTCAGTGTCACGTGTCATCAATGCCACTTATCAGTGCCATCTGTCATCAGTGTCACGCGTCATCGGTGCCATGTATTAGTGCCATCTGTCATCGGTGGCACATATTAGTGCCACGTATTAGTGCCATCTGTCATCGGTGCCACGTTTCAGTGCCACGTGTCATCAGTGCCACGTATTAGTGCCACGTGTCATCAGTGCCACGTATAAGTGCCACGCGTCATCAGTGCCACATATTAGTGCCATCTGTCATCAGTGCCACATATTAGTGCCATCTGTCATCAGTGCCACCTGTCATCATTGCCACGTATCAGTGCCATCTGTCATCAGTGTCACGTGTCATTGTCCTGGTGCTTCAAAAGTGTAATAAATAGTCAACAAGTTAGATGTGTAACTTATGTTCCTAGAACACATGATGGCGCTACCTGCATGTTGGGCCTCTCTATGTGGTCAGGCTGTGAAAAAGTCCCACACATGTGGTATTGTAATACTCAGGAGGAGTAGCAGAATTTTTTGGGGGGTGTCATTTGTGGTATACACATGCCACGTGAGAGAAATAACCTATTACAATGACAATTTTGTGGAGAAAAAAAAAAAAATGAAAAATCTTAATTTTGCAAAGAATTGTGGGAAAAAAATGACAACATCAAAAAGCTCACTATACCTCTTACTAAATACCTTAGAATGTCTACTTTCCAAAAAGGGGTCATTTGGGGGGTATTTGTACTTTCCTGACTTGTTCGGGTCACAAGAAGCGAGATAGGCCACCAGTACATCAGATGTGATCAATTTTGTGCGATTCGCACCACAGCTTGTAGACTCTCTAACTTTCACAAAGACCAAATAATATCCACTAATTTGGGTTATTTTTACCAAAGACATGTAGCAGTATAAATTGTGACCAAAATTTATGAAGAAAAATTAATAATTTGCATAATTCTGTCACAGAAACAAAGAAATATGCGTTTTTTTTCTAAATTTTCGGTCTTTTTTCATTTATAGCGCAAAAAATAAAAACCCCAGAGGTGATCAAATACCACCAAAAGAAAGCTCTATTTGTGGGAAAAAAAGGACAAAAAATTCATTTGGGTACAGTGTTGCATGACTGAGTAATTGTCATTCAAATTGTGAGAGCACCGAAAGCTGAAAATTGGTCTGGGCAGGAAGGTGTTTAAGTGCCCAGTAAGCAAGTGGTTAAAGAAGCCTATCCTGCTTCTAACTAATACACTGTTTTACTTTCTCCATCAGCTCATCCCCACCCCAGATGATGACCTGTAGGTAGAAATGCGTCGGGAAGACTCTGCCACTTCCTATTTCCTCTGATATGTTCGTTAATAACTATGGAAATGTGAGTTTGATACTTTATCTTTATTAAAGCGATTTTTTTAAACGTTATTACACCATCTTGGCTCTATCCTTCCACTTTTATGTCTGAATTGATGCTGGAGCTGTCTCTCTAAAAACGGTGATTATATGCAGTCCGTCACATTGAATGAATTACTTGCCTTGGGACCCATTTAATGATGGAATGCTGAATCCAGTGCTGCAGTAGTTGGAATCATAAGCCATTGTTGACCTCTTAGATATAAGTCTACTCGGGTCATTTTCATCTGGTAAGCCTGCGCTTCTTAAGGTGGTGGGAGCTACACTGCGGTGGAATAGTTTATGGTCACAGTAAAGTGGGACTCTTGTTGTCACCGAAGTTCGCTGGGATTCACATCTGCACGTTTATCTTTATCAATGTATGGACTTTATTGCCTATATATTCATTATTTTATTCTTTGTTTTTTTGGAGTTGTTATCCTCAGATTTGGGGTCATGTTTCACTAATAGGTTATAGTTATATGTACACATTATATTAGGTTTTTTAAGTTTCACTATTTTGAGTCATCTTTATTGACGTTTGCAGTCACATATGCTTAGCGCTTACACTTTACACTTTGATCCATCAGCTCATCCCCCACAGCTATTACCTTTTGTATCAATTGACCATTCCTTTTTAGATTGTAAGCTCTAATGAGCAGGGCTCTCTGATTCCTCTTGTACCAAATTGTAATATAACTATAATGTCTGCCTTCATTTTGTTAAGCGCTGTGCAAACTGTTGGCACTATGTAAAACCTGTATAATAATAATAATAATAATAATAATAATAATAATAATAATAAAAAGATGTAAAAAAATCTAATTTCTTCATCAACTTAGACCACAATGTATTCTGTTACATATTTTTGGTAAAAAATCCCAATAAATGTATATTGATTGGTTTGCGCAAAAGTTATAGCATCTACAAACTATGGGATACATTTATGCAATTTTGTTTTACAAGTAATCGGGGAGATCAGTGATTTTTAGCGGGACTGTGACATTGCAGTGGAGAAATCTGACACTAATTAACACTTTTTGGGGACCCGTGACACCACTACAGTGATCAGGGATAAAAAAATGCACTGTCACTGTACTAATGACACTGGCAGGGAAGGAGTTAACATCAGGAACGATCAAAGGGTTAAATGTGTTTTTTACTGTGTGGGGGATGGTTTAACTGTACAAAGACAGAGATATGTGTGTCATGTCACATATATGTGTCTTGTCCCCCTCTTCGGTTCTTCTTGCCTGGCCACCACTCCTTCTTCCAGCTCTTTTACTAGCGGTGGCCGGGTCTTCTGCCGCCGCCGCTTTCCGTTCTTCTGTTCTTCTTCTTCCTCCTTGAGAGGTTGACTCAACGCTCTCTCTGCCCGCAATGCCAGGGATGTGGTGTGCGGCGACTTACATAGGGACAAGGGGGTGGGGTCACCGGTTGATGTCACATGGTGACCCCACCCCCTTATGATGTCACAGTCCCGGAGGATGCTATAACAGCCTGTCACTTTTGTTGCGTCGTACTCAGTCGTATGCCACCAAATTACTAACGTTTTGGTTTATTAGGTTAAAATTCGAATAGCACCAATTGTTTGGTGTGTTGGCCACAGACAAAGAAAAAAAACCTGTCCGTCAGGACACGAGAGTGGTGGTGACATCAGCGCATCGCACCTCCCTACGCGTTTTGTCACAAATGACATCGTCCTGGGGCACCTAATAAACCCAAATGACTTTTACTCTATGTGGAGCCTTCTTGGTCTCTTTTTGGTGCCATATACCATCGTTTAACTACCGAGTGATACCGTAATCGTGCAACAGACGTGAGACAAGGAGAAAGGCCTAGGCTGAGTGATAAGCTGCAGGCGGTATCAAAACCCCCATAATAAGGGGTCCACAGGAGCTGGTAAGCAGTTTCTTCAGCTGGTGGTGGATTCACAGTGGATTTGGTGTAGGAAGATGAACTTGTTTGTCAAATAGATCATCGTTACAAATCACCTGTTTATGGACAGTTTACACCTGTCATTTAGGTTTATTTACAGAAAAAAAAACACTTCATTTTTATATATTTTTAGATGAATTCATGAATTAGTGCGATTCCTATTATTTATATATTCTGTTGGTGTTTGTGTTGCACACAGAATTGCTGCTTTGATTATATTGTTTAGGGCTTTGATTATATTGTTTAGGGTGTTACATACTAGCGCAGTTTTCCTTGTATGGCTGTACATTGTACCCCTACTCTTTCACCAAAAGAAATAAAAACAGGAAGCAGTTTTTGACAAGCCCCCCCAATGTAGATCCATCATTAATCACGATACCCGTCAAACCTCTGGACCTAAAAGAATAAAAATAAAACACTCCGCCCATGACCAAGGCTAACTGCTAACACTCCGCCCATGACCAAGGCTAACTGCCAACTGCCTTGGCGATGTCACCTGGTGGCTCCTCTCCTTACCTACAGTATTTAAGAACTGTCAGGTGACAGAGCAGGCAGTCGGCTAGACTTGGTCATGGGCAGAGCATTTATTTATTGTTGTTGTCCGGCGGTGTGGCGGGCATCATGATTAATGATGGATCTAAATCGGTGGACATTTTTTTTTTTTTTTTTTTTTTATTTTGTTAATAAAGGACTTGTCAAAAACTGCATCCTGTTTTTAATTCTTTTTGAGACTTTTTTTGGTGAATGAGTAGGTACAATGTACCCCTACTCATTCACATTGTAGGGCAGGATCTGGGGCCCTTTGTTAAAGGGGGCTTCCAGATTCTGATAAGCCCTCTGCCCTCGGACCCCCACAACCATGACCCAGGTATATGGGGAAGAGGCCCTTGTCCCCATCAACAATGACCTGGCTAAGTTTTTTGAGGACTCTTGGGTACAAGCCATCTGATCATGGCGATTTGTTCATATTAAGGTTTTCTAGTCTTTTTCGAACACTACTTGCTGTTAACCACAAGGGCACATTCCTTGCTATGTTTCTATCCCTATCATCGTGTCTATCATACCCCTCCTTTTCCATAGTAAAAACCGAGGAGAAGAATGTATTTAATATTCGCCTTTTTCATCTTTTATGGGGCCAGTATGCTCTGACTTAGCTTTTTTACTATTGATATATTTAAAAAATATATATTTTTTGACTCTCCTCTGGTATGTGTCTCTCATGGTCTATTTTTGCTGCGCTGCTGCTCTTACATTTCTTATTGGATTGGTAGTGCTGGAATGTTGATGGTGTCCCCTAAGCCTTATTTTTTTTTTAAATAACTGTTTTTTTTTTTTCTTTACTGTGCCTTTTTACACTTGAATTTAGACACCTAGGTTTAGCCATAGTTCTTTTATATTTGTTGCCCTTTTGAATAATGACATGATATCTAAAATGTTCTTAAAGTCCTCTCACTTTTCTTCTGTGTTTTTGGTCTCTAGAATATCTTCCCATTTAGTGTCACGATGTATGGAGTCCAGTTTGGTAAAGTTGACACTTTTAAAATGTACTTCTCCCACCCTCTTGTCTGCTTTCCTGTGCCTTACAATGAATGTAATTACATAGTTACATAGTTAGTCAGGTTGAAAAAAGACACAAGTCCATCCAGTTCAACCTTAAAAACAAATAAATAAAATAAAAAATAATCAATGTTTCGAAAATTATCCCTTTCTTCCACAACCACTTACTATAGGCTCTGGGTTATTGCTAATTAGTAGGTCAAGCAGAGCCTCGTTTCCACTGGGTGACCACCAACTGACACATAAAAGTGTCCCACAAGACATGTTGAGTCTTAGAGAAGTGGGCCATTGCCATATACATTGGCTATCAGATTGCTTATGGACTCACTATTTTAGAGTTAGTTAGGTTGAAAACAGTCACAAGTTCATCAGTAGGGATGAGCTTCGTGTTCGAGTCGAACATACGTTCGACTCAAACATCGGCTGTTCGTCCGTTCGGTGAATTCCGAACTTTATGGGCCGTTCGTGCCAAATTTGTCTGACGCTCGCGGCCCACAATGCACTGCGCCATCGCAGTGCATTGCTGGCTCATGATTGGCCAAGCATGCACTGTGACCCCGCATGCTTGGCCAATCACAGCGCCGGCAGCGAGGAGAGCCATGATTGGCCACAGGCAGGATGCCTGTGGCCAATCATAGCTCAGGCTGTGTAGTACATGCCCCACACTATATAAGGCCGCCAGCGCGTGGGCCTTGTGTAGTGTTTTGGCGTCTGTAGGAGTTAGTGGGTGTTCTGTGTACCTTCAACACAGTATAAACCGATCGTTATCGGCCGATTTTTCGTTCTTGCTCTTCTGTAGTGGTTGTTGTCTGCATGCCCTGACCGCAGTATACACCGCTATATTCACCTATATAGCTAGCTATATTTCTCTTTTTTAATAGAGCTTGCAGTCAGTGGTAGGAGATTGTGCGTGCTGTCTGCGTGCTCTGAACCCAGTATACACCGCTATATCCACCTATATAGCTAACTATCTTGCTCGTTTTAAATAGAGCTTGCAGTCAGTGGTAGGAGATTGTGCGTGCTGTCTGCGTGCTCTGAACCCAGTATACACCGCTATATCCATCTATATAGCTAGCTATCTTGCTTGTTTTAAATAGAGCTTACAGTCAGTGGTAGGAGATTGTGCGTGCTGTCTGCGTGCTCTGAACCCAGTATGCACCACTATATCCATCTATATAGCTAGCTATCTTGCTAATTTTAAATAGAGCTTGCAGTCAGTTGTAGGAGATTGTGCGTGCTGTCTGCATGCCCTGAACCCAGTATACACCATTATATCCACCAATATAGCTAGCTATCTTGCTTGTTTTAAATAGAGCTTGCAGTCAGTTGTAGGAGATTGTGCGTACTGTCTGCGTGCCCTGAACCCAGTATACACCGCTATATCCACCTATATAGCTAACTATCTTGCTCTTTTTAAATAGAGCTTGCAGTCAGTTGTAGGAGATTGTGCATGCTGTCTGCATGCCCTGAACCCAGTATACACCGTTATATCCACCTACATAGCTCTTCTCTAATTGAGCCATCTGCCATCTGCAGGAGTTAGTGGATGTTGTGTGTGCCTCCAGCACATTATACACTACCCAATTGCTGGTTTTCCCATCTCCCTTCAGGCCATTACCATGTCTGGAAGGCCAGCAAGGAGAGGCAGACAGGCGCGAGCCGATAAAAGAGGGCAAGCAGGCTCTGTGTCTAGAGACAACAGTGCTGGTCGTGGACGCGGTGCATCGTCATCATCAGCACATGGCCATGGGACACGCTTGTCCTTCTTTTCGGCAGCTGGACATGTTGAGCCCCAACATGCCAACGACTTGGTAGAGTGGAGGACCAAGCCCTCTTCATCCTCCTCATCCTCTCTCACCCAGGCTCAGGGTACTAGCAAAGCAGCTGCCAACGCATCGTCTTCCCTCCTCTCAATGTCATCATCAGTGACTCCTTCCCTAGACCCACCACATCCTCCTGAGGAGTCTCCTGAACTCTTTGAGCACAGTGTTGGGTACATGCTCCAGGAGGATGCCCAGTGTTTTGTAGGCTCTGATGATGATACTCAGCTAGAGGAAGGCAGTAGCGTGAGCGCAGAGAGAGGGGATGCTCAAGAAGGACAGCAATCTGGCAGTCATGTTCCACAAGCTGCAGCATACTGCCAGGTTTGCTACAGCGATGACGAGGGAGGGGATGATGAGGACACTGACTCCACATGGGTGCCTGGTAGGAGAGAGGAGGAGGAAGAGGAGGAGGAGGAGGCAAATGTCCAATGAGGCAGGATGCCCTCCAGGGGCCAGCTTAGGGGCAGCACACCAACTGAATCACACCGCAGAGCTCCGCCTGTGCAGGGCGCTGCCTCTGCGCGTTATTCTAAAAGTTCTTTGGTGTGGGCCTTTTTTGAGACGAGTGCATCAGATCGTCAGATCGCACCGCTGCTATTTGCAACATATGTCTCAAGCGTATCTCGCGTGGCCAAAACATCAGCTGCTTGGGCACCACATGCTTGACCAGACATATGTTGACCTGCCATGCAGCTTGTTGGCAAGTGTACCTCAAAGACCCACACCAAAGAACAAAGTGGGCCTCTCCTTGCTCCTCATCAGCTGGGATCTCCAACCCCACTAGACCTTCAGTCCTCTCTGAAACCTGCTCTGAGAGGAATGAAGGTGTAGAATTAGGTGTGTCACAGCCAAGTGCTTCTGGGCACTCTGCTAGCAGTACACCCACGTCCAATTATAGCAGGCAAATGTCCCTGCCCCAGCTGCTGGACCGGCGAAAGAAGTTCACTCCCAGCCATCCACACGCCCAGCGGTTGAATGCTAGCTTGGCTAAATTGCTAGCACTTCAACTGCTGCCTTTTCAGTTGGTAGACTCGGCCCCCTTTCCATGAGTTTGTACAATGTGCGGTTCCTCAATGGCAGGTCCCCAAACGCCACTTTTTCTCACGGAAGGCGATTCCGGCTCTCTACCGGCATGTGGAAGGCAATGTCCTTGCCTCGCTGGACAGGGCGGTCAGCGGTAAGGTGCATATTACAGCTGACTCATGGTCCAGCAGGCATGGACAGGGACGTTACCTGTCTTTCATTGGGTCACTCTTCTGGCAGCTGGGAAGGATGCAGGACAAGGTGCAGTAGTGTTGGAGGTTGTTCCGCCACCACACCTCCAAAATGCCACTATTGGTTTTGACACACCTCTCTCCTCCACCCCCTCCTCTTCTTCTTCCTCCATGGCCTCTTCCAGTGCTCTGTCCTCAGAACCAGCGGTGCACCGTAGGCGTTCCAGGGGCTACGCAAGTACGCAGGCAAAACAATGCCATGCCGTGCTTGCACTGGTTTGTTTGGGGGACAGGAGCCACACTGGGGCGGATGGTTTGTCAGCTCTGCAGGGGCAGGCCGAGAGGTGGTTGATGCCACGCCAGCTTAAGCCGGGAATGGTGGTTTGTGACAATGGCACCAACCTCCTCTCCGCCCTCCGACAGGGACAACTGACCCATGTGCCCTGTGTGGCTCACATCCTTAACCTGGTGGTGCAGCGGTTCTTGGGTAGGTACCCGGGCTTACAGGATGTCCTGAAGCAGGCCAGGAAAGTCTGTGTGCATTTCCGCCGATCATTTAATGCCTGTGCTCGGCTGGCTGAGCTCCAAAAGGAGTTGAACCTGCCCAAGAACCGCCTTATATGTGACATGCCCACCAGGTGGAACTCAACGTTGGCCATGCTGCAGCGGCTGCACACGCAGCAGAGGGCCATAAATGAGTACCTGTGCGACTATGGCACCAGGACAGGGTCAGGGGAGCTCGTTTTTTTCTCACCACGCCAGTGGAGCATGATCAGGGATGCATGCACTGTCCTGTCACTGTTTGAGGAGGCCACAAGGATGGTGAGCAGTGACAGTGCATGCATCAGTGACACTGTACCTCTTGTCCACCTCTTGGAGCATACGCTGCGTGGAATAATGGACAGGGCACTTGAGGCAGAACAGAGGCAGGAAGAGGAGGACTTCCTTGCCTCTCAAGGCCCCCTTTATCCAGACAGTGTTCCTGCTGTGCCACCCATCACACAGGAAGAGGATGAAGAGGAGGAGGAGGAGGAGGATGATTGTGTCAGCATGGAGGTGGAGGCTGGCACTCAACATCAGCAGCAGCAGCAGCAGTCTTGTAGGGATGATTTACAGTCCCAAGAAACCCCTGGACTTGTACGTGGCTGGGAGGAGGTAGCTGTGGATCATGTTGTCCTTAGCGACCCAGAGGACTCCGGACCGAATGCCTCAGCTAAGCTACGCTGCATGGCCTCCCTGACCCTGCAAAGCCTGCGGAAGGATCCTCGTATTCTTCGGATCAAGGAGAGGGACCATTACTGGCTGGCCACTCTCCTTGATCCACGGTACAAGGGTAAGGTTGCCGACCTTAGCTTGCCGTCGCAGAGGGAGCAGAGGATGAGACATCTCCAGGAGCCCTTGCAGAAAGGTCTGTACAACACGTTCCCAGAGACTGGGAGGTTACAAACTCCTGGTCCTAGACAACGTGTTGCTGAGGCATCGGTCAGAAGGAGCGGTGGAGAAGGTGGCCGTCTGACCGATGCTTTCAGACAATTTTTTAGTCAGCAGCCCCAAGGTATGATCGGTTCCAGCAACCATCGCCAGCGTCTGATTTACATGGTGCAGGAATACCTAGGGGCAAGGTCAGACTTGGACACCTTTCCCACCGAAAATCCTCTGGCTTACTGGGTCTTGAGGATGGATCACTGGCCAGAGCTTGCACAGTATGCAATTGAGCTACTGGCCTGTCCTGCATCCAGCGTTCTTTTGGAACGCACCTTCAGTGCTGCTGGTGGCTTTGTTACCGATCACAGGGTGCGCCTGTCCACCGAATCAGTTGATCGACTGACCTTCATCAAGATGAATCAGTCTTGGATCACCCACAGCTACCAAGCACCTGAAGCTGATGTAACCGAAAAAAAATTCTTGAAATATCACATCCCTTCAAGACTGCCTATGCTGATGCTGAGTTACTGTCCTGTTATGTTGATTGTCTATCCTCTTCCTCCTCCGCTGATATGTTGGAAGAACATTTTTGGTTCTGGGTGATGCCACCAGCCCAATTTTTCAGCCCCTGTTTAACAGGGGCATTTAATTACAATTTTTGATGCAATGCTCTGCAGCAGGGCTCATTCCTGCACTAAAACTAGAGTATATGGGAGAGGTTGCAATGTCGTGGCACCAGCACCAGTGCCTAAGCCCCAATTTTTCAGCCCCTGTTTAACAGGGGCGTTTAATTACAATTTTTGATGCAAGGCTTTGCAGCAGGGCTCATTCCTGCACTACAATTAGAGTATATGGGAGAGGTTGCAGTGTCATGGCACCAGCACTAGTGCCTAAGGCCCAATTTTTCTGCCCCTCTTTAACAGGGGCGTTTAATTACAATTTTTGATGCAATTCTTTGCAGCAGGGCTCATTCCTGCACTACAACTAGAGTATATGGGAGAGGTTGCAGTGTCGTGGCACCAGCACCAGTGCCTAAGGCCCAATTTTTCTGCCCCTCTTTAACAGGGGCATGTAATTACAATTCTTTATATAATATTTCACAGGAGGGCCCGTTCCTGTGCCCACCCAGAGTAACTGTGAGGACTTATAGTGTTGTGGCACCAGCACCACAACCACCAAAGGTCAATTTTTCTACCACTGTTCAACAATGGCATGTAATTATAATTCTTGATATAATCGTTCACAGCAGGGCGCTCCAGCGCCCACCAAGAGTCACTTTGAGGGCTTACAATGTTGTGGCAAAAACAACACCTTGTTCCGCCATTTCTGCAGAGCATATAGGGCAGGCCCCTACTTTCAAACATCCAACTTACAAACATCTCCTACTTGCAAACGGAAGGAGACAACAGCAAGTGAGATGAAAAAAGACGGACAGCTCATCCCTAATGACAACCAATCAGCTTCTATCTTTCATCTTCAAAGTTTAACTAAACAAGCTGAAGATAGAGCCTGATCATTTGCTCCAGATTCTGGCTGATCGAGTTTTCATAAATTCCCCATTAATGTCCTATTATCATCACTGATGGCTGTAAACATTATATTCACTGATAACTGTAATCGTTTATGAAATAATACATTTACTCTTTTATCTTTATCTGATTGGTCCAGTGAAATAAAAGCACCACTAAAATCTGCTTATAGATCCCTTGTAGACAGCTCAGATGACATGTTTGTTGCTCTCTAAAAAACATTAAAACATTTTCTAAGGTTCTCTTATGTTCTTCCATTAAGAGTTCCACATTAATTATACAGACTGTTTTCTTTCTTTCTAGATTAGTTATGGAGCCAGAGATGCTTTACTGAGTGATAGAAAGATGTATCCAAACTTTTTCCGGACAGTTCCGGATGATGAGATGCAATATGTGGCCATAGCAAAGTTACTGGAAAGGTTGAAGTGGAACTGGGTCGGGATCCTCACATCTGATGATGAATACGGAGAGAGGGAGATCCGACAACTCAGCAAACATTTATCTAATCATGGAATTTGTATTGAATTCAAGATTCTGGTGTCTATAAAGAATTATAATAAAATTCCTCCAGAGCTGCGGACCTCAACTACGGAAGTTCTTATTATTTGTGGATCAGTTAGTCTGACTTATTACAAGTTTTTGTATAATAATATCCCTTATCACACGGAGAAAACATTTATTATACCAGATTCTTGGTCAATGAGTGAAGTGTTTTATATTCTCAGTAACTGCAGCTTGGTGTTTACGTTCCCCCCTCTCTACATAAAGAAATTGCTGGAATATTTGTATTGTATTTATCCATCCAGCCGCCCAAATGACCCCCTGATGGAGGATATTCTCATAACTGATTTGAGTTGCTTTTCAAAAAACCGAAAGAAAAATGTAATTATACCAATCACAACTGGACGTCCTCTTAGGGACTGCAGTTTGGAGACACGTCCACTTGATTTATATCATCCTGATGAGAAAACATCCTATAAAGTGTATATTGCAGTCTACATTTTGGCTCAAGCATTACATGACATGGATTTCTCTTATAAAATAAATATCAAAAAATCTGAAATAAATCCACACACACTAAAGTATAAGGTGAGAGCTTCCAATGAAAGTTTCCTCGTATCTTTTTATACTCGGTCAGTTCAGTACTGGAACACAATGTGCCCAGACAAAAATTACACCCAGTTTAGGTTCATGTTTAGATTTAACCCTTTCACTTCTGGAGCTTTTTATTTTATTTTTGCATCCATGTTTAAATTTTTTTTTTTTTTAATTTTAGGCCTGAAGTTTATATAAAACCCCTAAACAGTATACAGCATATTTTCTGAGAACAGAGACTCTGGAGAAAAAATGCTTGCAGTATCATCTTTTTCTGTCACACGATATTAGTGCAATGGTTTACCAAATGTAATCTTTTATTTTCCATAAAAGATACCCTAAGTTCATTTTAATGCATACAAATGTAATATATGTAGTGCTGATATTTTTGCCTACTAATGCATTAATATGTTAACCTATGGACAATGTTATAACTTAACCACTTAACAACCACCCCATAGCCGAATGACGGCTACAGGGCAGTTTCTTAACTCTGAGAGGCCGTCATATGACGTCCTCCCAGAATTCCGCTCTCACGCACTCGAGAGCATCCGTGACCTCCGGGTCCACAGCACCCGGCGCATCACGGATCACAGTAAATGGTCGCCCATCGCGGCCGTTTTTCCATGTGATCACTCCGTCAAATGACGTAGTGATCACTTGTAAACAAACCGGCGTCATAACATGTTCCTCCCTCCCCTCTCTGTACCGATCGGTATAGGGGAGGGGGAAGAGATTGGTGTTAGCAGAGCTGTGGGCTGCATCTGCAGTGCCCACATCGCTGCTCACCGAATTTAACCCATCAATTCCCTGCCAATACTCTGCAATACCTGCCAATACTCTGCAATACCCTGTCAATACTCTGCAATACCCGCCAATACTCTGCAATACCTGCCAATACTCTTCAATACCCTGCCAATACTCTGCAATACCCGCCAATACTAATACCCGCCAATACTCTGCAATACCCGCCAATACTAATACCAGCCAATACTCTGCAATACCCGCCAATACTCTGCAATACCCGCCAATACTCTGCAATACCAGCCAATATTCTCCATTACCAGCCAATACTCTGCAATACCAGCCAATACTCTGCAATACCAGCCAATACTCTGCAATACCATGTCAATACTCTGCAATACCTGCCAATACTCTGCAATACCAGTCAATACTCTGCAATACCTGCCAATACTCTGCAATACCTGCCAATATTCTGCAATACCCGCCAATACTCTGCAATACCAGCCAATACTCTGAAATACCCTGCCAATACTCTGCAATACCTGCCAATACTCTGCAATATCAGCTAGTACTCTGCAATACCCGCCAATACTCTGCAATACCCACCAATACTCTGCAATACCCGCCAATACTCTGCAATACCCGCCAATACTCTGCAATACCAGCCAATACTCTGCAATACCCGCCAATACTCTGCAATACCAGCCAATATTCTCCATTACCAGCCAATACACTGCAATACCCGCCAATACTCTGCAATACCCGCCAATACTCTGCAATACCAGCCAATACTCTGCAATACCCGCCAATACTTTGCAATACCAGCCAATACTCTGCAATACCATGTCAATACTCTGCAATACCAGCCAATACTCTGCAATACCAGCCAATAACCTGCAATATTGCAATACCCGCCAATACTCTGCAATACCCACCAATACTCTGCAATACCCGCCAATACTCTGCAATACCCACCAATACTCTACAATACCCGCCAATACTCTGCAATACCAGCCAATACTCTGCAATACCAGCCAATACTCTGCAATACCCTTCCAGTACTCTGCCATAAATTGCCATACCCAGCCATACTCGGAGATACCCAGCCATACTCGGAGACACTCTGCAATACTCAGCCATACTCAGTGATACCCTGCAATACCCAGCCATATACATCCCCCTCCCTCCGGTGCTTCTACGGACTCGCCAATATGATTAAGTCCAGAATCTTTTTTTATTATTATTTCAGGCTTCCCAGCCTAGAGGTGAGATGCAGGGTCTTATTGACCCCATATCTCACTGTAAAGAGGACCTGTCATGCCATATTCCTATTACAAGGGATATTTACATTCCTTGTAATAGGAATAAAAGTGATCAAAAAAATTATTTTTGGGGAAAAAAAATCAAACTAAAATAAATAAATTAAAATGAACAATAAAAAATAAAAATAAATAAAGCGCCCCTGTCCCTATGTGCACGCATGCAGAAGCGAACGCATATGTAAGTCCTGCCCACATATGAAAACATGTGTTGTGAGGTATCGCTGCGAATGTTAGAGCGAGAGCAATAATTCTAGCCCTAGACCTCCTTTGTAACTCAAAACATGTAACCAGTAAAAAAAATTTAAGGCGTCGCCTATAGGGATGTTTAAGTAGACGTTTGGCGCCATTCCACGGGCGTGTGCAATTTTGAAAAATGACATGTTAGGTATCTATTTACTCAGCATAACTTCATCTTTCACATTATGCAAAAATTGGGCTAACTTTACTTTTTTTTAAGCACAAAACTGTTTTTTTTCCCAAAAAAAGTGTTTGAAAAATTGCTGCGCAAATACTGTGCGAGATAAAAAGTTGCAACAACCACCATTGTATTCTCTAGGGTCTTTGCTAAAAAATGTATACAATTTTTTGGGATTCTATGTAATTTTCTAGCAAATAAATGATGATTTTTACATGTAGGAGAGAAATGTCAGAATTGTCCTGGGTGCTCCAGAACGCCTGATGGTGCTTCCTGCATGTTGGGCCTCTGTATGTGGCCACGCTGTGTAAAAGTCTCACACATGTGGTATCAACGTACTCGGGAGTAATAGCAGAATGTGTTTTAGGGTGTAATTTGTGGTATGCATATGCTGTGTGTGAGAAATAAACTAATAATATGACAATTTTGTGAGAAAAAAAAAAGGAAAAAAAATCTTGATTTTTCAAAGAATTGTGGGAAAAAATTACAACATGAAAAACCTCATCATGCCTCTTACTAAATACCTTGGAATGTCTTCTTTCCAAAAAAGGGGTCATTTGGGGGGTATTTGTACTTTTATGGCATGTTAGGGTCTCAAGAATTGAAATAGGCCGTCAGTACTTCAGGTGTGATAAATTTTCAGCTATTTTCTGCTATTGGCACCATAGCTTGTGGACTCTATAACTTTCACAAAGACCAAATAATATCCACCAATTTGTACTTATTTTTACCAAAGATATGTAGTAGTATACATTTTGGCCAAAATTTATGAAGAAAAATTACTAATCTGCTAAATTTTATAACAGAAACAAAGAAAAATTCATTTATTTACGTTTTTTTTTCTTTTATAGCACAAAAAATAAAAAATAAAACAGCGGTGATTAAATACCACCAAAAGAAAGCTCTATTTGTGTGAAAAAAAAGACAAAAATGTCATATGGGTACAGTGTTGCATGACTGAGTAATTGTCATTCAAAATGTGAGAGCACCGAAAGCTGAAAATTGGTCTAGTTATTAAGGGTGTTTAAGTGCCCATGGTCAAGTGGTTAATATTTGGCGTCATCTAGCAGCCAGAAACTTTCCTTTTCTAGAGCACTTAACAAGACAGGAAGTGATTGTTGTTTACTTTTTATTTGTGACCTATCTACCCAGAATGCCAGGTGACCTACCCATGGTCACCCTCTACTGAACTGCATGCTGGGTAGGATATAAAATGGCCCCCCATGGCCATCTTAGCTCTCTGCTGGATGCATGGCCAGCCGGTAAGGACCACGGAGGAGGTCTCCAGAGAGCGCGGCCTATAGCCACTGCGGAGCACAGCTAAGACAGACTTTGCCATTTATCTGATAGCTGGAGAGACTGAGTGACCGGGTTGGGAAGGATCCAGAGACACCTGTCGGAGCACCAGAGGGACCTGATTCACCTTGCAGAGTGGAGCAGTGTGACGGAGCCGGGCAGCTAGGAGCAAGACACAGTGCACCGGATCAGGGCTGTTGCATTTCTTCAGATCCAGTTGGTGAGCGGGCTGCAGCCCACAGTTTATTATGCACTTGCATACAGTTAGACTTAGACTTAGACTTATACACGGTGGTTCCGGGACCTGCAGTCCCACGGAGGAATATCTGACAAAGATTTAGGCAGACCTAAAGCCTACCCCTCACTGCATTTTAGCACTGTGTCACACCAGAGACAATAATAATTGGAGTATCTCACAGGAACAGTTCCAGTATTCCTTTTTAGTTAACTCCTTTTCTTCTCACTCTTTGAATTACAAATTATTACAGACACTATAGCTAGCAGAAGAAATAAGATCAAAGACTGTATTTAGTACTGCAAGGCCTTGCACCTTTATTAAAATAGGGGGAGCTCCCTTGTAGTTGTGTTGTGCCATATTTGTATATTGTTTAAACCATCTGTAATGTCATGTTATGTTGATGTGACATTGCAATTTTGAGATTACTACTTTAAACATAACCATAGTAAAGATAAGTTTTGGTAGAACTTTGTTGTGGAGTATTGTTCCTTTTCCAGCAGGTGGAGCCATTGGATACTCAGGTAATAACAAAGGTATACTGCTATTATATTGTACATTGTGCACTACAGCTTTGTCAAGGGGACTGAGCCAAGTCAGTGGGGGTTCATTAGCAGACTACAGGCACAAACAAATTCAGCAGCTCCTTCGAGGGTCAGTGCTACACGTGGGGGCTCGTCTGAGATCCTGTCACTCTGCAAGCAAGCCCGCCCCCTTGGTGCCAGTATGAACCCTTTCACTGTGGTCCAGTGGTGCAAAGCTGAAAGCGCCCACCCAGAAGCAAGCCTGGCAATTGAGCTCCCTGGCGAGGCCTGGGATGAATAAGAGCTCAGTAAAATTGTAAAGTCACTTTTCCCAGACAGAAAAGCATGGGTGATTGCCATCAAGGAATATAGTAGGACTTCTCACACTCATGCACTGTTGGAGTGGAGAGAGGGAGTACCCAAAAGCTTCAAAGGCAAAAGTGTACAAATAGGAAACAAGTCAAAGTTTTACATAGTACACCCAAGTGTTCCAGATAGGGCCAGAGCTCCTTACAGCTTTGGGGAACTTCATGCCAAGGTGCCAGAAGAGCAACACAGTATGTGTGGAGGCTGGGTACAGTAAGCTGAGGATCTTCTCAGGTAAACAACCTGTGCCAGCTAGGGAGGAAGAATTTTATGTCTGGATAGAGCAAGCCATGCAGGCCCTGGAAGAATGGGAACTGCCAGAGGCCCAAAAGAAGCAGCGTATAAGTGAGAGCCTTCGAGGAGCTGCCACAGAAGCTGTCAGGAACTTGAGGTTCAGTAATACCATCTGTACAGCCTATGTTTACTTGGTCATGCTGCAAGATGAGTTTGGGCAGTTAGAAAAGGCAGTTGATTTAATCTACCAGTTTGAACACCCTCCAACACCAAGGAGAGCATCTTTCTGAATACATCAGGTGGCTGAATAAAATTTTATATCAGATTCTATTAAAGAAAGGAATGACGCCCTCTGCCATAGACCAAGCCAGGATCCAGCAGATCTTTAAAGGGGCTCTGTGCTCTGATCCAGTCTGGGTTCATTTGAAAACCTCTGTGAGTGTCATGTTACTAAGATACCCTGACCTTTTCCGAGAGGAGAGAGATGAAGAGGCACTGTTAAATGACCAACAAGCAACTATTTAACCCACCTTTGCCCCAAAATCTGTAGTCAGACCTGTAAGAACAGTAAACAGGACTCTGAAATAGCCACTTTAAAGTCCCAAATGGCACAAGTGCTGGAGATGCTGACTTTACTGCTGGCAAAGGTCTCTCAAAAAGGTAAAGAGGGAGAAACCACAACAAAAGTAGTTCAGGCCTCATCCACTTCCTCAACTGGGAGGTCGATGAGTGACCAAGTTTGTTTCAATTGTGGAGGAATTGGACACTATTGACGAATGTGCCCAAGCCCAGTGAAGTCTGAGACACAAAGGAAAAAGCCGGCAGAAAACTCCAGAGGGCCCTGGTGAACGAGTCAACCGGGTGCCCTGTTGTGTCAGTTAACGTCAAGCAATGTAACAACATGAAGAAAGCTCCAAAGGAGGGATCGAAACCCTTAGAGAAAACCCCCGACACTGTCTCAAAATGACCCAGCACCTCAGCCCTTCCAGCTCAGACTAAGAGGCGCAGACAAGCCAATGCACGCCAGACTCGCAGAGTATCACAGGAAGCCAAGCTGAACCTGAACCCCTGCAAGAAAGGAGTGCAGGTCCAATCCACCAAGCAGGCTAAACCGGCCACCTCTTTTAAATTACCCCCCAAATTAGTGGGACCTTCCCCAGATGTCCCCATCCAGGTGGAGGGAATTTACACCAAGGGCCTCCTGGATACTGGAGCCCAAGTGACACTACTCTACAGGGACTTCTATGATAAGCATCTTCAACATCTGCCACTCCAAAAACTAGAGGAACTGCAGATATGGGGCATTGGGACTCAGATTTTCCTCTACGATGGGTACTTGCCGATCAAACTAACTTTTGACCTCTGTGTAGCCGGGAAGGCAGAAGCATTTGATACCCTAGCAGTGGTTTCCCCTCGCCCTTGGAACCAATACTGACCTAGTCTGAAGATTACTCATGCCACTTGTACAGGAGAAGAGCACCTTTTCCCCGAAAGTGCACCCTATGCTAACACAGGTGTACCAGGATCTTGTGGAGGAGCAGAAGGCCCCACCAGAATGAGCGGGGAAGATCTGGCGTCTGGACAAGAGTGAAAAGTTGGTGCAACCGGGTGAGGTAGACTGCCTGAAAGCCTCCATCAAGCTGAGTTGGAAACAGCCTGGTCCCTTCATTGTCCTTGAGACAGACAGGCAGAAGGAAGAGAAAGGCCTGGAGGTTATCCCGAAGTGTTATCAACGAAGGCACTGAAGAGAAGCAAGGGAAGAATCTCAGTCAGTGTTTGCAACACAACAGCCTTGCCCATGGAGATGCCTGCCAGAGTGCTGTTGGGACAGGTCAGTCAAGCAACCCAAGTCTCACTGTATGGTATCATGGGAAAACAAGACGGAGAGATTGCCCTGGAAGAGTTCTATCCAAAGAATACACCTCTTAGACCTTGTACACACGGTCGGAGAATCTGTCGGAATGAGTCTTATCAGACCGTGTCGTCAGATAATCCGACTGTGTGTGGTATGCATCAGACTGATTCTGTCCGAATCTCCATCCGACCCAATTTTCCAACATGTTGGAAATATTTCCCGACCAACTGAGCCGGACGGACCTAATCCGATCAGGCGTAGAGCATTTTCATCGGACCAAGTGCCACGCATGCTCAGATCAAATTCCTACATCAAAGCTATTGGCTACTAGCCTGAATATAGTCCCATCGTAACGAAATTACGTCATCACGTTCTGAAAGATCGGATTTTTCTCCAACTTGGCCCGACCGTGTGTATGCAACAGTTTCGGACACAATCCGTCGGACTAAATCCGACGGGCAAAATCCGACGGATTTGGTTGGCAAAATCTCCGACCGTGTGTACATGGGCTAACACCTGCTTGGATGGGAAGAGCCAAGACCCAGCTCCTGAGATGGAAAACTGCAATCTCAAAAAGTGAGTTTGACTACAAAATTTGGTTGGAAGAAGACAAACCCTTCCGGGAGAGAGTCAGACGGATTCCACTAGGAGATCTTGAAGATCTGCGAGAACAGCTGGCTGAGCTGAAGAAAAAAGGGATTATCAGAGAGTCCCGGAGTCCATATGCCTCTCCCATAGTGGTTGTGTGAAAGAAGAATGGGTCATTACGGTTGTGTATTGACTATAGGACACTGAACCGAAGGACCATTCCCAACCAATACACCACACCTCGGATAGAGGATGCCTTACAGAGCCTGACAGGGGTGAAGTGGTTCAGCATGCTGGATCTGAAAAGCGAATATTACCAGATCCCCATGTGACCCGAATATAGGGAGAAGACCGCTTTCATTACCCCTGTGGGATTCTTCTAATTCAATCGGATGCTACAAGGTCTTTCTGGGGCCCCGGTGACCTTCCAGAGATTGATGGAGAAGACTAGTGACATGAACCTGATTGAGGTGCTGGTGTATCTGGATGATATCATAGTGTTTGGCCGAACACTAGAAGAGCACAAAGAGTGCCTGGAGAAGGTTATGAAGAGACTACACGATGAAGGTCTGAAGCTCTTGATGGAAAATGCCAATTCTACCAACCCTCAGTAAACTACTTAGGGCACATTGTGTCTGAAGAAGGAGTGGCAACGCATCCTAAGAAGCTAGAAGCTCTCACTTCTTGGCCCAAACCCACAAATGTGACTGAGCTCAGATCATTCCTGGGTTTATGTTCATATTACAGGAGGTTCGTAGAAGGGTTTCGAAGATAGACACCACAGGTCACAGGTGGTTGGCTGCCCTCTTGGTGTTTACCTTCAGCCTGAAGTACAGACCAGGGGTTGGTAACCGAGATGCAGACGCTTTGTCGAGAAGGCCCCACTACTCCCAAGACCACTCAGAAGACTGTACCTAACTTACCTCTGAAGGAGTGAAAGCCCTCTGTGAAGGGACAGAACAGCAAGGAAAAGGTGGAGCTAGAGCTGAAAAAGTTGGAGTATCCGCAGTGGGGATGCCCAAATCTTACTGTAACGTCTCTCAGATTGTACAGGAGGGTTTTCCCAAATTATCTAAAAATGATCGCAGGAGAGATCAGCAGGAAGACTCACTTTGTGGGCTAATACTGAAGGCTTTGGAGAGCCAACAGCCTGATCTGCTACTGAAGAGTACCCGGAGAGAAGCTTGGCTGCTACAGAAAGATAGTGGGATCGGTTGCAGTTACAACAAGGGGTGGTCTACCAAACGGGGGCCCCTCTGAAGATCCTGAAGAGAAGTAATGATAGCCTTGCATGATCACGATGGACTTCTGGGATCAGAAAGGACTCTTCAACTTGTAAGGGACAG
The DNA here is from genome assembly GCF_037356315.1 of Lithobates pipiens. NCBI lineage: Eukaryota > Metazoa > Chordata > Amphibia > Anura > Ranidae > Lithobates > Lithobates pipiens. Next base: position 551,458,480 of record NW_027507718.1, read on the forward strand.
ATTCTACTGGCCCTACATGAGGACTGAAGTGGAGAGCTACTGTCATTCCTGTCTCAGGTGCATACAGCGGAAGACCTTTCCCCAGCGAGCCACTCCAATGGGCCACGTAGAGAGCCAAGGGCCGATGGATCTGGTCTGTATAGACTTCCTATGTTTGCAATCCGACCTGAGTGGACAAGGAAACATCTTAGTGGTCACCAATCACTTTACCCGCTATGCTCAGGCGTTCCCTACTAAAGATCAGCAAGCAGCCACAGTAGCAAAGACTTTTGTGGAGAAGTTCTTCGTCCATTATGGGCTACCTCAATGGATACATTCAGACCAGGGAAGAGACTTTGGAAGCACTTTGATAAAAAGGCTGTTGGATCTACTAGGCATCCAAAAGTCAAGGACTACTCCCTATCACCCACAAGGGGACCTTCAACCGGAGAGGTTTAACAGAACCCTCCTTAACATGCTAGGGACTTTGACTTCCAAACAAAAACCACTTTGGAGCAAGCACATCACTGCTTTGGTACATGCCTACAACAGCACCAAGAGTAATGCTACCAGATATTCACGCTACAGGCTGATGTTTGGGGCGTGAAGCCAGTCTGCCGATAGACTTAGCCTTCGGAACCTCTCTGGACCATACAACCGAGACCTCTCATTGAGGGTATGTTGATAGGTTGCGGAAAAATTTGAAGATTGCCTATGAACAGGCCCAAGCCACATCAAACACCAGAGGAAGTAGGAACAAGAGAAATTTTGACTTGAGAGTACGAATTCAGGACCTACAACCTGGTGACCGAGTCCTACTGAGAAATCTGGGTATCCCAGGCAAACATAAGTTGGTTGATCGCCAGAGGTCACAACCATATGTTGTGTGCAGGAAACTTCCAGGACTCCCAGTGTATGAGATCAGGCTGGAAGGAAACACTGGGCCAGTAAAGACCTGGCATCAAAACCACCTTCTACCTCTCACAGAAGCAGTCAGGATAAAAGTAGAGGAGGAGCTAGCTTCCACATCCACTGCCGTGTATCGACCAGCAACTAGGTCTCAGCCTGGACCCTCAGGAGGAAGAGGGAGAGGAAATGGAGATTAGTTGGCTGTGGTAATATGATACACCAGGAGCTGAAGCCAATGTTTCCCTTCAGACAAGAGGAGGAGACAATGGGACTTTTAGGCCTGAAGCCCCTGAGTTCGTACCTCAAGACAGGTAGCAGAAAGTTCAGAGGAGTCTCAAACCTCTATGTTGGAAACAGATCTTGAGGATTCCCCTGCTGGTGCTGAAATTGAAATACAGGACACAGAATTGAGTGAACAGGACAATGAGGAAATCGAAGAAGATGTCAGCCTACCTGAGACACCAAAAGAACAGGGAGCCAGGAGAGTGATTTACCCCCAAAAAGACTAACATACGATACACTGGGTGAATGCTCTGAAGCAACTCAAATTACCAGTAGAAGAAATCCTGAAGTGCCTGGCTCCTCTACTGCCAATTCAGGAAGGGACAACCTCATCTCACCCCTTGACACATCTGTATCAGACACCAAGGTGTCAGATGTGGGTATACAGAACAGTCTCCCATCATACGATAGGTGGTGAGAGGCTCCTCTGTCCAACTTATGTTATAGAATGACACTCTCGAGCTTAAACTCGGATTATGAAAGAACAGCTTGCTTATTGTCATACTAACCAATTTTATCCACATGTAAATTATAACATGTAATAGGCAAAAATGGGTTATAAAGCAAAGACCCAAATATCTGTGGGGACCAAAGACTTAAAGTAGGGGGAATATGTTGTGCTGATATTTTTGCCGACTAATGCTTTGATATGTAAACCTATGGACAATGTTATACCTTAATATTTGGTGCCATCTAGCGGCCAGGAAATGGACTTGGATGATTTTCATTTTCCTAGACAGGAAGTGACTATTGTTTACTTTTTATTTGTGACCTATCTACCCAGAATGCCAGGTGACCTACCCATGGTCACCCTCTACTGAACTGCATGCTGGGAAAGATATAAAAGGGCCCCGTGCAGCCATCTTAGCTCTCTTCTGGACGCATGGCCTGCATGTAAGGACCACGGAGGAGGACTCCAGAGAGCGTGGCCTACAGCCACTGTGGAGCGCAGCTAAGACAGGTTTTGCCATTCATCTGATAGCTGGAGAGACTGAGTGACCCAATCAGGAAGGATCCAGAGTCAGAGCATCAAAGGGACCCGATTCACCTTGCAGAGCAGAGCGGTGTGACGGAGCCGGCCGGCTAGGAGCAAGACACTGGAGCAGAGCTGTTGCATTTCTTCAGATCCAGTTGGTGAGCAGGCTGGGGCCCACAGTTTATTACGCAATTGCATACAGTTAGATTTATACACGGTGGTGATGGGACCTGCAGTCCCACGGAGGAGGATCTGACAATGATTGACATTAGGCAGACCTAAGGCCTATCCCTCACTGCATTTTAGCACTGTGTCACACCAGAGACAATAACAATTTTTAGTTAACCCTTATCTTCTCACTCTTTGGATTATAAATTATTACAGACACTATAGCTAGCAGAAGAAAGAAGATCAAAGACTGTATTTAGTACTGCAAGGCCTTGAACCTTTATTAAAGCAGGGGGAGCTCCCTTGTAGTTGTGTTGTGCCATATCTGTATATTGTTTAAACCATCTGTTCTGTCATGTTATGTTAATGTGACAGTGCAACTTTGAGTTACTACTTTAAACATAACCATAGAAAAGATATGTTTTGGTTAAGAACTTTGGTGTGCAGGTGGAGCCATTGGATGCCCAGGTAATAACAAAGGTATACTGTTATTATATTGTACATTGTGGGGTTATCTTTCATCCTTAGCTCCATACCAACATTGCACCACAGCTGTGTCAAGGGGACTGAGCCAAGTCAGTGGGGGTTCAATAGCAGAGTACAGGCACAAACAAATCCAGCAGCTCCTTCAGGGGTCAGTGCTACATATATTACCTACTTATTTGGAAAAATATAAAAGATGACGTTGTATTGAATAAATAGATAACCAGTATGTCAAGTCTTAAAATGACTGGCACCTCTGAAATGGTGACAAACTTTAGTACCTTCACTTTTCCATAGGTAATGCTTTAAAGGCTAAGTTCACATTTTGGAACATGTTACATGGCACATCAGTATTTAGAATGTAAAGTGTTCCAGCTCATGTTCCCTCACAACCCCCCCATACCAGTGGGTAGGGGGTTCCTCTCCCCCAAAACTGCAGCCATATTTAAAATCATCTGATGGACAATGGGCTGATCAGTGCACCCATTGTCCATTCACAAGTCCTCCAGCTTCCTAACAAAAAGTCAATTATGTATGTATGGGCAGAAAGCTGAAGGACGTGTCTTCAGGAGCCTGACACTGCACCCATGATCCATTGATGCCAGATAACTCATAAGCTTTAGTGTGCAGATTCCCCTCCCATCTGTGTTTATTTTTGTATATGTGTGTATATAGGGGTGGGGGAGGCTCATACAGTATCTCACAAACCTGAGTACACCCCTCACATTTTTGAAAATATTTTATTATATGTTTTCATGTGACAACACTGAAGAAATTACACTTTGCTACAATGTTAAGTAGTGAGTGTACAACTTGTATAACAGTGTAAATTTGCTGTCCCCTCAAATGAACTCAACACACAGCCGTTAATGTCTAAACTGCTGGCAACAAAAGTGAGTACAACCCTAAGTGAAAATGTCCAAATTTGACCCAATTAACCTCCCCGGTGTCATGTGGCTCATTAGTGCTACAAGGTCTCAGGTGTGAATGGGGAGCAGGTGGGCTAAATTTGGTGTTATTGCTCTCACTCTCTCATACTGGTCACTGGAAGTCCAATATGGCACCTCATGGCAAAGAACTCTCTGATGATTTGAAAAAAAGGAATTGTTGCTCTACATAAAGATAGCCTAGGCTATAAGAAGATTGCCAAGACCCTGAAACTGAGCTGCATCATGGTAGCCAAGACCATAAAGCAGTTTAACAGGATAGGTTCCACTTAGAACGGGCCTCGCCATGGTTGACCAAAGAAGTTGAGTGCACTTGCTCAGCATTATATCCAGAGGTTGTCTTTGGGAAATAGACATATGAGTGCCTGCCAGCATTGCTGCACATGTTGAAGGGGTGGGGGGTCAGCCTGTCAGTGCTCAGACCATACACCACACACTACATCAAATTGGTCTGCATGGCTGTTGTCCCAGAAGGAAGCCTATTCTAAAGATGATACATAAGAAAGCCCACAAACAGTTTGCTGAAGACATCAGACTAAGGACATGGATTACTGGAACCATGTCCTGTAGTCTTATTAGAACAACCTCCTCCTGAGGTTCTCTCACTAATGATTAACTTGTGTTCATATTTTTTTAGCCCCAAGTACATTACTTTATATTTTTCAATAATAAACTTCAAGCACAAACAGGTAAAAACTTGTAACTATACTTTAGCTTTTTAGAAGATATATGTGGTTCCCCTTATTTTTAAAGGACCTTCAAGAGCCAGATAAGCCCCCACTCACAGACTTCCACAACTATCGGCCATGATTGTAAGCAAGTGGTCCCCCTGGGAAGGTACCCCGATTTTGAGAGCATGTGGCCTGGTATGTTCACATGGGGCAGACAACTGCCCAACCCCCCTCATCCTAGCCACCTAGGGTGCATGCTTGGATAAGGGTCTGGTGTTACATTTTGAGGAGACTGCATTCTTCTTTGTGGGGTTCCACTTAAGATTCATGCCAGGACTAAAGTGCCTGGTATACATTTTGGGGGTATTCTAAGCCATTTTATTTATCCCTGCTATATGTTACTATTCGCCTGTCAATCTGGAATTCCTGGCTGGCAGCTGAATGTGCTGGGAGGGGATGAGTCACTGGTTGTTGCGATCCCAACAGGTACCAGTTCCCTAACAACCAGGAGGAAGCTGTCACATTTAGCAGTAGTAATAAAAGGGATCTGCTCCTTTCGGGACTAGCAGCTGTAGCAGAGGTAGAAGCTGATAGGACTTTACATACAGTAGGCTTGGAGTAGTTCTGTCAGAACTACATGTCCTTGGGTTCTGTTTGAGCGCTGTTCAGTTAAGAAATAAAAAATGCCAATTTTCTAGGCTACTAGGCAAGGAGATGTAAAAATAGCATAGTGGGTGAGCACTGCCCCGGGGAAGATACAACCAATACATGCACCAATACAAAAATTGTTTTTAAAAATTCCACTTGACAGTGCGCATGCGCGGTGCCCTGTGATGGCCGCCTGAACACAGGGCTCCACATCGTCCCAGCCTTGCCGCCCACTTAGCGGCTGAACATCGCCGAAATACACAGCGCTATAACTACCGAAGGTACCCGACGATACAGGGGCAATAGCGGATGCCAAAAGGGAAGGCGAGGAGAGGGCTGAGCACCCGTCTCTCAGGCCTCCCCGGAGCGGCCGAAATATCCAAGATGGCGGCGGAGCGGCTGCCTCACAAGGCCCTCGCTGGATCAGCAGGCTCCTCTCCCTGGAGGGACAGACTCCATGAAGAGGTATGTGGAGGGGGTCTCTCCCAGAAACTCCAGGGAGATCCCCAGTCCCCTGCTACCACAATTTCCTTAATACAGCATACATTGGAGGATATCCAGGGCCTATCTCCTGCAGGGGATCACATATCACAACATGCCAGTGCTTTCATGGACACAGCACAGCTCATTCCTCAGCCATCCCAGTCCCCTCAGCCACAGGACATGTCTCTTATGTTTTCCAAATTTGCTGAACTGCTTGACAGGGGGCTAGCACAGACGGCATCTAGAATTACTTTTGATATAAAATCTGATCTCCATATGCTGGGCTCTGGCATTGAAATTATTGAACTTAAAATGGATGCCACGATTGATCGAGTGAATCAGAATTCCGATTGTTTCCAAGAACTGCGTGATCAACTTGAGGGGGCTTATGCCAAAATCGACGATTTGGAAAATAGATCCCGGAGACTCAATTTCCGCATCAGGGGTCTTCCTGAGTCTGTAACAGATGTTCATGAACCTGTCCATTCACTTATGAAGACCCTCATCCCTGACATCAGAACACACAGAATGGAGCTGGATCGTGCTCACAGAGCCCTGGGACCCCCCCGCCAAGATGGCCTTCCACGCGATATAGTGGTTAAACCGCGCTACTTCAGCGTCAAGGAAGAGGTGATAAAGAGAGCTCGGTCATCACCGAGTCAATTATGGGTCACCAGATACAGCTCTACGCAGACATCTCTCCCTTCACCATCCAAAAAAGGCGATCCCTCAAGCCTTTGCTGTCGATCCTGACTCAAAAGAATATTAAGTACTGGTGGTTATTCCCATTCGGCCTGAAATTTGACTTTAATTGTAAACCTTTCCGCTTCACCTCACTCCATGAGGGAGAACTGTTACTCCGCAAGCTAGGCCTCATCCCCTCGGATCCTCCATCCCCCGTGCAGGCCACTTCGTCTGGGATGTCCAAATGACCACCACCGACCAGCCCTCTCACCTCACTCTGGATCTCCCCCAGGCACAAGAAAGCCAAAGATGGCCTCCCTCCATGAAATTGAGACGGTCCTATTTCTGGTTCACAATTTATTTTTCTCTGTGGGGCTCATTATTTGGGACTCATTTTTTGGGCCTGCACCTTTTAGGTTCTTTGGCCTCCGGACCTTTTGCAAAAATTATTATTATTTTTTTTTTTTCTTTCTCATTTAACACCCTCATAACACCTCCTTCCCCCCCCCCCTTATTTTTTGTTTTTGTTTTTGTGTGTGTGTACAGGTTATATATCACAGCCATTACGGTGTGCTACAGGTGTTCAGCTTAAATTAGTAATTATAAACTGATTGCTTTTAGGTTGGTGCTGTGGGGGCTAGGACCATCCTCCTGAGCACTCTTTCCTCTCTGGGTGAGGCAGTTCCTGAAGGACCTGTCTCCTCTAGTCTGGACGACTCCTCCTTTGTGAGGATAGTAATGTTGGTATCCTTCGGAGGGTGGATCCGATCTTGTCCCCCACCTTGGGAACTTTTTTCTTCTCTGTATTCTTCTCATGTCTGTTTCATTTTCTTCTTTTCCCTCCTTTCTCTCCCATTTATAGCTCATGAAGTGGTCTCTCTCAACTTTGATGCTCATATTGTAGCCTGGATGTCCTCTATGGTGTCTCGCAGTCAGCTGCTGGTATCGTGCGAAAAGGTAGGTCCTCAGGGTAACCCTATCTTCTGTGCCTTTCTGCTCCATGGCTAACACACCCCACCACAAACCAATAATGCGTCTAGCCTCCCATAATGTGCAAGGTCTTAATTCCCCAATCAAACATAAAAAGATTTTACAGCATTATCATGCCCTAAAAATGTATATCCTTTTTCTTCAAGAAACCCATTTCCCGAAATCTTATCAACCCTCTTTCATTCACTCCAAATTCCCCAAATTTTACTTAGCTAATTCCGACAACAAAACCAAGGGGGTAGGTATTTTTCTTTCAGGAAGGGTCCAATTTTTTTTGGTTTCCGAATTTAAAGACCCAGGGGGTAGATTTATTCTCCTTAAAATTATTATAGATGAACAAATTTACTCTCTTATTTCATACTATGCTCCCAACAAAGGGCAAGCCCAGTTTTTCCAATCCATGCTTAATACCTTATCTCCTCTAACGGAAGGAATAGTCATATACAGCGGAGATTCTAATTTAGCTTTGAACTCTGGAGTGGACAAATCACGTCCCCCCAGAAGGGATTGGGTTCGTATGACTAAGCAGAGCCTTAAGGTAGCCAGACAATTATATCACTATGGCTTGATTGATGCCTGGAGGGAACTTAATCCCAAGGTTCGGGATTATACTCATTACTCTAGTCCTCATCAAACCTTTGCAAGAATTGATCACTTCTTTATCCTCCAACAACATATCCCACTAGTACATCGGTCAATCATTAAGGACTCTGCTTGCTCGGACCACTCCCTTGTCCTACTCTCCATTCAGGGGGGTATGATCCCTCGTTCCGAGTTTCACTGGCGCCTCAATGCCTCCATTCTCAGCAACCCTGTACACGTTACGGAAATAGAACAACATATCCAGGATTACTTCCAACTTAATGATGTAGAAGACTTTTCCCCCTTAACGCTATGGGCGGCTCACAAGGCTACTATAAGAGGAGTCCTCATCCAACTATCTACCAGGTTACGTAAGGCTCGCAAGGCAGAAATACACAAACTTGAAAGGGAATTTTCTTCCCTAAGCAAATGTCATAAAGCTAACCCCACATAACTTTCAGCAGACAGACTAGATGTGGCCCGCAATGCATTAAATCTTGCTCTTACTGCTGTAGCAGAAAAAGACCTCAGATGGGAGGACGCTTTTATCAACATAACAATAGTCTTGGTACCCGACTTGCTAGACATCTTAACCCTAAAACCAAACTGTTTTCACTTCCCAAAATCAAAATGAAGGATGACTCACTATCCCCGAATCCCCCAAAATTTTTTGATGCATTTCATGACTTTTATCTCTCTCTCTACGGCAATAAAGATAGTAGCTCGTCTTCCGACGCTATTCATTCGTTCCTACAGTCAATTCAAATTCCCACTCTGAAGGATCACCACAGGGACGAATTGGAAGCTCCATTTTCTGCAGAAGAAATAGAAGGGGTCATTAAGGATTTTAAGTCAAATTCGGCACCGGGGCCCGATGGATTCTCAGTACCTTACTACAAACACTTTTCGCAAACTCTAGCCCCATATCTAGCACGCTTCTTTAATCACCTCAGATCTGGCTCTCCCCTGGATAAAGCCTTGAATTCAGCTTTTGTCACAGTTATTCCCAAACCTGCGAAGTACCCCAGTTATGTTTCTAATTATAGACCTATTCCTTTGATCAACAACGATCTTAAAATCTTGCCTAAACTTTTGGCTAATCTAACTTCATTAGCCTATACGTACATGCTGACCAAGTGGGCTTTATCCCGGGGAGACAAGGCCTGGATCAAATAAGGAGGGCCGTGGACATAATTTCACTGTTGCAATCCAAGTGGGATGGGGGTCCCCCTCAACAGGGGTGCCTCCTCTCTCTGGATCTAATGAAGGCGTTAGACTCAGTATCCTGGTCATTCCTGTTCCCCACACTGGAAAAGTGGGGATTTGGACAATCCTTCATGAACATCATTCACGCACTTTACTCGAATCCAGAGGCACAAATGAAGATGCAGGGATATTATTCGAACCCCTTTTCAATCCTAAGGGGCACAAGGCAGGGGTGCCCCTTATCTCCATTGATTTTCGCCATGGTCATTGAAACACTTGCTATATCAATTAGAGCGAACCCTGACATTAAGGGTATAAGATGTGGATCGAAGATACACAAGTGTGCCCTATTTGCTGACGATGTTCTGCTTTTTATTTCCTCTCTGACCACCTCGCTCCCAGTAATATGCAAACTCCTCAATGATTTTGGCAGAATCTCTGGGCTAAGGGTCAATTATGCCAAATCCTTGGTACTTAACATTAATCTTCCAGCTATACTTGTTTCACAACTTAAACATAACTTTCGTTTTGATTGGTCGGAATCGATTCTTCCTTAGGGATACACCTGACAGCTTCCATTGACAAATTGTATTCAGCTAATTTCCCCCCGACACTTCGCAAGCTAGAGGAAGATCTGGCCTTTGGGGACACCCTTAAGTTATCCTGGATAGGGAGAATAAATTCGGTTAAAATGACACTTCTACCACGTATACTGTATCTCTTTCGGTCATTGCCCATCCCTGTCCCTAGGGACCGTATTCGTAGTTTTCAGTCCAGAATCATGAAATTTATTTGGGGTTCCAAGGGCCATAGAATTTCTAAAGAAACTCTTTTCCGTAACAAAAATCAAGGGGGTCTGGGGGTCCCAAACATCCTTTATTATTACCAGGCTGCGCAACTCTCCCAACTGTCTACTGTATACCTTAAAACATCCCAGCCAGATTGGGTTCAGATGGAGAGACTGGCGGTCACTAGCCATACTTTGGATTACCTTTTATGGTGCGCGCCTAAGTCCAGATGGGCCGTTATGGCACCCACTCTCTCCCACTCCATCGCCCTTTGGGACTCGTTGAAAAATAATCAATTTATTACCTCCCACTGGAAACCACTTTCTCACATATTTAGGAATCCCCTATTTCCTCCAGGGCATGATATTATGGCCTTCCGTTGGTGGTTAGATAAAGGGTTATATAGGATTGACCACTTTATTTCACCCTCAGGTCCTTTCTCTTTAGGTCACTATATCAAAAAGCTTCATCTGCCCGAAACTGAAAAATTAAAATTTCACCAAATTTACCATTTTCTAAAGTCTCTGGGGCTTTCTGCTGAACCCCCTCTTTCTATCACTGAATACGAACTTTGGTATGGTCAAGCCATGGAGCAGAAGGGGGGGATATCTGTGATCTATCGTGCTCTTACCAGGGCAGAGGTCAAAACTCTTTTCATGCGAGAATGGGAAACAGATCTACAACAACAATGGTCCTTAGGGGATTGGCATAAGGCGTCTCTTACGGCCTTCAAAGGCTTTCTGAATGCGACTCTCATAGAAGCTAACTTAAAAATTCTTATGAGATGGTACATGGTCCCTCTCAGACTGGCTAAAATTTATCCGAATGCCTCTCCGCTTTGTTTTCGCAGTTGTGGTCATGTAGGTTCTATGTTGCATATCTGGTGGTAATGTCCGAAAATCCGGACTATATGGAATAAGGTTTTCCACATTATACGGAAGATCACAACCTTTCCCATTCACAAAACACCTCAAATAGCTTTACTCAATTTCTCCTTGCTGGGGGTCCCCAAATTAACTCAACAACTCATTCGATTTATTCTAGTCGGAACTAAACTCACTATTGCCAGGGCATGGAAAAAAAATGATGGTTTCCCTGAGATTGGTTAAAAGAAAAATTTATTGGATAATGATACAGGAAAAAACAGTAAGCATCTTCCTTGATATGGTAGACAAACATACAGCAATATGGGATCCTTGGATCAGATACACCTCTAAGGCCGCGTACACACGGGCGGATTGTCTGCCCAACTAAGTTCGGCAGACAATCCGACAGACAGTCCGTTCAAAATTTGCATGAACGGACTTGACCACACACGATGAGCAGACAGTCCGCTGAAAGCGTGCGTGATGACGTGTACAGCACGTACGACGGGACTAGAAAAACGACGTCCTATACACTGCAATGCAACCTTCGGCCGTGTAAACCCTTTCTGAGCATGCGCCATACTTAGTCCGTCCAACTTGCCTACACACGAGCGGACTGTCCGCTGAAACCAAGTTTGGACGGTCAAAACCAAGTTTGAACGGACTGTCTTACGGAAATTCCATAAGACTTTGTTCGTCAGACTGTCCGCTGAAAAAGTCCGCTGAAGCCCACACACGAGCGGATTGTCCGCTGAAACACTGTTCAGCGGACTAAGTTGGACAGACAATCCGCCCGTGTGTACGCGGCCTTAGTGTCTACTTTGACCAGGGACTCCATGTTGAGGCAAGGTGAGAGAGACCCGCTTCGTTCATGGCTACCTATTCTCTTTTCCCTTTTCTTTTCCTTTCTTCTTTTCTTTCCTTTCTTTCTTCTTATTTCTGAATTTATCATACCTCTAATTTAGTGCTTCTTATTAGGCCTATTATAGGTACAACGTGAGGTTTAAGCCCTCTATAAGATCATAAACCTCAAGCCTCAGTTCTGTAAACCAATTGTTCATTGTCTTACTTAGATCGAACAGTTTAGTCATATCTTGACCAAGGTAATTCATTGTTTTTCGTTTTGGGACAATTGTTCTTTGTTACTTAATCCAGAGGATGTTTGTTACATAGGTTTTCAATCTTGGGTTGGATAGAGTCTCCGGGTTCTCGGCACAGCGAGTTCCCATTTGGGGTGCTGAGCCCAGGGGGCTCGTCCTACCCGTCCATTTGGGGGAATTTCCGAAACCAAGGGATTTATAGCTTTTAAGATGCTGTTTCGTTTGAGTTTTTTAACTTAAGGTCTACCTGGTCCTCACCAGCTAGCTTACGTAGATAAGCTTTGCTCAACAACTCTCAGGGTTTATTTTCTGTCTATACTGTACTCTATTTGATGCTATGATACAATTGAGCACTGTGTAAACATATTTTTGTTTCTGTATAAACTCTCAATAAAAATCTATTGGAAGTAAAAAATAAAAATAAAAAAATTCCACTTGACCAGAAGCAGTGATTTGTTAAAAATGCTTAACGTGAAACAGTAAAAATAAAAAATTCCTTTAAATAACATGCTGGGGGTGGGGGGGGGTATCCTAATCTTACCTTTAAATGGGTGCATCTCTATCATGTTCAGAAAGTGCTGAAAGTTTCTATTTGTTTTTTTTTTGTTTGTTTTTTGTTTTTTGAGAAGCTGGCAGTGAAATGTCATTTGCTGGCAATTAAAACTTTTTTTTCTGATTTTAAGACAGAACTCAACAACACAAAACAAAAAACATGGGAGGTCTCCCTAAGAATCCATACCAGACCCTTATTCAGCAGCCTGGTGGGCCAGGAATGAGGAGGGATTAGCAGGCACCTCCCCCCTGAACCATACCAGGCCACATGCCTTCAACATGGGGGCAATATCTTGTTGATACGAACAAGGGCCTCTTCCCCGGAACCCTGGTCGATGATTATGGGGGTCTGTTGGTGGGTTGGCTTATCAGAATCACAGTGGCTATTTTCTTGTAAATTAAAAATACTTAAATATGACCAGTGACCATATTTGGGCAGTGATGTCACTGCTATCCCCACCCCTTTTCTTATGTGGCCGGGATTTCCAATGATGTCATTGGTTCCTAGGGATGCCTCGGTTACAAGCATACACTGCTTCCTTAGGAATCACTGACAGCAGGAGGTTTTCAATTATAGAAGCTGTAGAAATATTTCTTCTATATGTGATTATCAACTCCAATCCAAAGGTAGGTTGGATGGGCAAAAGTTTGGCCAATTGTCTGAATGCCCAAACAGCCAATGTTTATACCAGACCATTGTCTCATCCTGACTGAACATCCATTTGTTTTTCCATTCACAAAGGATTCTCCATGGACTGTACACAGTGCAGAGGTCTTCCTCCTATTATTTCCTCTGCTGGTCCAATGTTCTCAGCCTATAATGTTAGGCCATTTTCTCTATTGGTGAATGGTAACTTTCATGGTCAAATGTTCTCATGGCTATTTTTCTCAAATGTTAGAGAATGTTACATTCACCCGGTGAAAAGCAAAAAAGATACCATTACACACATATTACAAACATTATGGTATTATTCATTATGCTTGCACACATTTTCAGGCATTTGCAGTTTATATGGTTTAAAATATTGAAATAAAAAACACAGGTCCATCTATTTCTTCCTGTGTGTGTTTGATTTTTATTCTTTGAAAGTTCCCATAGCCCCATATATTCTGCTTTCTAAGGAAGATATCTAAAAGGTTTTTAAAGTTGTCATCACTCTCAACTTGTACTGCTTTCTAGCGAAGGGAATTGCACAATTTTACTTCTCTAGCAGTAAAGATCCCTTTCCACAATCTACAGTGGAGATCGAAAGTTTGGGCACCCCAGGTAAAAATGTGTATTAATGTGCATAACGAAGCCAAGGAAAGATGAAAAAATCTCCAAATGGCATCAAATTACAGATTAGACATTCTTATAATATGTCAAAGTTAGAATTTATTTCCATCATTTACACTTTCAAAATTACAGAAAACAAAAAAATGCTGTCTGCAAAAGTTTGGGAACCCTGCAGAGTTAATATCTTGTACTGCCCCCTTTGGCAAGTATCACAGCTTGTAAATGCTTTTTGTAGCCAGCCAAGAGTCTTTCAATTCTTGTTTGAGGTATATTTGCCCATTCTTCCTTACAAAAGTGTTCCAGTTCTTTGAGATTTCTGGGCTGTCTGTCACGCACTGCTCTTTTAAGGTCTATCCATAGATTTTCAATAATGTTGGGGTCAGGAGATTGTGAAGGCCATGGCAACACCTTCAGTTTACACAACTTGATGTTACCCCCCGTGGATTTTGAGGTGTGTTTAGGATCATTATCCATTTGTAGAAGCCATCCTCTCTTTAACTTAAGCTTTTTCACAGATGGCATCAAGTTACCATCCACAATTTGCTGAAATTTGATTGAATCCATTTTTCCTTCTGCTCATGAAATGTTCCCTGTGCCACTGGCTGCAATACAACCCCAAAGCATGATTGATCCACCCCCATGCTTAACAGTTGGACAGAGGTTCTTTTCATTAAATTCTGTGCTCTTTCTTCTCCAAACATACCTTTCCTCATTCCAGCCAAAAAGTTCTATGTTAACCTCATCGGTCCACAGAACTTGTTTCCAAAATGCCTCAGGCTTGTCTATATGTTAATTTGCAATGTTTAAATGCTGATTTTTGTGGTGAGGATGTAGAAAAGGTTTTCTTCTGATGACTCTTCCATGAAGACCATATTTTTACAAGTATCTCTTTATAGTGGAATAGTGTACCACAACTCCAGTGTCTGCCAGATCTTTCTGGAGGGATTGTGCAGTCAACCATGGGTTTTGAATTGCTTTTCTCACAATCCTGCGAGCTGTCCTGTCTGATATTTTTCTTGGTCTTCCAGATCTTGCTTTAACTTCCACTGTTCCTGATGACTGCCATTTCTTAATTACATTCCGAACAGAGGATATTGACATCTGAAAACACTTTGCTATCTTCTTATAGCCTTCTCCAAGTTTTCTAGACAACTGCTTAGAAGAACCCATGGTGCTGATTGTTGGGGCAAGGTCAGATGAGTCTGGCCATTTAAAACCTTTGAGATTGACATCACCTGGTCTTCCAAGACGATGATTGAGAACAATCCATGACACTGGCAGGTCTCAGCTTTGCAAAGGGGGCAAAGGGGGCAGTGCATGCTATAAATTCTGCAGGGTGCCCAAACTTTTGCAGATGCCATTTTTTTTGTTTTCTGTAATTGATGGAAATAAAATCTAACTTTTTTGACATATTATAAGAATGTCTAATCTGTAATTTGATGTCATTTGGAGATTTTTCCATCTTTCCTTGGCTTCATTATGCACATTAATACACATTTTTGCCTGGGGTGCCCAAACTTTCGATCCCCACTGTAAGGTTAAGCCTCTTTTCTTCTAACCTCAAATCATGGCCACATGTCCTCTCCGGAGACCTTACAGTAAACAGTTTATCACAGTTACTGAAGTCACTTTTAAATATATTTGTACATTGTAATCATGTCCTCTCTTAAAGAGTAACTTCATTTTTGTTAAGAAAAAACCCTCCCTTCTGGGTGGTCTATGTACATTGCATGGATTTGACCAAACTTTGTTGCAGATTCCTATCTTTTTTTACTCTAAAGAAATAGCTGTTTGTTTGTCCATGTACTGGGTGAATGTGAATGGGAGCGGCTTCATAATTGTAGCTCCCTCTAGTGTGCTAGTGTAGGATTTTTTGTTGTGTAGGAAAATTGTTCAGGCTAGGCTGGCAGCCTTTCCCTACTACTAGAAACTTGCAGAAGATTCTAGAAGAATGGGAGTGAAGATGAGGAGGAGCATCCTAGAGTATTCATGAGGGCCCTGACCAATCCCCAACAGATGGGTTGGCAGGGGGCAGGTCCCCTCAAATACTCTGGGTGAGCCCAGCTGGGGAAGCGAAGTTCGGGGGAAGCTGGAGATGGAACGCTTGGCGGTTGGTGGCCCTTGAAGGTGCCCCCTAGTCTGGGTGGGGTGACCTCTGGGCTGAGCTCATGTGTGAAAGGGACTCTCTTCATGACACATAGGGGTGTACTGACCAGAGGCACGGGAGCAAGTGGAGGACAGCAGGGAACACTGCCGGGCAAATCTCCAGAGAGGAAGACAGCCAGGTAGATGGGTGAGTGTTACAATTGGAGAGGACTGAGAGGCATGCCTGAGAGGACTGGGAGAGAGCAGTCTGGGATGGATGTAGATTTAGTCTGGGAAGACTGTGGGGTCTTGGTCAGGAGGGATGGAGAAAGGGGAAGCTGCAGCCAGGTGGACTGGCAGTGCCTGAAGAGGTGGTGCTGGGATCAGTAGGCACAAGAGGAGGACAGCTAGGCACCAGGACTTTGCTACACAAACAAGGGGCCCATGGTCCCTGCCTGCTGGAGGTAGAGGAGAAGTGTATATACAGAATGTATATAGTTGTGTCTCTGAAGAGTTCTACTGCTTTGATCAAGCGGGCATCCCATAATGTCCCTATCCCAGTTTATTTCCTTCAATTAAATTTAAAACAAAGCAATGGACTGTTCTTCAGACTTAAGTGTGCAGTGAAGATGCGGTGTGCCTGGCTGTGCAGAGTGGGGATCCCTTTACACTTGGGGCTCCTTAGGGGGTGTGCTAAATAATTGTCAATCAGCTGCTGCACCTGCAGAGCTTTAATTGGGAAAGTGGGAGGGTCTGCATCCCTTTAGATTTGATTTCCCTTTGGGAGTATCTTACCAAAAATGACATTTTTGTTGCAGGGGATGCACAAAATCCGATTTTTATTTGTTTATAGTGTAAAAAATAAAAACCGCAGAGGTGATCAAATACCACCAAAAGAAAGCTCTATTTGTGGGAATAAAGGTCATTTTGTTTGTGTACAATGTTGCATGACCGCGCAATTGTCAGTTAAAGTGACGCAGTGCCATATCACAAAAAATGGCCTGGTCATTAAGAGGGCAAATCTTCCAGTCTGTAAGTGAATATAATTGTTACCTATAATCCTTTCTGTCATTTTTAAGCTGTCCCGCTATGTAAAAGAAGTCCAGTACAAGGATCCGAATGGCAAGGTCCTGATTTTTTTTTTTCCATTCAAGAAAGTTTTATTAGCAAATAAAAGCACATATTACAAGAGTATGCAAAAAGACACTGCAAAAAACAATTATGCTTAACAAGATTGAATTTGTGTCAATAACATTTCTAGTTGGCTATAATAGGGGTATCATCAAAACATCAGATCCTTCCATTGCGAGCCCTACCGGACTTAGAAGGGTGATTCATTATCCAACCCCAGATTCCCTCAGGAACCCATCAAGCTCAATGTACATCTAGAGAACATATCAAAAGAACTATTAATTTAGTAAAGAAGTCAAGTATAGAAATATATAAGGTTAGAAATAGAGAGTAAAGACAAACGGGGAGAAAGGGAGGAGAAATTCGCCTTGTTCCGGATGCTCTAGCTCATGGTCAAGAGCTGTGTTTGTATGGTATAAATTAGTGATTGACTAGTTGTCTGGACCCCACCACTCTTCAGGCCATCAGGCCGCTGCCCATGATGTCCCCAAAGGATTTGGAGTATTTAAAGGCAAACCACGGAGACCATGTTCTGTGATAACCCTCTACACGCTCATTCGATTGGGCTGCCGTGTCTTCCATCTCACAGATAGAAGCAATTTTAAGCAGCCATTCTCTTATGGTAGGTGTAGTTTTGGATTTCCAGTATAGTGGAATTAGAGAGTTGGCTGCATTTATCATATGTCTGGTGAGCGACTTTTTATATCTTTTGAATGAGGTGTTGGCAATGTGGAGCAAACAACTTGCCGCGTCCAACCTCAGACTGGTCTCCGTGATCTGCCCAATCAGCTCCTTCACCCCCGACCAATAACGCTGTAATTGGTCGCATTGCCACCAAATGTGGAATAGAGTGCCCTCCTCCCGTTCACACCTCCAGCATCTATCCGAAGAGTGAGGATACCATTTGTGAATTCTTTCTGGGGTAGCATACCAAGGGGTCAACAGTTTGTAGGACGTTTCTTGCATTTTCGTGCTTAGGGAGCATTTGTGTGATATAATACATGCCCTATCCCACTGATCGTCAGAGATCGGGGAACCCAAAGCCCGAACCCACTTCTCCCTGAGCCCGTGATCCTCTCGTGGACCTAGTGATCTCAACCATGCATATGTAAGCGAAGTAGTTTTTGGGGTGGGTTCACCTTTCAAGCAAACTGATTCTAGATCCGTCACTGCTCGCGTCAAGTGTGGTCTACGTGTTACATCATTACAGTAGCTCCTCAGTTGAAAATATGTCCAGAGTGGTAGTCTTGGTAACTCATTGTCTACTTTAAAGTCAGTGAAGTCTTTCATCAAGCTACCGTTAAAACAGTCTAGTGCTAAGAGCGGTCTTTTCGGTCTCTGTATTTTAAGTAGTGGGTTCTGTAAGCCCGGCACAAAGTCCGGGTTATCTCGAATAGGGGTTAAAGGGCTCAGAGAGGTGGAGAACTCAGAGTGTTTGGTCAGTGTATGAAAAATGTGAAGAGTAGTGCCTACAGTGGGGTGCGAAAGCATGGATCTGGGGTATCTAAGCCTTGGGATCCAGGGAGAGAACTGGAGGTTAATCACACTTGCTTCCTCCTCCAACAAGACCCAATCTTTAATCTGGGAGTGACAGTGCCAATCTATGATACGTGCAACATGCGCAGCATAGTAGTAAAGTTTGTAGTCGGGTATACCCAAGCCACCCCTTTCTTTGGGTTTGGTTAAGAGAGACTTTTTCAACCTAGGGGGCCTGCGGGCCCAAATAAAACTTGTCTGAAGTGAGTGTAGCGCTTTAAAAAAGCTCATGGGTATCTTGATGGGCAAGGTTCGGAGCAAGTAAAGTACCTTTGGCAGTACAGTCATCTTACAGATGGCCGCCCTGCCAAACCATGAGAAATAGCCCGATCCCCATCTCAGAAGGTCCTGTGTAATGCTTTTAAGTAGGGGGGGAAAATTCCGCGCGTACGTCAGTGCAAGTCTGGGGGTCAGCCAAACTCCTAAGTATTTAATAGCTGAGGCTGTCCATGTGAAGGGGGTACCGACTCTGGCCACCGACAATCGGGCCTCGGGAAGAGACACATTCATGGCCATCGATTTAGAATAGTTTATTTTGAAATTGGAGATATATCCAAATTTTGTGAATTCCTTCAAAAGCGAAGGAATAGAAGTGTGTGGTTCTGTTAAATAGAACAGCAAATCATCGGCGTAAGCCGCAATTTTAAAAGTTCTCTCTTTAAGTTGGAATCCCCTAATCGATGGGTTCATGATGGTGTGTCTTATGAATGGCTCTAGAGCAATAATGAAAAGCAGGGGTGACAAAGGGCACCCCTGCCTTGTGCCATTCTTGATAAGCACTGTCTCTGAGAGGGAACCATTCACTTTAAGCCTAGCTGAAGGGTTCCAATATAGTGCCGAAATCCAGGCCATCATGCCGGGGCCCAAGCCAGCACGCCTGCACGCCTCGAACATATAATCCCAAGCTACTCGATCGAAGGCCTTCTCCGCGTCAGTTGACAGGAGAAAGCCCTCGATCTTTCGCTGGTGTGCTACATGAATCAGGTTCAGGGACTTTGTCACATTGTCTTTTGCCTCCCTGCCTGGCATGAATCCGGCCTGTTCGGGTCCAATCAATTCATGGAGTAGGGGTTTCAGCCTGTTGGCTAAGATCTTTGCTACCAGTTTCACGTCTGTATTTAGAAGAGATATGGGCCTGTAGCTGGAGCAGTTAAGTGGATCCTTCCCTTCCTTGGGGAGAACAGTGATAAAGGCTGATAGGAAGTCATTTGAGTTTGGTCTCTGGCTTGTCAAGGAATTCATTGCTTTTCTAAAAGGGTTGAGTATAACCTCTGTAAATGTCTTATAATAAATGGCACCAAACCCATCTGGCCCCGGACTCTTGCCCGTCTTCAAATCTCTTATGGCTGTCTTAATTTCGGAATCGTCAAAGGGTCTGTCCAACTGGTTACTGTCCTCTTCATTAAGTCTGGGTAGATTAACTGCGTCTAAGTAATGCTGTATCGCCTGGGTCCTGTCACCCCCCAGATCCGGCTGTCTCTGCTGATTCGGGAGGTTGTATAAATTTGTGTAGTAGTTTTGAAAGTGTTGGGCAATCTTCTCAGTTTCTAAATCTGTCTTCCCATCCTTGCCATTGATACCCCTGATGTGGTTGTGTGTTATACGGGTGTTCAGGGCCCTCGCCAGGACCTTACCTGTTTTGTCCCCATGTTCATAGTAAACTTTCCGTCTAAAAAATAAGAACCTCCTGGTAGTGTTGTCTAAGAGCTGTTTAAGAGCTTTCCGTGTCTCAAGTAGAGATTCTGCTGAGTGTACTGTGAGGGAGCGTTTATGCTGTGATTCAAGGGATCTTATTTTCGCGGTCAACTCATTGATCATTTTATCTCTCTCCCGTTTTTTACGTGTACCCATGCGTATCAGCTCGCCCCTAATAAAACATTTGTGGGCTTCCCAGATCGCCAGGGGGTTCATCCCAGGGGTGTCATTTAGCTTGAAAAATTCAGTCAAAGAGGAAGTCAAGTCTGGTAGTAGTGCTGGGTCAGTTAGTAATGACGAGTTCAGTCTCCATGTAGTGGGTCTGGCCCGGGTATTTGTCCAATCTAATGTCACGGATATGGGAGCATGGTCGGAGATTGATTGTATCCCAATGTGGGCAGCACTCAGCTGCGACAAATCTCTCTGAGAAACTAAGATATAGTCTATTCGTGAGTGGCGGTTATGAGGGATAGAGAAAAAGGAGAAGTCCCTGCCCTCAGGGTTCAGGTGACGCCATGAGTCTACCAGATTCAGAGAATGCAGGAGCTTCTTAATATTCTTAAGAGCCCTATAAGGGATGGCGGTTTTGCCATTGGAAGTGTCTTCAGTCGGTATAAGGGGTACGTTGAAGTCTCCACCCAAAATAAGTCTGCCCGAACTGAAGCATTTCAGTTCATCAATCAGTTTCCGACAAAAAGTGAGTTGAGCCGAGTTGGGGAAGTATATGTTTGCCAGAGTCAGGGGAGTCCCTCTGCAGGTCCCCTTGAGTAAAAGGAACCTCCCTTCAGGGTCGACCAGCTTGCCTGTAACCTCTAAGTCAGCATCCCTACTCACCAGTATCGAGACCCCTTTTGATTTCGTCCCAGGACTGGTGGCATGGTAAGCTTCTACAAAGTATGAGTCAGTCAGTCTTGGTGTATGCCCGGTCTTAAAGTGAGTCTCCTGTAAAAATACAAAGTGGGGCCTACCTTTTTTGAGTTCTCTTAGTAAAGTGGTTCGTTTTTCGGGGATGTTAAGCCCTTTGACATTATGAGAGACTACCGTTGGGTTACGTCCCAAATCAGAATACGCCATGGTTCGGGCTCAGGGAGGTGCGGGATCCGACACCTGTAGGAACAATCTCAACAAGATAGCAAAAAGTTATGATGTATACAATAGTCAGTAATATACAGTATATATAAACACTGTCGTTTGTGTCGTGGCAAGACGAAATAAAGAGAAAGAAAGCAGTGAAGAGAAAGGAGAAGATGAAGTGAGATGAGGACGGAGTCGTAGGTCACACCCCCTTAAGAGTAAATAACCGTCTCAAGGAGGTCAAAATTAGTACGTGAGACAGGCCCCAAAGTGACCTGCCTGATGCACTATTGTGGGGTTCGGGAAGGCCCTCCCCGGAGATAACAACCTTCACCGTGCAGGGCACCTCAGGCCAATTAGCCCAGTGTCCGCCCTGAGAAGGTATGTATTTGAAGGCACCGGACCGTTGTCTATCACGGTGGTAATTCAACTATAAGTGCAAGGAACCGTCGTGAGCGGCCCCATAAAGCGTATGAAAGGTGCTAATTGGTCTGTCACAGCAGCAAACATACATATAATGCAAACTGGTATCTGATTAATAAAACGGAAAAGCAATAAACATAAACCAGAATCAAAATAAAACAAAAGCGAGAATAGTACAAGAATAGAACAAGCAGGCCTAGCAAATGGCAATTAATGAGAAATTAAGGTACCTCCTACCCTCCAATGAACCGTACCCCTCCCGCCACCCGCTCATTACAATCTGGGGGGGCTATTATTGCCCTGGATAGGCATCTTCGCCCCTTGAACACGGATCCTCCATCACTATCGCCCTGCCAGGGCTGCGTTATTCAGAAAGTCAGCCGTTGTCCTGCAGCCTTTATACCCTATAAATGCAAATGTGTAATACTGACGTGGTATTTCCGAAGAAACACCTAAGAAACAGGATGGAATCTAACTGATCGTGGTTTCACAGGGAGTCGTTTCTACGATATTGAAGCATGTAATTAGAAATGATCTACTGTTGGCGCTGGCGGAGCATGGAATCCCCGATGGCTAGGTGGTGGTCAGGTGGTAAAAGAGCGACGTTGTAGCGTCTGGAAGGTAGGTAGGTACGAACGCTTCATAAATCTTAAGCTTCCATCAGATTCCTGGAGGAGTGTGGGCGACTTCGTGGGGTACCCCTTGGTGAGAAATCTCCTTGTCCTGGCCTCTGTCGTTTGGAGAGGTGTTTTTCCGGTGAGGCGAACGGTGAAGCTGGTGGACTTCTGTCCTTAGTTGGCATGGAGAACTCCTGATACCAGTCGGGCAGAACGATCGGATCAAGCTGGAGAGCTGCGCAAAATTCCGGGAGGTCCGCAGGCGTTCGTAGGATATGTTGCTTGCCTCCGTGTGTAACCAGCAGAGCGAAGGGAAAGCGCCACGAGTAACGCATATCTTTTTCCCTCAACTTTTCAAGCAGAGGACGTAGAGCTCTTCGGTTTCTCAAAGTTATTTGGGACAAGTCCTGGAAAAGTTTTATATTCTCCCCGTTGAACACTATTTGGTCGTTCCTACGGGCCTTGGTCATTACATCCTCCTTAAGTGTAAAGCTCTGTAAGCAACAAATGATATCGCGTGGGGGTAGGGTATCAGGGCCCCTCGCTCTGAGTGCTCTGTGCGCTCTAACGAAGTCAATAACCGAGTCCTCCGGACGTTCGAGTAGAGTATTGAAAACCCTTTGTAAGACTGAGGTGATTTGGTCGGGCGCAACGGACTCCGGTATGCCGCGTACCCTGATATTATTTCGTCTCCCCCTGTTATCCAGATCCTCCAAATGTCTGTTCATTTCTATGAAATGTAGGGAGTGGGCCGTGACAACCTCGTCAAGTCTATGTATGGATCTGTCTCTCATCTTACCCGCCGTCTCTGCAGCCACCATTTTTTCCTGCATGACCAGGAAACTGGTCTTTAAGTCCGTGATCGCTGCGGAGAACGAGGCCTTAATATCTGCTGCGAAGCCGGACATGTCCTCGTAGGTAAGTGGGTGTGTGGAACGGTAGCCATGCCTGCCATTGTCTTCGGTAGCCGATTGCGAGTCCTCGCTGTACTCCTCGGCCGCATGGACCGGCGCCATCTTGTCCACCCCCGGGGCCTGTAATGCTGAGGCCTGATTTTTAAAGATATCGGAGATATCCCGGCCGGGATTAACTGCTGTTGAGCGGCGAGGACGGGTCTGATGCTGGAGCCTGGCCTGCTTGCTCATTATTGTGCCGTTTGCCGCTGTAACAGACGTGCTGGAGCCGCTTTCCGACGGAGCTCTCCTTCTAGGCTGCCATCTCCGTTGCGCGCCAAGCCACGCCCCCCAAGGTCCTGATTTTTAATGATAAAGGAGAACTGCCCAGCCCACTGGACATTGTAAATTGGATTTCAAGGATTAATTATAGAAATACCACTGATTGGATTCCTGTGGGTCACTTTGATGGGTCCCTTTCAGAGGGTCAGCAACTTACACTAGAACCAGAGCGAATATCATGGAAAGGAGACAAGGTGAGTTACACCAGGGAAGCTGATCCAGAACGTATACAAGAAATATACTAGTTTTTACCCAAAAGCCCATCTCCAGAAAAAAACCTAACCCCTCCCCCTCCCCCATCCTGTTCATAGACATCCAACATCTTCCCTGACTCATTCCATGGTGATTAGATGAGGGTGTCAGTGCTGGTTGTGTGGATATAAATGCCGGAATACAGTATATCACAAAAGTGAGTACACCCCTCGTATTTTTGAAAATATTTTCTTCTATCTTTTCATGTGACAACACTGAAGAAATGACACTTGTCTACAATGTAAAGTAGTGAGTGTACAGCTTGTATAACAGTGTAAATTTGGTGTCCCTTCAAAATAACTCAACACACAGCCATTAATGTCTAAACCACTGGCAACAAAAGTGAGTACAGCCCTAAGTGAAAATGTCCAAATTGGGTCCAAAGTGTCAATATTTTGTGTGGCCACCATTACTTCAAGCACGGCCTTAACCGTCTGGGGCCTGGAGTTCACAAGAGCTTCACAGGTTTCTACTGGAGTCCTCTTCCACTCCTCCATGGTGACATCACGGAGCTGGTGGATGTTGGAGACCTTGCGCTCCTCCACCTTTTTTTGAGGATGCCCCACAGATGCTCAATAGGGTTTAGATCTGGAGACATTCTTGGCCAGTCCATCACCTTTACCCTCAGCTTCTTTAGCAAGGCAGTGGTCCTCTTGGAGGTGTGTTTGGGGTCGTTATCATGTTGGAATACTGCCCTGCATCCCAATCTCTGAAGGGAGGGGATCGTGCTCTGCTTCAGTATGTCACAGTACATGTTGGCATTCATGGTTCCCTCAATGAACTGTAGCTCCCCAGTGCCAGCACCACTCATACAACCCCAGAGCATGCCACTCCCACCACCAGGCTTGAATGTAAGCAAGACACTTATCTTTGTACTCACCTGGTCACCTCACCACACACTTGACACCATCTAAACCAAATAAGTTTATCTTGGTCTCATCAGACCACAGGACATGGTACTGGTAATCCATGTCCTTAGTCGGCTTGTCTTCGGCAAACTGTTTGCAGGCTTTCTTGTGCATCATCTTTAGAAGAGGCTTCCTTCTGGAACAACAGCCATGCAGACCAATTTGATGCAGTGTGAGGCATATGGTCTAAACACTGACAGCCTGCCCCCCCCACCCCTTCAACATCTGCAGCAATGTTGGTAGCACTCATACGTCTATTTTCCAAAGACAACCTTTGGATATGACGCTGAGCATGTGCGCTTAACTTCTTTGGTCAACCATGGTGAGGCCTGTTCTGAGTGCAACCTGTCCTGTTAAACAGCTGTATGGTCTTGGCCACCATGCTGCAGCTTAGTTACAGAATCTTGACAATCTAGGCCACCTTTATGTAGAGCAACAATTATTTTTTTTCAGATCCTCAGAGAGTTCTTTGCCATGAGGTGCCATGTTGAACTTCCAGTAACCAGTATGAGAGAGTGAGAGCGATAACACCAAATTTAACACACCTGCTCCCCATTCACACCTGAGACCGTGAAACATCAGCGAGTCACATGACACAGAAGAGGGAAAATGCGGTTAAGACATTAATGGCTGTGTGTTGAGTTATTTTGAGGGGACAGAAAATTGACGCTGTTATATAAGCTGTACACTCACTACTTTACATTATAGCAATGTGTAATTTCTTCAGTGTTGTCACATGAAAAGATTTAATAAAATATTTACAAAAATGTGAGGGGTGTACTCATCTTTGTGAGATACAGTATGTTCCCATCACTCATTATACCTGAAGAAGTGGATAAACTACAAAACATCTTCTACATTACAGAACAAGTCCAGCTGAATGTGACTGACTACTTCATACTCATTTATAGAAGGACCCTGACTTCTGTGTACAGAATGTAGCAAGATCTTCGGCCTCCTTTGGTCTAGTGAGAACCTCCAGGGCCAGAGATGGCTGACATTCTTCTGTATTTGGTGGGTTGTGAGGCATAGTGGGTGCAAAGGTGTCAGATTAATTGGGCACCAGACACTTGTTGAATGCAAAAGCAATTTTATTTCTCTTAACAGAACTTTGGGAGAGGGGGTTAGGGCCAGGACACCCTTTAGTAGTTGCAAGATTAATTGGCAGACTCTGAACCTTCTACAGGTAGACGGCCATGCAGGGAAAGGCATCCAGCAAGACACCACATATGCATGTGTAGGAATGCTGTCTCCTATTGCAACAGTCGTTAACAGTTTCTAATACAAAGTGTAACAGTTCCTTCTCATCCGCTACAATCACTTCTTGTAGTTCTTCAGCCCACTGAGCTCCCAGTCTCTCTCACTAGACTAGATGATTCAAAGCAACTGAATCCATTGAGTGACTCCAATCTTCACGGTAGTATCTTCCTCAAGCATCACCCCCGCCTCTCTGCTGGGTCCCTAGCTTGGCACTCAAGTTACCTCTCAAGCTTCACCCCACTTTCCTGCTCAGTCCCTGGCTTGACACACAAGGCTGCTCTGCAAGCGTCACCTCTTCTGGCTGGGTCCCTGGCTTGATGCCCGTTGAAATTTCCTGATTCTTCACCGTCCCCGGTTGGTGAGAATTCTGCTCTGGTACTTGCATCAGCCACTCACTGTGGTCCCCGGTAATAAGATGGTTGGTCCCTTAGTGGCAACAGCTTCCCCTCTACCTCCGACCATGATAGGTTCTCCAGCCGGCAGATTGCAAGCCGCAATCCCAACCCTATGCTGGTCTCTTGCTTCTGGACAGGCCCTCAGACAGCCCAGCAGCCAGATGTGCCCGGGATAGGCCAAGACTAGCAGCCCAGGCAATGCAACACATGTCCACCCAGACAGCCATCCACGTGGCACGGAACATTAATCACCTGATTCCACCCAAATATATAGGTTTTCCCAGCAGGTCAAGGATTTAAGAAAACCCCTGCCTATTGGCTGGGATACCCCATATACCCATACTCTAACCTTGCATTGCCCATCTCCTATCTAATCCCACCAGGTACCCATCCACCTAGCGAAAAAAAGGGAAGTGCCGCAATTAAAGACTTATGCCATGTACACACGCTCTGATTTCTTGTCAGAAAAAAGATATGACGGCTTTTCCAAAGGGATTCTGCTTACGTTTTCCTTGCATACATACAGTCACGCAAGAGTTCATTGAAATTACGACTGTCAAGAATGCGGTGACGTACAACACTACAACGAGCTAGGAAAATTAAGTTCAGTGCTTCCAAGAATGCGTCAAATTGTTTCTGAGCATGCGTAGGAATTTTGCACGTAGGAATTGCTACAGACGATCGCATTTTCGGATAGGAACTTTTCCCAACCAAAAAATTGAGAGCATGCTCTCAATCTTTTGCTGGCTGGAATTCTGCCAGCAAAAGACCGATGGAGCACAAGCTCCAACTTCAGAAAAGGTTCCTGTACTACTTCAATCTGACTTCTAGGCAACTTGTACCCATTGATTTCGATGGAAGTTGCCTCCAAGTCTGATCCCCTGTCTCAACTATAGCAACTTTCCAGGAAGTAAAAATAGTTTTCTAGGCAAACACCTCCCTCCCACAGAGCTGATTATTATGTGATTGGCCACTGGCAAAGTCCACTGTCCTGGAGGCAACTTCAAGTTGCCTTGTAAGTTGCCTCAAGTCGTGCTGTGATTCATATTCAAGTCGTGTCCAAGTTGCCTCCCAAAGTCTCGCTGGAAGTCGTGTTGCCCTTGTGTGAATGGACTCTTAAGGCAGTGTTTATGCTTCTAGTGATAGTTTTGTTGCTGTAACCTTTCTAATGTAAGGATTCTGCTAGTACTCCTAGATGTCTATTTCTGTCTTCTGGTTCTGACCATGCTCTGTGGTATCCAGACTAATGAAGGGCCACCTTCTGGAATGGTCCATGTTTTTCCACCAAGGTATGCGTGCTATATCATTGTACACACCAGAAGCTTGGCTTACTTACACTATTATATCTGTAGTTTTACTCTTGAATAGTTCATATTGTTCTATATTATCTTAGGTCCCAAGAGGTCGATGCTCCGAAGAATGTCTTCCAGGGTTCAGAAAATCTGTAAGAGAAGGATATCACCCATGTTGTTATAACTGTGCTCCATGTTCAGAAGGAGAAATATCAAACCATTCTGGTAAGCTTGATTTTTTTTTAATATTAACTCTGATATTGGATTAGAAAATTAAAACTTTGAAAGTATTTTAACCTCCCTGGTGGTTTTCACGAGTGTGGCTCGGGGTTATAGTTCAGTACCATTAGCGGTAACCCCCGAGCCACACTTGGGATTGCATTGCAGGATCCTGATGCATTGTACTTACCTTGTTCCCAGGATCCTGCGATGTCCCCCCGCTGTGTCTGTGGGCTCTGTCCTCCAACCCGATGTTCTGTGTGCCAGGCTCCATTCCCTGCGAGCGTCGCGATGCAGGGTGGTGGAACCCGACAGCAAATTAAAAAAATTGAAAATTCATAACACATGCAGTACATTGTAATCTTACAGATTACATTATTGTATGAACTCATTTCACATCCTTTTTGTCCCTAGTACTTTGTCGAGTGCCGTGCATGCAGTTTTATATGATAAATATGATAAATACTGCTCTTTCTGCCTGGAAACTTGAGATTGCCCATAGCAACTAAAAAGTGTCCCTTTACCTCAAAAGGGGTTTTAGACCATCTAGAAAACAGCAATAGTAAAATTAGAATTGAGCGATAGTGAATCATGGGAAATTAATTTTATTATTATTTTTTATAATTATTTATAGTTATTTATTATATTATAATTTATGATTTTGTGTTTCACACTTTATCATACCCGGGATATCTACTATCCCTTTTACACACGGTCGGAGATTCCGACAACCAAATCCGTCGGATTTTGTCCGAAACGGTTGCATACACACGGTCGGACGAAGTTGTCGGAAAATCCGATCGTTCAGAACGTGATGACGTTATTTCATTACGACGGGACTACGTTGCGGCTAGTAGCCAATAGCTTTGGTGTAGGAATTTGATCTGAGCATGCGTGACACTTTGTCCGATCAGAATTCTCTACACATGATCGGAGTATGTCCGATTGGAGCATTTTTTCGGAAAATATTTCCAGCAAGTTGGAAAATTTGGTCCGACGGATATTCCGATGGAAATAGTCCGATGCATACCACACACAGTCGGTATATCCGACAAAACGCTCCGATCGGACACATTCCATCGGAATCTCTGATCGTGTGTACAAGGGCCTAGACTCTTGTTTGGACAGATTTAAGTGTGTTATTGCTAACAATTGCAGGCCTACAATATAAAACGCCAAATTTCTGTTCAAAACAATTGTACCACTTTGAGACGCAAAAATCTGACATAATAATACCACCAGGGAGGCTACAGTGATTCTGTAACCACTTTACACTTTGCAGCAAGCAATGAGAACCAGCTTCATCCTAATATAAATCTATTCAAAACTCGCATTGAAGTACTAAACAAAAACTAAGATGAAAATAAAAATAAGACTGCAGCCGCTGTGCAAAGGTGCTACAACCTGAAAAGTGATAGAAAGTATAAAACATCGCTGGAAGCCTATATTATACAATACACATCCCAGTGATTAGTGCCATGTACATCAATGTGTTTGTGACATACAGATAAAAATACAACAAAATGATATATAATATAATATGCACAAATCTGTAAAGTGCTTGGTGCTTCTATAAAAGTACAATGGAGCTCCAAAACTTTGCAAAATGTGAGGTGACTCCCCCTTCAGTGACCCCACTCACCAAAAACAATAGACCCTCAGCTTCACAGTCTGGGATCAAAACAGGCAGTGATCTATTGATCTGGGGGTATGTAGGATGGTTCCTCAACAAACTCTTCCAAGAGGGTACTTTACAACAGAAAGGATATGCCACACTCCATAGATGGGAAAATAGAGAAAAAACTCATAGTAAAATACCGCTTAACATAAATTATCAAGCGCATTACAAGCCCGATTTACAGGAAATTTGGCAAAGACAATCATCAGTAAAAAAACATCCGAATTCACCACTGTATGGTGTGCGTTCCATGGAGGCAGACATTGAGTCAATGATTAGCATGAACCGGAAGTCTGTTGATGCATTTCGCCCATCACTCCCAGTTTCATTGCAATACAATACATTTTTATTTTTATTGTTATTTTATTTTTATTATTATTTGTATATTTTTTTTTCATTTGTATTTTTTATTTTTTTTTATTATGTGTTCTTTGTACTTTTTCCAAATTGTTTATATTTAAGTAATGTTTAATCATGTATTGGAAACCATTTGCAAATATCTATCGCATCATGACATTTATTGTATTATTAAAGCCAAATAAGCAATTTTTGTCATTTTTTGTTTATATTGAAGTTTTTTATATATATTTGGCAACAGGAAATTATGTTAGAGGAGGAAGTTGGTGTTTTTTCACACAGATCGTAATTGGTCGCTTTGTCCTCCCCAGAGGGAGGAGTGATCTTCCCTCAGGTATAAATATATTACAATGGAACCGGAAGGGATGTCCTTTCATGATGCCCTGGAGAAGGGGTGAAATGCGTTGACGTACTTTCAGTTCATGCAAATCATTGATGCAATTTCCACCTCCTTGGAACGCACGCCATACAGTGGCCACTCGGATGTTTTTACTAATCCCTGTCTTTGCCAAATATCCTGTAAGTGGTGCTTGTAATGCGCTTTATAATTTATGTTAAGCGGTATTTCACTATGAGTTTTTTCTCTACTTTCCCATCTATGGAGTGTGGCATATCCTTTCTGTCATAAAGCACCCTCTTGGAAGAGTTTGTGGAGGAACCATCCTACATACCCCCAGATCAATAGATCACTGCCTTTTTTGATCCCAGATTGTGAAGCTGAGGGTCTATTGTTTTTGGTGACTGAGGTCACCAAAGGGGGAGTCACCTCACATTTGTTGGAGCTCCATTGCACTTTTATAGAAGCACCAAGCACTTTACAGATTTATGCATATTATATTGTATATAATTTTGTTGTTTTTTGATTTATATGTCACAAACACATTGATGTATATGGTACTAATCACAAGGATGTGTATTGTATAATATAGGCTCCCAGTGCTGTTTTATACTTTCTATAGCTTCCTTCTAATGTCTGTCTGAGAAAACCTCCAACATTTATCTAAAATTAATGGTCAGGAAAATGATTACACTGAAGAGGCCAAAACTGTCAAATTGTTGTATTCTTGTTATACCATGCCTAATGTTATTTTCACTTATTTTTACTCTACAGACAGTGAACTCTGCAAGAAATGTCCTGAAAATGAATGGCCCAACAAAGCTAAAACTATTTGTATTGACAAGGTCATTGAGTATTTATCATACAAGGAGGATATTCTAGTTTTATTCTTTTCTATAACTTCAGTCATATTTGCTACAACATCTCTCCTTATTCTTGGACTATTTGTTAGGTTTCGGAGCACTCCCATAGTCAGAGCCAATAACCGGAACCTCAGCTTCATTCTGCTCCTCTCCCTCATACTGAGCTTCCTTTCTGTATTCCTGTTCCTTGGCCGTCCTGTGGATATTACCTGTATGCTGCAACAAGTCACTTTTGGAATTCCCTTCACCATCTCAGCATCTTCTATCCTAGCCAAAACCATCATGGTCTTCATTGCTTTCAAAGCCACCAGACCTGGAAGCTCTTGTAGAAAATGGGTGGGAGTCAAACTTCCCAATACAGTCATGTTATTCTGCTCATCCATTCAGGTTATGAATTGCATTCTCTGGTTGTCCATCTCTCCACCATTTCAGGAGTATGACATGGACTCCTATCCTGGGAAGATCCTCATTCAGTGTAATGAAGGGCCAGTTATCGGGTTCTACTCTATGTTGGGTTATATGGGGTTTCTGGCAGCTGTGAGTTTTGTTCTGGCTTTCATGGTGAGGACATTACCGGACAGTTTTAATGAGGCCAAGTACATCACCTTCAGCATGCTGGTGTTCTGCAGTGTCTGGATTGCCATGATCCCGGCCTATCTGAGCACCAGAGGGAAATACATGGTGGCTGTGGAGATATTCACCATACTGACCTCCAGTGCTGGAATATTATTGTGTATGTTTTCTCCAAAACTCTACATTTTACTTTTCAAACCTGAACTGAACACACAGAAAACAATGCTGGGGAAAAGAATGTTGTAAATGTAACACATTGATTCAATGTATAATACTGGAGACCCGATTAAACAAATTCAGCCATATTGTTAAATCATCATTATAAATGACTTTATCATCATCATTATGATTTTTTGCATATATTAACTAC
This sequence comes from Lithobates pipiens, assembly GCF_037356315.1. Classification (NCBI taxonomy): domain Eukaryota; kingdom Metazoa; phylum Chordata; class Amphibia; order Anura; family Ranidae; genus Lithobates; species Lithobates pipiens. The sequence goes on from NW_027507718.1 coordinate 551,490,370, forward strand.
CTTCTGTCTGCCTATTGTACATAAGTGGATGGAAGGTGGATGTTACAGGGTGGGAAAGTATATTATAGCTTCATTTTTTTCATGCTCTTACAGGCCCCCTAACATGCACAAGCGAAGTACTGTGACTGCACTGTCCATTGGATGGTGACAATCACAAAAATATGCTATGACCAATCAAATCATCACACAATGTAACCAACACCTGCAGTTAGCAGCTTACCCATCAGTGTGTTAGAGGAAAAAAATCTTCAAGATCACCATTCAGTATAAGCTTTATCATGTACAAGTGCAATCCAGTATCAGTACCAGAAACAGCTTCAACCATCCCCCTATTATTATTATTATTATTATTTTTATACAGAAATTATATAGTGCTGACAGTTTACTTAATGCTTTACAACATAAGGTCAGACAGTACAATTACAATAAAATTCAATACAAGAGGAATCAGAGGGCCCTGCTCATTAGAGCTGACACTCTAAGAGGGTGGTTCAAGAGATACAAGAGGTAATAACTGTGGGGGATGGGCTGATGGAGAAAAAAAGTTGTACATAAGTTGTTAAGTAGGGGTCAGATAGGTTTTTATGAAGAGATGAGTTTTCAGGGATCATCTGAAAGTGGACAGAGTAGGAGATAATCGGACAGATTGGTATAGAGCGTTCCAGAGGATAGGAGATGCTCTGGAGAAGTCATGGAGGTGAGGGTGGGATAAGGCGACAAGGGAACTAGAGAGTAGGTGGTACAAAGAGAATATTTTAGTTGTTTTTTTTTTTTACTAGGTTAGTGGTGTAGCTGGGGGTCGAGTTGTGGATGCTTTGTAAGTTATTGTTATGCCGCGTACACACGGTAGGATTTTCTAATGGAAAATGTTTGATGTGTGCTTGTGGTTGGACATTCCGACCTTGTGTAGGCTCCATCGGACATTTTCCATCGGAATTTACGTCACACAAAATTTGAGAGCTGGTTCTCAAATTTTCAGACAACAAAATCCGTTGTCGTAAATTCCAATCGTGTGTACACAATTCCGACACACAAAGTTCCACGCATGCTCGGAATCAAGCATAAGAGCCACACTGGCTATTGAACTTAATTTTTCTCGGCTCGTCGTACTTGACTGCATTCTTGACGTTAGGAATTTCCGACAAGATTTGTGTGACCGTGTGTATGCAAGACAAGTTTGAGCCAACATCCGTCGGGAAAATGACATGGATTTTGTTGTCGGAATGTCCGATTGTGTGTATGTGCCATTAGTGTCTTGAATTTAATTTGTTGGTTGAGTGGAAGCCAGTGGAGGGATTGGTATAGAAGGGTAGCAGACGCTGAGCGGTTCATAGGGTGGATGAGCCTGGCAGCATCATTCATGATGGACTGAAGGGGGAATGCCTATTTAAAAATAAACCGATGAGGACGGAGTTGCAGTAATCAAGGTGAGAGATGACCAGCGAGTGAATTAGAAGCTTTGTGGTGTCATTGGTTAGGGAGGGGCGTATCTTGGAGATGTTGCTGAGGTTGAGGCAGAAAGCTATGGACAGTGATTGAATGTGGGGTTGAAAGGAGAGTTCAGAGTCCAGGACTACACCTAGGACTTTGGCATGGGGGGTGGATTGATAGTTGAGCTGTTGATTTTGACAGAGAAATCAGGGGAAGGGGCAGGAGGGGGAGGAAATGTTATGAGCTCAGTTTTGGATATATTGAGTTTAAGGAAGTGGTGTGACATAGAGGCTGATATCTCTGTTAGTAAATTGGTGAAAAGTGAGGAGACTGATGGAGTGAGCTGAGGTAGAGAGATAGATTTGGGTGGCATGGGTGTAGAAGTGGTATTGAAAGCCATGGGAGACACGCAACTGACCCAGGGAGGAGATTTATATCGAGAATAGAAGAGGTCCAAGAACATTTACCCCTCTACAGTATATGTAGGCAATGGTTGTCTTGCAACCTTTTCTGTACCTGCATGACTGTCCCCCTGAGCACACATCCAGCTCCATAAAGGCATGGATTAATATGTCTGGTGTGGAGAAACTCAAATGTCATGAACACAGTCCTGACCTAAACCTGATGTGTGACTGAGTCAGGCCTTCTCATGCAACATTAATTATATTGGTTGAATGGGCACACATTCCCACAAATATGGTCCAAAATCCAATGAAATGTGGAGACAGTTATAGGCATAAAGGTGGGAGGGGCAACTCCACATTAATGATTATAATTTTGAAATGAGATGCCCAACCAGCCCATATTGGTGTGATGGTCAGGTGACTACAAATGTTTGGCCATATATCATACTGTATGTGTGGAATGAAATCTCCTGATAAACTTGCATTTCAGTATATTGTTTCTGTAAACATTTCTATCTCTTTCAAAAGGATGAATAATAGTTCATACCTGCTTAAGTCTAGAGTCTGTTCAGATAAACTCCTAGTCATCTCCGTAGGTACAGACACTGTGAAGTAAATACTATTCAAAGTTTCCAGCAGAAGTTCTTTCATTCTGATCCACCTTCCAGGAGTTAGTTGGCAGCCTGCCAGACTTTCAATCTCTAATGTATACACAGATCAGGTACACAGGAGGAGGGGATAGCAGAGTGCTCAGCCCTGAATAATGAGTAGTATAATTCAAGAATTTTAGGGTGAATTGCTCCATGGTGCCTATTGCCCCATACACACGGTCAGACTTTCTGACCACAAAATCCGTTGGATTTTTTCAGACGGATTTTGCCTGAAACTTGTGTTGCATACACACAGTCACACAAAGTTGTGGAAAATCTGACTGTTTGGAACGAGGTGACATACAAAACATACAACGGGACTACATAGAGGCCAGTAGCCAATAGCTTTCGTCTTCTGAGCATGCGTGACACTTTGTGTGTCGGAATTCTCTACGAACGGAAATTCAGACGGAAAAAGTCTGATAGAGTGCACACATGATCGGATTTTCCGACAACATAATCCAATTGGACTTTTTCCATTGGAATTTACGACCGTGTGTATGGGGCATTTGGCTACAGAGGTCAGTAAGAAATTTGTTTCACTCTTTTTGTTACAACATAAGGTTTATGTTGGTGAAAGCACTGTAAACAGACTCATGACCATTACAGCACCTGGGAGTTTGGTAAAATTTTCTTGTCAGCTTTCATTTAGAAGTGGTTTGAGTGACTGTCAATCTGTCCAATCATTTACCTGCATATTGTAAAATTCTTATTGCCTCTTCTGCCCTTCCCCAACACTGTGTGTAGAGATTAGCAGTCACACATGGCTGCCCAGGATCTCCAAGGTGAGTGTCAGGAAGTATGGACCCAAAAGTGATGTGCTCTGATCCCTTCGGGTTTAAGTGTTGTCATTCCCTGGTCTGCATGGCCAAGGAAGAAGATATTTGAACATGATTGTGCTTTGTTCCTAACAGAGTGCAGAGGTAACATTGAGGCTGGGTTCATGCAGTGGTTTAACAGGAGAAAGAAGCTGAGGGTAACTTATTTGGTTCAGATGGTGTCTAGCGTGTGTGGAGGTAACCAGGTGAGGAGTGCAAAGACAAGTGTGTCTTGCCTACAGTCAAGCATGGTGATGGGAGTGTCATGGTCTGGGTCTGCATGAGCTGCCAGCACTGGGTAGCTATATTTCATTGAGGGAACCATGAATGCCAACATGTACTGTGACATACAGAAGCCAAGCATGATCCCCTCCCTTTGGAGACTGGGCAGTATTCCAACAAGATAACAACCCAAAACACACCTCAAAGACGGCCACTGCCTTTCTAAAGAAGCTGAGGGTAAAGGTGATGGACCGACCAAGCATGTTTCCAGACCTAAACCCTATTGAGCCTCTGTGGGGCATCCTCATACGGAAGGTGAAGGAGCACAAGGTCTCCAACATTTAACAGCTCCGTGATGTCATCATGGAGGAGTGGAAGAGGACTTCATTGGCAACCTCTGAAGCTCCGGTGAACTCCATACCCAAAAGGGGTTAAGACAGTGCTGGAAAATAATGGTGGCTACACAAATTATTGACACTTTGGGCCCAAGTTGGACATTTTTACTTAGGAGTGTACTCACTTTTATTGCCAGCGGTTTAGACATTAATGGCTGTGTGTTGAGTTATTTTGAGGGGACAGCAAATTTATACTGTTATACAAGCTGTACACTCACTACTTTACATTATAGCAAAGTGCCATTTCTTCAGTGTTGTCACATGAAAAGATATAATAAAATATTTACAAAAATGTCAGAGATGTACTCGCTTTTGTGAGATACTGTATATAATCAAAACACATCAATAAATTGTCTAAATTCTGGAAAGGTGCAATCCACAAATTGCTTACTAAGGAAACACTAAAGCAATATCCAACATAGGAGCCAATCATGATGTATGAATGAGAGAGTAAGATAATAATGAGATTGTTGGGAAGTTGTTGGGTTGTATAACACGGACCCCCAGCTAGGAGCTTCTATAACACAGCTTTGGGTTTACCATCCATTTCCAATCATCTCTCTGATCTCTGAAGAGAACACGTCCCCTGCACTATACTATTACATATGGGGTGTATTAGCCTCCTTTTGATAGCAATATATCTAAGTAAAAAAGAAATGTAAAAATTTAATATACTGTATAATAAAATAAATTAACTTATGTGTAGATATGTCTGCGCACAAAACAGACAATTTCCCACACATATTACATTTTGCTACATCTGTTGGAGTGTAAATAAAAAATCTTAAGTCTTATGCTAATGTTAGTTCTAAATTGATGATCTGTAAATGCTTTTAAAGCATTGCTTATGGGCCATTTTTGGTAGTCTTTACATGTCTGGTATGGAACCCCATCTTTCATATTTCAATCTAAAACTTGTGAACTAAATTGTGTTTGTGTGAATTACAATTAATATGAGGTGTTATCTGCTGAAAATATGGGTTGGATATACAGTTGCACTGACATTGGAGGGGAGGACAGAGTGGGAGCAGCCAGGTGTAAGGGAGGACAGAGTGGGAGCAGCCAGGTTGAAGGGATGACAGAGTGTGATCAGCCAGGTGGAGGGGAGGACAGAGTTGGAGCAGCCAGGTGGAGGGGAGGACAGGGTGGGAGCATCCAGGTGGAGGGGAGGACAGGGTGGATGCAGCCAGGTGGAAGGGAGGACAAAGTGAGAGTAGCCAGGTGGGGGAGGCCAGAGTGGGAGCAGCCAGGTGGAGGGGAGGACAGGTTGGGAGCAGCCAGGTGGAAGAGATGACAGAGTGGGAGCAGCCAGGTGGAGGGGAGGACAGGGTGGGAGCATCCAGGTGGAGGGGAGGACAGGGTGGATGCAGCCAGGTGGAAGGGAGGACAAAGTGAGAGTAGCCAGGTGGGGGAGGCCAGAGTGGGAGCAGCCAGGTGGAGGGGAGGACAGGGTGGGAGCAGCCAGGTGGAAGGGAGGACAGAGTGGGAGCAGCCAGGTGGAAGGGATAACAGAGTGAGAGTAGCCAGGTGGACGGGAGGCCAGAGTGGGAGCAGCCAGATACAGGGTTAACTGCATTTGGTCATGATCATTTGTATTAAAAGAAGTTTAGGACATTGTTGTCTAGATGTGTTTGAAACTAGAAGTTATTGCAAACTTGATTCAGTGTAATGTAAGGAGAGTCAGCAACTGTTTACACATCTGGATTCAGGAGCAGTAGTGTGGGACACAAGAACAAACTTTTTAGGGTGTCCCACACAGGTGCTCCAGTGGATACTAGGGGTGTCTCCATGTGTGAAACTTGTCCAAAAAGATAAGAATTCCAGCTTTGGTAAGTGAAAAAATCATGTCTTCAGCTTGGAACTCTGCCTGACAATTGTACCCCACTTCCAAGCAATGTTTCATATTCCTATTTCTGGTCTCAAACATCTATGCGCTAAGTATACCTTTTGTTTCATTCTCATAGGGGAGCAAAGGCTGGGGGTATCTGAGCACACCAGGGACCCCCCACCTCCTGGAGAAGGGGAACAGAGGACACCAGAAGCTGAGGATGTGGAGGAAGGAGAGATGGTTGAGATTGTCACCACAACAGGTGAGTGTCTGACACCACAGATTCAGGTAATAGATGTATGCCTGCATATTTATAATACATGGTGTGTTTTTATTTTTTTAGGTGACGTGCAGGTTGTGGAAGAACAATCTTGTAATTTCACCAGTGACAGCGCCCAAAGGCTAATCCAGGACATAATGTGTAGTAGGAAATTAGTTTTTATAAAGCAAAAAACAAATGAGATTGAACAAAAACTGAAGAACATGATTGATGTAGTAGGAATAAACTAAATACCCCAAAAATGCCACCATTTTCGAACTTTTAAAAGCCAAATTTTGAAGATGCACACAGTGTGTAAACATGGGCTATCTGCATCAGGGGATATCAATGTACACGTTTAATACAGCGATCAATGCTATAAAATTGCATTGATTACAGTAAAAATGCCACTGGCAGTGAAGGGGTTACTCACTAGGGGGGCGGGGAGGGGTTAAGTGTGTCCTGGGGAAGTGTTTCTAACTGTCTGGGGGATGGGCTAGCAGTGACACGACACTGATCGCTGCCCCCGATGACAGGGAGCAGACGATCAGTGTCCTGTCACTAGGCAGAACGGGGAGATGCTGTGTTTACATTGGCATCTCCCCGTTCTTCAGCTCCGTGACACGATTGCGGATATCCCCATGGATATCAGGTCTGCGGGTCCCGCGGGCACAGTCACGGAGCTCGCGGCAGGTGTGCGCACGTGCATAGCGGGAAATTCAAAGTAATGTACGGGTACGTTACGTTGCTCAGCCACGGCCATTCTGCCAATGTATATCTATAGGAGCCAGCTGGTATGTGGTTAATACCACCTATCAATCCTATAGAGAGATTGCATATAATGATACTTTGCTCACTATGGGACTTTCCTCGCTGTATGGATATACATCATCCATATATATCTTACAGGTGGCAGCGTTCACCGCCAAACACAGTTCCAATCCTAAAGCATAAAACGTATAGGTATATAACATCTATACAGGCATACCCCACTTTTAAGTACACATTGGGGTTTATTTACTTAAGCTGGAAAGTGCAAAACCAGGCTCACTTCTGCATAGAAACCAATGAGCTTCTAACCCCAGCTTGTTCAATGAAGCATTGGTAATAAAACCTGGAAGCTCATTGGTTTCTATGATGAAGTGAGCCTGGTTTTGCACTTTCCAGCTTTAGTAAATAAACCCCATTGTGTACTTAAAAGTGGGGTATGCCTGCACAGGCTCATGCCAATTATGTTTTTCTATTAAGGTAGCCTGGTAAGGATTTGCTACCTGACTACACCTCTCTATCTATTTTACCGATATATATCTTCTCTATGGCGTGAATCCTTTTATTTATTTTATCTACTACTATGGGTCTTTTGCCTATTTCATACTGGACATCTACCCTATCTCTGGTGCTATCATTCTATTCCAGTGATGGGGAACCTTGGCACCCCAGATGTTTTGGAACTACATTTACCATGATCCTCAACTACACTGCAGAGTGCATGAGCATCATGGGAAATGTAGTTCCAAAACATCTAGGGTGCCAAGGTTCCCCATCACTGTTCTGTACACATTAAAACTATCTTAGTAGGCACGTCCCCACATGTGTTCCGCTGTACCCCTTGCGTGCCCAGGTTGGAGCCTCCCTTTGAGAGTCCTTTGGTACTCCCTGCAAATTTTTGAGACTTCATACCAAGATTATAAACATTAATGATTGCATATTTTTCTCTGCTATATAAAAAAAATTGAAAAAACACTAAAGGTAATCTTAGTGCACACAGATGCGACATATTTCCCATTATGTAATAAAATATAAAATATGAGGTTGTCTTTAGTAATTAGAACCCCAACATTCCATGACTTTATATTGTGTGTGCCCCCCGAAACATCCACAGACTTTGTACTCAGAATTCTCCATAGTTTAAAAGCCTTTATTTGTCAGTTTAGTTACTTTTTTTTCTTTATTATTTGTTACTTTTTTATTTTATTTTTTTCCCATGTATCTCTTGAATTCCACAGAAGAAAGATAATGGGGTACAAATTGTGTATGAGACAAAGATTTAAAGTCCCAATTCCCTCCATATGCCAAATTGTTGTGTATGATCGGCTTCCCTTGACACTTCTCCAGTCAGTGGGTTACTATCAGACGTGCATTTTATTTCATTCCAAATCTAAATTTGGAGAAAATTTCTGTTATTCGGAGATTCGGATGTGTCTGAATTTTTTAATTACAATAGTAATAAATTTTAACACACACACTAAAAACATTAGACTCTATGAACACTCCCTCCATGGTCATCAAAGGAATTACCCCACATCCTAATAGATAGACACTCACATACTCTGTGTACTTAGAAACTGGCTCCCCCTAGTGGTCATGATCAGGCATATTTCATATAGATGTATGGTAATAGTCCCTCTGGTGGAGAGATTAGGCCATTGCTACCCTAAAACCTCACACGGAGAATAAAAATAGATATAATGTAAAACACTGAATCCTAAAATACTAAAACTCTGAAATAAAACTATTTAAATCAAAATCAATATTCGGGCTCATGGGTGATAAAGTGCACATTTCAAAAATCCATCTGGACTCGATTTTACTTAACTCTCTAATTTTATTACTCCCCCTCCAATGGGGATTATACTTTTCTATGGCCTAAAATTTTAAGTGAGAAGGATCTTTGTTGTGATGTAATGCAAAGTGACGTGATACGCTATGTTTAGGGAAGCCAATTCGAATATTTTGTATATGCTCTTGTATATGCTTCCACATACAGTAGGTTATTTCATCCTGCCAATATATTGTAATGAACAGGGACATTGTAATATATACCACCCCTTCCGTTCTGCACAAAATTAATTCTCTGATGGTATACTCTTTATTGGTAGCTGTAGAGATCAAATTGGTGCATTTTTGGCCATCCCACTGCGTGTTTCTACATGCATAACATTTTCTGCATGAACAAAAATCCTTTACCGTTAAAAAAAACGTAAAGACACTAGATTTCTTGGGGGGGATCTGGTATATTTTTGGCAACTAGGTCCCTTAGCGTAGGGGCCCTCACATAAATAAAACGTGGTTTGACAGGTAAAATCTTTTGTAATTGTGAATCTGCTAATAAAAGTGACCAGGAAACCACCCCAACATACACTAGCTTCTTTAACGGTCATTTTTGAACCCTGATTGTTTGATAGACACAAAAGACGTTCTGCCTTTCCCGTGATAGTAGGACTTACAGCTCCCCCCCCACAAAACAATTGGCTACTTGATGCAATCCCGGGAGGCAAACTCACCTTCCTCGCCTTCCTTTCCCCTATAAGTACTCTTTCTCTCCCACTCTTTCTATATCCCCTTGCTATCCTCACCCACCCTCCCTGCCTCTTTCTCTCTTGACCCCACTCTTCTGAACATATGATCCCCTCACTCTACCCGTTCATTATTCTCCCCAGCCATTACCTTCCATAGGACCCCAGAATCCACGACAGACCATACAGCAATTCAAGACTCGGCTCACACCAACATTGGCGGTGTAATACGATTAATTTTACGAAAACTGCAGATAATGTTCTCCCCATAAACAAATTTGCGCATGGTCCAGGGGATGTCTTATATGTATCCGAGAGTGTGACTGAATGTAAACTCCTTGACTCTGCATTATAATGGTATATCAACAAAGTCTACTAACCTTCCTTAAGACAGTCCCCTGAACCGAGCCTAAAATCTAAGTCATCATTTTTACACCGGGTCCGAACTGTACAAAACATACTTGTTTGGGATAAATATGGCAATGTTAATCAGTTTTTGATGTTTTTTTTTTTCATTTTTCTTCATTGTTTTGCCAATGTTCTCTAGCTGGTTACATTCGGAAGAGATCTGTCTGTACTTATCTTTTTTTCTCCTGTACTGAAATAAACTTCAATAAAATTTTCTTTAAAAAAAAAGAAAAAAAAAGAAAAGTGACCAGTATTTATTTATAATACGTTCAACTTGTTTATGTTGAATGTTGAAATTCATTATTAATGGAATCTGATCATATTGTTTGGGGATCTTAACTTTATCCTGTATAAGTTGATCCTGTGGTATTTCATATACCTCCTTAATTTTGTCTTGTATGAACTTTTCATTATAACCTTTACATACAAATTTCTTACCAACAATTTCTGCTTGTTCTAAATATGAGTTAGGATTGGTACAATTTCTTCTAAGGTGTATTAATTGACCTTTAGGGATATTAATCATCCAGGGGTCATGATGACAACTTTCAACCGGTGTGTAACTATTCCTTTCAACCGGTTTAAAGTAGGTCTTTGTAGTAAATAACCCCTCTTCTTGTTGAATTTCCAAATCCAGGAAGTGGAACTTGTATTACTGATTTCATAACTGAGTTTGATATTTTTCTGATTATCATTTATTTTTTCAAAAAACTGAACCAAACTATTTTCACCCCCCTTCCATATTACAATACAATCGTCTATAAATCTTCTATATAAGACAAGATCTTCGGGGATGTCAGCATATATGGCGTGTTCCTCCCATTTGGCCATAAAAATATTTGCAACACTAGGTGCATACTTCGCACGCATTCCAATACTTCTCAGTTGTCTATAGCATTTAGTATTCATAGTTTCATAGTTAGTAAGGTTGAATAAAGACACTAGTCCATCCAGTTCAACCTGAGTGAGTGTCTACCCCTATCCCTGTACATTGCACACTCACATCAGTCCCTACCCTCAAGGACCCCACAATCCAAGGTCCCCATTCATACTGTATACTAGGGCCGATTTTGGACAGAAGCCAATTAACCTACCTGCATGTCTTTGGAGTGTGATAGGAAACCGGAGTACCCAGAGGAAATCCACGCAGGACCAGGGAGAACATGCAAACTCCAGGCAGGTAGTGTCATGGTTGGGATTTGAACCACTGACCCTTTTTACTGCTAGGTGAGAGTGCTAACCACTACACCACTGTGCTGCCCTTAATTATGCCAAAAATAATTATGCTGCAGGCCAAAAGCCAGACCAAATGGTTAGATCACCAGATAGAGGTTATAGGCCCCCAGCACCACCAAGTTATGAAAATGATACCACTAATGGATGTGATAGACCATATAGGGATGAGAACAATGGACCGAGAACTCGCAAACCATGGTGGAGAAATAGAAATAAAAACCACCAAGAAAACCCTAATGGAAAAATGTGAACAGAAATAATCAAAGACACCCAAATCAACCATATAATCATTATGGAAATTATGGATCTGGAAATCAAGAGAACTATACTCATTAAAATCAAGACCTCAGAGTGGATTACCCTCAGTATCAAACTCAGTATCAACAACAAGAAGGCTATGGGCAATATGATTACCATCAGCATGATTATAGAAGAAGTCCGATTCGCACTCAAAATAGGTATGAAGCTTTGAGGGACTATCAGGATGATGAACAGTCAAGGTCTTTTTTAGAACAACAACGCAACGACAGAATGCCACCACAATACGAGTGAATGATCAATCCAAGAAGGCCAAACAGAAGAGGGGATGCCGAGGAGGACACAAGGCTCAAAAGAAAAAGAGAACAGTAGGAGAAGGGATCTACATTCTGAGTGGGATTGAACTAACAAGATCTGAATTATTAACATTAGACAAAGGATTGAAGTATGCCCCCAAACTAAATTTAAATAAATGTGATATGTATGTTGATATACAGAAATATACAAGAATTCTCAATATAAAAAATATATATATATATATATATATATATATATATATATATATATATATATATATATATATATATATGCTCAATTCCACTCGAAATAACCAGAATGGAAATGTGGATGTACCCGGTAAAATTGTAAAAAGCCATTTGAGAAACAAGTCATTGTTTAACCCCACAGTTCATAATAATGAACATATTGAGGCTTTTAATAAGATGGTTATACAAGACCTGGAAAAACGAAATATTAAGAGAATGGATGAACCTCAAAGTATTAAAAGGGGTATTAAGGAACCGGAGGAGAATAAACAAGTTGTAAATTAGACCCGTGGATAAAGGGCAGCAATTGTGGTACTAGCAAAAGAGTATTATAATAAGGAATTATCAGACCAATTAAGTGACACTAATACATACATAAAATTAAAGGGAAATCCAACTAGGGAATACAAGAGGAATTACGTGAATTAGTACTAAGACGTAGTATGAAGAATATTTTAACAAAAAAGGAAGGAAAGTATTTGGTACCTGATGTTTGTAGGGTGCCTATCAGGACCGTTTTTAAGGCAAGGCAAAAGGGGCAGCTGCCCTAGGCCCTGTCATTGTTATGGGGCCCAAAGCAGCTGGCTCATACTTGCCAACTATCCTGGTTTAAATGCCCTCGTCCCCTGAGGTTTTAGTCCTGTGCTGTGTCCCAATATCTCAGTGTGAAGTGCTGGTACTAATGCTGCCCAGCTCTGCCCTATTGTTGTGTACAGATGACTCAGCTGCAGACCCTGTGTTTACATGTAAATTACCAGCATTCATATGCAAATAGAAGTGGCGTTCATATGTAAATAGGGGCGAATGGCAGCATTGATATGTATATCATGCCCCCCCCCCCCCGAGGTCATATCCACAGTAATCTCTAGCAACCAATCAACAAGCAGAAATCATGTGCTGTAACCTCTAGCAACTAATCAGTGAGCCGTAATGTGTGCTGCAACCTCTAGCAACCAGCCAGTGAGTGGTAATGATACACTGTAACCTCTGGCAACCAATTGCAGCAGCCACCTGATCTGATTCAGTAAACTGATTTTGAGTCTAGCTGCTATTTATTGTATGTCTCAGAGCAGGTGAACAGCAAAACTGCATGGGGGGCCCCCAAGAAAAGTTTTGCCCAGGGTCCAATCAATATTAAAGACGGCCCTGGTGCCTATTATATACAGGGTGCCGAAAATACATAAAAACCCAATAACACCGCCAGGGAGACCTATAATAAATGGATTGGCTATAAACTCTAGACTCGGACAATATGTGGATAACTATATACAGCCTCTGGTGCCTCAAACATGAGCATACTTAAGAGACACTAAACACATGATTCAGATATTAAACACAATGAGCTTAGGATCTCAACAACATTATCTGATAGCGACAGCAGATGTATCATCGCTCTACACAATTATAAACCACCAAGAAGCGATTGAATCTACAAAATAGGCACTTGATGAATTCAACAATCTGATTTTGAAACAAAAAAGATTCATCTTGAGATGTCTGGCATTTGGCCTGCAGCATAATTATTTTTGGCATAATACTGAATACTATAGACAACTGCCTTAGCACGTTATTCTAGCACTCTTCTTTATATGGTGGGATATTGATTTTAGCGCACCAATATTTTATACTTTATACTATTTCATTTTGGTGACTGAGCACTGCTAAGTGGTTGCAGCTTTTATTATTGAGGTAAGTCTCACTAGTTATCCATGTTTGCGCTTTAGTAACTTGTATTTTTACTAGTTTATGCTATACCATTCTTTTCTATTCAAAATTCAAATTTTGAAATTTAAATTTGAATTTTAGCATACAGATGTAATTTTTTTTATTTGTTTTATTCTATTTGAAATAGTAATTTTGGAAACCATCTACATTATTTCTATTTTTATTATATTCAATTATATTCAAAATGTAAAATTTTAATTTGTGAATTCAATTATTCTATTCTATTTGAAATTTGAATTTTGGAAGAAGGCTATATTCTTTTGATTCTAATCGAAATCTGACTTTCTAAATTAGATTTTTGTAAGGTGGCTATATTTTTTTTATCTTTTACTCTATCCTATTCAATTCAAAATTCAAAATTTGAAATTCAAAATTCAAAATTTGAAATTCAAAATTCAAAATTTGAAATTCAAAATTCTAATTTTGAACAAAAGCTATATTCTTTCTATTGTATTCTAGTCAATTATTTTCTAAATTTGAAATTAAAATTTCCGAAGATAGTTATATTCTTTCTATTTTTTTCAATTCTCTTCTTTTCTATTCAAAATTCCTATTTCAAAATGTGAATTTCCAAAGACAGATTTTTTTATTATTTTATACAAATTACAGAAAATGGCTATATTCTTTCTGTTTTATTCTATTCAAATTTTACATATTGGAAGACAGTTATGTTCTTTCATTTTGTTCTGTTCTATTCTTTTTTTTTTTTTTTCCATTTTTTTATTTAGTGGTATTTGACATAAACAATGAAAAGATAACTTCACAGAATAGGCGGTCCAAACAAAATAGCATATATATGATTATTGGGCTATCAACCTCAGGAACCCCTAGACAAGAACGACCAGTTACAAGGTGGAGGAGGTAAATGGTAAGTCCAAGAAAATCAGCCGCTTCTTCGGGGGTCAGTGCTACATATATGATGAAAAATATATAAAAAGACACATGCTTAATAGCCAAATAATAAAGTGGCAATGTGCATTCATTTACCCTGTTTCCCCCAAAATAAGCCCTACCCTGAAAATAAGACCCACAAGGACTTTAACTAGGGCTTATTTGGGGGTACGGATTATATTGCAGCCATCAGCTACAATCACGCTAGGTCTTATTTTCGGGGAAACAGGGTAGTGATAAAAAATATTAAAGCAAATAAGTCCGTGGAAATCTAAATAGATCCAAATACTGTAATTATAAATAAAGTGCTTAAGTGCACTGTGCAAATTCAAATTGATCCAATTTACAGGTGCTCCACAATGTTAAAGGGGGAAAAATCTGCGCTAACCAGAAAAATGAAAAATAAAGTGTAGATACCCTATAGTGAAGTATTAATAAATGACATAAATTAGATCAATATTCTGAAACTATTGAAACACAAGATCAAGGTGCTGCAACCAAAAAAACCTGAATATTCGGCTTGTATAAGTGTAAAAGGACTTCAATAGCGCAACCGAAGTGTATGAGTTTAAACAGGTAGGTAATCATGAAATGCACACCCCCACGTGAATGCCTGGATACTCTAAAAAATTGTGAACCACACTTCTAATTACTCAAGAGATCACAAAATAAAGTTAATTAAATTAAATAAATATAAATTCAAATTGAGATGAATTCATTAAATTGATATTAAATATAAGTCACTGTTCATGACATCCAGAAACCTTGCGGTAGGAAGAAATAAACCACTGTAACAAACAGTCAATATTTTGACACCAAAAGTCACAACATCTTTTCAAATGTAGCCGACAGTGTAACCATGCAGCAAAAGTTCTCCTTCCTTCTCATAAAAGCACCACATGTTGATTTAGCAGATATCAGCCAGACAAATAAAGTGTGATCAAATGGCCGCTTACCAGATCCGTAGGTAAAAATCACATAAAGATGTATTGGGATGACCCCTCCACACTGGCCGATACTTGATCCCAATCCCTCAGCACGGATCATCCAATCTTCGGATATGCATCAGCCGTCCACTCCTCAGGTACACAATGGGCTCACCCTCATTCAGTGTTTGTCTGCAAACCACACTGCCGCTACTTCAGAGACCACGGACACGCCAGGGTCCCGCACAAGTTCAGCATATGGGGCAGAAAAAAGGAATTGTATAGTGCAATATTGTTTTAAACTAAGAGGCTTCTTTACTGCAATATAAAAAAAGATAGATCCATAAAACTTGACAGTCAAGTTGTATAAAAACTGGCAACCAGATATGTAAAAAAGCGGTGTATTGATATAAACTGATGCTGCGGCAGAAGCCAGCAAACTGCACCGTATGTCTGGTCCTATGGCTCCGGCGTGTTTCTCCGTATAAGTCTTCAACTGGGAAAAGAGACCTGGCCCAAACTCGTCTTGCATACACACGGTTGCACAAAGTTGTCGGAAAATCTGATCGTCCAGAACAAGGTGACGTATATCATGTATGATGGGACTATAAAGAGGCCAGTTGCCAATAGCTTTCATCTCGTAATTTATTCTGAACATGCGTGGCACTTTGTCTACACACAGTCAGAATTTAAACAATCATATTTTGTTGTCGGAAAATTTTAGATCCAGATCTCAAACTTTGTGTGTCGGAAAATCTGACGGAAAAAGTCAGATGGCACATTTTCCATCAGGAAGTCCAACCGTGTGTACAGGACATTAGGGTGTGGATTACTGGAACCATGTCCTGTGGTTTGATAAGAGCAAGATAAACTTATCTGGTTCAGATGGTGTCACGTGTGTGTAGCGACAACCAGGTGAGCAGTACAAAGACAAGTGTGTCTTGCTTACAGTCAAGCATGGTGGTGGGAGTGTCATGGTCTGGGGCTGCATGAGTGATGCCGGCACCGGGGAGCTACAGTTCATTGAGGGAACCATGAATGCCAACATGTACTGTGACATACTGAAGCAGAACATGATTCCCTCCCTTCAGAGACTGGGCCACAGGGCAGTATTCCAACATGAATACGACCTCAAACACAACTCCAAGACGACCACTGCCTTGCTAAAGAAGATAAGGATAAAGGTAATGGATTGGCCAAGCATGTCTCCAGACCTAAACCCTATTGAGCATCTGTGGAGCATCCTCAAGTGGAAGGTGGAGGAATGCAAGGTTTCCAACATCCACCAGCTACGTGATGTCATCATGGAGGAGTGGAAGAGGATGCCAGTGGCAACCTTTGAAGGTCTGGTGAACTCCATGCCAAAGAGAGTTAACGCAGTGCTGAAAAATAATGGTGGCCCCACAAAATATTGACATTTTGGGACCAATTTGGACATTTTTACTTAGGGGTGTACTCACTTTTGTTGCCAGCGGTTTAGACATTATTGGCTGTGTGTTGAGTTATCTTGAGGGGACAGCAAATTGACACTGTTATACAAGCTGTATACTCACTACTTTATATTGTAGCAAAATGTAATTTCTTCAGTGTTTTCACATGAAAAGATAGCACAAAATATTTACAAAAATGTGAGGGGTGTACTCATTTTTGTGAGATACTGTATATTAATACACTGCCTGCACTGACCGAATATCAAGTAAACATTGCATATATAGTCTAGGCTAAATCCGGTGCATGCTTTGGCCAATCATCATACAGCAATGCACTGCGATCTCACAGTGCATCATAGGGCATTCCGTGGCGGTCAAATTTTCTTATGTTCGACCTGAACATCAAGCTCATCCCTATTTGGAAGTATAAATATATCTTCCCTGTGAGACTAAAGATTTCTGCCTGATTGTAATTTCTTCCTCTTTTATTACAAGGTATATTTATTTTGGTCAGATCTACGCCTCATACACTTACATTGGATGGCTTGTGAAAGTGTCATTGCCTAAAATTTCCAGGGAACAGTTGTGTGATATTTTCCCTCAGAATCCAGATTAGATATGTGCAATTTGTTTAGTTCCAAATTATTTTTTTTAAACACATTTTGACAAATTCCTTATTTTGGAAATATCCAAATTAATAAAAACCCATTTAACAAAATTTTCCAAACATGTGTAAATTTGAATATTCGAAAAATGTTAAATTCATAAATTTGAAAATTTGAGTAAATTGGTAAACGTAAAAATTTGGAATTTTGGAAATTCAAAAATTCAGAGATTCGAAAATCAAATAATCTGAAATAATATCTAACTAATAATAACTTAACTATCGCTAACTATTAAATTATAGGTATTGGAATTTCCTTTCAAATTTGGCTGTTAGTGAACATAACGAATACAAATTTATCTGAAGTTATGAATTATCCGAAACAATGAATGGTGTATTTAAACAAATAAAATTTAACTGATTAATTATAATAAATAACAATAATAATAATACATTATTATTATTATTATTCATTATTCATTTTTTCTGTTCCATTTGTTTAGATGCGTTATTTCATTATTTCGGATAATTTGTAACTTTGGATAAATTTGTATTTGTTACATTCACTAACAGCCAAATTTGAAAGGAAATACCAATACCTATAATTAAATAGTTAGTTATTATTAGTTAGTTATTCTTTCAAATTTCAAAATGTCTTTCTTATTTTCAGATTTTCAAATTTCAGAATTTTCAAATTTCAGAATTTTAGAATTTACAAATTTATTCATTGTTTTATTTACAAATTTACGAATTGTGATCATAATGATTGACCCGAGAAACAAAAACAAAAAATAAACAAATGAAACAAAAACTAAACCAAATACATTTTGGGGCAGTCTAGCTAAGATGCCTCCAAACTATGTAAACAACACTGATAACTTCTGATAAATTTGTGGCAACTTTAAATTTGCACCCCAAAAGTGACAGTAGTGGTTATAAAAGGCATACCACCTATATTTTGGATGCAAAATAGGGGATCAGGACAAGAGTTGGGCTCCTCATTATTGTTGCATAATATGTGCAATGTATTTTTGTCATTGGCTAAAAGAAAGAAAGCCCATGCCTTTCATAGTCTCAATGGTGTGGAGGGAACCCACCAATCATAGTAGTGACTGATATGTTTGGGTGGTTCCCCGATTGTAAAAGGGATCTCAAAAAAGAATATCCAAACATTCCATCCACACTGCGTCCTTTATTCTTGCATGGTGCATAATCCCACATCCCCCTCATCATTTTGAATAATTTTGATGCAATTTTGACCTGAACCTGACCTGATCTTGGAAACTGGAGCCAATGAATACTCAGGAGTTAGTTTTCCTTTATTAGTGCCCCAATTCTGGTACAATTTATCTACTTTCCTTTCATCTCTACTCTTTGTAGACCAGAGTTATTACAATATGTTTCTAATTCAAATTCATTTGCAAATTTGTATTATTCATTTTGTTATAATTTATTTCAGATTTTCTGATTTGGAAATTCAGATACATCCGGATCTCCAACTAATGAAAATGTTGTCTGCACTTTGATTCATAATGAAATGAATTGCACATGTCTACTGGCTGGATGGAAATCTCTCCTCCATACAAATCACATAAAGGTCCTCTTGGAGTTTCCAAAAAAAAACCCTGATGAACTCTCAGACTGTGAGGACCAAGATTCTCTCATCTGATGAAACCAAAACGGGGGGCGCATGAGCGAAGCTCGACATGGCAGACGTTCTTCCATAGAGCTCCGCACTCCCCGCTGCTTTAACGGATCGCTTACCACAATCTGAACCGATCTTTTGCTCTGAATTCCACGGGATCGCTCTCTGAATCAACGCTGTACCTCGCGGTATGGTACTCACGGGTCCCAAGGGCAAAAACAAGCCGAAACCCATTAAAGAAGCTCTGGCCCGGGCCTCCTCCAAAATGGCGGCGAAGGCCCTAGCAAAACACCACGTTGCATCTACGGCCTCGGACAGCGGTGATGAAGAGGACACTGACACTAACCTCGGCGGCTCATCACCTCTACCCTCCGCAGGTATGTCACAAACTGCCTTCCTAAGACACATGGAGTCTATGCTCCAGAAAGCTCTCAAGACTACCTCTGAGCAGATCACTGACAGGCTTTCACGAGAAATCTGGGAAATAGGTCAGCGCACTGCTGATCTGGAAACAAGGGTGGATGATATCGAACTCACCCTCCGGGAGCATTCGCAAGATATCTCCACGCTCAAGGAAGAGAATGTTACCCTGTTATCACGACTGGAGGACGCCGAAAACAGATCCCGTAGGTCCAATTTACACCTACGAGACATCCCCGAATCTATTGATGACATACAGTCGTTCGCCACTGCTCTGTTCCAGGAATTGTCACCCTCTCTCCCAATAGAACGCCTGGAGTTCGCCAAAATCCACTGAGCCCTCACACGTCGTCAACCAGACAGTCCCCCTCGGGATATCATCATAAAACTACACTTTTTCCGCACGAAGGAGCAATTAATTAATGCCGCCCGTAAAAAAAAGGAGCTTATCTTTCAAACCCACAAGTATCAACTCTTCTCTGATTTGGCCCCTCTGACTATTGCTAAACGGCGCGCTATGAAACCCCAGCTCCAGATTCTAATGCAACACCAACTTAAATATACTTGGAGATTCCATTTTGCCCTACAATTTACACATCTGGGTCAACAACACTCATGCTCCTCCCCGGAATCCTTGCAACAGCTCCTGGAAATACTTCACTTGGCCCCGCCGGCCCAACACCCGGAGACCGCGCTGCCCTGCACACCTGCCCGATCAGCTGCCCACCCGTACTCGGCTACGCCTAAACGCAACAATCCTAATCCAGCCTCTGTTTGTAAGGGGACTCCGCAACGACGATATGAAGACACTTTCCTCAGTCCGAAGTCCCGTACTCCGCGTTGATTTGCCCGCAGATGCCTTCTTATTCTCCCTCCTGGTACTCTCGGAGTGCCCCCACTGTGTCCCTGTTTTACAGGACTCCACAGTTGCCTTGCAATGATGGTTCTACCTTTCAAGTATCCTCAAGCTTCTAATTATTCTGTTCACAATTACATCACAATTACGTAGACTACTACTCCAATATTCCTTGTTGGATACATGGAGAGAGTGTAATCCGCTGAAGAAAAATTACACTTACTACTCATACCCGCACAATTCCTTCTCTAGAATTGACCATATCCTTGTGCCAATTGCATCCTCTCCAATCTTGCAACATTCCATTATACACCCCATTACATGGTCGGACCACTGTGCTGTGATCACCACGATCTCTTCGTTAATACCCCGTCCTGAGGCCAAAACATGGTGCATGAACGAAGCCCTCCTAACTAATCAGTCCTACTGCCTAGACATCCAATCGACTCTTAACGACTATCTTTTACATAATTCCATACCCGATGTCTCGTCGACCCTGCTTTGGGAAGCTCACAAACCAGTAGTCAGAGGTACTTGTATTTCCGTTGCCACCCACCTTAAGCGGGAGAAGAAGCCAGGCTCCAACAGCTAGAATCTGATTTCCACCACCAGTTTTTACAATTTCAGGCATCCCCATCTAGTACTAATAAAAAGTTACTGGAGAAAACCAGACTGGAACTGGACCTTCTTCTGGCTGAATCTGCGGAAAAGTCTATCCTCCGGTCTGGCCACAAGATTTAAACCAAGGCCAAGGCACTCCGCCTCAGGCGACCGGATCATAACTACGCTCCGGTTAGACTTCGGCTGGCTAATGGCAATCACACCAGTAACCCCGTTAGAGTCCTCTCTGAATTTTGTAGGCATCTTGCTGATTTATATAAGGAACAGGGGCCTTTTCCCTCCCAGGAGGCAGAGACGTTATTTCAGGACATGCCTATACCTAAATTGCCTGACGCCAGTCGAGAGTCTATCGACAAACCAATCTCGGTCGCTGAGGTACTCGGAGCTATCAAAACACTCAAACCCCACAAGTGCCCTGGTCCAGACGGCCTTCCTGGCTTATACTATAAAAAGTTTGCAACCACCTTGGCCCCACTTCTTGCCAATTAGTTATAAGTAATAACGCCTTACTAAAACAACAATCCCTTGGTCGCGACACTTTGACTGCCATCATTGCTATGATCCCCAAACCCAGCACTGATCACACCCTCTGGTCCAATTATAGGCCCATCTCCCTTTTAAATTTGGATGTGAAAATATTAGCTAAAGTTCTTGCTTTGAGGCTCAACCCGATAATCGGTCACTTGATTCACAAAGACCAGGTGGGCTTTATCCCCAGTTGTCAGGCCAGCGATAACATCCGCCGAGTTGTCCTTCTACAGCACATAGCGAAATCCCGTAAGATTCCCATGCATCTCCTATCGCTCGATATCAGGAAAGCCTTTGACACAGTCTCTTGGCCCTATCTTCACTATATTTTAGGACGTTGGGGCTTTGGCCCCAATTTTTTGCATTGGATTAATTCATTATACGCTCACCCACAAACATTTATAAAATATTCCGGTTTCAGCTCAGAGTATTTCCCCATCCGTAGGGGAACGAGGCAGGGCTGTCCCTTATCCCCACTATTATTTGCCCTAGTAATCAAACCCCTTGCAGCCCTCATTAGATCGAACCCTAATATTTATGGTCTAGACATAGTCTCCACATCTCACAAACTTTGTCTCTTTGCCGATGACGCTTTACTATTCATTACTTCCCCACACATCTCCCTGCCCAATCTCCTACAACTCCTATCCAAGTTTGCTAAGATTTCAGGTCTGGAAGTTAATCAAGCGAAATCCAAAGCCCTTAATGTGTCCCTTCCATTGACCGAACTTAAACTCATACAGATGAACTTCCCTTTCCAATGGTCCTCTTCCTCGATCCCCTACTTAGGTATTAAATTAACCAGTGACCCCACCCAACTGTTCCATTCTAATTATCTCCCAATGCTAAAATACCTGTCCTCCCTACTTAATACTTGGCTACCTCTCCACGTATCCTGGCTTGGTCGCATCGCAGCTGTGAAAATGTCCCTACTGCCTAAACTGCTTTACTTATACAGGGTTCTCCCGGTCACCGTTCCACCCTACTTCCATAGAGTGATTCGGAGCAGGGTATATAAATATATCTGGGGTTCTAAGACTCCACGCATCTCTAGACCTACCCTACTCCGCAGTAAACTTAATGGGGGCCTGGGAGTTCCTAATTTTCTTCAGTACTATCATTCTGCTCAACTTGCACAACTTACCCTCTACCACGCAAAGACAGAGATTCCTCTATGGGTCGCCCTGGAGGCAATAGATATCCACCCCATTTCTATCGCCAATCTTCTGTGGCTCCCGGCTTCGACTCGGGGCCCTTTATCTAACCCCTTAACCCAGCACTCCCTTAAAATCTGGGACAAGCTGTGTAAACCGTTTTAATTGGTTTCCCCACATTCGCCTTTACTCTCCCTATTTGGCCAACCGCTCTTTTACCCAGCCTTTTCCCAACCGGCCTCTTTCAAGACATGGTCTCGGGCCGATCTGGAACGTATTTGAGATTTCATCTCTAATGGAACCGTCAAACCCTTCCCAATCCTCCAGTCACAGTTGAACATTCCTCCACAGGAATACTTCCGATACATTCAAATCACCCCCTTTATTCATACAATCATGGGCCCCCACAGAGTCTCTAACAAACTATCTATATTCGAGAGTATATGTGACTCTGACCCACATGCTCCAGGCATCATTTCCAATCTTTATGCTCACCTCACGTCCCTTCCTTCCTCACTCCCATCATATGCCTCGGCCTGGTCTACGGACCTGTCCCTTAACTTGGATGCGGACGATTGGACAGTGATATGGGCAACAACTAAATTAACATCACAAAATGTGATTGCGTTGGAGGCCAGCTATAAAGTTCTCATGAGGTGGTACCTGGTCCCAACTAGGATCGCTCGATATACCCCAGCCTATTCCCCTAATTGTTTTCGTGGTTGTGATTCAAGGGGTACACACCTCCATATATGGTGGACATGCCCAGTAGTAGAACACTTTTGGGGAATAATATTTCAAATGGCTTCTGTCTTTTTTAATATTACCATTATTCCTGACCCGGCCCTTGCCTTACTTAACTTTCCTCCTCATAATTTGTCTAGGGCACAATTGCGTCTCCTTTTTCAACTTACCACGGCCGCCAAGCAGACCATTGTGAAAGCTTGGAAGACACCACTTTACATATAGCGGAAGTTACATGTAGAGTTACCCAAGCCATGATCCACAGTAAAATTGAGGCTACAATACTAGATAAAATTCCCCAACACCTTAAAATTTGGCGCCCATGGTCTAATCACTACCTTCCCCACGACTTTGATAAACGCCTCCTGGAGCCATGATTTCTTCTTTAAGACTTGGGGGTGGGGTGTTTCCAGCCCCCACGGCACCTGTGGATCACCTGGCCAGAACCTGCTCCTTCTTTACCCCACTTTCCTTTCCATCTTTTATCTCTATTTTTCTCTCTCCTTTCTTTTTCCGCTCCCTTTCCCCTTTTCCCTTTCTTGACTACTACTTTTCACACCTTTCTTTCCACTCTTTAAACTTTATTGATGATGTAGCACATATTTCTCTTTACATCTCTGTTACTGTTGCCCAGCTTGCTCGGGCAGAGTCTCTTTGCTCATTGGCTGTCTCAATCTAAACTGAGCCTATAATCCTATGATATCTGCATTGCCACTGATTTCTGATATTTGCTCCTATTGTATTCCACAATGTAATATAATCTACATATATTTGTATATATAGCCTTTATCCTCCCCTATCTTTCTGTACGAAAGCTCTGCTAACAATGTTTTTCTTATGAAAACGATTGTAACAGTGACTGTATCATTTCTATCTTCTGCTTGTTGTCAATAAAAAATTTTGAACAAGAAACCCAAACGGAAGTGTTTGGCCTCAATTCTAAATGTTATTCCTGGAGGAATCCAAGCAGTGCTCATTAGACATGTGCGATTTGTTTCAATCCGAATACAAATTCAGACAAATTTTTGGTTATTCAGAGATTTGATCTGATTGTACCTGAATCTCTGAATATAAGTGTCACAAATAGTGACAAATTTCAATGAAATTCATAAAATGTAATTTTGATTATTCATTTTGTAATGAATTCCAAATTTTCAGTACAATTACAAGTTGGAACAGTCGAAAAATGATCGACCGATTCTAATTCTGCATGAAGAATATCTGGTTGTTAAGCAGTGGGCCAAGAAGCCGGCCACCATGCCCTTAGTAATTGATCATTCATCGGCTGTCAGCGGGCTTCACCCCCCACTGACAGCTGAAATGTAAACAACTAAATGTCAGCAAAACAAAAATGTTAAAAAAATGGTGTGCGGTCCCTCCAAAAACATACCAGGCAAATATCCAAGCATGCAGCCCCGCAGGTCAGGAAAGAGGGGGACGAGCAAGTGCCACACCTCCTTAACCATACCAGAACACATGCCCTCAACATGGGGGTGCTTTGGGGTAGGGGGCTCTGATTTTGTAACAATTTAACCTAGCATCATGGAGAAATCCATCCTTAAATTCCTAATAGAAGCAATGTAGCCATTAATCAGGGCTCAGCACTCTACTCTCCCTTCTTCCTGTGTACCTGATCTGTGGTTACATTAGAGATTAAAAGTCTGGCCGGCTGTCAGTCATGGAAGGTGGATCAGAATGAAAATACTTCTGCTGGAAACATTGATGAAGAATTACTCCACAGTGTCTGCACCTACAGAGATGACTAGGAGGTTATCTGAACATTCTGAGCCCAGTCACTAGATCTAAGCAGGTCTGGGCCATCTGACATACTGATCAACACTGAAAAATTATCAATCTAACTTTGTAAAAAAGACAAGGAAGGAATCCAGCAGAACAATGAGATATAGATACAAAAATAATATTCAGAAATGCAAATTGATGAGGAAATTAAATTCAACAGATATGCTTAACTGCTTAAGGACCGCCCCACGCACATATACTGTGGCAGGGCGTCCCTTCAACACAACGAGAGAGGCAGAACGGTATTCTGCCTATGTAAACAAGGGAGACTGCCGCTCTGCTAGTAAGGAAGACATTTCAAAAATAATTGCATAAATCTATCCCATAGTTTGTAGACACACGATAATGTTTGTGCAAAACAATCAATATATGCTTATTGGGATTTTTTACCAAAAATATGTAATATAATACATTTTGGTCTAAATTGATGAAGAAATTAGATTTTTTACATATTTTATTGGATGTGTTTTATAGTGTTTTCTAAGAATGTAAAAAAAAATATATTTTTTCAAAATTATGATTTCGTTTGTTTATAGCGCAAAAAATAAAAACCACAGAGGTGATCAAATAGCACCAAAGTTTGTGGGAAAAAAAGGAAGACAATTTTAATTGGGTACAGTGTTGCATGCCTGTGCAATTGTGAGTTAAAGCAATGCAGTGCAGTATGACATAAAATGGCCTGGTTAGGAAAGGGGGTGAACCTTCCAGAGCTGAATTGGTAAATGGCCAAATATGTGTAGACACCTGACCTTCAAACCTATATGGGCTGATTGGGCATCCCATTTCAAAATGATGGTCATTAATAAGGAGTTGATATTTGTGCTGTAGAGAGATGAATGATAATAGAAGGAAGACTGAAGCTGTTTCTGGCACTGCTGGAACTGGATTGCACTTGTACTGGCTGGTGATCTTGAATCTTTCTTTTCTATCACACTCCAATCAGTGTGTGAGGGCAAAGTGGGGGTCAAGCTGCTAACTTCAGGTGTTGGTTACATTGTGTGATCCTTTGATTGGTCACAGCATTTTTTTTTGTGATCAGCACCATCCAATGGACAGTGCAGTCACAGTAGCACAGTAGCACAGCAGCACATTGCTTGTGCATGCTAGGGGGCATGTAAGAGCAAGAAAAAAATTGAAGCTCTAATATATCATCCAATCCTGTAACATCCACCTTCCATCCACTTATGTACAATAGGCAGACAGAAGGCAGTCAATGTACCCAAAAAATCATAATGCTGATAATAATGTCATTCATAATGATGACAATGATGATGGTAGCAATCTGACTAAGCTTGTTTAATCTGATCTACAGCATTATACATCCAATCAATGTGTTACATTTACAACATTCTTTTCCCCAGCATTGTCCCTCTTGTATTCAATTCAGGTTTGAAAAGCAAAATGTAGAGTTTTGGAGAAAACATACACAATAATATTCCAGCACTGGAGGTCAGTATGGCGAATATCTCCACAGCCACCATGTATTTCCCTCTGGTGCTCAGATAGGCCGGGATCATGGCAATCCAGACACTGCAGAACACCAGCATGCTGAAGGTGATGTACTTGGCCTCATTAAAACTGTCCGGTAATGTCCTCACCATGAAAGCCAGAACAAAACTCACCGCTACCAGAAACCCCATATAACCCAACATAGAGTAGAACCCGATAACTGACCCTTCATTACACTGAATGAGGATCTTCCCAGGATAGGAGTCCATGTCATACTCCTGAAATGGTGGAGAGATGGACAACTATAAAATGCAATTCATAACCTGAATGAATGAGCAGAATAGCATGACTGTATTGGGAAGTTTGACTCCCACCCATTTTCTACAAGAGCTTCCAGGTCCGGTGGCTTTGAAAGCAATGAAGACCATGATGGTTTTGGCTAGGATAGAAGATACTGAGATGGTGAAGGGAATTCCAAAAGTGACTTGTTGCAGCACACAGGTAATATCCACAGGACGGCCAAGGAACAGGAATACAGAAAGGAAGCTCAGTATGAGGGAGAGGAGCAGAATGAAGCTGAGGTTCCGGTTATTGGCTCTGACTATGGGAGTTCTCCGAAACCAAACAAATAGTCCAAGTATAAAGAGAGATGTTGTAGCAAAAATAAGTGAAATTATAGAAAACAATAAAACTAGAATATCTTCCTCATATGATAAATACTCAATGACCTTGTTAATACAAATATTTTTAGCTTTGTTAGGCCATTCATTTTCAGGACACTTCTTGCAGAGTTCACTGTCTGTAGAGTCAAAATAAGTGAAAATAACATTAGGCATGGTAGCTATTTGACAGTATTATTATTATTACTATTCAGGATTTATATAGCGCCAACAGTTTGCGCAGCGCTTTACAATGAGGGCAGACAGTACACTTACAATACAAATCAATACAGGAGGGATCAGAGGGCCCTGCTCGTTAGAGCTTACAATCTAGAAGGGAGGGTCAAGTTGAAACAAAATGTAATAACTTTGGGGGATGAGCTGATGGAGAAAATGAAAATACAGTTAGATGTGGGTTTTCAGGGTCGTCTAAAAGCTAATAAAGTAGCAGATAGGCGGACAGATTGGGGTAGGGCATTCCATAGGATTGGAGAGGCTTTGGAAAAGTCCTGGAGGCTAGTATGGGAGGAGGTGATGAGGGAGGTAGAGAGCAGGAGGTCTTGAGAGGAATGAAGAAAACGAGTAGGTTGGCATTTAGAGACTAAGCTAGTGATGTAGCTGGGGGCAGCGTTGTGGATGGCTTTGTATGTAGTTGTTAGTATTTTGAATTTAATTCTTTGGCTGAGCGGAAGCCAGTGGAAGGATTGACAGGGAGGAGTAGCAGACACAGAGCGATTGGTAAGGTGGATGAGTCTGGCAGCGGCATTCATGATGGATTGAAAAGGTGATAGACTATGTAGAGGTAAGCCAATGATAAGGGAGTTGCAGTAGTCGAGGCGGGAGATGACCAGCGAGTGAATTAAGAGCTTTGTTGTGTCATTGGTTAGAAAGAGGCGTATTTTGGAGATGTTGCGGAGGTTGAGGCAGCAGGATTTGGACAGTGATTGGATGTGTTGCTTGAAGGAGAGTTCAGAGTCCAGGACTACACCTAGAACCTTGGCGTGAGGGGATGGGCTTACGGTTGTGCCATCGATTTTGACAGTGAGATCAGGGGAAGGGGCATATGGGGGAGGAAAAATTATAAGTTCGGTTTTGGATAGATTGAGTTTGAGGAAGTGGTGTGACATCCAGACTGATATATCTGATAGTAAATTAGTGATACGTGAGGAGACAGAGGGAGTGAGCTGAGGAGTAGAGAAATAGATTTGGGTGTCGTCAGCATAGAGGCGGTATTGGAAGCCATGGGAGGCTATCAGTTGACCCAGGGAGGAGGTATAGATTGAAAATAGGAGTGGTCCAAGAACAGAACCTTGGGGGACCCCAACAGAGAAAGGAAGAGGAGAGGAGGAAGTAGAGTTGTAAAAACGCTAAAGTTGCGGTTGGATAAGTAGGAAGAGAACCATCATAGAGTACAGTCACGGAGACCAAAGGTGTGGAATTTTTTTTAGGAGGAGGGGGTGGTCAACCGTATCAAAGGCAGCAGAGAGGTCCAGGAGGAGCAGTACAGAATAATGTCGATTGGTTTTGGCTGTTAGTAGATCGTTTGTTAGTTTTAGGAGAGCAGTTTCTGTGGAGTGTTTAGGACGAAATCCAGACTGAAGGGAATCAAGAAGGCTATTATCAGCGAGGTGGACACTCAGTCGGTTGTAGACCAGACGTTCGAGGAGTTTGGATAAGAAGGGGAGAAAGGAGATGGGGCGTAGGTTGTAAGGATTGGATGGGTCCAGTGAGGGTTTTTTAAGTATGGGTCTAACAAGTGCATGTTTTAGAGAGTTGGGGAAGATGCCAGAAGAGAGGGAGAGATTGAAGATGTGAGTTAGAGAGTGTAGCATAGAGCCAGAGGGTGAACGTAACATTTGTGAGGGAACAGGATCCAGAGGGCAGGTGGTAAGGTGGACATTACCAAGTAGTTTAGCAACTTCGTCTATAGTGGTGGGGTTGAAAGAGGGAAGTAATGATTGTGCCTGTGGGCATGATGTGTAAAGCGTGGAGGGTATCAGAACAGTAGAGATCTCTGTGCAAATTGTATCAATCTTCTGTTTGAAGTGATTGGCAATCTCCTGGGCAGTGAGTGAGTTGGTGGGTGGAGGCGGTGGAGGACGAAGTAGAGAGTTGAAAGTAGAGAAGAGTTGACGGGGACGGAATGATGGGTTGCTGATGAGAGTGATAAAATAGTCTTGCTTGGCAGAGAGGAGGCTGGAATTGTATTTTTGGAGGGCAGATTTATATTGGTTGAAATCTCACTGAGACTTGGTCTTGCGCCACAGGCGCTCATGAGCACGACTATGTTTTTTCAGACTTCTAGTGACATCTGTTTGCCAAGGTTTAAGGGGTCGAGGCTTGATTTTGTGTGTAGTGAGGGGGGCCAGTGAGTCCAGAGAGGCTAGAAGTGAAGCGTTGTAGACAGAAGTGGCTAGTATTAAATATTTTTTTCTGTATTTTTCCTCAACCACTTGACCTCCAGAAGATTTCCAGGCCATTTTTTGATTACTTCTGCGCTTTTTGTTTTTTTACGCTATGAACAAAAAAAAGACCAACAATCTTAAAAAAAACATACTTTCTGCCATAAAGCACAGTCAATAAAAACTATTTAAAAAAATCTAATTTCTTCATAAATTTAAGCCAATATGTATTCTGTTACAAGTTTTTGATAAAAAAATATATCCAAATAAGTGTATATTGATTGGTTTATGTGAACCATGGTATATATTTATGGAATTTTTATCTTATTTTATTTTTTATACTAGTAATGTTGGTGACTTATAGATGTTGTGGCTGACAATCTGACAATAACTGACACTTTTGACACTTTGCGGGAACCAGTGATACTTAAACAGTAATCCATGCTAAAAATATGCACTGTCAATGTACTAATGACACTGGCTGGGAAGGGGTTAAACATCAGGGGTGATAAAAGGGATATCTGTGTGCCTAGCCAGTGTTTTTGTGTTATTCTGCACTTTACGTGGACACAGAATCCATCCATTCTCCCTTTTCAGAACAGAGATCTGCCTTGGTTACATAGGCACATCTCGGTTCTGTGTGTTTTACTGATGATCAGTGGGTGCCAGCAGACATCCAGTACCCAGCACCCGCAGATCGGCTTCTGATGTGATTAATCACAGCAGAAGCAGCCTACTGGTGGGACACTTGCACCCCCTGCAGGTGGAAGTGCAGAATCATGTATATATATGTGATTCTGCACAGGAGGGACGCTCTGTGGCAGTAAATCTGCTAAATGGCGATCCGGAAGTAGTTTGCCTTAACGTTTTTTGTAGTTAAGATGGTAATATTAACCACTTCAGTTCCGGACCAATAAACACCTTAAGGACCAGAGGTCTTTTTGCAATTTCGCACTGCGCTGCTTTAACTGGTAATTGCGCGGTCATGCAATATTGCACCCAAACGAAATTTGCGTCCTTTTCTTCCCACAAATAGAGCTTTCTTTTGGTGGTATTTGATTGCCTCTGCGATTTTTTTTTTTTGCGATATAAATGAAAAAAGAGCGAAAATTTTGAAAAAAAAAGATATTTTCTTCTTTTTGTTATAAGAAAAATCGAATAAACTAAATTTTAGTCATACATTGAGGGCAAAATTTATTCAGCCACATGTCTTTAGTAAAAAAAATGTCAATAAGCGTATATTTTTTGGTTTGCGCAAAAGTTATAGCGTCTACAAACTAGAGTACATTTTCTGGAATTTACACAGCTTTTAATTTATGACTGCCGATCTCATTTCTTGAGGTGCTAAAATGGCAGGGCAGTACAAATCCCCCCCAAATGACCCCATTTTGGAAAGTAGACACCCCAAGGAAATTGCTGATGGGTATGTTGAGCCCATTGAATATTTATTTTTTTTGTCCTAAGGGATTGAATAATGACAAAAAAAAAAATAAAAATTTTTTTTACAAAAAGTTGTCACTAAATGATATATTGCTCACACATGCCATGGTTATATGTGAAATGACACCCCAAAATACATTCTGCTGCTTCTCCCGAGTACGGGGATACCACATGTGTGGGACTTTTTGGGAGTCTAGTCGCGCACGGCACCCCGAAAACCAATCACCACCTTCAGGATTTCTAAGGGTGCAAATTTTTGATTTAACTCCTCACTACCTATCACAGTTTCGAAGGCCATAAAATGCCAAAATAGCACAAAACCCCCCCAAATGACCCCATTTTGGAAAGTAGACACCCCAAGCTATTTACTGAGAGGCATGTTGAGTCCATGGAATATTTTATATTTTGCCAAAAGTTGCGGGAATATTACAAACTTTTTTTTTTTTGCACAAAGTTGTCACTAAATGATATATTGCTCACACATGCTATGGGCAGAAGTCAAATTACACCCCAAAATAAATTCTGCTGCTTCTCCCGAGTACGGGGATACCACATGTGGGGGACTTTTTGGGAGCCTAGTTAACTAGCTACCTAGCGACACTAGCGACACTGATGCAGCGTTCAGAAAAATTATCGCTTAGTGACACTGGCAAAAGGGGGTGAAAGGGTTAACTAGCGGAAATCAGGGGGTTAAAACCATTATTGGGTAGTATATCGGGGTACCTAGCGCTATAAAAACCTGGCGGTGAACCTAAAAAAATAACTAGCTACCTAGCGACTGTAGCGACACTAATGCAGCGATCAGAAAAACGATCGCTTAGTGACACTGGCAAAAGGGGGTGAAAGGGTTAACTAGCGGCAATCAGGGGGTTAAAAACATTATTGGGTAGTATATCGGGGTACCTAGCGATATAAAAACCTGGCGGTGAACCTAAAAAAATAACTAGCTACCTAGCGACACATGCAGCGATCAGAAAAATGATCGCTTAGTGACACTGGCAAAAGGGGGTGAAAGGGTTAACTAGCGGCAATCAGGGGGTTAAAAACATTATTGGGTAGTATATCGGGGTACCTAGCGCTATAAAAACCTGGCGGTGAACCTAAAAAAATAACTAGCTACCTAGCGACTGTAGCGACACTAATGCAGCGATCAGAAAAACGATCGCTTAGTGACACTGGCAAAAGGGGGTGAAAGGGTTAACTAGCGGCAATCAGGGGGTTAAAAACATTATTGGGTAGTATATCGGGGTACCTAGCGATATAAAAACCTGGCGGTGAACCTAAAAAAATAACTAGCTACCTAGCGACACTAGCGACACATGCAGCGATCAGAAAAATGATCGCTTAGTGACACTGGCAAAAGGGGGTGAAAGGGTTAACTCTAGGGGCAATCAGGGGGTTAAATCTTTATTGGGGGGTGATAGGGGGCTACCCTGGACCTAACACTAACTGTCCTGACAGTTTTTACTGTCACAACTGACACTGAATGCATTGATCAGTAAAGAAATGATCAATGCAATCAGTGACACTGTGACTGGGGGGGGAGGGGGGATCGGGGGGCGATCGGGGGGGGGATCGGGGGGGGTTTGTGTGCCTGTGTGTACCTACATGTCAGTGTAGTGTTCGTGCAGACTTACTTTTACTCTTCTCCTCGTAGTCCGGTCAAAAAGACCGCCCCGAGGAGAATGACATCACTTCCTCCTTCCTGTGTAAACAATACACAGGGGAGGAAGCTTCTCATTGGCCAGGAGCGATCCAGAGGGGGTGGCCGAAAACGAACGGCCATCCCCTCATCACGGAGCGCTCCTGGACCGAATCGGACCGCCGTAACCAGCGGGAGGGGGTCCGATGGGACCCCCACCCGCTGGAAGGCAATCACGTAGATGTACGTGATTATGCCTGCCTGTGCCATTGTGCTGACGTACAATGGCAATACGGCGGTCCTCAAGTGGTTAAATATGAATTAAAAGCCGTATACAAAACAAAAAAAAAATTGTTGGAAAAATATACAGTATATGTTGAATATCTCAAGAACGTTTTAGTCATAAATAAAGTGTGACGATGCCCTACTGAAAACGAAAGAACCTTCAGCCTCAGTGATGGCCATGACACAGTCTATCTGTAAATTTAACATGTATGTAACAATGACATTCACATATTTTACCACTTTTGGTCTCTTCAGTGAAATCATTTTCCAGATCATTTCTTTTAAATAAGTGCAACCATGTTGGAGGTTTTATCAGACAGATGGGAGGAGGAACGTCCAGTTGCTTGCTTGAGAAAACCTCCAACAATCCCAGAAAGGTAAGAGGTAGAAGAAAAGTACATAAAGGCCCCATCAGTAATCATTAATTGCATACAATATAGAGAGATGTTCAGCCTGCAAAGTGTGTACAGAATCAATTTAAAGGACTTTAAATGTTTTCATTTTCTAATTCAATATCAAAATTTATACTTAATGATACATAAAGCTTACGAGAATGGTTTGATATTTCTCCTTCTGAACATGGAGCACAATTATAACAACATGGGTGATATCCTTCTCTTACAGATTTTCGGAAGCCTGGAAGACATTCCTCGGAGCATCGACCTCTTGGGACCTGAAATAATATAGTATAAAACGAAAAATCAATCAGCGCTGAACACAACAAATAAGTGAAAAATTAAAAAATTAAAAAACATGCAGCTAGAATACTATAGGTCAAAATACCAAATCCCACATTACAAAGTAAAAAAGTAACAGTACAGCGCATAAATAAATAATCTAAGTGAATCTCTATTAGTGCATCAAAACACAAAAGTCCATAGATATAAAGAACAACAAGTAGAGATGTCAGAAAAAAGATCTGCTTGTGCAGTGTGCCTTCAATCGACAAAAATAAGTGATGATGTGATTCCTTCACCAATAAGCAAGATGGACTCTCACCTCAAAACATGGACCCCTGATTTAACAGACAGGTCAGAAAACGCATGTTCCCATCAAGGGTAAATCACAGCATTCAGTAGATATAGCGGTAGTGCTCAAAGATTGAATCCTTTTCAGTATCCTCAATTTAATATGATTCCATAAAAAACATAAAGAACAAAATCTAGTGCTCTCTGTTTACACATATTTATTTAAAACAGAAGTAAAAGAAATACACTCACATTCTAGTGCACTGATCTCCAGTGCTGAGTGCTAGGCATGAAAACAAATGTATCACAACGTCCATGCATGGATCAGTATAGCAGCTTGCGGATGACGTCACGGCTTAGGTCACGTGGTCCGTACGTGTTGCGTCCCCGAAAGTAGGCGGGACTTCATCAGCGGTGACGGCGTGACGTCGGACGGCCGCTTTTAAGCTGGTATACTGATAATGAGCCAATGAAAGAGAAGATAGTGCGCAAGGCAGTTTCACAGAGACAACACACATCAAGCGTGACTCCGGAAGCCAAATTAACACTTAAACAATTACCAGAGAGAGAGGAAGAATTATAAAAACGAATAAAACTAATAACACAAAGGAGTGCGTATGAATTGAACCACATCAATGGCGACTTACGTACATACGTACCAACCCAGTACTGATACTGATCCATGCATGGACGTTGTGATACATTTGTTTTCATGCCTAGCACTCAGCACTGGAGATCAGTGCACTAGAATGTGAGTGTATTTCTTTTACTTCTGTTTTAAATAAATCTGTGTAAACAGAGAGCACTAGATTTTGTTCTTTATGTTTTTTATGGAATCATATTAAATTGAGGATACTGAAAAGGATTCAATCTTTGAGCACTACCGCTATATCTACTGAATGCTGTGATTTACCCTTGATGGGAACATGCGTTTTCTGACCTGTCTGTTAAATCAGGGGTCCATGTTTTGAGGTGAGAGTCCATCTTGCTTATTGGTGAAGGAATCACATCATCACTTATTTTTGTCGATTGAAGGCACACTGCACAAGCGGATCTTTTTTCTGACATCTCTACTTGTTGTTCTTTATATCTATGGACTTTTGTGTTTTGATGCACTAATAGAGATTCACTTAGATTATTTATTTATGCGCTGTACTGAAATAATATAGAGCTTTATGATCTATTCAAGAGCAAAAGTACAGATATAATAGTGTAGGTAAGCCAAGCTTCCGATGTTTAAAATGATGCAGCATGTACAGTATATCTTAGTGGAAACAGATGGAACATTCCAGAAGGTGGCCCCTCATTAGATTGGATACCACAGCATATGCTATGAACCAGAAGATGGAAATAGACATCTAGGAGTACTAGCAGAATCTTTTCATTAGAAAGGTTACAGCAACAAAACTATCAGTACAAGCATAAATGCTGCTTTCAAAATCCAAAGATGGGGCGGGTCTGGCAGCATCCGTGATGGCTACATGATAGCAGAGCTCATCAGACAGGGGAGAACACTAGAGCTACAGAGGCACATATCTGAACCTAAAAAAACAGCCATCAAGGACCCTGATCACGTGCACACACTCCAGCCAGCTATGTCCCGCAACATCAAATTCCACCTGAAGAAACTGATGGCCTTCTTCAACAAGCCTCAGCCTAAGGTCAGTCAGACTCAAAATGTCACTGGCCAACCCACATCCTATGAGGCATACACAGATCTCCCAGATGAGATTACTGGAGAGGGGGACCCACCACTGCTCCCTTCAGCCCCTAAACACCAAACAAACGTGTTCTGTGAAATGTAACAAATCAATCTATAAGTGAAGCCACCCTGTGAAGTAAGTGACTTCAAAGTAAATGAGTAAATAAATAAAGTGTCCGGAAAATGTCAACTTCCTAAAAAAAGTTCATAACGATATGCACATTAGATGGTGACCAGTGAATAACTCATAGTGATGATCCACACGGCATTTCCAGGAACACTCCTTCACCACACCGCTGTGTCTGTGACTCCAATCCCCTTATGCCCTCACGCTCACCCGCTGCCTGTGCCTTACACTCTCATGCTTGGATGAAAGCTCTTTAACCCTCTTTTCATGGGGGTGAAATATAGAGACCTCCAGATTCCAATTAGAGATAGATGTACATTCCTCGGATTACCTCTTTATCCACTTTCAGACCGAACCCTTTTGCTGGCTTAAGACCAGACCACTTTGTGTGATTCTGCGCTGCGTCGCTCTAACTGACAATTGCGCGGTCGTTCGACGTGGCTTCCAAACAAAATTGATGTGCTTTTTTTCCCCCACAAATAGAGCTTTCTTTTGGTGGTATTTGATCACCTCTGCATTTTTTATTTTTTGCGCTATAAACAAAAATACAGCGACAATTTTGAAAAAAACACATTATTTTTTACTTTTTGTTATAATAAATATCCCCCAAAAATATATAAAAAAACATTTTTCCCTCAGTTTAGGCCGATACGTATTCTTCTACATATTTTTGGTAAAAAAAATTGCAATAAGCGATTATTGATTGGTTTGCGCAAAAGTTATAGCGTTTACAAAATAGGGGATAGTTTTATGCCATTTTTATTAATAATTTTTTTTTAAATAATAATGGCGGCGATCAGCGATTTTTATGGTGACTGCGACATTATGGTGGACACATCGGACATTTTTGACACATTTTTGGGACCATTGTCATTTATACAGCAATCAGTGCTATATAAATGCAGTGATTCCTGTGTAAATGACACTGGCAGTGAAGGGGTTAACCAGGGGGTGGCAGTATAGGGGTTAAGTGTTCCTAGGGGCGTGTTACTAACTGTGGGGGGCTGGGCTTTGTTTTAGTGAACACTGATCTCTGCTCCAATCACATGGAGCAGAGATCAGCATCACTTGTTGCTAGGCAGAATGGGGAGATGCTGTTTACAACGGCATTTCCTCGTTCAGCCACTCCGTGAGACGATCGCGGGTATGCCCACTGTGATCGAGTCCGAGGGACCCGCGACCGGACTCACAGGGTCCCGACCGGCATGCGGGCCCGGCATTTAAAATTGGATGTACTTGTATGCCAATATGCCTGCCCATGTCAATCTGCCGACGTATATCGGTGTGCGCCGGTCGGGAAGTGGTTAAAAGCTCCACATGTAAATGAAAGAAATAGCCTCCAATAGTTTAATAAGTTCACATACTTTTATTCTCATAAAAAAAAAACACTGCATTGCATGTAAGATTTCAAAAACACACCATAAGAATAAATTGCACAGCACTCCATAACATCAGTAGCTGGATAATGGCGACGGCAGACCCAGGGCTTACGAGATTGCAAGATGTTAGCTCACCCCTCATCGTCTCTGTTCCCACTAACAGCCCATCGGTGTATGATAGTCAGCGTCCCGTGTCTAACTCAAAACATTGCCAAGTAGCCAAGTCCCCACATGTTTCGTCATACAATTACTTAATCAGGGGATCCCATGGTGGGACGGTGGTGGAGTAGTGTTCCTGGAAATGCCGTGTGGATCATCACTATGAGTTATTCACTGGTCACCATCTAATGTGCATATCGTTATGAACTTTTTTTAGGAAGTGGACATTTTCTGTTGGTGTTATCTAATTTGGACACGTTATTTATTTATTTATTCATTTACTTTGAAGTAACTTCACAGGGTGGTTTCACTTATAGATTTATTTGTTACATTTCACAGAACACGTTTGTAACTTGTGTTAATTCATTTGATACATTAGGCCGCGTACACACGACTGTTCGCTCAACTTTGTC
Organism: Lithobates pipiens; assembly: GCF_037356315.1. NCBI lineage: Eukaryota > Metazoa > Chordata > Amphibia > Anura > Ranidae > Lithobates > Lithobates pipiens. The sequence goes on from NW_027507718.1 coordinate 551,528,089, forward strand.
CGCCGAACAGTGTTTCAGCGGACAGTCCGCTCGTGTGTGGGCTTCAGCGGACAGTTTCAGCGGACAGTTTGACGAACAAAGTTTTTCGGAAATCCCAAAAAACTGTCCGCTGAAACTTGGTTTGAGCGGACAGTCCGCCCGTGTGTAGGCCAGTCCGCTGTACTCTCGAAATGAGTGAACTGTTCCCGCCCGGAGGAAAGTCTGCTCATTTCGAGCGCGTCTCCAGGTAGGCGGGGCCCGCAAAGGAGACGTCGCGGGCCCCGCCGCCTGGTATGGACTTAAAGGGGAACCCCAACGCCGAAAAAAATCGGCGTGGGGGTCCCCCCAAAGTCCACAACAGACCATTGTCCAAGCACGCTACCCGGCCGGCCAGGAAAGGGGGGCGAGCGAGCGCCCCCCCCTCCTGAGCCGTACCAGGCCGCGTGCCCTCAACATGGGGGGTGCCTTGGGGAAGGGGGGGCCGCGCGGCCCCCCCACCCCAAAGCACCTTGTCCCCATGTTGATGAGGACAAGGGCCTCTTCCCGACAACCCTGGCCGTTGGTTGTCGGGGTCTGCGGGCGGGGGGCTTATCGGAATCCGGGAGCCCCCTTTAATAAGGGGGCCCCCGGATACCGGCCCCCCACCCTATGTGAATGAGTATGGGGTACAATGTACCCCTACCCATTCACCTGTAAAATAAAAGTACCCCAAAAAAAACACAACACACGAGATAAAATATTTTATTGCACAGCTCCGGGGGTCTTCCGTCTTCGGGGGTCTTGTCCCCCTCTTCGGTTCTTCTGCCGGGCCACCGCGCCTTCTTATAGCTCTTTTACAGGCGGTGGCCCGGTCTTCTGTCGCCGCTGTCGCTGTCGCCTTCCGGTCGCCTTCCGTTCTTCTTCTTCTTCTTCTTCTTCTCCAGGAGATGTTGACACGTCGCTCTCTCCGGCCGGAATGCTGCGCGGCCACTTATATAGTGACAATGGGGCGGTGTCACATGGTATATGTCACATGGGTTGGTCACATGGGTTGATGTCACATGGGGACTATGACATCATAAGGGGGCGGGGTCACCATGTGACCAACCCATGTGACATATACCATGTGACACCGCCCCGCCTATCTTGACACGCGCTCGAAATGAGCGGACTGTTCCCTCGTGTGTGGGCGAGTCCGTTCATTTCAAAAGTTGCGCGGACTTAGTACGACGAACTAAGTCCGCTCAAAAAAAGTGCCGTGTGTGGGCAAGTTCGTTCATTCAAAAGTTTGAGCGGACTGTTTGACGAACTTAGTTTCGGCAGACAGTCCGCCCGTGTGTACGCCGCCTAAGTGTTCACATTGTGTGTTATTAGTTATACTCACATAGTATTCAGCGCTGCTCATTTCACACTGTTTATTAGGAATATTGTACATGAGTCAGGGCAGATGTTGGATGTCTATGAACAGGATGGGGGGAGGGGGTTAGGATTTTTCTGAAGATGGGCTTTAGGGTCAAAACTAGTATGTTTCTTGTATAAGTTCTGGATCAGCTTCCCCGGTGTAACTCACCTTGTCTCCTTTCCATGATATTAGCTCTGGTTCTAGTGTAAGTTGCTGACCCTCTGAAAGGGACCCATCAAAGTGGCCCACAATCATCCAATCAGTGGTATTTCTTTCACCTTTAATTCTTGTAATCCAATTTAGAATTTCCAGTGGGCTAGGCAGTTCTCCTTTATCATTGAAAATCATGACCTTGCCATTCGGATCCTTGTACTGGACTTCTTTTACATAGCGGGACAGCTTAAAAAATGACAGAAATGATTATAGGTAACACATATATAGAACGATTAGTAATTTTTTTGACTATAGATTTTTTATCTAGTTATATCTCAATCAGAGAAAGTCATCGGGATGAGATGACCTGTTTGCTGAGCACTTATATCCATATACATTTTATTGGGACTATTTATAAACAATTTTATTTGCAAATGTGAACGTTCCAGAGATAAATAAATAATTCTCCCCCTTTACAATACACTGGCTCAGCCTCATCTTGGATATACAGTTCAGTTTTGGTCACCAATCCTCAGGAAAGATGTCGATGAATTAAAAAGAATTCTGAAAATGGCAACAAAATGAAGAAGGAGGACAAAGGATCTCATCTATGAGGACTGATTGATTACAAGTATTCACTCCGGAGAAAAGACACTTAACCCTTTCACCGTCTGGCCTATATTTTGAATGTATGAGACAGGAGGAGGTATTGCACACAATTCTTTGTGTCCAACACACACAATTGGATTGTGTGTGAAACTGACAGTCAGCCTTCTGCCTGTCAGGTGACAGCATTCAGGTGGTGCCACTGCCGATGGATTGCTCTCACACCCCCCCTTACCAGCACCCCCCTTCCACCACGCCCTGCCAAGCTTACCAGGCTCTTATTGCCCATCTGGAGGCCCATGGGAGGAGCTGGTGGCTGGAGGGGAAGGAGAAGAGCAGACATCACTTCCAAGTCAATCTCTCTGTGTCCCCGGCTTGCTCAGCCGGGAAGTAATGTTTTGCAATGCGATCTGCATTGCAAAACATTTAGTGGAGCACAGGAGGGTAATTGGGGGTCTTTTAGATCCTGCAAATTTCAATAAAGAGAACCTGTCACCAAAAAAAAAAAATCAAAAAAAAAGTTGTGCCCTCTTACATCGAATGAACTTGACTTCCTTCATCACCCAACATAGTAACTTTGGTTGTAATCTATCCCCCCTTTGGCATCCTAACAACCAGTAACTGCCAGTCAGAGGTTCCAGGGACTCCTGACTGACAGATGAGGGGTAACATACAGCAGGGATATAAATAAAAAGGCTTAGAGTTCCCCAAAATGTATACCAGGCCCTTTAGTTCTGGTATATATCTTAAGTGGAACCCCACAAAAAAAGAATGAAGTCTCCTCAAAATTGTACACCCGATCCTTATCCAACCATGCACATGGGTGGCTAGGAAGAAGGGGGTGGATCGTTTTCTGCCTCATTCTGAACCATGCCAGGCCACATGCCCTAAACATAGGGGTACCTTCCCAGGGGGACCACCTGCCCACAAACCTGGCCCAGTAGTTGTGGGTGGGGGGCTTATGTGGCTCTTGAAGACCCTTTAAGAATGAGGAGAAAAAACATGATCTCATAAAGAGCAAAAGTATAGTTGAAAGTTTTTACAGGTTTGTGCTTGAGGTTTATTATTGAAAAATATAAAGTAATACACTTGGGGGCTAAAAATATGAACACAAGTGACTCATTAGTGAGAGAACCCCAGGAGGAATTGAGAATGGAAAAGGATCTGGAGATTCTTGTAGAACACGTCGCTCTCTCCGGCCGGAATGCTGCGCGGCCACTTATATAGTGACAATGGGGCGGTGTCACATGGTATATGTCACATGGGTTGGTCACATGGGTTGATGTCACATGGGGACTATGACATCATAAGGGGGCGGGGTCACCATGTGACCAACCCATGTGACATATACCATGTGACACCGCCCCGCCTATCTTGACACGCGCTCGAAATGAGCGGACTGTTCCCTCGTGTGTGGGCGAGTCCGTTCATTTCAAAAGTTGCGCGGACTTAGTACGACGAACTAAGTCCGCTCAAAAAAAGTGCCGTGTGTGGGCAAGTTCGTTCATTCAAAAGTTTGAGCGGACTGTTTGACGAACTTAGTTTCGGCAGACAGTCCGCCCGTGTGTACGCCGCCTAAGTGTTCACATTGTGTGTTATTAGTTATACTCACATAGTATTCAGCGCTGCTCATTTCACACTGTTTATTAGGAATATTGTACATGAGTCAGGGCAGATGTTGGATGTCTATGAACAGGATGGGGGGAGGGGGTTAGGATTTTTCTGAAGATGGGCTTTAGGGTCAAAACTAGTATGTTTCTTGTATAAGTTCTGGATCAGCTTCCCCGGTGTAACTCACCTTGTCTCCTTTCCATGATATTAGCTCTGGTTCTAGTGTAAGTTGCTGACCCTCTGAAAGGGACCCATCAAAGTGGCCCACAATCATCCAATCAGTGGTATTTCTTTCACCTTTAATTCTTGTAATCCAATTTAGAATTTCCAGTGGGCTAGGCAGTTCTCCTTTATCATTGAAAATCATGACCTTGCCATTCGGATCCTTGTACTGGACTTCTTTTACATAGCGGGACAGCTTAAAAAATGACAGAAATGATTATAGGTAACACATATATAGAACGATTAGTAATTTTTTTGACTATAGATTTTTTATCTAGTTATATCTCAATCAGAGAAAGTCATCGGGATGAGATGACCTGTTTGCTGAGCACTTATATCCATATACATTTTATTGGGACTATTTATAAACAATTTTATTTGCAAATGTGAACGTTCCAGAGATAAATAAATAATTCTCCCCCTTTACAATACACTGGCTCAGCCTCATCTTGGATATACAGTTCAGTTTTGGTCACCAATCCTCAGGAAAGATGTCGATGAATTAAAAAGAATTCTGAAAATGGCAACAAAATGAAGAAGGAGGACAAAGGATCTCATCTATGAGGACTGATTGATTACAAGTATTCACTCCGGAGAAAAGACACTTAACCCTTTCACCGTCTGGCCTATATTTTGAATGTATGAGACAGGAGGAGGTATTGCACACAATTCTTTGTGTCCAACACACACAATTGGATTGTGTGTGAAACTGACAGTCAGCCTTCTGCCTGTCAGGTGACAGCATTCAGGTGGTGCCACTGCCGATGGATTGCTCTCACACCCCCCCTTACCAGCACCCCCCTTCCACCACGCCCTGCCAAGCTTACCAGGCTCTTATTGCCCATCTGGAGGCCCATGGGAGGAGCTGGTGGCTGGAGGGGAAGGAGAAGAGCAGACATCACTTCCAAGTCAATCTCTCTGTGTCCCCGGCTTGCTCAGCCGGGAAGTAATGTTTTGCAATGCGATCTGCATTGCAAAACATTTAGTGGAGCACAGGAGGGTAATTGGGGGTCTTTTAGATCCTGCAAATTTCAATAAAGAGAACCTGTCACCAAAAAAAAAAAATCAAAAAAAAAAGTTGTGCCCTCTTACATCGAATGAACTTGACTTCCTTCATCACCCAACATAGTAACTTTGGTTGTAATCTATCCCCCCTTTGGCATCCTAACAACCAGTAACTGCCAGTCAGAGGTTCCAGGGACTCCTGACTGACAGATGAGGGGTAACATACAGCAGGGATATAAATAAAAAGGCTTAGAGTTCCCCAAAATGTATACCAGGCCCTTTAGTTCTGGTATATATCTTAAGTGGAACCCCACAAAAAAAGAATGAAGTCTCCTCAAAATTGTACACCCGATCCTTATCCAACCATGCACCTGGGTGGCTAGGAAGAAGGGGGTGGATCGTTTTCTGCCTCATTCTGAACCATGCCAGGCCACATGCCCTAAACATAGGGGTACCTTCCCAGGGGGACCACCTGCCCACAAACCTGGCCCAGTAGTTGTGGGTGGGGGGCTTATGTGGCTCTTGAAGACCCTTTAAGAATGAGGAGAAAAAACATGATCTCATAAAGAGCAAAAGTATAGTTGAAAGTTTTTACAGGTTTGTGCTTGAGGTTTATTATTGAAAAATATAAAGTAATACACTTGGGGGCTAAAAATATGAACACAAGTGACTCATTAGTGAGAGAACCCCAGGAGGAATTGAGAATGGAAAAGGATCTGGAGATTCTTGTAGACCACAGGCTCAGCAATAGCATGCAATGCCAAGGTGCAGCAATCAAGGGCAACAGACAATGAGCATGCATTAAACTCAAGAGATAAGACTTCAGGGGGCGTGGCCAGACCGGGGACAGTGATGAACGCTTGATCTATCTCCTCCGGCGCTCAGGGGAAATTTTCGCCGCTCACAGGGCTCCAATCCATCCATCCGACCATGGGAAAGGGAGACAGAAGCGCTCCAGGATCCCGGGACGCCGCCGAGACAGGTCTGTCACCGCTTGCCAATATTCCGGCGATGTTCCGTCCGCCGCAAGGTGAAGGCCCCAAAGCCACGGCCTCGCCTAAACAGGCCACCCCGCTCGGCGCCTCCGGAGGCGCGGCGGGCGGCGCGAACGGCCCGCAGGGCACAGACAGGGACAACTTCCCCCCTCTGCCTCAGGCTTTATCCCCCCAAGCCTCCCTAGCCCCTCAAGCCCTCAGCCTGGCTGATCTCCAGGCAGTGGCTCTGGACATAAAAGCTACCCTGTCTGCTGCCATCACAGACTTGAAAGCTGACATACAGCATGTGGCAGCAAGAATAGGATCTGTGGAACAAACTACATCTCGCCACTCTGATGCCCTGAAACAAATACAAAGAGCTTCGGATAACCACTTGAGTCACTTAATAGAGATGCATCGCCACATTGAAGACCTTGACAACAGGGGCAGGCGCCATAACATCAGAATCCGCGGAGTCCCCGAGACCACAGATCAAATCCCTGTAATACAGACGGCAACCACCATCTTCAATGAGCTGCTGGAGAGGCCCCCAGACTCCCCAATTGACTTTGAACGGGTCCACCACGCTCTCCGTCCAAGGGGAAGGGACACCGACCCGCCGAGAGATATAGTCTGCTGTCTGGTAAATTTTCCGCTAAAGGAAGCCATTCTCAAAAAAGCCAGAGAAAGAAATAGAGTCCTCTTCAACAGTCATGAAATCAAATTATTCCAAGACCTCTCCAACATTACTTTACAGCAACGCAGGGCCCTGCGTCCATTACTTGACCAACTCCGGACCAGAGGCATCCCCTATAGGTGGAAATTCCCTTTCTGCCTATCTGCCACACAGCGTTCCTACGCACTCTCGCCGACCTGCAATCATTTTGCGAATCGCTCAACCTCCCCGTAACAGATGTACCCGACTGGTACAATTCATTCCAGATCCATGACACATGGGTTGAAGTGGCAACCAACATGACTCCCAGAACGCAAAGAAACAGAGATCGACGTTGTAGATCTCCGTCAGCACAACACGTCATCTCTCCACCCAGAAGGAGAGACTGTATCGACAGGCAAGATTCAATGGACACCTAGACGGTAGCTCCATGCCTCTCTCAAATAACCCCATCTCATCCGCTATCTATCTACTCCTGGTCTACCACCGCCACCATACACCATCTGTATACAGTGAGTAAACCTACTTTAACATCTGTATACAGTGAGTAAACCTACTTTGTCACCCCTCAACCTCCCTTTCTGTAACTGAATGATCCAGATTCACACTGAAAGGTAAGGCCCCTCTGGGGTGCTTTGGAGTCTCATCTCTGCATACATTTTGTATCTTTATGGGTCGAACTGATGACAATCCGTTGCAAGTGCTCTTGGCCAACTTCCAAGCTTACAAATGTGAAGCCACTTCGCTACCCTCATCGTATATGCTGACCCAGGGCAAGTCTGACCTGAGTAGCTCTTACCACTTTTTCTTTCACAAGTGTACTGCCAATACAGGGCTCCAACCCCGATACTCTCTACACATTTACGGACATAATAGCCCTTTATAGAGACAAGGTTTAAACTTGTATTGGGTTTGGTTGTCAGGCCTGGTGCTATTGAGTTATGTACAGGCCTCTAACCCTTTTTGTTCTTTTCTTCAGCACTCTCTATTTTAATGCCTTAATGGGTTAAGACTCTCTTTGCTTACTAAAGCGGTATTTATCCCACGGGACCCGTTCTTTGAAATGCCTATGTAACAGCATCGTTGAGGGGGCTCTTTTAATCTGATTAATATTCCTCAAAATGTTCATTTTTTGAAGGTTTCTCTACTTTTCAAGTTTCATGTTTTTCACTGTTAACAAAATTTCTGTCTTAGTTATCAATACTGTTAACCGGGTGGGTGTTGGTGAATGGTTAGCACCTGGAGTCACAGTCACTAATTCCTTATTAGCACTTAAGATGGTCGGGCGTGTGGAGAGTCCTTCCGGTCCACACTTTTCTTGGATCCAGAAAAACCAATACATATCTGTTTACTAGAGATACAGCTGCACCCTTTTATCCCAGTGTAGCTCATAATACTCCATAATGGGGGATAAAAACTATAGGACGCTCACCCTCAGAGCTGATCCTACCGCAGCCTGGGGGGACTCTCGATACGCCACCTCTCTTCTTCATTTAAGATTTGAATGAATATTTCTGGAATGGTTCCTTACTGACTTAATATACCGCACAACTTGGTTAAATAATACTCCTAATTAGGATTACCCATCCATGGGTAAAAGGGTTACATCTGTCAGCTCATTTGCTGTTAAATACTTTCATAGTGGTTTCATGGTTTCTAGATCAGAGGCCCGCACTGTATTAATTCCTTTTCAGTCTCTCTACAGGAGATCATTCTCTTCCACACCTCATTTATATAGCGATAGCTCTAGCCGTCTATTCGCAAAAACTAAGATACAGCTACATCATCCCTTTCCCCATATCTCTACACCTTAACCCTGTCCTCTATAAATTTATTATGCCCTTAGGAACTCCCTGGGCGCCGGGCCCTCCCAACAGATAAGAAACTTCTCACTTTGTGATACAATTTTTTATCACTGGATTGTACCTCATATGGTCATAGAACCCACACAAGGAGTGGTTCCCCTCACCCCTCCTTGACCTTACCGGCATATATATATAGGTAGGCTTAGCAGGTCTAACCCTCCCTCCGGTTTGTACTCTTTGTACCTGTTTTAGGTACTACACCTATCCTCTAACACCCCCCCCCCCCTCACCCCTCTTTAAATTATTTTTTTTTCTCTCGACATGCCTTCTCAAAGACCGCAAATTTCACCCCTTTCCCTTAAACTATTGTCCATTAATGATAAAGGACTTAACATCGCATCTAAAAGAACCAAATTCCTATATGAATTTCACAAATACAAAGCCAACATAGTATGTATTCAAGAGACGCACTTTAAATCCAATAATATACCTAAATTCTCAGATAGCCGATTTCCCACGATTTTTCACTCCACCAACCCTGAGGGGAAGACAAAAGGAGTTTCTATCCTTATATCAAAACATACTCCTTTTCAGATAAAAGATACAATGATTGATCCTGAGGGGAGATTTATCTTTCTCAAGGGCGTAGTGTCATCTCATCCGATCACGATTGCCAATATCTACGCCCCCAACTCAAAACAGGTTACTTTCTTCCGCAAAATTAAGGATCTACTAACAAATTTCGCTTCAGGCATCCTAATACTTGGCAGAGACTTTAATGTCCCCCTCAACCCTTTGGCTGACACCTCAAATGGCTCCTCGAGTCTTCCCTTCAGGGCTTTAAAACAAATCAAACTCCAATTGCAGTCACTAACATTACATGACACCTGGAGAACCCTCAATCCTCAAGCCAGAGATTATACCTATTTCTCAGCAATCCATCAAAAGTATTCGAGAATTGACTACTTCTATATTACACAAGCAGACCTCTCACTCATCACGAACACAACAATAGAGCCCATGATTCTATCGGATCATCACCCAATACCACTATCCTTGACTTTCCCAGAAAAAAACACTATAACTAAAACGTGGAGACTAAACACCACTGTACTGAAGGACCCAATAGACATTGATCGCTTTCGAGATACACTTAGTGACTATTTTGCCCGTAATGACACTGCAGACACCACTAAGATCATCCAATGGGAAGCCCACAAAAGTGTCATTAGGGGTGAGTTCATAAAGAAATTGACCCAACTCAAAAAGGAAAAACAAAATAAAATCAAATCCTTAATAGATCGCATCCATGTGCTTGAATTACAACACAAGAAGACCGTGGCTGTCTCAGCCTTCGAGGAGTTGACTAGAGCTAGAGAGCTTCTTACGGAAGAATTGAATCTTAAGGCTAAAAGACAATATATACTACGACATAAAATTTATTACGAGCAAGGTAATAAAAGTGGGAAAATGCTTGCGAGAGCAGTTCAGAGTAAGAAAGCCTCATCCACCATACATCACATAACTGACAACCGAGGAAAGTCGTACTCTTCGAACGAGGAGATAGCCACCCAATTTGAACAATATTACCAAACACTGTATAATATCCCTCCCAATCCTAAATCCCCCCTTAACGCGGAAGCCAGATCGAAATTGATTCAAAATTATCTGGAGGAACATAGTCCACCTAAAATCGCAAGAAATATTGCCCAGGAACTCGAATCCCCCATTAATGGCGATGAATTTGATAAGGCCTTGAAAGACATGAAAGTAGGCAAAGCCCCTGGTCCAGACGGTCTCCCATTACAATACTACAAAACTTTTTTCGACATTCTCAAACCCAAATTTTTGCAAACCTTCCAATCCCTACACTCAGAAAAAAATCCCCCCAAACAGCTCCTGGAAGCGCATATAACAGTCATTCCCAAGGAAGGAAAAGACCCATCACTTGTAACAAACTATCGCCCAATCTCCTTAATAAATGTAGATATCAAAATATACGCGAAAATTCTGGCCAATAGATTGCTACCCCTACTGACCTCCTTAATTTCCCTTGACCAGGTGGGATTCATCCCCGGCAGAGAAGGCCGAGACAACACCATCAAGGCCTTGAACATACATAATTGGTTAACTTCTAAAAAAAAACAGGGCTTCTTTCTGTCTCTTGATGCAGAAAAGGCGTTCGACAGAGTGGCCTGGGACTTCATTGATGCAGTCCTTAAAAATATTGGCATAATGCCCCGGATGAGAGCATATATCGCTGCATTGTACTCTAATCCAACTGCACACGTACGCACTAATGGCCACCTGTCGAACGCCTTTAACCTTAAAAATGGGACGAGACAAGGTTGCCCCCTGTCCCCGTTGCTTTTTGTCCTCACCTTAGAGCCGCTCTTAAACAAAATCAGATCCAACCCAAATATTAAAGGCATCGAGATTAAAGACCGCTCCTACAAAATAGCCGCCTTTGCGGACGATATGTTACTCTTTCTATCACAACCCTTAGTCTCCATACCCAATCTAGTTAAAGAACTTGAAACATACCAACTATTATCTAATTTAAAAATTAATCACTCCAAATCGGTAGCACTAAATATCTCATTGCCCCTCAAAGATGTAGAATTATGCAAACAAAATTTCCCATTCACTTGGTCCCCCAACCAAATTACATATCTTGGAATAGAGATACCCTCCTCCCTAAAAGACTTATTCAAACTCAATTTTCTACCCCTACTAAGAAACTCACAAGAAGACCTTAAACGTTGGAACTCTCTCAACATCTCATGGTTTGGGAGGGCCTCTCTATTAAAAATGACCATTCTTCCCAGATTCCTTTATGCCATGCAAACGATCCCCATTAGATTGCTGTCCTCCTTCTTTGCCTCCTTCCGCAAAGCTTGTTCCACCTTTATTTGGAGGGGTAAACCTCCCAGAATCAAATATGCCAGACTGATCCTCCCAAAAAACAAAGGAGGAATCGCGCTTCCTGATCTAAAAAAATACCATCAAGCAACTGTACTCACGCGAATTGTAGATTGGAACTTACATCAACTTGTCAAAGATTGGGTATCATTAGAACAGGCCCAGTTTCCATATTCAATCACCCACCTACCATGGATAGACCCTAAATACCTTCAAAAAGAAATTAAATCACACCCCCTTATTGGACCCACGATAGCAATCTTTCACGACACTTACAAGATTGGAGACCCCACCCCTTGGATTAGTCCCTTAACGCCTCTTCGGAATAACCCTGATTTCCCCCCAGGAAACACCTCAAACTCTTTCCTGGTTAATTGGCCCCACAAAACGGTGCTAATTAAACACTTTCTCCACAAGGGGATATTTTTATCCCTCGAGGAAATCAATAAGGACAGCGCTCCTAGACTGATATCCCCCTGGACATATCTTCAAATTAGACACTATATCTCCAAAGCAGCACTGGCAGCCCTTAGATCCAAATCTCTCACAACCCTCGAGATCTTATGTTCAGACACATCCCCACAGAGACATATTATCTCATGTCTTTACAACTCACTATTTAAAGAGGGTTTAGAGTTCTCCTATCCATCTTGTCTAGCATGGGAAAATGACCTCAATCTTTCCTTCTCCAATGAAGAATGGGAAAATATCTTCACTTACGCTCATAAAGGCTCACTAAACGTTGCCACACAGGAGTGTGGATTTAAGATTTTAACAAGATGGTATAGAATACCCAGTACACTTCATAAATTCTACCCCCAGATTTCCAACAAATGTTGGAGGTGCAGTGGGGAGGTGGGCTCGCTATTTCATATCTGGTGGTCATGTCCACTTATTCAGCCTTTCTGGAAAATGGTTCACGAAACCATCTCATCAATAACATCAGAAACATTAGATCTCAACCCAGCCCACTTCCTACTGCATCACAACAAAACCCCCCCAAAAAAATATTTGAAATCCCTAACCATGATCATGACAAACGCAGCGAGACATTGTATCCCTTGCCATTGGAGGTCACCCTCACTCCCTACGAAAAAAGAATGGTTCAGAAGGATTAATTTTATTGAAAACATTGAGGAACTTATAAGTATTTCACAAGAAAGAATGTTAAACTTTACTTCAACCTGGTCGAAATGGCTTGCATTCAAAGATACGCAGGAATATAAGTCTTTCATTTAGTAATGACTGCTGTTGAACCTTCATCATATAGGTTACTTTTTCGAGGACCCAACAGCACTGGCCCGTTGCTTGGGAACTCTCCTTGCCTACTCCTTTCTTCTGCAACTATATTAAACGAATTCCTTACCCTCTTCCTTGCTTCCCCTCTCCCCTCTTTTTTTTTTTTTCTCTTCTCCTCTTTCTCTCTCTCTCTCCCCCCCCCCCCTTTTATACGGGTGATCCCGACTTATCATTATATTTGCTTAAGATTTCTATCTTATCCATAATGTTAAATTAATCGCAGAATAGTCATTAATGGTCTACTGACGATTGTCACTTATATCTTGACAGTTCAAGCTACTGTTTCTACACCTCTGTAACCACCTGTAACAATGTTTTACTATGCTACCATTACTGTGCGATATATTGTCGATTGTAATTTTCTGCAATTCCTCAATAAAACTTTTGTGAAATAAAAAAAAAAAAAAGACTTCAATTCTACCATTTTACAAAACTGTAGTTCAGTCACATATGGAGTATGTCACGTAATTCTGGTGACCATTCCTCAGGAAGGATGTATTCGAACTGTTGAGAGTCCAGAGAAGGGGAACAAAGCTAATAAGGGGGGCTGGAGGACCTCAGTTATGAAGAATGACTACAAACATTAAACCTATTCTCCCTGGAGAAGCACTTACTGTATGAGCAGATATGATCACAATATGCCAATTTTTTAATGGTAATTCTAACATAGAGAGTAAACTATTCAGTCTCAGGTTTCTTAAGAAGATATGCAACCACTCAAAGAAGTTAAATGAGAAGAGGTTTAACCTTAAACTCTGTAAGGGTCTTTTTACTGTTAGATTGTTAAGGATGTGGAACTCCCTTCCACAGTTGGTGGTGTCAGAGAGTGTTGATAAAACTTTGCAATGGAGAGCTTAGTGAATGCAATATACAGGGATATGGTAGTGACATAAACACACACACAGAGGTTGAACTGGATGGACTGGTGTCTTCATTCAACCGTATCAAATATGTAACTATGTGCTGAGGTTTATGTGTCTTTATAAGACTGTGGTTTGTGGCAAAACAATTAAAACACATTTTTGGGGTACAAAGTACACAAGTAGGCCCGGGCCCTGTTTAACAAATGTCTCTTTAAAACACCATTGGCAGTGGAAAGTTATGTGTATTGAATCATTGTGTCCCTCTGGGTGCTCCAGGTCCTTCACAATACCAGCAATGATCTGGCTTTCTAGAACAGAATGTGGATCTCCTGCTTTCTTTTAATATTTTTAGGTGCCAAACTATTAACTTAACCTTTCCTTTTTACCCACTGCATATATACATCCTAATGAGACAAGTGTCCTTCTGGGGTGATGGCCTCCTAGTTTGGGCGTTCCTAGCAATCACAGTCAGCAGTAGTAAACAATGTCTGTCAATTATGATTGGTCACAAAAATGACATGGTTCAAGGCAAATCACAGCAACAATGTACTATGTGAACATTGGCATAATGAATGATGCCAAACACAGAAATGATTGCTTATACAGTGTACAGCACCACTATGGTGACATGTTAAGAAAATTGAATATTGTTTTTTACACACTGTCACCATAGTAAGTGCAATGTCATTATGGAAAAAAAAAGTGAAGTTTTCAAAACAGTCACCATGCCTCTTAGAAAATACCTTGTTTTATTGACAACATGTGGTGATTTTGTTGGTGTTTCTCCTGTCCTGACACTTCAGGGACTCAAGAAATGTGATAGGTAGTCAGGAAATTAGATGTGTAATTTATACTCCCTGATAGCCCAATGGTGCTCTTTGGATTTTGTGCCTCTCTATACATCTAGGCTGTGAAATTGTATCACAGATGTGGTATTCTCATACTCAGGAGATATAGCAGAATGTTTTTTGGGGTGTGATTGTAAGTATGTCTATGCTGTGTGTAAGAAATAACTTGTTTAAATGACATCTTTGTGAAAAGAAAAATATACATTTTCCAAAAAGTTCTTGAGGTGGTTAAAATGGAATAACTAATGGAAAAAAAAATGAAATCAAAACAAAACACCACTCCTGGTCAGATCCCTCAAGAGGACTTCACATCCCCCCAATGTGCTCAGAATTAATATATCATCTTGATTTTTTTAAATAATCCTCCAGCTTGCTGGTTAAGCACTTCTTAAAGTGAAGAGTGGATGACCGCTATTACATGTTTACCCCAAAAATGTATAGATCCCTTGCTTTGTGTGACTTCAGGAAATCAGTGCAGCAATATTTCCCGTATAACTGGAGTCAGATAACTCTGATATGAAAGCATCTAAACATCCAAAGAACTAGCATTCTCCAAGGAGAGTTCAGCAATGGAAGCCTCCATTAGGGAGACCAGTGAATGTCTGTTTATTGATATCCAATATCTATTTGTAACCCGGATGTGATCAGTAAAATGTTCCAAAATGTGAACTTTAAAGCAGAGATATGCAATTAGTGGACATCCAGCTGTTGCAAAAAAAAGTCCCATCATGCCTCTGCCTCTGGGTGTCATGCTTGTGACTATTAGAGTCTTGCTATGCCTCATGGGATTTGTAGTTCTGCAACAGCTGGAGGTCTGCTAATTACATATCCCTGCTTTAAAGCATTACCTGTGGAAAAGTGAAGGTACTAAAGTTTGTCACCATTTCAGAGGTGCCGGTCATTTTAAGACTTGACATACTGACTATCTATTTATTCAATGCAACCTCCTATTTTATATTTTAGCAAATAAGTGGGTAATATATTACATTTGTGTGCCCTAAAATGAACTTAGTGTATCTTTTACTGAAAACAAAACATTACATTTGGTAAACCATCACACTAATATCATGTGACAGAAAAAGATGATACAGCAAGAATTGCTTCTCCAGGGTCTCAGCTTTCAGAAAATATACTGTATACTGTTTAGGGGTTTCATATAATCTTCAGGCCTTAAATTATTTTTTTAACATGGGTGCAAAAAAAAAATAAAAAAATGCTGCAGAAGTGAAAGGGTTAAACACCTCTAAACTAAACATTAGACATGTGCAGAGTGAAATATTTTGTTTCGGATTTTCGTTTTCGTCTGAAAAATAAATTTATTTAGTTACTCCCGAAATTCGTTTTTACTTATTTTGTTTTTTGTTCAAAAATTGCATTCATCCGAAAATCCACATGAATTACGGTCTAATCTGTCTTTGAAGGCTTATGGTGTCTGTCGAATGTATAAAGAAGATTTTATGGAGCTGCTAAACTCTATATAGCTGGAGCATTTGTGTCACGATCTAGGATGAGGCCGAAATGCTGAGAGGGCTCCCCTTGCGGCCGAGCGCAGTACAACCCTGAAGTTGACACAGGGATGTAGTGCCCACAGTAGCACAGGTTGCCAGGTAGCAATAGTAGAGACCAGGTAACAGATGGGCAAGCCTGGATGGACAACTGTGCTTAGGAGATCCGAGAGTAGGCAGCGGAAATCCAGAGAATGGTCAAAACAAGCCGAGGTCGGGTGCAGGAAGCAGATCTGGAGCGTCAGGTACAAGCCAAGAGTCGGAGCCGGGAGAACAACAGGAACGGGTCAAACAGGCCGGGTCGGTACACAGAAGATCGGATAACAGGAAGCACGGGTACAGGTTCACAGGAGAGCTGACGATAATCCAGCAATGCAGGAGTGTCAGGCGAACGTTTAAATAGGCCGCCTGACCGGGTCACGTCGCGGGCGCGTCGGAGCGATCGTACGTCTACGTCTAGTACGTTGCGTATTCGTGGCATCGCCGCGTAAGCCCGCCCGGTTAGACGTCGCGTCGGTCGTACGTCTAAAAACTACTTTGCGCTTGCGTAGGCGCCGACGCGCGTTAACACGGACGTATCTTATGAGACTGCGGCTATTTCCCTGACAGTGCCCCCCCCCCAAGGGGCAGCCTCCGGATGCCCAACCGAGCCCACTTTTCAGGATACCGGGTGCGGAACCTACGTAAAAGTTCAGGAGCATGTACATGATCGGCAGGCTCCCATGAGTTCTCTTCAACAGGATACCCCTTCCATTTAATTAAAAACTGGATGGTCCTACCTCTCCGACGACAGTCGAGGATGGACTCAACCTCGTATTCGGTTTCTTCACCAACCTGAACTGGAGGCGGAGGCATTTCTTCTCTTCCTGAAAATGGACTAAAGGTAACAGGTTTAAGGAGGGAAACATGAAATATAGGATGGATCTTAAACGAATCAGGCAAAACAAGTTCAAAGGCTACGGGGTTAATCTCCCGTTTGATTTCAAAAGGACCCAGAAATTTAGGTCCCAGTTTCCGGGAAGGAAGAGGCAGTCTAAGATTTGTTGCTGAAAGCCACACCTTATCCCCTGTCTTAAAGATGGGGTTGATTCTCTTCCTTTTATCATACTGCTTCTTGTATTCCTCCTGGGCCCTTCTCATAGTGTCTTGAAGTATTAGATAGTTCGAGTGAATGAAATTTACTCGGTCTTGAACTGCCGGGACGGATGACTCAGGGATGGTGTTAGGCAGAAATGAAGGGTGGAATCCGTAGTTTGCCCAGAAGGGTGACTGGTTGGTGGAGGCGTGCACAGAGTTATTATAGGCGAATTCCGCACAAGGTAGCAAGGAAACCCAATCGTCCTGGGAGAAGGAGCAGAAGCATCGCAGGTATTGCTCTAGTGTTTGATTGGTTCTTTCGGTTTGTCCATTACTCTGTGGGTGATAGGCAGATGATAAACAAATCTTAATTGAGAGCAATTTACACAGTTCCTTCCAAAATTTAGAGGTGAATTGTACCCCTCTGTCTGATACAATACTATCAGGTACCCCGTGTAGCCGGACAATCTCTTTAATAAAAGTTTTTGCTGTATCTAGGGCAGAGGGAGTCCCCTTAAGCGGCAAGAAATGTGCCATCTTGGACAGGCGGTCCACGACCACCAAGATGGCCGTAAACCCTTCAGAGGGAGGTAGTTCCACAATAAAATCCATGGAAATTTCTCTCCATGGTTTCTCCGGGACTGGCAGTGGTCTTAGTAGACCCCAGGGTCTGATGTTAGGTCCTTTGTTGCGCTGGCAAGTGGTGCAGGAATCTACGTATGCCTTACAGTCCGCCTTTAAGGTAGGCCACCATAGGGACCGCCGTACAAGGTCCGTCGTCTTCCGCACTCCAAAGTGGCCTGCAAGTGGGTGGTCGTGGAAGGTCTTCAATACTAGTAACCTGGCCTGCTGGGGAACAAAAACCTTGTCCTGGTGCCATAGAAGCCCTCCTTGACTCCTCAGGGCAGAAGCTTCGGTCTCCGTGCACTGTCTAGTAGCCAGTTCAATAGAAGATTTCAGGTCTGGTTGTATTAACAAGAAATTCTGGGAGGACAAAATTGTACTAGGTGGGGCCCCCTCGGGGGTATCGGGGAACATCCTAGATAAAGCATCCGCTTTGCTGTTTTTAGATCCCGGGCGGTAGGTGATATGGAAATGGAATCTTGAAAAGAACAAAGCCCACCGGGCCTGTCGGGGTCTTAGGCGTCTGGCCGTACGGAGATACTCCAAGTTTTTGTGATCTGTGAAAATCAGAATGGGGTGAGCGGCACCCTCTAGGAGGTACCTCCATTCTTCAAGAGCGGTCTTGATCGCTAGAAGTTCCCGGTCCCCTACGTCATAGTTCTTCTCTGGGGGACTCATCTTCCGAGAGAAGAAGGCTACAGGGTGCAGTAAGGCTTTGGGACCTTGGCGTTGGGATAAGATCGCCCCGGTGGCCACCTCCGAGGCATCAACCTCTAGTACGAAGGGTAAGGCGGGATCTGGGTGTTGCAGGATGGGCGCAGAGGTAAATAGGGTCTTGAGCTGCTCAAAAGCGAACTGGGCTGCTGGGGACCAATGGAACTTGGTGTGCTGGCGAGTAGTCAAGGTGATGGGGGCTACGATGGTGGAGAAGCCCCGTATAAACCTTCGGTAAAAGTTTGCGAAGCCAATAAACCTCTGTACACCCTTCTTGTCAGCAGGAGCGGGCCAATCCAGAATGGATTTCACCTTCTGCGGGTCCATGGCAATTCCCCCTGTGGAAATAATGAGTCCCAAGAAATGGATAGATTCCTTCTCAAAGTCACACTTCTCGGCTTTGGCATATAACCCGTGAGTTCTAAGAATACTTAGTACTTTCCTAACATGTACTCTGTGAAGCTCTAGTGAGGGTGAAAAAATCAGGATGTCGTCAAGGTAGGCGACAACAAAGTGGTCAAGGTACTCCCGAAAAATATCATTGATAAAATGTTGAAAGGTTGCCGGGGCATTACATAGTCCAAAGGGCATGACCAGATATTCGAAATGACCAAATCTTGTTCTGAACGCGGTCTTCCACTCGTCCCCTTCCCGGATACGGACAAGATTATAAGCCCCACGTAGGTCAAGTTTTGTAAAGATACGAGAGGTACGGAATCTCTGGAGGAGTTCAGGGATAAGCGGAAGAGGATACCGATTTTTGAGGGTAATATTATTTAATTCCCGATAGTCCACACATGGTCTTAGGGTCTTATCTTTCTTCTCTACAAAGAAGATACCTGCTCCGGCAGGGGATGAAGAGGGACGAATGAATCCCTTGGCCAGGTTTTCGTCGATGTACTGTCGTAGAGCCTCCAATTCCGTCTCCGAAAGGGGAAATATCCGACCAAAAGGAATGGGGGCCCCAGGTAGTAATTCAATGGGGCAGTCATAGGGGCGGTGAGGAGGTAGAGTATCGGCTTTCCTCCTATCAAAAACGTCTCTGAAATCCTGGTAGATTGTTGGTATGCGAGAAGCCGGACTAGATGCGGGTTGTATGGTCAGACAGCCGGGCAATTCGTGAGGGATGAAGTCCAGACAGTGCTGCTGACAGTAGGCAGATGTGAAGGAAACCGCCCTTGTGAGCCAATCGATCTGGGGGTTGTGAGCCTGTAGCCAAGGGATCCCTAGGATAACAGGGAACATCGGGGAGCTCAGAATGTCGAATTTAAGGAATTCTCGGTGACCCGAATCGGTGATTGTCAGGATGGGACTAGTTTCCTGGGTGACATGACCTGAACTAGGTAAGGAGCCATCGGCCAAACGGACGGTCAGGCTCTGTTCCTTGCGGTTCAGTGGGAGAGCCAGACTCCTGGCCAAGGTTAAGTCCAGGAAGCAACTACAGGCTCCGGAATCAATGATTGCTTGTAGAGGGATCCTGCTGCCCGCCACCATCAACGTGACTGGAAGAGTGATGTGGGCAGAAGCTGTCATTGCTACCTGAAGGTGAGAAGGAGTGTTTGAGGCTGGTTTACTCGGCCTTGTAGGGCAGTTGCTAATAAAATGTCCTGATTCCCCACAGTAGAAGCAGAGGTGTGCCTGACGGCGGAGGAGTCTCTCTTCAGAGGTTAGAGCGGGACGGGGAATGCCCCTCAGAACGGGGGATACTGCTGGGCGAACTGGAGGTGGGGCCTGGATGGAGCAAGTGGTTCGGGAGCGTTCTAGCTGACGTTCCCGTAGACGCCTGTCAAGCTGGATGGCGAGTAGGATGAGTTCTTCGAGCGTAGTGGGAATCTTTAGTCTGGCCAACTCATCCTTAAGAGCTTCGGACAACCCCATACGATATTGAAATTTGAGGGCCGCCTCATTCCAGCCGGAGTCAGAGCTCCAGGTACGGAACTCCACTGAATAGTCCTCTACAGGTCGCCCACCCTGGCGAAGAGCATGCAAAGCTGACTCGGCTGTAGCCGTCCGGAAAGGGTCATCATACAGGCGGGCCATGGCTTCAAAGAACAGGTCCAGAGTATTCACATAAGGGCTGCATTGTTCCAGCAGGCCGTGGGCCCACGTCTGGGGATCGTCCCTCAGTAATGAAATGGTGAATCCCACCTTGGTTGCCTCTGAAGCAAAGGTCTGAGGTTGCAGGGAGAAGTAGAGGAAACATGAGTTTCTGAAGGATCTGAATTTTCTTCGGTCCCCGAAGAAGTGTTCTGGAGCCGGGACTCGTGGTTCTAGGACCGCTGAAATTGCAGACACCGGAACTTGACCAGAGCAGGTGGGTGGTTCAGGCGGGTGTTGCAGGCGCTCCTCCAGCCGGTGATGTTTCTCTCGGAGCTCTTGAATAGCTGGAGCAAGGGCCGTGAGTTCTCGTAGGACGGCCTCTAATGGGGAGTCACCTCTGTCGACCTCTGTCATGGCTGGATTATACTGTCACGATCTAGGATGAGGCCGAAATGCTGAGAGGGCTCCCCTTGCGGCCGAGCGCAGTACAACCCTGAAGTTGACACAGGGATGTAGTGCCCACAGTAGCACAGGTTGCCAGGTAGCAATAGTAGAGACCAGGTAACAGATGGGCAAGCCTGGATGGACAACTGTGCTTAGGAGATCCGAGAGTAGGCAGCGGAAATCCAGAGAATGGTCAAAACAAGCCGAGGTCGGGTGCAGGAAGCAGATCTGGAGCGTCAGGTACAAGCCAAGAGTCGGAGCCGGGAGAACAACAGGAACGGGTCAAACAGGCCGGGTCGGTACACAGAAGATCGGATAACAGGAAGCACGGGTACAGGTTCACAGGAGAGCTGACGATAATCCAGCAATGCAGGAGTGTCAGGCGAACGTTTAAATAGGCCGCCTGACCGGGTCACGTCGCGGGCGCGTCGGAGCGATCGTACGTCTACGTCTAGTACGTTGCGTATTCGTGGCATCGCCGCGTAAGCCCGCCCGGTTAGACGTCGCGTCGGTCGTACGTCTAAAAACTACTTTGCGCTTGCGTAGGCGCCGACGCGCGTTAACACGGACGTATCTTATGAGACTGCGGCTATTT
The DNA here is from genome assembly GCF_037356315.1 of Lithobates pipiens. Lineage (NCBI taxonomy): Eukaryota > Metazoa > Chordata > Amphibia > Anura > Ranidae > Lithobates > Lithobates pipiens. The sequence goes on from NW_027507718.1 coordinate 551,549,432, forward strand.
CCCTGACAATTTGACTCCGGAAATGTACGATTGCAGCGTCGTACAGTTTCGATGCTCCGTCGAATATTATTATAAACGTGTGTTTTCGTTGTTTTGTAGAATCTCCTTCGTTCATATTGAATGAATGGTCTAAGCCCTTGTACACACGGTCGGAGATTCCATCGGAATGTGTCCTATCGGACTGTTTTGTAGGATAATCCGACTGTGTGTGGTATGCATCAGACTGTTTCCGTCGGAATATCCGTCGGACGCAATTTTCCAACTTGTTGGAAATATTTTCCGACAAACTGGTCCGATCGGACCTTATCCGATCATGTGTAGAGAATTCCGATCAGACAAAGTGCCACGCATGCTCAGATCAAATTCCTACACCAAAGCTATTGGCTACTAGCGTGAACGTATTCCCGTCGTAATGAAATAACATCATCACGTTCTGAACGATCGGATTTTCCGACAACTTGGTCCGACCGTGTGTATGCAACAGTTTCGGACACAATCCGTTGGACAAAATCCGTCGGACAAAATCCAACAGATTTGGTTGGCAGAATGTCCGACTGTGTGTACAAGGGCTTAGTCTCACAGTGGCAGGTGTCATCTCTTCTCTTTGTCGAATCTTTTCTCTCTATTTTGAATATTTTCTCTCTGTCGAATCTTTTCTCTATATAATCTTGGACTAATAAAGGTAAGGTTAGGCACATTCGACCACAGGTTCTATAGACACAAATTGTTATTGTCAGAGTCACGTCGAATCTCCTATTGTATATCGAACTGTTGTAACAACGAAAACGAAAATAAAGAATTTATTTATGTCGGATCTTTCGTTTTTCGGATTCTGCGCTTTCGTTATCGTTTGTCAAAATGAAAATATCTGAAATTCAGATGAAAACGAATGCACATGTCTACTACACATGAACCTAAACTGGGTGTAATTTTTGTCTGGGCACATTGTGTTCCAGTACTGAACTGACCGAGTATAAAAAGATACGAGGAAACTTTCATTGGACGCTCTCACCTTATACTTTAGTGTGTGAGGATTTATTTCAGATTTTTTATTATTTATTTTAAAAGAGAAATCCATGTCATGTAATGCTTGAGCCAAAATGTAGACTGAGATATACACTTTATAGGATGTTCTCTCATCAGGATGATATAAATCAAGTGGACGTATGTCCAAACTGCAGTTCCTAAGAGGACGTCTCTTTGTGAGTGGTATAAGGACATTTTTTATTTGGTTTTTTGAAAAGCATCCATATTCAGATATGAGAATATCCTCTACCAGGGGGTCATTTGGGTGGCTGGATGGATAAATACTATACAAATATTCCAGCAATCCATTTGTGTAGAGATGGGGGTACGTAAACACCAAGCTGCAGTTACTGATAGCAAAAAACATTCCACTCATTGACCAAGAATCTGGTAGAATAAATGTTTTCTCTGTGTGATAAGGGACATTATTATACAAAAACTTGTAATAAGTCATACTAACTGAGCCACAAATAATAAGAACTTTCGTAGTTGAGGTCCGCAACTCTGGAGGAATTTTATTATGATTCTTTATAGACACCAGAATCTTGAATTCAATACAAATTCCATGATTAGATAAATGTTTGCTGAGTTGTCGGATCTCCCTCTCTCCGTATTCATCATCAGATGTGAGGATCCCGACCCAGTTCCACTTCAACCTTTCCAGTAACTTTGCTATGGCCACATATTGCATCTCATCATCCGGAACTGTCCGGAAAAAGTTTGGATACATCTTTCTATTACTTAGTAAAGTATCTCTGGCTCCATAACTAATCTAGAAAGAAAGAAAACAGTCTGTATAATAAATGTGGAACTCTTAATATCCAAATGGACAGAAGAAAACCTTAGAAAATATTTTAATGGTTTTAGTGGTGCTTTTATTTCACTGACCAACCAGATAAAGATACAAGAATAAATGTACTATTTCATAAATGTTTACAGCCATCAGTGAAAGCTGATAATATGACATTAATGGGGAATTTATCAAAACTGTATCAGCCAGAATCTGGAGAAAACAATCAGCCTCTATCTTCAGCTTGTTTAGTTTACCTTCTCCAGTTTTGATAAATTTCCTTCTAAGCGCTTGTACACACGGCCGGAGATTCCATCGGAATGTGTCCTATTGGACCATTGCCGGATATTTTCCGACTGTGTGTGGTCTCCATCGGACTGTTTCCGTCGGAATATCCGTCGAAAAAAACTTTTCCAACTTGCCGGAAATATTTTCCGACACAATGCTCCGATCGGACATACTCCGATCATGTGTAGCCTACTCCAACGGACAAAGTGCCACGCATGCTCAGATCAAATTCCTAGACCAAAGCTATTGGCTACTAGCCTGAACATAGTCACGTCGTAAAGAAATAACATCATCACATTATGTACAATCGGATTTTCCGACAACTTAGTCTGACCGTGTGTATGCAACATCACTTCCGGACCTCGTCCGGAATTCATCCGTCGGAATAACTTGGTCGTCAGAATCTCCGATCGTGTGTACAAGGGCTTAGAGTTCTTCCTCCTGTACTCCCACCCAGGGGTCTCCTGATCATCAGTTTTCATGACAGACACTCCCACTGCAAGACTGATTTTGGCTTTAGCTGGAGGTTGATAACCGAGTATAAACACAATTACCAGCTTGGCTCCTGAATCTGTATATCCTTTATGTAGCAGATACATTTTTATATCTCCACTATGAGTCTGTCTATTCAACCATAACTCTAATTTCTTCAGATAACAAATCTGTGATATACTGTATATACTGTAAAATTTTCTCAAAATATAAAAAGGTGCCGACCCTATGTGGATACATGTGACAGCTGCCACTTTAAGTGTGAATCACACTAATAAATCAAACAAAAAAATATAAAGTAGGTGCTAATTAACCACTTGCTGACGGCTCACGCACATATACATTGGTAAAGCGGTTCGTTCCCACAAATCGACATACCCGTACGTCCGCTCCTTAAGAGCCATAGAAGGTGCATACTGCATGGTGGGGACCCAATGCACAAGGCCAGCGGTCATGATCATCACGGGCACAAGAGAACATACAAATCCTCTTTCTGGCAGGAGAGAAGAGACAGATCTGCTGTTTGTAGTAATTATGAACAGTGATTTCTCTCATCCTCCAGTCAGTCCCATCCCCCAAAGTCCGGTCTGGGCTCCCTGACATGTAAGCGCATATAATTGGGGATTGGTCTTACAAGGGAAATGTAATAAAACTGTGTTGCACGATCCCCGTGTTTATCTCCTATCTGGGTGATCGGTGAATATCCTGCTTAGGGGAAGGAGCATCTGTGAGCTGGAAATGAGAAAACTTGGAACCACATGCTGGGAGATTGGAATAATATCATTACACGTGCTTTGTGGTCCAGCGGGCCTTTGGGTTCTGATGAGTGAGCCTTTACATTATTGGTGGTGAAGCACATTTTTCTTGGAATCATATAAAGATACGCAGTGGATCGGAATCATTTCATTAAAGTGCAAGGACTTGGAAATGGTCACAGTTGAATAAGAACTTAAATTTGCATATTTTTACAGCCTATTTCATTTTTTTTTATATGTATACGTATTAAGTTATCACTGAAGGAACACTGGTATTAATAGTTGGAATTTGTTTGCAGCATCTTTGTGGAATTTGTTGTGCATTTTTCTGTTGGTTCTTTGTTTTTTGGGGATTGCACAATAGTGATTATCACATCAGTTTAATTTTGAATGTATATGCATTAAGTTATCACTAATAGCACATTGGTATTTAACGAAATAAAATTTTAAGTTTTTTTCACAGCATCTTTGAAAATAAAATTGTAAAAGTTTGTTGTGCAATTTTTTTGATCATTTTTTGTTTTTATTATTGAACAATAGTGACTATTACAGTGGGTGTAATCTTTATTACCTAGCACATGTTCATATTAGGATGTATGTAGTCTACTTAGCGCCCACTTTACATTTTTTGTTTGACTGTATATACTGCATTTATATATATGTATACACTGTATATCAGTTTTTGGCATAAAAATGCTAAATTGTCTTGCAAAAAATATTTGATTCAAGTTATAGACAAAACTAAAACACACACGTCCGTCTACTTTGATGGGTCTTTTCATTACCTTCCTTGTATTGTGTACAGACATTTGTGTTGATTTACTGTTGATTTACTAAAGGCAAAAACATTGTGCACTTTGCTCCAGAGCTTAGAAAATGAGCAGAAGCTCTGCCGACTATCATCATTCAATCATATGTAAGCAAAAATGCAGTTTTTTTTTTTTTGTTTTCCTTGCATGTGATTGGGTAATCTTTGCAAAGTGAAGGTTTACCTCATTTACTGAGCTCTGGAGCGACCACACTTGCAGAGAGTAACTGTAATTGCAAAGTGCACAGTTTATTGGTCTTTAGTAAATCAACCCCCTTGGCACCAATCCCCAAACTACTTTGACAGCAACTATAACACATAAAATATTCAGACTTGCAAGGCTTGATACTTTATATACAGTATACATGATAGAATTATGCAGTGCTTCTAAATATCCAATATATCCATACCACCACCATGTGCACAGTAATCTCCCCAACTGCTCAATGGAATAGGAAATAATACAATAATTCAATAGCAAAACAAACTTGTGTTAAAAGTCCTCTTTCAATTATGTGTGGGATTCAAGATTGTCCGATTGATAGTCCTTCTCTCCAAAACCTTGGCCCGGTGGTTGTGGGGGACTGCAAGCGGGAGGCATTAAAAAATAAGGGGCCTTCCAGATACTGGCTCCCATATGTGAATGAGTAAGCCCTTGTACACACGGTCGGAGAATCTGTCGGAATGTGTCCTATCGGACCATGTCGTCGGATAATCCGACTGTGTGTGGTATGCATCGGACTGATTCTGTTGGAATATCCGTCGAACCCAATTTTCCAACATGTTGGAAATATTTCCCGACCAACTGGGTCGATCGGGCATACTCCGATCATGTGTAGAGAATTTTGATCGGACCAAGTGCCACGCATGCTCAGATCAAATTCCTACATCAAAGCTATTGGCTACTAGCCTGAATGTAGTCCCATCGTAACGAAATTACGTCATCACGTTCTGAAAGATCGGATTTTTCGTCAACTTTGTCCGACCGTGTGTATGCAACAGTTTCGGACAAGATCCGATGGACAAAATCCGACGGGCAAAATCCGACGGATTTGGTTGTGGAAATCTCCGACCGTGTGTACAGGGGCTTAAGAGGGGCAAAGTACTCCTACTCATTCACAAAAAAAAGTAACCTATAGATAAAGACACCCAAATTTTAGAAAAGCTCCTCATTGTAAATCCATCATTATTTATGTCTGCCACCTGAAAACTTGTCAACACTAAAAGCCCAACAGACCCAGTGCACATAACAGGGAAGGGACGGGGATAACAATGACATCATTGACCAAATATTGCCATGGCCAGAGATTAACAGCCATGTAAGCCAATGACATTGGTAACTTTGGTGGCTCATAGTGTCCTGAAATATTACTTCTATATACACTATGGGGTTTATTTACTAAAGGGAAATCCACTTTGCACTACAAGTGCACTCACTGTAGATCTGAGGGGGACATGCAAGGAAAATTAAAGTCTCAGAGCCGGCCGGTCCGAGGCGCAGTAACTGAGGGAGGATTCAAGGTGTCCGGGTGTGCTCTCGGCTTGGAGAGGCACCACAGCTCATGAAGGTGACCGGGGAGGACTCTTCGGAGGAGGGCCAACAAGCTGGCATCCTGAGAAGTGTCTGGTTACTAAGTTGGGAAGGACATTGATGAATCCAGGCTTTTTCCAGTACTCTCAAGGAGACAGAGAACGTTCCAGGTACTGAGGAAAAAGGTTCCTTGCCACTTTCAGTTAAAACTTGTTCAAGGTCAGAGATTTTACAAGTTCTAAATCAAAATGCTGACTGCCATAATCTCTGGCTAGAGATTTGTTCAGCCTTGAAGCACCCAGCTGCGAGTGGCTGCTCTCTGGGTGGTACTAGAGACTTTGTTATGTCTGCAGTTCAAGGTGCCTGCCCTCTGTTCCTATAGGAGACTGTTGTTGGATGTTACCCCTGCAAAATAAAACCTTTCAAAAGGACTTTATTGGTGTCAGCGTCCAAAGTTGTTGGGTATAAACCCTGGGAACCCCTAGACGTGGAAGAACAAGCCAAACAGAGGTAACCGGTAAGCCCAAAAAGTCATGGCCATCCTGCAAAGGGTTATGGCCGCTACAGTAATATAGAAAATTCAGCTTTTCTTACCTGGGTGTAACCATATAGATTCAGCAGCTGGGCCATTTGGAGAGTGGTGTCAGAATTGAGATCTCCAATGAAACCAGCCAGGGCACCCCGATCCATACAGGAATAATTTGGAGCTTCCTTTGTATGTCCAGACAATATCTGTAGAACGTCTTTTATAGCTTTATTCACATGTCCACAAGAATCATACACATGGTATCCCAGAGTTATGTTGGGCAGAATATCTGGACTGCGGTTTATCGCATCAATAGCAAATATAAAAGCCAGGAGATGTCTGTATTCTCTGTCATAAACCCTGCAGAAAATGGATAGATTTGCATTGGTCTACAGTACAAGGATTCAAGCAGAAATTCTTTCTAACAAAATTAATAATACATTTCAACTACTGATCTATGGTGGGAGTGAAATTCAATCATTCTTATATGAGTTATAGCCATGGTTGGCAATTTAGGAGGTATGTAGCTGTAGCCCCTGATATCACCAAGTAGCCGCACATAATATTCAGCATATGTAATGCTACAGAAGAAGGTCGGAGAATGCAGACTTACTAGAGGAAAGGGTCAGAGAGACTACAAACTTGCTACAGAACTGTTTGGAGCCTACAGACATGTCATAGGAGACAGTCAGGTCCAGATCTAAGACAATGTTCCTGGGTTTAGTTTGTGAAAAGTTTCTCAAATCTTGCTTCAATTCTGAAGTTCTGAAGTGAACTGTCAGCAAACCCTATTGAAGTCCATGAGGGAGAACCTTGTTTTTTACTGTAGTTCTGTCCATTTGCAGAGCTAATAGGCAAACTATTGTCAAAGAAAAGGCATGGGAACTGACCACTGCTATGATGAGGGGGGGAGGGGGGTCATCTGTACCAATATCATAACAATAAAAAAGTGTCTCTCCCTACACAGTATTTTCAGCTCTTCATAACAAATCCCACACGTGAACAATACGACTGATGTAAGCTCATCTTCTTTTGTTCAGAAAGTGGGTTGGGTTATTTATTCCCTTATATTATTGTCTCTTGACCAAGGTAATGACTAGGGATGGGGTTTTGGTTTGGCCTGAGCCCAGGTTTGGACCACATTTTTCTTGTGTGAAGGTTAGGCAAACAGCTGAACTAAATTTTGAATATGGCCCGGTCAAACCTTCGGCACCAGCTGGAAGTGATATATTCGGCATCAGTATTACTAAATGTGACCACTTCCCTTCTGACTGGTTATTAGGAAATCGGCAACCGCCAACATAATCTGCTCCGTTGCTCATTCGTGTTGGCGGGTTGTATCAGAAATGTTGGACAAACTGATTGATGATGGATTTATTTTTTGTCATTTTATTTTTTTTGTAAAACAAAGGACTTGTTAAAAACTGTGGTGTGTTTATTTTTCCATGTATTCTATAAATGAGTAGGGGTATTGTGCACCTCTTACTCTTTCACATAGGCGGGAAGGTCTATATCAGTTAACCCCCAGCATGCAGACCCCCACAACCACCAGACCAGGGTTGTGGGAAAGAGGTTATTTTCTTCATCATTATGGTGCTTTCCAGTAGGGCTCTCCTGGCAATGTACCCCTCCTAGGTACCCTCTAGTATTGTTCAGGTGGGGAGGCTGAATACTCACGTAATTTTTCCTGGCCTGACACGGGGAATGATCATTTACAGTAAGTGTCACATGTGGATTTTGGGTGGAACCACATGCTTGTTTTTTTTTTTGCCTGAAATGTAATCTTAAAATCCGTACCAGAAACATTTATGGGGAAGCCATATGGCATTTTTTGAGTACCCCTTGACATCTTTATCAGACCCTCATCAGGGTAAAGGGTCATTTATGCATCTTTTGTTTTGTGTGGGGTCCACCATTAATATTAATATCTTTACCAGATCATCCCCTGGGATAAGAGTCTGCTATAGATTAGGTGAACCCTCAGCTGATTGGTAGGTGGCTGAAGCTGTAATTTGCAATTTAAACAGTATTTTTTTTAAATTGTAAATGTTAATGTTGCTGTAGTAGGTTGTATACATCATGCAGATGTGCCACTTCACCAGCAGGGCCAGGGCATCCCTAAGGGATGTTAGTTATTTTTACTTATTTTTAATTCCTGTTCACCCTACCTATCTATTTAAGGGGTCTAATCAACCAATCCCCCCCCCCCCCCCCGCCCCTCATGCACAGTTTTTCTCTTTGACAGCAAAACAACCCTCCCATGTTGTAGAGTTGAGGAGAAGGGGAGACATACTCTAGTTTATCAAACGACACTTGGCTGGACTGACACCATTCCTTGTTATTTCATTTAACAAATAGCATAGTATTGTCAGCCCACAGCAAGAACAGATCGATGGGAATTTTCCTGTGACTGCGCTGTCTTTAATCCTTTCACTGTCACATTTTGTGTGAAATATTAAAATATGTGAAAATTTGGCAAACCCCCCCCAAACATTATATCTTTCTGAAAGCAAATACCTTGTGGAAAACAATGGTGGTAGTTTGAATTGTTTATTATAGTAGAGGAGCTGTTTATCAAATAAATATTTTCAGTAAAAAATACAATAAAATGTTTTTTACTTTACACAACTTTTTGGTAAAATATAAAATATGAATGAGTAAATAGAAACCCAACATGTAAAGCCTTAAAATTGTGCATGGTGGTGAAAAGGTAAATACAATGCCGGCCATCAGAAACAGAAATACTATATAATGTTATTGTGGTGCATTAAAATTCATGTCCAACCAAAACCTTTTTTCTTTTGGACAGTCACTGTCCAGGGCTCCATTAGAGAGATTTCCCCTCACTTCCTGTCCCGCAGATAACAGTTTTATCAGACAGGAAGAGAGGAAAAATCTGCAATAGGGACACGGACAGAAATACAAGACTGACAGGGATTCCAGTCTTCCAGTACTTTACTAACAATTGTGTTTATTTCTGTGCTGCTATTGGAGAGATTCCCTCACTTTCTATGGTAAAATGTTATCTGCAGGACAGGGAGTGAGGGAAAATCTCTCTAATGGAGCCCTGGACAGTGGTTGTCCAAAAGAAAAAAAAGGTTTTGGTTGGAGATGCATTTTAAGGCTTCACACAAATTTTATATAGTATGTCTGTGAGGGGAATCTCTTTTATGGAGCCCCAGATAGCAGTAAAAAACTGACAGGGATTCCTTATCCTTCCCAACTCTATTCAACAGTGAAAAAAAGGTATGAAGTCCTAAGTCTGAAGTATGGAGGCCAAGGTCATTGAAGGTCCCATCCACACTTGTGCATTGTGGTAAAAATTGACACCTTAATAAAACAATGCATGGCAAAGCACCTTCTCTTCTGAATTGCACCCCAATACATTGTACAGTAGATCCCAACACACAACACACCTCTAAGCACCACAATACACATACTAAGCACTGTGGTGTGCTGCCTTGTTAAAAAAGGGTCATGTGGGTTTTTCATCCATTGCGGTACATTGGCAGCTATTCGTAATAAATAAATAAATGTGAGCATCAACATCCGACTACAGAAGGGACCATTCATGGTTTTCACTAAGATATTCAAGGATATACTTTGATTTTATATATATGCCGTGTAAAAGACTGAATGAGTCCTGCACATTATCACACATATCTCCTAAAGACACAGCTCTGTAGATCAGATTGGAAGCTTCACACTTCATATTTCACTTACGCTGAACACATGAGATTTCTAATACGACTTCCCTTCTGACTCCACACTGTCACTACAGAATGTACAGAGAATATCCCTCCTATAATGATGTCTCCATCCTGAGAATATTTGTACTCAAATGTATAATTCCTCATAGTCATATCACAGCGGTGATCAGAGTTCTGGGTGTCAAATGTCAGATGTGCAGGGACACACAAAGACAACAACCACAATATTCTAAGTGTACATATGAAGACAACACGGCCGAGTCTCTGATAGACTCCAATGAGTTCTTCCTCTTCTCCTGATCTCATCATCACTGACAGCAGCCCAGGATCCTGACACTGACTTCATGGCTCAGTGAAGGCTGTGAGAGTGTCAGGTTTATAAAGAATAATTCTGTTATTTAATACTGATAGACTGGAATATGAATCTACTTATAGAGTAGGAAAAAAAAGGTCAAACCTAAAATACACAGAATCCATCTTTGTCAGCACCATAGACAGTGAAGGCTATAAAAAATACAATTATGACATATTGTACATGAAAAAGTAAAAATGAGAAGTTTGTTAGCCAAGAATGCCATGTTTATTATTAATATTCATATTATTGTTATCATTATTATTATTATTATTATTATTATTATTATTATTATTATTATTCTGTATAAATACAGGTGTAGGGATGAGATTCAGCAGCTACCATAGATCTGTGGTGAATCCCTGGGATTTGTACAGTTTGTGAATCACAAACTTTTGGCTGAAAAGTTTGTCGGTTCACCACCAAAATAGAGAACAACCTCCAATGCAGTGCACAATGAATGCATGAAGGAATGGATGACCTATCAATGTACGGGTGGGGTCATAGCAGTTTTATTATCAGTGTTGTTAGGGACAGCTGACAATTCTTTGTAGAGAGAGATTATTATAATTATTCATTTTATTTTGCATTGGTACATGTTCCCCATGGCAGTGCATAAATCAGAATATTAGCAAGGTATCTGCTCTTTAGGCTGCCTTTTATTTGAAGTATGCCATGGGATCATTTGAAAGACTAATAGCAAGAACAGGGTTCATCCAAACCACCGCCCATCAGTCACCAAACAACCTATTCCAACTGATAAGGTAAAAGTTAGGCATACACCAGATAGGCCTATTATCCCCAATTAAAACGACCCTGTTGCTGCACAATTTGCTGTGCAGTATCCAAATTTCTAATGAGCATTTGACAATTTGAAATCAGTATAGAAACCTTTCCATGTGAACCTTTCTATATCGATATCTGGCTTTTTGTGCCTTCTATCTGGACAATAAATCTGTGATTGTATTGTAGACCTGTTTTTTTTTATATCACATTTTGTAGTGGGACAAGGCAAGGTCTAAAAGCTGAAATTTTCTGATGCAGTGGTCAAAGGATGTACCAATGACAAAATAAAAAAATCAATACCACAAACCCTAGCAATATAATCCTTACAAATTTTCCTGGGTTAGGGGTAGGCGGAGTCTATTTACCATGGTTTAACCCATATTACAGTGAATTAGAGGCTGTCTTACCTTACAGATTCTTCCACACAACAAATTATCTTTTATACTTCTATGCAACAGAACAACAAAGAAAACAGAGGTTTGGGTCATGGTCATTCTTTCTCTCCTTCCCAAAAGAAGTTACAGTACTGTTTTGTCTAATATTAATGAATCCTCTCTCTAGGACTCAGGTCTCCCAAAGACCTTTCACAATGTTAATAAATCCCCTCTCTAGGACTCAGGTCTCCAAAAGACCTTTTAGGCGTGGTCCGTCTCCTTTCTATATAATTTTTAAAGGACTAAGTGTTAGGTCCAGGGTAGCCCCCTACCCCCCCAATAAAGGTTTAACCCCCTGATTGCCCCTAGAGTTAACCCTTTCACCCACTTTTGCCAGTGTCACTAAGCAATCGTTTTTCTGATTGCTGCATTAGTGTTACTGGTGCCGCTGGATAGCCAGTTAGTTATTTAGTTATTTAGGTTCCCCGTCAGGTTTTTATATAGCGTCCGGGACCCCCATATACTAACTAATAAAGGTTTTAACCCCCTGATTGCCCCCAGGTAACCCTTTCACCCCCTTTTGCCAGAGTCACTAAGCGATCGTTTTTCTGATTGCTGCATTAGTGTCACTGGTGCCGCTAGGTAGCTAGTTATTTTTTATGTTCACCGCCAGGTTTTTATAGCGTTAGGTACCCCCATATACTACCTAATAAAGATTTTAACCCCCTGATTGCCCCTAGAGTTAACCCTTTCACCAGCGATCACCGTATAAGTGTCACTGGTGACCCTGGTTATCCAGTTAGTTATTTAGGTTCCCCGTCAGGTTTTTATATAGCGTCAGAGACCCCCATATACTACCTAATAAAGATTTTAACCCCCTGATTGCCCCTAGTTAACCTTTTCACCAGTGATCACCGTATAAGTGTTACGGGTGACTCTGGTTAGTTAGTTTGCTTTTTATAGCATCAGGGCACCCACCATTTATTACCCAATAAAGGTTTAACCCCCTGATCACCCGGTGGGTGATATTAATTAGGTTTTAGGGTCAGGGTCTGCGTCGCCCCAGGCAGCACTAGGTTAGTGCCAGTACCGCTAACACCCACGTGCAAAGCATACACCTTCCGTAGTGGTATATTATCTGAACAGATCAATATCTGATCTGATCAGATCTACACTAGCGTCCCCAGCAGTTTAGGGTTCAAAAAAACAAATTGTTAGCGGGATCAGCCCAGATACCTGCTAGCACCTGCGTTTTGCCCCTCCGCCCAGCCCACTCAAGTGCAGTATCGATCGATCACTGTCACTTACAAAACACTAAACACATAACTGCAGCGTTTCGCAGATTTAGGCCTCATCCCTGCGATCGCTAACAGTTTTTTTTGGTAGCGTTTTATATTTAAATCCTGAAGGCGGTGCTTGGTTTTCGGGGTCCTGTACGTGGCTAGACTCCCAAAAAGTCCACCACATGTGGTATCCCCATACTCGGTAGAAGCAGCAGAATTTATTTTGTGGTGTAATTTCACTTATGCCCATTGCATGTGTGAGCAATACATAATTTAGTGACAACTTTGTGCAAAAAAAAAATAATAATATTCCTGCAACTTGTGGCAAAATATAAAATATTTTCATGGACGCAACATGCCTCTCAGTAAATAGCTTGGGGTGTCTACTTTCCAAAATGGGGTCATTTGGGGGGGTTGTGCTATTTTGGCATGTTATGGCCTTCGAAACTGGGATAGGTAGTGAGGAGTGAAATCAAAAATGTGCATCCTTAGAAATCCTGAAGGCAGTGATTGGTTTCGGGATGCCGTACGTGTCTAGGCTCCCAAAAAGTCCCACATATGTGGTATCCCCATACTCAGGAGAAGCAGCAGAATATATTTTGGGGTGCAATTCCACATATAACTATGGCATGTGTGAGCACTATATCATTTAGTGACTTTTTTTGTAAACTTTTTTTTTGTGTGTCATTATTCAATCACTTGGGACAAAAAAAAGTATTCAATGGGCTCAACATGCCCCTCAGAAATTTCCTTGGGGTGTCTACTTTCCAAAATGGGGTCATTTGGGGGGGTTTTGTGTTATTTTGGCATTTTATGGCCTTCGAAACTGTGATAGGTAGTGAGGAGTGAAATCAAAAATTTGTACCCTTAGAAATCCTGAAGGCAGTGATTGGTTTTAGGGGTGCCGTACGCGGCTAGACTCACAAAAAGTCCCAAATATGTGATATCCCTGTACTCAGGAGAAGCAGCAGAATATAGTTTGGGGTGCAATTCCACATATAACTATGGCATGTGTGAGCAATATATCATTTAGTGACTTTTTTGTAAACTTTTTTTTTTGTGTCATTATTCAATCACTTGGGACAAAAAAAAAGTATTCAATGGGCTCAACATGCCCCTCAGCAATTTCCTTGGAGTGTCTACTTTCCAAAATGGGGTCATTTGGGGGGGGGGGGGGGGGGTTGTACTGCCCTGCCATTTTAGCACCTCAAGAAATGAGATAGGCAGTCATAAATTAAAAGCTGTGTAAATTCCAGAAAATGTACTCTAGTTTGTAGACACTATTACTTTTGCGCAAACCAATAAATATACGCTTATTGACATTTTTTTTACTAAAGACATGTAGCTGAATACATTTTGGCCTAAATGTATGACTAAAATTTAGTTTATTCGATTTTTCTTATAACAAAATGTAGAAAATATCATTTTTTTTTTTATTTCAGTCTTTTTCCTTTTATATCGTAAAAAATAAATATTGCAGAGGCAATCAAATACCATCAAAAGAAAGCTCTATTTGTGGGAAGAAAAGGATGCAAATTTAGTTTGGGTACAACATTGAATGACCGTGCAATTACCAGTTAAAGCAGTGCAGTGCGAAATTGTAAAAAGACCTCTGGTCCTTAGGCTGACAATTGGTCTGGGGCTTAAGTGGTTAATATCCATACCAGACCTAAAGGGTCTGGTATGTATATTTAGGGGGAACCCCACGCTTTTTTTTTATCAATGACTTTCAATGAGTGTTCTCTGTATTACGGGAGCCGACAATTCATTATAGCTGTGAGTGATTTTAAATGACTTTTTTTCCTGCACTTTGTGCAGGGACAGTTTTAAGCACGGGAAACATGCGCCCCTTCACAGGCATACTATAGACACCCCCCAGGTATGAAATTTAAATATTACACTTTTATTGCTTCACTTTAATCATTATTAAATTCACTGCTCCCGAAAAAACTGCAGTTTTTCAAACTTTTTTTTGCATTGATACATGTCCCCTGGGGCAGGACCCGGGTCCACAAACACTTTTAAAGCGGAGATCCACCCTAAAGTGGACCTTCCGCTCATTGGAACCCCCCCCCCCCCCTCCGGCGCCACAATTGGCACCTTTCAGGGGGGAGGGGGGTGCAGGTACCTGTACAGTACAGGTATCTGCACCCACTTCCAGCGTAGATTCTGCAGAAGCTACGCCCCTTTCCGCAGAATCTACACCCCTTTCCGAAAGTCCTCCGCTGCCTACTGGGAAACACACAGATCCCAGAGACAGCGGGGACCATCCTTATTGCGAAGCGCAACTCGGATGGTTAGTTTTAGAAAAGTTCATTTTGTTGCCATAATGACACTGCACTTACTATGGTAAAAAAAACTCAGAGCAGTGCAGTGTCACCATAGTGATGTTGTACTGCTGGGGTTGGGGAGGGGGTGATAGTTAAAAAAAAAAAAAAAACATTATGATTGCTTATAAAATCATGTACACTGTATAAGCAATCATTTATAACTGTGTTTGGCATCATTCATGATGCCATTGTTTACTACTGTGATGTATGTGATTGGCTGCAGCTATAACATAGTGAATTGTTACTGTGATTTGCCTTGAACCGTGTACTTGTTGTGACCAATCATGATTGACAGACATCCTTCCAGAATAAAACTTGTCTTACCAGGATGTATATATTCAGTAGCTGGCAGAAAATGTCAAGTAGTTTGGCACCTAAAAATGTTACATGAAGAGCAGGAGATCCACATTCTGTTCTAGAAAGCCAGATCATTGCTGGTATTGTGAAGGACCTGGAGCACCCAGAGGGACACAATGATTCAATACACATAACTTTACACTGCCAATGGTGTTTTAAAGTGACATTTGTTAAACAAGACCTGAGCCTACTTACTGTACTTTGTACCCCAAAAATGTGTTTTAATTGTTTTGCCACAAACCACAGTCTTATAAAAACACATAAATCTAAGCACATAGTTACATATTTGACAAGGTTGAACCAGTCTGTCCAGTTCAACCTCTGTGTGTGTTTATATCACCCCATAGTACCATCAACAGCATCCACAAACCATGTGCTACTTCAAATACTCAGCTGAAGTTCTGCACAGACTAAGGAACATCAACACCACATTGCCATCTTCCATACAAAAAATACTTCAAAGAGAACAACTATTAAAAACCGTACAACAACCAGCTCCCAACCACAGGAAGACATCTACTCGACCACTACAATTAGATTGCGCCTTGATTAACGCCAGGTCTGCAGTCAAACATAGACTGGAAGTACATGACTTCATCATCGAGAACAATGTAGACTGCCTCTTCATCACCGAAAGCTGGTTAACCTCTGACTGCAACACCATCCTCACCGAATTGGTGCCGGAAAACTACAGGATCCTAACCGAACACCGGATAGGGAAAAAAGGAGGAGGCCTAGCAGTGATCTTTAAAGGTCACCTGGATCTCACTAAACCATCATCTCAGAATCCAGTGTCTTTTATGGAAACCCTGACGCTACATTTTCAACCAACACCCCATGACACCACTCATATTCTACTGTGCTACAGACCACCGGGACCAAAGTCCAATCTTCTTTCACCCCTCACGGAATCCTTTGCAATACACGCCCTAAAATTCAAAAATTTCCTGGCACTCTGAGATTTCAACCTTTGGGCAAACGAGCCTAAAGACCCCATCGCGACTGCCTGCATCAATCAACTAGAAGAACTGGGTCTACAGCAACTGATAAAGACTCCCACGCACGGGTCAGGACACACCCTGGACCTCATTTTCAAACAGAACATCGACGTCAACATACTCGACAACATAACTCTGCCATGGACGGATCACCACGCCATCAAATTCAAAATCACTACCAACATCACCAACGCAAAACGGAAACCTGTAACAACGCACTGGACCAGATCACATAAAAAACTGTACTCCGAAGCCTTCAAAACCACTCTGTCCAAAAAAATATCTACAATAACCTTAAACCACTCTACGGAGGAAACACTCAACTCCCTGAACAAGGCATTACTGCAATCAGCAGACTCGGTAGCATCAAAACGCAGGGCTCTCATCAGGAAGAAAAATGCTGGATGGTTCAATAGCTCCCTCTCCGTACTAAAGCAAGAACGCAGAAGAGCGGAAAGAACATGGAGAAGAAATCCCACCGAGGAAAACCTATTTAACTACAAAGGTCTGACAGAGAATTATCGGAAAGCAATCTTCAAAGCCAAAAAGGACCACTTCTCGTATACAATCTCAACGGCCGCAAACCAACCACGGGAACTGTTTAAACTGGTTAATCAATCAATGAATCCGGTGTGCCTAGAACCCCCAGAAAGCGAATCCCAGGATTACTGTGACAAACTGTCGGATTTTTTCATCGATAAAGTCAAAACCATCAGGGAAACAATTTGTCAGAAGAAAACATCCAACCTCAGCCAGCAAATACATAAAGGGGATGTCCGCACCAACATACCGCAACCGCCAAAATTTTCACTATCCCCAATTACTGTAGACACCGCAAAAAACATCATTAATAAACTGCGTGACAGTACCTCATCTATTGACATCATCCCCACAAAACTACTGAAAGAATGCTCTGACATCGTGGCTCCAACCATAACCCAC
This sequence comes from Lithobates pipiens, assembly GCF_037356315.1. NCBI lineage: Eukaryota > Metazoa > Chordata > Amphibia > Anura > Ranidae > Lithobates > Lithobates pipiens. The sequence continues at coordinate 551,566,780 of NW_027507718.1, forward strand.
CTCATAAACCGATCATTCCACAAAGGGATTGTTCCCAGCATCCTCAAACAAGGCATCCTCAAACCTCTACTCAAGAAACCAAACCTGGACCCTCAGGATCCAAACAACCGTAGGCCGATTACAAGCCTCAACACCATTTCTAAGATCATGGAGAAAGCTGTAGTACATCAGCTACAACTTCACCTGGATACTCACAAACTCCTGGACCCGCTGCAATCAGGCTCCCGCCCGGGTCATGGAACAGAAACAGCTCTCCTCAAGATTTGGGATGACGCCCTCGAAGCAGCAGATGATGGAGAGCCGTGTCTCCTCGTACTGCTAGACCTAAGTGCAGCGTTTGATACAGTAGATCACAATACTCTACTCGTCCGCCTCACAGAAGTAGCCGGAGTCCAAGACATAGATCTTCATTGGTTCGTGTCCTTCCTAAGAAATCGGTCACAGACAGTGAAACTAGGAAAATTCCTCTCCGAAACTCGGGCAGTCACCTGCGGAGTCCCTCAAGGCTCTCCGTCGTCACCCGTTCTCTTCAACATTCGCCCACTCCTTCAAATCATCAGATGCTCAGATCTCTGCTTCCACTCTTACGCTGACGACACGCAACTTTATTTCCAGATCAATGGAAAAAAAGATCACCAACAACAACTTGAAAACTGCCTCAAATCAATAGAGGACTGGATGACCACCAACTTCCTCCAGCGGAACCAATCAAAGACAGAGCTTCTTATCTTAAACCAAAATCATAAGCCCGCAACCAAAACCTCCTGGTCTCCACCAACCGTCTTTGGGCAGACTATCTCCCCAAAGACCAAAGCGAAGAGTCTCGGGGTTATTTTAGATGCACAAATGTCAATGGATGCGCAAATAGGATCTGTAGTCAGTCGATCTCACCATCTGCTGCGCATGCTTCGCAGACTCATCCCTTTTATCCCAAAGAATGACAAAGCAGTGGTAGTTGGAACAATCATTAATTCACGACTGGACTACGCAAACTCGCTTTACATAGGATTACCACAATATCAACTTGCGCGATTACAACTGATCCAAAACACGGCGGCAAGGCTGATAACAGGAAAAAAACCCTGGGAATCCATTTCTCCTTCACTGAGGAGCTTACATTGGCTAACCGTAAAAAATCGGATCACGTTCAAGAACCTTTGCCTCACCCACAAATGCGTGCATAGAGAAGCTCCGCAATACTTAATGGAGAAAATAAATCATTACACATCAAACCGCAGTCTTCGATCAGCCAACAAAAACCTCCTTCTCGTGCCCAAAGCCCGGTATAAATCCAAGGGGGATCGGAGATTCGCTGTCCAAGGGCCTCGGCTATGGAATGCTCTACCAATCAACATCCGCCTGGAAGAAAATCACCTGGCTTTTAGGAAAAAACTCAAGACCTTCCTCTTTTAGCAGATGATCAAAGCTCGCCACAGCGCCTAGAGGAGATTCAGTTCACATTGTGTGCTATATAAGTATTTCATTCATTCATTCATTCATATCCCTGTATATAGCATTCACTAAGATGTCCATCTCAAAGTTTTATCAACACTCTCTGACACTCCCAACTGTGGAAGGGAGTTCCACATCCTTAACAATCTAAAGCCCAGTACACACAATCGGACATTCTGATAACAAAACTGTGGATATTTTTTTCTGATGGATGTTGGCTCAAACTTGTCTTGCATACACACGGTCACACAAATGTTGTCGGAAATTATGATTGCCAAGAACGCGCTGACGTACAACACGTATGATGGCGCTATAAAAAGGAAGTTCAATACCAAGTGCGACACCCTTTGGGCTCTTTCTGCTAATCTTATGTTAGTACAAGTTTGGAGAGATGATTCATGCTTTTCAGACTCGTGCTTTTCAGTTTGTTACTGTTCTTCAGTTTGCGCTTGTGGGTTTGTATGTGTTCTTCAGTGTGTGTTGTGAGTTCATATCTGTGTTTCTGTGCATTCTTGTCTGCTCATTTCTGATTTTAAGATCGTTCTTCTCAGGCCTTTCTGATTTTCACTGCATTCTGTTAGTTCATTCTGACCAGCAGACCGTTTTCTAGCCATACTCATCATAGATTTTGTGCTGTGCAGGGGCTTGGTGTTGGAGTTCTTCCTTCGACCCAAGTCCAGTCCATGAACAGGGCGGGGAGGAGTTCATGGACGAAGAATTGGTTTCTCCAGCTTGACCAATTCTGTCACATGCCTTTGTTGTGGGAGGTGTGGGAGTTTTAATCCTGATGATTTCAGGAATTATCTCCGGCTGACAGACCCAGTTTTTCACAGTCTGTTGGCTTTGCTGTCCCCTTATATTACCAAACAGGATACCTACATGCAGCAAGCCATCACTCCTGAGTAGAGGCTCATCATCACCTTGTGGTACTTGGAGACAGGGAGAAGTCTCCAGGACATCAAGTTCTTGACTGGGTTCTCCCTCAAGCTCTGGGAATCAGTATTCCAAAGACCTGTTCTGCCATCTTTCAGGTACTGCAGAAGGACTATATTAAGGTAAGTTGTATCCATTAACATCACATTCTATGTATTTAATGTTTTCTAATATATTGTATTTATTTAATTATTCCCTAATTAAGATGATTGTAATATGTTGTGAATGTTCTCTTTATCCTCATACATGCTGGAAGTTCCTTTTTTGCCCTTCTGCATATTTTCCTTCACTAACCTACCCAGCATGCTATCCTGGGCCCATACACACCTAGCCTAGTCATTTAACAATGTATTTTGTCAGGTCCAATGTAGTGCTTAACCTAAACACCCCTAAAATGTGTTTACATATTATTTTTGTCCTTAAATTCATGCAGAGTGCAAGAGGCTTTTTTGGATAGGCCCCAAACTCATTTGGAACCCTCCCTCCCCCCCAACCGCTAAGTCAGCTGATATCAATACTGTATCTGCTGACTTTGCCAAACCCATACTCACTATACTTACCTCTATTGTGTTCATATTTATGGATGAATTCACTAAAGCATGTAGTGCAAGGGCCTGCCTGAATACTTTCAAATGGTACTGTTTAAAGTTTTGTTCTCCTATTATCTTGATAGGTAATTGCAGAATGTAAAAATGTGCTTTGATTTATACAGTGTGTATTCCTATTTTTCTATTATGACACTTCCTACCTGTCCAATGGGCTGCCAATAGTGTAAGTAAAGGAGGGGCTGGCCAAAGTAACACACATTACTTATGCATTTAGCTCTCAATGAAGTGGAGAGGGTTACCTGTTCAAAACATCCCCCTCCTAAAAGTTTTACAATGGGCCATCAGAGGGAGTACGGATTCTGATAAGTGGACCTTATACTTTTGTCTTAAAATACAAATTTCAATAAATTTTATACTTATGTTGGCCAAGAATGTTTGTGTTGAATTTGTTTGCAATGTTATGTGCAAAAGTTTTCTTTCTTGTTTGACTCCACAGTTTCCTTCATACCCACAGGAATGGCAGACTGTGGCCTCCCAATCGAGAAATCGATGGGAAGCACATCCACATCATCCCACCGCCCAATTCGGGGTCATACTATTATAACTATAAGCGGTTTAATAGTATTGTGATGTTGGCGGTGGTGTCAGTGACATACAAGGGGAACATGGGGAAGAATGATCGGATGTTGGATGGTGGAGTCATCGCCCAGACAGAGTTGTACATATGGCTCCAGAATGGTAGCTTGGGCTTGCCAATGTGGTTGATCTTCCGTTTGTGTTCATCACAGATGAAGCATTTGGGCTGGGTGATCATATAATGCGGCCGTTCTCAATGAGGACCCTCACCCCGGACCAGAGGGTTTTTAACCACTTAAATACCGGGCACTTATACACCTTCCTGCCCAGACCAATTTTGAGTTTTCAGCGTTGTCGCACTTTGAATGACAATTGCGCAGTCATGCTACACTGTACCCAAACTAAATTTTTATAATTTTATTCCCACAAATAGAGCTTTCTTTTGGTGGTATTTGATTGCCTCTGGGATTTTTATTTTCTGCTAAACAAATAAAAAAAGACAGAAAATCTTGAAAAAAAAAAACGTTTTTTTTTGTTTCAGTTACAAAACTTTGTAAATAAGTAAGTTTATTCCTTCACTGATGGACACTGACGGGGCTGCAGTGACGGGCACTGATAAGGCAGCACTGATGGGCACCGATGAGGTGGCACCAATGAAGTGGCACTGATAGGCGGCACTGATAGGTGGCACAAATAGGCACTGATAGGTGGCACGGATTGTCATGGATAGGTGACACGGATTGGCATGGATGGGCGGCATGGATAAGCGACACGAATGGGCATGGATAGGCGACATGGATGGGCATGGATAGACGGAACAAATGGGCAGCACGGATGGGCATGGATAGGTGGCACGGATGGGCATGGATGGGCACTGATAGGTGGCTAGGATGGGCACTGATAGGCAGCTAGGATGGGCACTGATAGGCGGCATTGTAATTTAAAGTTTTGTAGGGATGAATGCCAATCAGTGCCAAACAATAATACATGCCAATCAGTGATGCCCATTGTAGGCACTGATTGGCATCCATTATGGGCACTAGCTGGCATCCCTGGTGGTCTAGGGGGAATACCTGGTGCTGGGCATCTCCTGGTGGTCTAGTGGCATCCCTGGTGGTCCAGTGTGGGCATCCTTGGGGGGGATGTGCTGATAATCGATCAGCACAGGCCCCCTCTGTCAGAGGAGCAGCCGATCGGCTCTCCTCTACTCACGTCTGACAGACGCGAGTGAGGAAAAGCCGATCAGCGGCTCTTCCTATTTACACTGTGATCAGCCATGATTGGACACGGCTGATCACATGGTAAAGAGTCTCCTTCGGAGACTCTTCACCGAGATCGTAGTTGCAGGGTGTCAGACTGACACCCCGCAACAACGATCGACGTGATGCATGCCCCCGGGGGCGCGTAACGGCTTAATATCCTGATCACGTCATATGACGTCCGGTCAGGATATTACAATCCCTTTGCCACCGTCATTTTGCTATATGGCGGGTGGCAAGTGGTTAACTACCGGCTGGCCAGAGTCAGAAAAGTCATGGAGAATGAGTTCGGAATAATGGCCAGCCAGTTCTGCCTATTTCTGACAGCAATAGACATGGCGGAATATAACCTGAACCATATTGTACTTGCCTGCTGCATTGTCCACAAATACCTTAGAAAAAATGCACTGAACTTTGTGGCCTCAGTTGGGGCTGAGGCTGGATTTCAAAATAGAAATCTGACACTTGAAACTGGTCGTCCTGGCTTGCTCCCCCAAAGCGCCCACAAAGTTAAATAGAAGTATGTTGAGTACTTTTTGGGTAGGGTTGGTATAAGTAAAAAGGCCAGTATGGTGGCCTCCATTTATGGGAGGAGCCCGGAGGGGTATTTAATCAGCTCGTTCGCCTGTGTTCCTTGTCGGGTCCTGTGCGCGATAACTGTTACGTCAGAGATCTAGGGCCGACACTTCAAGACCAAACGTTGTGAGTTCAGTGTTCGTGAGTTCCCGTGTTTGTTAGTCCCGATCATGTCCGTGTTGTCAGTCGTCTTGTCTTCGTAAGTGTTCGTGTGTTTTCCTTGTCCGAGTAGCGCAATACTCAAAAAAATAATTGCCGTTGTCGTACAACGCATCTGAGCCGGCTGTCGCAGATAGGGCTTCGGCTCCCATTTTTTCGTTTCACGTTTACTATGTCACTGAACACGATATCCTGAACTCACGAACCACTCACATTACATTTCACAAACGTATTTTCAATCATGTCACCCGTACTCGTTACCTCAAATGTCACTACTCCTTTTCTTCTCAAGAGAAGTTGTTATCACTCGTTCGTGACATATCGGTCATGCCACATCAAGCACCTCATTTCGTAGACGTTTCATTTCAATCGGATGACTCCCTAATAATTAAAAAAAAAAAATATTCGAATCGTTCGAATCATTTCTTAAAGTCACAGGCGGCTGCTCGTCATGCCAAACTCTAAGCAGTCCGAGTCATTTCAAATTTCATATCATTTCGAATCATTTCAAATCATTTCATTTAATTTCAAATCATTTAATTAATTTCTGTCACTTACCGCGCTCCGATTCGAATCTAGTCGGATCTCTGATGCACCGATTCGCTTAGGTGTGCCCCAGTTTTTGGCCTCATTTCAGAACATGCTCCAGAGACGGAGTCACTCGTAGGTTCAGGCGCAGTCCCTGATTCTCGTCTTTGTCATGGCATATCATTTCTTGTCACGTATTACGCTCCGATACAAATCCAGTCGCATGTCAGGTATGCACCGATTCGCCCCGGTGTGCCCAGTTGTTTGGCCTCATTTCGGTACATGCTCCAGAGACAGAGTCACTCGCAGGTTCAGGCACAGTCCCTGATTCTCGTCTTTGTCATGGCATATCATTTCTTGTCACGTATTACGCTCCGTTACGAATCCAGTCGCATTTCAGGAATGCACCGATTCGCCCTGGTGCACCCAGTTGTTTGGCCTCATTTCTGTACATGCTCCAGAGACGGATTCTTTGTCAAATCATCGGTCCAGTCATAGATTCTTGTCTCTGTCATGGCGTATCATTTCTGTCACTTATTACGCTCCGATTCAAATCCTGTCGCATTTTTTAGATGCACCGATTCGTTCCGGTGTGCCCAGCTGTTTGGCCTCATTTCGGTACATGCTCCAGAGACAGGATTCATTTGTCAATCATGGGCTCACCCTCTGATTTTTGTCTTTGTCATGGGTATCATTTTGTTTCACCTATCATGCTCCGATATGAATAGTCACACCTGTGCACTAAATTCGTCTCGGCATGCCCCAGGACAGGCCTCATTTCAGTACATGCTCCAGAGTCCGTTTCGCGCTCAGTCGCAAGAATACGGCATGGTGATGCGGGCCTCTGCCATGGCGGACTCACTCGTTTCACTGTCACGTACTGCTCCCCGCTTCGGATCCAGTTGTTCTACAATGTTTCGATCCCTGCTGGGGACCTTGCTCATTGGCTTCATTTCACTAATTGCCTCATTTCAGTACATGCTCCAAAGTCCGGTTCGCTGTCAGTTGCGTCTGCGACACGACCGAGCCGCACCTCTGTCACGGCAGATGTTTCATTTTAAGGCAACGTTTCATTGTGTTTGTTTGTCTCGTTTCATTTCATTTCATTTCATTTCAAACTCGCCGCCCCCCATTGGGGTCACCATGTGGCCAGTTGTCTGTGACAGGTATGGAATTCTCAACTGGTTTTGCCTTCATATTTGCAGGTCAGTCGAGTCCAGTAGCATCCGCAATGCACTGATTCGTCCAGGCATGCCCCAGTTGTCTTTACCTCATTTCGTTCTGTGCTCCACAGTCTAAACTCATCGTTAATCACAACATACCAATTCTTGCCTATATCACGGCAAACATTTCATTTATTTCATTTCACATACTCATCGCTTTATTGACTCAAATCCACTCAAACCAGCAACGCATTGATCCGCACCCGTCATTTCAGCCTTACGGGTATAACTCAACAATTCATATCGGATTCATTTCATACACTCCACGATCGCTTGTGTCAGATTTATCGCATACAACCAATTCATAGGATTCATTTCATACCTACATCCGATTCATATCGGATTCATTTCGAACACATTCAAGTACAACTTTGTGCAATTGTTGCTAGCATGCATCCAATCACAAACGTCCTGCAATCACCGCAGCATAACTCCCTGCAATCGTGGCAGACTCATATCCAAGCATAAACTTCTTGCAATCGTTGCAAGCACGCATCCAAGCATAGACTTCTTGCAATGGTTGCTAGCACACATCCTAGAATAAACTTTGCAGTTGTCGCTAGCAAGCCCCAGGCACAAACTTATTGCTATCCTTGCTGGCAAGCAGTTCTGGCTCGCTCAGTGCATTGCTGGGTAGACATGTGCAGAGTAAAATATTTAGTTTCGGAATTTCATTTTCGTCCGAAAACTTAATTTATTTAGTTACTCCCGAAATTCGTTTTTATTTATTTCGTTTTTCGTTCAAAAATTGCATTCGTCCGAAAATCCACATGAATTACGGTCGAATCTGTCTTGGAAGGCTTATGGTGTCTGTCGAATGTATAAAGAAGATTCGACGGAGCTAACTATATAGCATACTTTAGAACCCTATTAAAGTCTATGGGACTCCAACGTTCAAAATCTAAAGTGCTAATTTTAAAGGCTAATTTGCAAGTTACTGTCCTAAAAAGTGTTTGGGGACCCGGGTCCTGCCCCAGGGGACATGTATCAATGCAAAAAAAGTTTTAAAAACGGCCGTTTTTTCGGGAGCAGTTATTTTAATAATGATTAAAGTGAAACAATAAAAGTGTAATATTCCTTTAAATTTCGTAATTTCATAGTCACAGACCCCCAAAGCATCCTCCCAATGTTGACGGTATGTGGCCTGGTACGGTTCAGGAGGGGGCCGCTCTCTCGTCCCCCCTCTTTTCCTGCGGCCTGCCAGGTTGCGTGCTCGGATAAAGGGTCTGGTATGGATTTTTAGGGGGAACCCCACGTCAATTTTTTTTTAAATTTGATGCGGGGTTCCCCTTAATATCCATACCAGACCTGAAGGGTCTGGTTATGGATATTTAGGGGGAACCCCACGTCAAATGTTTTCTTAAATTTGAGGCAGGGTTCCCCTTAATATCCATACCAGACCTGAAGGGCCTGGTAATTGAATTTGGGGGACCCTCACGCTTTTTTTTTTATTTATTTATTTATTTTTTTATCAATGACTTTCAATGAGTGTTCTCTGTATTACGGGAGCCGACAATTCATAATAGCTGCGAGTGATTTTAAAGGACTTTTTTTCCTGCATAAATGACACTTTGTGCAGGGACAGTTCTAAGCACGGGAAACATGCGCCCCTTCACAGGCATACTATAGATACCCCCCAGCTACGAAATTTAAAGGAATATTACACTTTTATTGTTTCACTTTAATCATTATTAAAATCACTGCTCACGAAAAAACGGCCGTTTTTAAAACTTTTTTTTGCATTGATCCATGTTCCCTGGGGCAGGACCCGGGTCCCCAAACTCTTTTTAGGACAGTAACTTGCAGAATCTTTTCTCTCTGTCAAATCTTTTTTCTCTGTCGAATATTTTCTCTATATAATCTTAGACTAATAGAGGTAAGGTTAGGCACATTCGACCACAGGTTCTATAGACACAGATTGTTGTCAGAGTCATGTCGAATCTCCTATTCTATATCGAACTGTTGTAACAATGAAAACGAAAATAAAGCATTTATTTATGTCGGATCTTTAGTTTTTCGGATTTTGTGCTTTCGTTATCGTTTGTCAAAACGAAAACTAAAATTGCTGAAATTCGGACGAAAATGCATTCGGACGAAAACGAATGCACATGTCTACTGCTGGGTAAGGCCTGGATACTTTCCTAACGTACGTAATATAACGGGGTACTATATTATAGGTAGGTTGATCCAGGGAGAAATCTGATTGCCTCTTGGGGGATCAGGAAGGAATTTTTTCCCCTGCTGTAGCTAATTGGAGCATGCTCTGCGGGGGTTTTTTGCCTTCCTCTGGATCAGCTGTGGGTGTAGCATTGGGTGTGTGTCGGGTTGTGCTATGTTGTTTGTTTAATTGTTGATTTTGTCATGGGCTGGGTGGACTTTTGTCTTTTTCGACCTGGCTAACTATGCATCCAAGCATAACTTCTTGCAATCATAGCAAGCATGCATCCGGGCATAACTTCTTCAGTCTTCGCAAGCACATGCAGTCATACTTCTCACAGCCACTACAAACACATCTCCAGTGACATCAACTACCTTGCTGTCGTTGTAAGCACACATTTAAGCACAACACTTGCTATCATGGCTAGGCACGCAACTTAGCATATCGTTGCAAGCACTTTCGGTGGCACTCAGCCACACATCATTTTCAGCGGTACTCATTTGGCCACTTGGCCCCACTGGCATTTTCATACGAGCCACTTAGGACAGTTGAGTTCAGCTTCCGTTCTACACCAGATGTCAAGTTGCCACATGCAGCTGGCTTCTTCTCGTAACACTATCAGGCTATATCTAGCCAGCATCCAGCATTTCTATCCTTACAGGACCCCGGTGAGCCGTCTCTGTCTACGGCCCATACAGTAAGATCCCCTCTACCTGGTATCCAGAAGCATCAGCCCGTAGCTAACGCCAAACGCTTGCCCATCACAACTGCCATCTTCAGGGACATGTAAAATATCCTTGCATGCCAGCTTCCCCCTTGACAAGCCGACCCTATCAGGTCAGTTTTTCAACACTTCACCCATACACAGGGGTATACCTAGAAGCAGCTTCAGTCTGTTTTGAGTATGCTCAGTTCTGCAATTTGGTCATTCCCCAGGGTTGATTTTATGCTTCCGGTCTTCCCCTCCCAGATTCAGGACCCCTGTCAGATCCTTAATCTGGACGCCGCAGATCTTTCAATGCCAGAGGTTCCGTACTACGTAGATCGGTATATCAATGTTCATACCATCTATCTCGCCCCTATCACCCCAGGTAGTGACAGATGTAGCGACCATCACAGGCTTCGCTGCAATTTTTGGCCACCATTGGTATACAGGACCATGGCCTCCAGAAATATTCCTAAACCCCGGGTTTACCTGGATTTCCTCCCTCTTTAGCTACACCCCATCATGGCAGCTCTATCCCATAGTAACAGCCGTACAGCTCTGGGGTCATTACTGGACAGGGCAAACTATGGCCTTCACCACCGACAACCAGCAGAGATTATTGCAAAGACAGGTCTAAATCCCTAGCAGTCATGTCCTTCCTGTGTAGGATGGTACAGCTGTCATTATAAATTCAGTTTAAAGTTGACTGTACATTGCTCCCGGGCTAGAGCAATCTCACAGCAGATGCGCTGTCGTGTTTAACTACACCTTCTTTGCACAGGTGCCAGGAGCTGATCCAGTATCAGCCATTATCCTTTGTCGGTCTCAGCTAAACCCCTGTTTAGCACAACATCTGCAAACAGCGACCAAGCTCGTCAACGTCTCACTTTCTCGCAACACCCTCAACCTACCAGACAGCCTGGAGGGCCTTCAAAAAATTCCTGCCCCAATAGTCGGACTCCAGTCCCCTTCTTCCTTTCTCGTCAAGTCCTTGAGTACTGGTCAGTTTATGAAACACATGAGGGTACTTCTACGCAACTTTCACCTGAACTCTATCCGGTACTCCCGTCACTCCTTCCGCATTGGGGCAGCCTCAGCAGCATCCCGTCACGGGGTCCCAGACCATGTCATTGAAAGGCTAGGCAGGTGGGAGTCTGCCTGCTTCGCTCGGTACAGCCACAATACACAAGTGGAAATGGCTCAGGCATTTATTAAACTCACTCAATGATCATACTCAATTAATAAAGAACTATCCCCTTCCAGAATGTTTTTGCTCCCTTATTTTGGTATACTGTACGTTAGACCAAGGCACACTTTCAGGTCCATTTTAAGTGGTGAGTTTGTGTTAACCCTGTTTGTCATCCTTATCCCTACCGGCCATAGGGCTCTGAACCATAAGTAAAAAGACCAGTATGGTGGCCTTTATTTATGGGAGGAGCCCGGAGGGGTATTTAATCAGCTCATTCAGCTGTGTTCTTTGTCAGGTCCTGTGCGCGATACCCACCCTCCCATCCCCTTTTTTAGGGCATTTCTCAAGGCATCATACTCCTCACGAGAGTACTCATTTCTCCTCATTTCATGTTCATTTCATTTAATCCTTCATTTCATGTTCATTTAATTTAATCCTCATTTCTTATCTAGGGTATGCCCCCTTATTTTGGTATACTGTACGTTAGACCAAGGCACACTTTCAGGTTCATTTCAAGTGGTAAGTTTGTGTTAACCCTGTTTGTCATCCTTATCTGTACCGGCCATAGGGCTCTGTAACATAAATATGCCAGCCAATGTGTGGAACATTTTTAAAATATATATTTTTTGGTATAAACTGAACTCATATTTAATTTGATTTACTTCTTGTGTTTCTTTTAAATGTCTCCTAGTTTCTCCAATGGCCTTTTTTTTTTGCCCATTTTCTTCAATAGTGCAAACGTAATTTATTTGATACATGAGGTGACAATCTCTTCTTCAGCTAACTATTATGTTGTGAGTCTGCTACACACACACACACACACATTGTTTTTGTTGTTAATGTATGTAATGCAGTGACAATGGGGGTATTTACTAAAGACAAATCCACTTTGCACTGCAAGTGCACTTGAAAGTGCACTGAAACTGCACTGAAATTGCACTTGTAGTGCAAACTGGATTTGTCTTTAGTAAATACCCCCATTGTCACTGTAAACTACACCAACTTACTTCAAAAACTGGTAGTGAGCATTGAAAGAAGAAACCACACATTGTTGAGTAGGGATGAGCCGAACACCCCCAGTTCAGAAAGCATCTTGAAAGTTAGTTATGTATTTTTCTGTGATATTTTATTCTATTTGAAATTTTAATTTAAGAAAATGGATGTTATCCTTTGTTTATACTCTATTATATTCAATTCAAATTTTGAAATTCTAAATTCAATTGGATGAACATAGTTACATAGTTAGTCAGGTTGAAAAAAGACACAAGTCCATCCAGTTCAACCAAAAAAAAAATATATATATATATATATAATAAATATACCAGCCCATATACCCAATTCTATACCCACAGTTGATCCAGAGGAAGGCAAAAAACCCCAGCAGAGCATGATCCAATTTGCTAAAGCAGGGGAAAAAATTCCTTCCTGATCCCCCGAGAGGCAATCGGATTTTCCCCGGATCAACTTTACCTATAAATTTTAGTACCCAGTTATATTACGTATACTTAGGAAATAATCCAGGCCTTTCTTAAAGCAATCTACTGAGCTGGCTATAACCACCTCTGCAGGGAGTCTATTCCACATTTTCACAGCTCTTACTGTGAAGAAACCTTTCCGTATTTGGAGATGAAATCTCTTCTCCTCAAGACGTAAAGGGTGCCCCCTTGTCCTCATTGTTGACTGTAAAGTGAATAACTCGACACCAAGTTCCCTATATGGACCCCTTATATATTTGTACATGTTTATCATATCCCCCCTTAATCTCCTCTTATCAAGAAAGAATAAATTCAGTTCCTCTAATCTTTCCTCATAGCTGAGTTCCTCCATGCCTCTTATCAGTTTGGTTGCCCTTCTCTGCACTTTCTCCAGTTCTCCGATATCCTTTTTGAGAACTGGTGCCCAAAACTGAACGGCATATTCCAGATGAGGTCTTACTAATGATTTGAACAGGGGCAAAATTATGTCTCTCTCTCTGGAGTACATACCTCTCTTAATACAGGAAAGGACTTTGCTCGCTTTGGAAACCGCAGCTTGGCATTGCATGCTATTATTGAGCTTATGATCTACCAAAACCTCCAGATCCTTCTCCACTATGGATTCCCCCAGTTGTACTCCCCCTAGTGTGTATGATGCATGCATGAAAGCTATATTCTTTCTATTTTATTCTATTCTATTCTAAATTTGAAATGCAAATTACGCAAGGTGGCTATATTCTTTTTATATTATTCTAGTTGTTATTATTCTAGTTGTTTCTATTCAAAATTAACATTTCACAATTTGACTTTCCATACACAGATATATATTTTTATATTTTATTTTAGTATATTTGAAATACAAATTTTGGAAAATGGCTATATTCTTTTGATTTTATTCTATTCTTTTCAAATTTGGGAAGACGGCTATATTCTTTCTATTTTATTCAACTCCATTCTACTTTAATCTATTCAACTTTAGATTTTTGGAAGACAATGATATTCTTTCTATGTTAGTCTATTTTTTCAAAATTAAAATGTTGATATTTTGATATTTAAAATTGGATTTTGGATGACAGCTATGTTCTTTCTATTTCATTCTATTCTATTTTATTCAAAATTTGAAATTCAAATTTTGAAATTCAAATTTTGGAATTTGGCTATTATATTTAATAACATTTGAAATTCACATTTTTTTTCAAAATTCATTTGTTGATATTTTGATATTTGAAATGGGATTTTGGATGCCAGCTATATTCTTTCTATTTTATTTTATTCTATTTTATTCAAAATTTGAAATTAAAATTTTGGAATTTGGCTATTATATTTTATAACATTTGAAATTCACATTTCAGGAGACAGCTACATTCATTCTATTGTATTCTATATATGATAAAATATTGGTGCGCTAAAATCAATATCCCACCATATAAAGAAGAGTGCTAGAATAAAGTGCTAAGGCAATGAGTCCCTGATTAAAGGACAGACAAACCAGTGCAAAATAACTAAATTGATCAACCCAACAAAAAATAAATAAAAATAAAATTAAAAATAAAATTTAAAAAAAAACCCGCTTGATTGGGTAGCGAGATAAAGTGCTCACAATAAGCAACTAAAAATTATTTGCATCAAACCAATATATAAGATACCAATGGTCACACACAATTAAATGATGCAAAATATAAAGGAACAAGGTAGGAATCACCAATACCTGCTGTAAAGAAAGTAGTCCTGTAGGAAAAATGGATGTCCATAGTTAGCGCTCATATGCTTGCTTGCTACTCAAGAAACCTGAGAACCCCCGCCGGCATCAATTCCGGAATAAAATGCTCCCAATAGTCTCATACATAAATAGTACCAGCCAGGCATAAAAAGATCACCATTTGCAGTAGTTTGCAAGCAGTTTTTCAACAAAATAAATGTCCAAAATATACGCTTAAGCTCTAGTGGACTTGCGTGCTGAACCGCTTATAGATGATGGATCACATAGAAAAAGAAAAAAGATACACTGCATCATTGCGCAATGTTGTGAACAATATAAATCAAAGTCAAATCAAAGTCAAGGAATTGTATACACTCGCATATACAGAGGATTGTAGCGCTTTGTATAATGGTCAGTTACAACACCGCTCTGCATATAGCCCCTGCTGTGCTGACACTAACGTACGATGTCATCACTGGCTCCGACCTCCTGGCGCGTTGCGTCCCACGCCACGTGACTTTCTCAAGGGTAGCCTCGTGCCCCGCCACGCATCATACTTATACTGTTACCGGCGTGCTTGTTGCCACAATAACTGCGGTTGTTGACATTTCATCATTCCATTCAGCGCTAAGTTGTACATTCCATTTTAGTAATAACATACTTAATTACACAATAACATCAATTAATATAATTAAAACAAAACTTTATAGCATAATGATTAAAAAACATAATTGAATATTGCACACACTAAAAACATTAGACTCTATGAAGACTCCCTCCATGGTCATCAAAGGAATTACCCCACATCCTAATAGATAGACACTCACATACTCTGTGTACTTAGAAACTGGCTCCCCCTAGTGGTCATGATCAGGCATTTCATATAGATGTATGGTAATAGTCCCTCTGGTGGAGAGATTAGGTCATTGCTACCCTAAAACCTCACACGGAGAATACAAATAAATATAATGTAAAACACTGAATCCTAAAATACTAAAACTCTGAAATAAAACTATTTAAATCAAAATCAATATTCGGGCTCCTGGGTGATAAAGTGTATATTTCAAAAATCCATCTGGACTCGATTTTACTTAACTCTCTAATTTTATTACTCCCCCTCCAATGGGAATTATACTTTTCTATGGCCTAAAATTTTAAGTGAGGAGGATCTTTGTTGCGATGTAATGCAAAGTGACGTGATACGCTATGTTTAGGGAAGCCAATTTGAATATTTTGTATATGCTCTTGTATACGCTTCCTCATCCTGCCAATATATTGTAATGAACAGGGACATTGTAATATATATACCACCCCTTCCGTTCTGCACAAAATTAATTCTCTGATGGTATACTCTTTATTGGTAGCTGTAGAGATCAAATTGGTGCATTTTTGCCCATTCCATTTCCTGTTTCTACATGCATAACATTTTCTGCATGAACAAAAATCCTTTACCGTTAAAAAAACGTAAAGACACTAGATTTCTTGGGGGATACAGTACATTTTTGGTAACTAGGTCCCTTAGCGTAGGGGACCTCACATAAATAAAATGTGGTTTGACAGGTAAAATATTTTGTAATTGTGAATCTGCTAATAAAAGTGACCAGTATTTATTTATAATACGTTCAACTTGTTTATGTTGAATGTTGAAATTCATTATTAATGGAACCTGATCATATTGTTTGGGGATCTTAACTTTATCCTGTATAAGTTGTTCCTGTGGTATTTCATATACCTCCTTAATTTTGTCTTGTATGAACTTTTCATTATAACCTTTACATACAAATTTCTTACCAACAATTTCTGCTTGTTCTAAATATGATTTAGGATTAGTACAATTTCTTCTAAGGTGTATTAGTTGACCTTTAGGGATATTAATCAGCCAGGGGTCATGATGACAACTTTCAACCGGTGTGTAACGATTCCTTTCAACCGGTTTAAAGTAGGTCTTTGTAGTAAATAACCCCTCCTCTTGTTGAATTTCCAAATCCAGGAAATAGACACTTGTATCACTGATTTCATAAGTGAGTTTGATATTTTTCTGATTATCATTTAATTTTTCAAAAAAACTGAACCAAACTGTTTTCATCCCCCTTCCATATTACAATACAATTGTCTATAAATCTTCTCTATAAAACAAGATCTTCGGGGATGTCAGCATATATGGCGTGTTCCTCCCATTTTGCCATAAAGATATTTGCAACGCTAGGTGCATACTTCGCACCCATTCCAATACTTCTCAGTTGTCTATAGCATTTAGTATTCATAGTTTCATAGTTAGTAAGGTTGAATAAAGACACTAGTCCATCCAGTTCAACCTGAGTGAGTGTCTACCCCTATCCCTGTACATTGCACACTCACATCAGTCTCTACCCTCAAGGAGCCCACAATCCAAGGTCCCCATTCATATACTAGGGCCAATTTTGGACAGAAGCCAATTAACCTACCTGCATGTCTTTGGATTGTGGGAGGAAACCAGAGTACCTGGAGGAAACCCACGCAGGGCCAGGGAGAACATGCAAACTCCAGGCAGGTAGTGTCATGGTTGGGATTTGAACCACTGACCCTTTTTACTGCTAGGTGAGAGTGCTAACCACTACACCACTGTGCTGCCCTTAATTATGCCAAAAATAATTATGCTGCAGGCCAAACGCCAGACCAAATGGTTAGATCACCAGATAGAGGTTATAGGCCCCCAGCACCACCAAGTTATGGAATAGATACCACTAATGGATGTGATAGACCATTTAGGGATGAGAACAATGGACCGAGAACTCGCAAACCATGGTGGAGAAATAGAAATAAAAACCACCAAGAAAACGCTATTGGAAAAATGTGAACAGAAATAATCAAAGACACCCAAATCAACCATATAATCATTATGGGAATTATGGATCTGGAAATCAAGGGAACTATAATCATTAAAATCAAGACCGCAGAGAGGAAAGAGATTACCCTCAGTATCAAACTCAGTATCAACAACAAGAAGGCTATGGGCAATATGATTACCATCAGCATGATTATAGAAGAAGTCAGATTCGCACTCAAAATAGGTATGAAGCTTTGAGGGACTATCGGGATTATGAACAGTCAAGGTCTTTTTATTTTTTTTATTTTTTTTAAATAATTTTTATTAGGAAAATAAAGAAAATACAAAGATATATGATCAGGCACAATCATTAAAGACAAGATACATATCAAGGTCATACCCTGGGGTGACAGAGAACCACAAAGCAGAGAACATTCCAAGACAGTGATATTACGAAAAACCTAAGCAATAATGACCAGACTGGATAAATCAGCTACGGTTTTGGACCCTTAATAGTACAGGCAGTAACAATAAAAACCAGTACCCCAGGGGCCAAGTGCCTAGCTGCAACTTAGAAAGCAATGTGTTGACAGAAATAAAGAGGAAAGAGAGAACAGGGAGGGCCATGGATGGGGGGGGGGGGTTCAATGGTGAAGTCCGAAAGAGGGTTCCTGGCGTGTGAGAGAACTGAGGAGAGGTTTGAGGAGAGTCTTGAGGGGGAGGGTGTCGGCCTCTGCATAAGAGGCTCGCATTGGCATCAGGAAAGGAGCGGGACCTTGTAGATAAAAGAGAGTTGATCCAACTCGCGTTGGTCCTGTATAGACACGTTTGTGGTCATGAATAGTTGCCATCTGGCAAGGAAGTCAGCTTTTTGTTTACCATGCGAGAAGTCTGTTGTGAGCCTCTCTGTGTATAGGAGAGATAGAAGGCCTTTGCGGAGTTGGGAGGCTGGAGGGCCAGAGGGCAGAAGCCAGAATCGTAGTATGAGACGGCGGGCCAACAGTAAGCACAACAAGGTCCAGTCCACTGTAGCTCGTGTGGGAAGAGATCCTGAAGAGGGTCTAGCGCTTGCTGCGGTGGACCAAGGTAGCAGGATGGGATCCCAATAACCAAAGATTAGGAGGAGAGGTTCTTTAGGTAGTTTCATCAAGGTTACATCAAATATGAAGGCCAAGACCTGGTCCCAAAAGGTAGAGATAACGGGACAAAACCATAAACGATGAGCGAGGGGTGGCTTCGGGAGATGGCAATGTGGGCAGGAGGCCCCATTTGATGTTGATTTGGAGGAGAAAAAAGGAATGTAGGCCCTGTGGGCAATCTTAAGCTGGGTTTCCCTCCAGGTTTCATTAGGCGTCAGGTTGAGGACTTTGTTTAGTCCGAGCAGAATTTTACGAACAAGATCTGAGTCCGGGAAGGCAGAGGACCATTTTGCAAAAGAGGTGGAGGAAGCAGGTGGACGTGATCGTTGCAGAAGCGGCTTGTAGATATCCGAAATTTTAAAAGATTCGTTGTGTATCAGCTGATCCAGGAAGCTAGATTGAAATCGACGGGAGGCCTCCTTACAAGTATGAGCAATGTAGCTGATGCATTGTTGGTAGTGGAAGAAATGAGAGGTGGGAATCAGGAATGCGTCCTTCACTTTCTGAAAGGGGAGCGGTTTGCCAGTGTTCGGGTCGCATAGAGAAGAAAGAAGGGACAGGCCCCGTTCTGACCATTCGGAGAAGGCCTTACAGTGGAGACCTGGAGTGAAACATGGGTTTCCTTGAATGGGTAAATGAATAGATAAGAAAGGCGTAAGTCCGGCCAATTTTCTGGATTCTCTCCATGCTATTGCTGTGTCTCTGAAGACTAGGTTGTGTTGGTGGGGGAGGGGTACCGACTTCCAGCGGCAATGTAACAGGGCGGATAATGAGAAAGGGCGAGCCATAGCGGATTCCAAATCAAAATTAGAGTATCTGGACGAGTGTGTAATCCAGTCTAGGCTCGTTCTGAGTAAACAGGCTAGATTATACAACCTAATATTAGGTAGACTTATACCCCCATCGCCCCTGGGAAGGTGTCATTTTTTGAAAGCAATACGTGGTCTTTTGCCGTGCCATAAAAATTTAGAGATAGCAGATTCCAAAGAGGTAACATCTTTGTGTTTGAGCAGAAGAGGAAGAGTTTGCATAGGATATAAAAGTCTGGCAAAGCTGACCATTTTTACAAGGTGGCACCTTCCCAGGAGCGAGAGGGGCAGATCCATCCAGTTGGTCAATTCTTGGAATATCTTATTTAACAAAGGGGGATAGTTTAGCTGATACAATGAAGAAGGCAATTTACCAATTTTGATTCCCAGGTAGGTGATGAATGAAGGAGCTACAGAGAATAAGGAGTCACTGACCCAGGGAGGAGCGGAGAGAGAGCCAATGGGTAAAATTTCACTCTTAGAATAATTAATGCGTAACCCTGAGCACAACCTAAACTCATCGAAAGTAGTTTTAATGGTGTAAATGTCAAGTGAGGGGTTAGAAGTGAAAATAAGGATGTCGTCAGCGAACAGGGATGTGCGGAGTTCCATTCCTCCAATTTTTATGCCCTGGAGGGGAGCTGAATGAGATAGGTATCTGGACAGGGGTTCCAAAGCTATGTTAAAAAGTAGAGGGGATGGGGGCATCCCTGCAAGGTCTTTTTTAGACCAACAATGCAACGACAGAACACCACCACAATACGAGCAAATGATCAACCCAAGAAGCCCAAACAGAAGAGGGGATGCCGAGGAGGACACAAGGCTCAAAAGAAAAAGAGAACAGTAGGAGAAGGGATCTACAATCTGAGTGGGATTGAACTAACAAGATCTGAATTATTAACATTAGACAAAGGATTGAAGTATGCCCCCAAACTAAATTTAAATAAATGTGATATGTATGTTGATATACAGAAGTATACAAGAATTCTCAATATAAAAAAAAAATATATATATATTCTCAATTCCACTCGAAATAACCAGAATAGAAGTGTGGATGTACCCGGTAAAATTGTGCATAGCCATTTGAAAAACAAGTCATTGTTTAATCTCCCAGTTCATAATAATGAACATATTGAGGTTTTTTTTTTTTTTAAATTTATTTTTTTATTGAAAGTTTTTCAACACAGTAATAACATACAAACATAACCTCCCCCCCGCCCATCCCAACCATACCCACCCCCCACCCGACCAAACTCCCACCCGTGCAGCCCTCCATTCACCTTCCGGAGCTCAGTCTGTAATCATTGACAGCATCACATATATAAGAAACACATTATTTGTACCGTTACTGAGTATTTAGCTACCCAAGATGGGGATGTTATCCAATCCGAGAGGTAGCACCCTCCCACCCCGCCCCTCCCCCGACATACCAGGAGTACACCACCAGCCAAGCAATCAATTCACAGTGTCCGCGGCATCAAGCCAACACCTCCACACCTTCTCAAATTTGTTAGGACACCCTCTGCTGAGATAAGTGGCTTTGTATAACGGTAAAGCTTTATTAATTAAACCTTTCCAATAAGAAACCGTAGGAGGTTCGGGTTTCTTCCAACATAGCAGGATAGATTTGCGGGCATAAAACAACGCCAGAGAGATCAGAGTCCTCTGCGCCCTTCGAGGTGCCAACTCCTCCACCAGTCCGAGCAAACATACCGCAACTGTGACTGGAATCGGCACCGAAAGGACAGATTGTATAACCTGCGTCACTCCATTCCAGAACTCCTCAATCCGCGGACACAGCCAAAACACATGGTCAAAATCAGCCCGGTCAGCTGTGCAGCGCCAGCAGCCCCCCATCCCGGTACCGTAAATTCTAGCCAGTCTGGCTGGGGTGTAGTATACTCTATGTAAGATTTTAAACTGTATAAGTCTGTCTCTAGCCGATACTAGGGTCTGAAACGGGTATCCCCACATGTCGTCCCAATCCTCCCCTCCAAAGTCAGGTACCAAGGCACTCCAAACTTCTCTACATTGTTGTACAGGTTTCGGCCTGTCCGAGAACAACAGTTTGTACACAACGGAGAGAGGCTGTTTTAGATCCTCTGTCCGCAGCACAATTTCCAGAGGTGACACCCCCAACTGCAGAGCCCCCGGACCGAACTGAGAAAGAAAAGCATGTCGCAACTGTAAGTACCGAAAAAAATACCAATTGGGAAGATCATGTTGTACCTTAAGCTGATCAAACGTCAAAAGCTGCCCCCCTCCTACCACATGCTTTAGCATTTTAACACCTACCCTGGCCCATATCACCGGATCCGGTATACCCCCAAAATGTGACAAATTAGGATTGAACCATAGAGGAGTGTCGGGAGACCAACTCCCTTCCGGCTGTTTCATCAAGGTCTGTGCTTTCCCCCAGGCCCGGATCGTTGCCCGCATAGAAGCCGTCAGAACTGGTGAAGCCCCTGGACCTCTATACACCAAATGGGACAGACTCTCATACGAGCCCAAAAGGGCCGCCTCCAGTACATTTGCCGAATCCCCGTCCTCCCGTGTCAGCCACCGTCTAGCGACTACCATTTGCCCAGCCAGATAATACTTAAAAAGATCCGGCAATGCCAAGCCACCCTGGCCCCACGGCTCCTGCAAAACCCTGAGACCTATTCGGGGATGCGTAGCGGCCCATAAAAAGGATCCAAAAAGACTATTAACCCTCCTAAAAAATGAGCAGGGAACCCAAATGGGAGAATTACGTAAGAGGTAAAGGAATACAGGCAGAACCTTCATTTTGAGCAGGTTAACCCGACCAATGAGGGACAGCGGCAGATGCTTCCAAGCTTCCAGCTGCACCTTAACCCTGGCCAGCAAGGGGAGGAGATTCAGAGACATAAAGTCGCCCACTCGTGCTGAAACTCTCACTCCCAAGTATTTAATTTCTTGCACCCAGGCTATGGGGACCCTAGTGGTCGCCCCCTCTCGCGCCTCCCCGTCAATAGCCAGCACGTTTGATTTCTCCCAATTAACCCGGAGCCCGGAGAACTCAGCAAACCTGTCGAGCACCCCAAACACCGCCTCCAAAGATGGCCCTGCGTCCTTCAGGAAAAGGAGCATGTCATCTGCATAGAGCGCTATACACTCCCTGATACCCCCCACCTCCAGTGCGCCTACCCCAGGCGACAGCCTCAGGGCTATAGCCAGTGGTTCTATGGCTAATGCAAATAAGAACGGGGAAAGAGGGCACCCCTGACGCGTGCCCCTGCCGACGCTAAATTGGTGTGAGACTGAATTAGCTATCTTGATACCGGCCCGTGGGGCACTGTAAAGCAAAGAAATCCAAGTCACATAGGTCTCCCCAAAGCCCATTCTCCTCAGAACTGTCAACATATACTGCCAGTCTACGGAATCAAAGGCCTTGGCCATATCCAAGGAAACTACCACTCTAGATCCCCTGTCAGTGTGTTCAATCTGTAGGTGGGTGAACAATCTGCGCAAATTTGTGTCAGTAGATTTCTGCGGAATAAACCCCGTCTGATCTATGTCAACTAGAGTCGTGATAACCTGAGAGAGTCTGGTAGCCAGTATCTTCGTTAGAATTTTTAAGTCCTGGTTCAGCAGTGCGATCGGCCTATAAGAAGAACATGATAGGGGGTCCTTTCCCGGCTTCGGCAGTAGGATCACCTGTGCCTCCAGCAAAGAAGCCGGGAGACACCTGTGGTCCAGGCAGTAATCATACAGTTTTTTAAGTCGAGGAACCAATTCTTCAATGTGCTGCCTATACCACTCGCTGCAGAAGCCGTCAGGCCCTGGGGATTTACGGGGAGGGAAAGACCTAATAGCTTTTTCAATTTCCTCAGTCGTGATGTCAGCCTCCAGAAAGTCCCTATCCGCCTCAGACAGTCTCGGCACCTGCAATGATGCTAACAGCCCATCCAGCTCCGCTATGTCGTAGGTCGGTATGGGTGCGTACAGGGACTTGAAATAGTCCACAAACGTGTCTAGTATGTCCGTCGGGGTAGTCAATAGGTCACCCTGAGCGTTTCTAATACAGGGAATATTAGTTTGCACCCTTTGCTCAGCCACCAGCATGGCCAACAGTTTACCGTTCTTGTCCCCTTGTTCAAAGATAGATTCAGCCAGTTTCGTCCTAGAGGTGTGTGTTAGATCAGAGTAATGGAGTGCCAAAGCACGCCTTGCCTCCAACAGAGCGCTGTAAGTGGCATCCGACTGGTTGTTCGCGTGCTCCATGGCGCACACCCTCTCCCTGTCCTGCAATTCTTGGTCCTTCTGATTATGGGACCTGCGAGCCTGTTTGATGGCCGAAATATAGTGCCCCCGCATGCAGGCCTTAAAGGCATCCCAAACAATGGTGGCGTCGGCAGACCCCTCATTATCCTCCCAATAATGTGCAAAGTGTGGCGCTACTTGAGAGGACACCTCCTCCACCTCCAACCACCCCGGGTTCAATTTCCACCCTCTCCCCGCAGAACCCATGGCGGAGCCAAGGTAAATAGACAAGGGCGAGTGATCAGAAAAACCACCCGCTAAATATTTTGCCCCCCCTACCAATTGAAGCATAGCCGAATTTGCAAATGCTAGATCTATTCTCGAAGAGGATTTATGAGTTTTCGATAAGTGCGAGTAACCTCTGGTGATAGGATTTTTCCAGCGCCAAACCTCTGTCAGGGAAGCAGCTGCTGCCCATGCAGAGAGGTCAGCCGACGCCACTCTAGATGCATTAGACGAGTCCAATGCAGTAGAAAGGATAGCATTAAAGTCCCCGGCTATAAGGAGAGGGAGATGCATGTAGGGCGCCAATTTACCCAAAAGGTCATACAGAATCTGAATCTGGAATGGGGGTGGGATATACACATTCACCAACACCATTTTACACGCACCAATATCCGCCACCACCACCAGAAACCTACCACCCGGGTCCGAGATCACATGGTGGATGGTGCACGGTACCGCCTTGCTAATTAAAATTGACACTCCCCTGGAGTAAGTAGAATAAGTAGCATGCAGCGCTCTTTGCACCCAGGCTCTGCGTAAGGCCAGCACCCTGCTCCCATCCAGATGCGTCTCTTGCAAAAACACCACAGCAGGATTGAATGTTTTCAAATATTGAAACATTAAAGCTCTACGGAATTTATCATTAAGACCTCTAACATTCCAGGAAACTACATTAAATCCCGATCCCGCCATCATTCCCCACATGACTCATTAAACTGATAGTAACTTACTAACGACAGCAGTGATACATACAATTGTAGACTGAGATCATATACAACATTCAGCATAAAGATAAACAATTTACCCTGGAGGGCTGCACCTACCCCACCCATTACCTTGTAGAACCCAACAACACCCTGCTGCTGTGCAACAACAGAAAAAAACACGTACACGCAGCTTATCCCCAAACTGAGTCCAAAAATAGTCCCGGAAGGCATAGCCTTGATGGGTCAAAAAAGGACCCTTAGACCAAAAAGTATAAGCCCTAGAACCGCAAAAAGAGGTTCAAGTGTAAACCAGAAGTTAAAAGTTATATAGACATAGAGTTCACGTGCTTGGAGCTCCCTTTCCACTCGCAACACGTCCATCCTTCAGTGTGAAAAACCGGATAACCTGTGCCTCACCTCGTCTTCCACGAACTAGTTCATCCAAGTGGGGGTAGAACAAAAATAGAAAAAAGGAACTGATATAGGCACCCTGGACATGTGGCCCCACCTGAGGCAGGTAGTCAGCAGGAGACCGGACAGAAAAGGCCGCCATCAACTACCACCGCCCACCCCCCACCCCAGCCAAAAAAGGAAAAAAAAAAAAAAAAAAAACGTCAGGCTGCTTGGTGGATAGCCAGTGCAGTCCAGGAGGAGACACTTACGTAGGGGAGACAGGCCACCCCGCAGCAGGGTATCAACCGCATGGGGCATCAAAGAAAAAGGAAAACCAAACAAGAACAGGTGACTGCGAATCGGTCTGCCATCAGGGAATCAGGAGCGACCTAGCAGGCCAGTTACAGCGACCGAAGCCATTGGTCAGCTTCCGCGGGAGATTCAAAGAATTTCACCGATCCTCCATGTTGCACCCGCAGTCGGCTGGGATAAAGCATAGAATATTTCAACTCACGCTCACGAAGCCTCCTTCTGACGTCCGTAAAGGTCTTGCGTCGTCTCTGAAGATCAGCAGAGAAATCCGGATACAAATGCACCACCGTGTTCTCAAAAGGCAGGGTCTGATGTTGACGAGCCTCGCGCAGAACCCGATCTCGGTCCCGGAAATTAAGAAAACGCACCAGGAAGGGTCTGGGAGGGGCCCCCGGGGGCCCCCGACTGGTCGGGACCCTGTGAGCCCTCTCGACCACATACGTTGGTGGGACATCGGTCAAGTGAAGCAATGATTTAAAGAAATTTTCGGCAAATTCAGCTGGACGGTCCCCCTCCGCTCCCTCCGGCAGGCCCAGGACCCGGACATTGTTCCTGCGCAAACGGTTTTCAGCGTCATCCGACTTGGCCACCAGAGTCTGAACCGTACGCTGCAGCGCTTGGATGGCCTCATCATGACGGTGAGTAGTGTCCTCCGTTGCTGAAATGCGCGATTCCGTCTCCGAGAGCCTGCCCCGGAATTTATCAAAATCCGCTCTTATAAGGTTGCATTCCTCCGCCAGGTGGTCTATGCGCACCAATAAGGATGTTCTGCTTTGCTCAATTGCTGCCAGAATAACAGTGGTATCATTAGTTGGAGGCAAAGTGGGTGCAGCTGGATTAGCCTCCTGAGGTGCCGCCTGCTCCATATCTGCCATTAAAGCCTTAAATTGATTTAGAAAATCACTAGGAGACTGCGCAGGCTGTAACGGTGCCTTCTTAGCCGCAGACTTGCCTTTGGAGGGCATGAGGAAAAGATGACGGGCAAGCTGGCCTGAAGTATACTTGTGTGCAGAAAGAGTGTAACGGCCCTTTAAGAATAATCAGCTTCAGGGGAATGATCAGGAGAGAAGAGAAAAAAAAAAAAAAAAAAAAAAGACACAGTTCAGGAAGCTCCAAAAGATCCTCTCACAGCCAGAGACAAAGCCAGATAGCATGTATACAGTCCTGCTATGGGTTGGGATAGTGAATCAAGGCCCCTGGAGATATGTAGTACAGTCAGTGCTTCTGCCCAATATAGATAGCAGCAGGGAACAGTGCCAGGGCTGCCACCCTCTCTCCCTCTCCTCTCTCCACCTCTCCTGTGCAGCCAGCAGAGCCCCAATGTCCAGACTCACCCCTCCAGCAAGGATGTGACAGGGCCTCCACACACCATACAGGCCTCCCAAACGCGGATGTACCACTGTGCGGCCGATCGCGGCCGATCGCTACGGAGCAGGCAGCCACCGCATCTGCAGCCGGCGGTATGTCCAGATGGTGCGTCTCCTTCCCGTGTCCCCGTGCAGCTGAGTCCCGCACGCCGGTACTCCACAGCGGTCGGACCGGAGGCCCCACAGGCCGCAAGATGGCGGCCGGACACCGCGCTGCAACTAGGCCTCAAGCCACGGATCCTCCAGAAGCACCTCTCCCCCCGCACCAAGACTGCCTCCCCGCTACTCAGCGGGATGTCGGAGGCACAGGGGACAAGAATCAGCCGTCTCCAGGAAGAAACTAGCAAAGGATGGCATAGGATTTAGTTCAGGATGGCAGGAGCTCCAGCACCACACGTCCTCCTAGGTTCACATCCGGCCACGCCCCCCATATTGAGGTTTTTAATAAGATGGTTATACAAGACCTGGAAAAACTAAATATTAAGAGAATGGATGAACCTCAAAGTATTAAAAGGGGTATTAAGGAACTGGAGGAGAATAAACAAGTTGTAATTAGACCCGCGGATAAAGGGCAGCAATTGTGGTACTAGCGAAAGAGTATTATAATAAGGAATTATCAGACCAATTAAGTGACACTAATACATACATACAATTAAAGGGAAATCCAACTAGGCAATACAAGAGGAATTACGTGAATTAGTACTAATGCCGCGTGCACAAGATCAAACAACCGGGTGGAAAAGTCCGGCAAACTGAAGTCCGCTGGACAATCCCCCCCGTGTGTAGCCTCCAGCATACTTTTTTGACCCGAAAGTACGGCGGACTTAGAAAGTAGTTTTGCACTCCAATCTTCCCGGCGGACTCGCCTTTCGGCAGACAATCCGGCCGTGTGTATGCCAGTCCGCCGTACTTTTGAAATGAGCGGACTTTTCCCGCCGGAGAAAAGTCCGCTCATTTCGAGCGGGTCTCCAGGTAGGCGGGGCCCACGAAGGAGACGTCGCTAGCCCCGCCACCTGGTGTGGACTTAAAGGGGAACCCCAACGCCGAAAAAAATCGGCGTTGGGGTCCCCCCAGGTCCACATCAGACCCTTGTCCGAGCACGCTACCCGGCCGGCCAGGAAAGGGGGGGACGAGCGAGCGCCCCCCCCCCCCCCCCTCCTGAGCCGTACCAGGGGGGTGCCTTGGGGAAGGGGGGGCCGCGCGGCGACAGAAGACCGGGCCACCGCCTGTAAAAGAGCTAGAAGAAGGCGCAGTGGCCCGGCAGAAGAACCGAAGAGGGGGACAAGACCTCCGAAGTCGGAAGAAGAGGCCGGCGACGAGGAAGAAAGCCGGGCTCCTCCGCTAGTAAAAGAGCTACAAGAAGATAGCGGAGGAGTCCGGCGAGAAGACCCCCGAAGACGGAAGACCCCCGGAGCTGTGCAATAAACTATTTTATCTTGTGTGT
The DNA here is from genome assembly GCF_037356315.1 of Lithobates pipiens. Taxonomy (NCBI): domain Eukaryota; kingdom Metazoa; phylum Chordata; class Amphibia; order Anura; family Ranidae; genus Lithobates; species Lithobates pipiens. Next base: position 551,594,747 of record NW_027507718.1, read on the forward strand.
TGTGTTTTTTTGTACTTTATTTTACAGGTGAATGGGTAGGGGTACATTGTACCCCATACTCATTCACATAGGGTGGGGGGCCGGGATCCGGGGGCCCCCTTATTAAAGGGGGCTCCCGGATTCCGATAAGCCCCCCGCCCGCAGACCCCGACAATCAACGACCAGGGTTGTCGGAAAGAGGCCCTTGTCCTCATCAACATGGGGACAAGGTGCTTTGGGGTGGGGGGCCCCCCTTCCCCAAGGCACCCCCCATTTTGAGGGCACGTGGCCTGGTATGGCTCAGGAGGGGGGGCGCTCGCTCGTCCCCCCATTTCCTGGCCGGCTGGGTAGCGTGCTCAGACAAGGGTCTGATGTGGACCTGGGGGGACCCCCACGCCGATTTTTTCCGGCATTGGGGTTCCCCTTTAAGTCCACACCAGGCGGCAGGGCCAGCGACGTATACTTTGCGGGCCCCGCCTACCTGGAGACGTGCTCGAAATGAGCGGACTTTTCTCCGCGTGTGTGAGCGAGTCCGTTCATTTCAAAAGTACGGCAAATAGTACGGCGGACTTAGTCGCCGTATTAGTCAGCTGAAAAAGTGCCGTTCGGAAAGTCCAACGGACAGTCTGGCGGGAAGTCCACCAGACTAAGTACGTCGGACAGACGGCTACGTGTGTATGCGGCTTAAGAGGTAGTATGAAAAATATTTTAACAAAAAAGGAAGAAAAGTATTTGGTACCTGATGTTTGTAGGGTGCCTATTATATACACGGTGCCCAAAATACATAAAAACCCAATAACACCGCCAGGGAGACCTATAATAAATGGATTTTCTATAAACTCTAGACTCGGACAATAAGTGAATAACTATATACAGCCTTTGGTGCCTCAAACATGAGCATACTTAAGAGACACTAAACACATGATTCAGATATTAAGCACAATGAGCTTAGGATCACAACAAAATTATCTGATAGCGACAGCAGATGTATCATCGCTCTACACAATTATAAACCACCAAGAAGCGATTGAATCTACAAAATGGGCACTTGATGAATTCAGAAATCTGATTTCGAAACAAAAAAGATTCATCTTGAGATGTCTGGCATTTGGCCTGCAGCATAATTATTTTTGGCATAATACCGAATACTATGGACAACTGCCTTAGCACGTTATTCTAGCACTCTTCTTTATATGGTGAGATATTGATTTTAGCGCACCAATATTTTATACTTTATACTATTTTATTTCGGTGACTGAGCACTGCTTATTGGTTGCAGCTTTTATTATTGAGGTAAGTCTCACTAGTTATCCATGTTTGCGCTTTAGTAACTTGTATTTTTACTAGTTTATGCTATACCATTCTTTTCTATTCAAAATGAAATTTTTGAAATTTAAATTTGAATTTTGGCATACAGATGTAATTTTTTTTTTATTCTATTTGAAATAGTAATTTGGAAACCATCTACATTATTTATATTTTTATTATATTCTATTATATTCAAAATTTCAAATTTTAATTTCTGAATTCAATTATTCTATTCTATTTGAAATTTGAATTTCGGAAGAAGGCTATATTCTTTTGATTCTAATCGAAATCTGATTTTCTAAATTTGATTTTTGGAAGGTGGCTATATTTTTTCTCTTTTACTCTATCCTATTCAATTCAAAATTTGAAATTCAAAATTCTAATTTTGAACAAAAGCTATATTCTTTCTATTGTATTCTAGTCAATTATTCAATCACCATCCTTGTGAACTCCTCAAAACGTGACAGGACAGTGCATGCATCCTTGATCAGTACAATTTTAAAAAATGTCCTGTGAGACTCCACTAACAATAATAAACAAATAAATCCTCTTTGAATCAGCTGCAAGCAATAAACATGTCTCATAAGCCATGTAAAAGTACTAAAATTGCATTGAAAGCGCTGTGCTATCAAAAGTATAAGTAAAAAGCCTCTGAGCTGGTAAAAAATATATCCTCTACACCGTGGTAATAATAATGTATAAAATATATGTAGCGCCGGTACTCCTGAAGAGTACGCACTATGTCTGTAAATTTAGTTTTATCCCAAGACTATAGTTGAGTTTTGGGGTTAATTGCTCTAAATTGTAGTTTAGGCATCAGTTTGACTAGGCTGTACTAATGTTCTGCCTGGTCATAGGTGTAGGTAGCACCTTTGATAGGCATTGGAACGAAGTCTGGGTACTAATCTCTCTCTCGGAGCAAATCAGTGGGTGCGCTGTCTCACTGTGTATTCCGGGAGAGGGTACTTAAGGTGCAGAAGTCACGTGGTTCTGGGTTCTGGTCCAGAAGTATGTTCAGACTCCATGGTCCTGGTCCTCCTTACCAGCCCCCAGGGGCCCTCATGTCCTGCGGTGTGGATCCATCCATTTCTGAGTCTCAGAACTGGCTAGTCCAAGGTACAGTAACTGGAAGGAGGATTCTAAGGTGGTCCGGTGCTGTCTCGGGTTTTGGAGAGGCCCAGCAACTCGTCATGCAACCAGGGAAGGACTCTTCAGAAGAGGGCCACGCACGAGCCTGGCTGCTCAGTAAGAGCCTGGATGCTGAGCTGTATGGGCACTAATTGAATCCACATTTCTTACAGTATCTGCGGACCAGCTGCAAGATACTGGTACTGTAAGAAAGTTCCTATTTTCATCCTTCGGTTACAACTAAGTTCCTGTGAGAGACTTTATGTGTTCATCTAAAGTTTGCAACCAAGTCTGTGGCAGAGACTTTGCTAAGTTTGAGTCATTAGCCGGCTGCTAAGTCCATACACCAGGATTTATCCAACAGTGGAAATATCCAGTTGCGAGTGGTTATTCCCCGGATTACCTAGAGAGAGACATTTATTAAGTGTCAGCAGTTTCAAAGCTCCTGAGCTTCCATACCTATACCCTCTATTCCCAACTGAGAGACAGTGCTTCTGTTCAACATTTTAAGCAAATAAAAATTCCTAAAGGAATTCAAGTGTCCCTCTCTGCAGTTATTGAGCTATCAACCTATGGAACCCCTAGACAAGAACGACCAGTTACAAGGTGGAGGAGGTAAATGGTAAGTCCAAGAAAACCAGCCACTCCTTCGGGGGTCAGTGCTACATATATGATGAAAAATATATAAAAAGACACGTGCTTAATAGCCAAATAATAAAGTGACAATGTGCATTCATATACCCTGTTTCCCCCAAAATAAGCCCTACCCTGAAAATAAGACCTACAAGGACTTTAACTAGGGCTTATTTGGGGGTACGGCTTATATTGCAGACATCATCGACAATCACACTAGGTCTTGTTTTCGGGGAAACAGGGTAGTGATAAAAAATATTAAAGCAAATAAGTCAGTGGAAATCTAAATAGATCCAAATACTGTAATTATAAATAAAGTGCTTAAGTGCACTGTGCAAATTCAAATTGATCCAATTTACAGGTGCTCCACAATGTTAAAGAGGGAAAAATCCGCGCTAACCAGAAAAATGAAAAATAAAGTGTATATACCCTATAGTGAAGTATTAATAAATGACATAAATTAGATCAATATTGTGAAACTATTGAAACACAAGATCAAGGTGCTGCAACCAAAAAAACCTTAATATCCGGCTTGTATAAGTGTAAAAGGACTTCAATAGCGCAACCGAAGTGTATGAGTTTAAATAGGTAGGTAATCATGAAACGCACACCCCCACGTGAATGCCTGGATACTCTAAAAAATTGTGAACCACACTTCTAATTACTCAAGAGATCACAAAATAAAGTTAATTAAATTAAATAAAAAAATATTCAAATTGAGATGAATTCATTAAATTGCCATTAAATATAAATCACTGTCCATGACATCCAGAAACCTTGCGGTAGGAAGAAATAACCCACTGTAACAAACAGTCAATATTTTGACACCAAAAGTCACAACATCTTTTCAAATGTAGCCAAGGTAGCCGACAGTGTAACCATGTAGCAAAAGTTCTCCTTCCTTCTCATAAAAGCACCACACGTTGATTTAGCAGAAATCAGCCAAATAAAGTGTGACCAAATGGGCGCTTACCAGATCCGTAGGTAAAAATCACATAAAGATGTATTGGGATGACCCCTCCACACTGGCCGATACTTGATCCCAATCCCCTTCAGCACGGATCATCCAATCTTTGGATATGCAGCAGCCGTCCACTCCTCAGGCACACAGCGGGTTCACCCTCATTCAGTGTTTGTCTGCAAACCACACTGCTGCTACTTCAGAGACCACGGACACAGGGGGTTCTCACTCAAGTTCAGCGTATGGGGCAGAAAAAAGGAATTGTATAGCTCAATATTGTTTTAAACTAAGAGGCTTTTTTATTGCAATATAAAAAAGAGAGATCCATAAAACTTGACAGTCAAGTAGTATAAAAAATGGCAACCAGATATGTAAAAAAAAGGTGTATTGATATAAACTGCAGCTGCGGCAGAAGCCAGCAAACTGCACCGTACGTCTGGTCCTATGGCTCCACCCGACGTGTTTCTCTGTATAAGGCTTCAACTGGGAAAGGAGACCTGGCCCAAACTTGTCTTGCATACACACGGTTGCACAAAGTTGTTGGAAAATCCATATGGAAATATCCAAATTAATGAAAACAAAATTTTCCAAGCATGTGTAAATTTGAATATTCGAAAAATTTTAAATTCATAAATTTGAAAATTTGAGTAAATTGGTAAACTTAAAAATTTGGAAATTCAAAAATGCAGAAATTCGAAAATCAAATAATCTGAAATAATAACTAACTAATAATAACTTAACTACCGCTAACTATTAAATTATAGGTATTGGAATTTCCTTTCAAATTTGGCTGTTAGTGAACATAACGAATATGAATTTATCTGACGTTATGAATTATCCAAAACAATGAATGGTGTATCTAAACAAATAAAATGTTACTAATTAATTATAATAAATAACAATAATAATAATAATACTACATCTTTATTATTATTATTATTATTATTATTATTCATTATTCATTTTTTCTGTTCCATTTGTTTAGATTCGTTATTTCATTATTTCGGATAATTTGTTACTTTGGATAAATTTGTATTTGTTACATTCACTAACAGCCAAATTTGAAAGGAAATACCAATACCTATAATTAAATAGTTAGTTATTATTAGTTAGTTATTCTTTCAAATTTCAAAATGTATTTCTTATTTTCACATTTTCACATTTCCAAATTTTCAAATTTCCAAATTTTAGAATTTACAAATCTATTCATTTATTTTTTTTTTTTGAAAATCGTTTTTATTAGGTTTTCTGATTTCCATGTGATACAAAGAAACAATAAAAAGGAAAAAGGGAAATAAACCACTACAGATGACAGTGAGCTGTGGTTGTTGTTACATATCGATAAATTATACAAATCGAAGTAAATCAAATAAGTCAATCAAAAGAGATCAATCAAAAAAAAAAGAAAAACAAAGAGAGAAAAAATAAAAGGAATAAATCAGAACAAAAGTAGTTCAAGGAGATCACCAAATATTATAGAAATTCGCTTACAAGTAACAGCACATTTTCCGTCTACTGGCTTTACTCATGAATCCATAATTATGAACTCGAACAGTCACATTTAGGGATCAACCTGGAATTCTAGTCGATCAGCACCCCTTATATTACTCGGACCTCTGTGTGGCTCCCTCCGCACCCCAAATTGGGATCACGCTGTGACGGAGAGGCCACCCAGAGTAGAGTTGAATGACATTAAATGGGTCATGGAGTGATGGACGATCGATTTGGGATCTGTTCAAGGGATCCTGCTACTAATAAAAGTAGTGATTATTTCTTGTACCACTCTGTCCAACATTTCCACTGTAAATCAAATTTTTTGCCACAAGATTTCCTGAGAGCTAGTAATCGTTCATAATGATAATTTAGATTTACTTGAACTAGAACTTCTGATGGATTTGGGGATAGTACACTTTTCCAATGTCGGGCTATGACCAACTTGGTCGTGATAAGGATGTGTGTCACTACTATACCGAACTCGGGTGGGTAATTATCAATACCGAGATGGAGAATTGCTAGAGCCGGGTTTGGGGACTGCAGTACCCCTGTGATTTCTGCAAGTATACTAAATAGTTTCCTCCAATAGCTAGAGACGTTTTTGCAGTGCCAGAATATATGTAGTATGGTGCCTACATTGCCGCAGTCTCTCCAACATAGAGATGAGTGAGTGGAGAACATTCTGGCTAATTGGTGGGGGGTTCTATACCATTTATGTAAGATCTTCTGGGTGAGTTCCCAATGGCTAACACAACGTGAGGCTTTATAGTTATATCTGAGGGCAGATCTCCATTGACTGATGTCGTAGCTTTGGTGTAAGTCACTCTCCCAAGTAAGCATAGAGGGAGATTTCATTAGAAGTTGTTTGTGTTGTAGAGTGTTATATAAAAGGGAGATACCTCTATCTCTGGAGTTGTGAGAAACATAATATTGCCATATAAGTGTTTGAAGTTCAATGGTTGGTGGTGGGGATCTTGATAGGAATGATGATACCTGGTTGTATAGAAATTTGCCAGTTTGGGGTAGTTTGAAGTCGATTCTCAAAGATTCAAATGATTTTAGCGTTCCCTGGTTGTATAACTCATCTACCCATGCCATTCCAGATTTTTCCCACGTGGCGATGTTGCTGTACGGAAGCAATATAGCTAAAGTTTGAATCGGGAGTCTAATATTAGTGGAAGGCTTCCCCATCAGTTGCTGTTGACAAAGATGTCTCCAGGCTGCTATGGTCGCTACGATAGGAGAGAGATATGTCAAGGATCTGAGTTTCCAAGTGTCTGCTAGGAGAAGGAGACTAATAGGTTGGGCGTTTGTTATAGACGCCTCAATGTCTACCCACAGTGGTTCAGGGTTGGGAAGGAACCAAAGTTTCGCCTGTGCTAATATGGCCGCCCAGTAGTAATCTTTAATGTCAGGGAGGCCCATGCCTCCTGCTTTCCTATGCGTTATAAGTTTGTTAATTGGGCATCTGGCTCTCTTGCCTTGCCAGATGTACTGCTTAAGAAGTTTTGTTAATTCATGGAAATGTGAGGCTTTATATGGTATTGGAAGAGTTCTGAATACGTAGAGAATTTTCGGCAGAATTAACATTTTATATGATGCTATTCTGCCTGCCCATGACAATTCAGTGCGTGAAATTTTGAAAAGGGTATTTTTAACGTCTTGTAAGAGAACTTTCATGTTGACGTCTGCTAATTGGGGTAGATTTGCTGTTAATAGGATTCCAAGGTAGGGGATCTGCGTAGAAGTCCATATATAAGGATAAGTTTTTTTCAGGTGGGAACTCGTGTGAGGGTTTAGACCTAGATCTAGTATAAGGGATTTGGTAAAATTTACCTTGTAAAAGGATATCTGTCCAAATGCTTCTAAAATATCATGTGTAAACGGGAGGGATACTACCGGATTCGATAAAAACAAGATGATATCATCTGCGAATAAGTTAACTATGTGTTCCTTTCGTTTGGTTTTTAGTCCTGAAATTTGTGGGTGGGATCGAATGGCCTCCGCCAGGGGTTCTATCATCAGATTAAAAATTAGCGTTGATAAAGGGCACCCCTGACGGGTGCCATTCGATATATTGAAGGGTTTGGACAAGAGCCCCATGGTAAAGACTTGGGCAGAGGGATTGGAGTAGAGCGCTAAAATGGCCGATAGGGCTTCGTTTTGAAAGCCAAATTTTCGTAGAGTCGCTTCCATATATTCCCACTGGACCCTATTGAACGCCTTCTCCGCATTTATTGAGAGAAGCAGAGAAGGCGTTCCTCGAGCTCTAGCTTGGTGGATGATATTCAATAGACGTCGTGTAGTGTCTGAGGCTTGCCTCCCCTTCATGAATCCGGTTTGGTCCGGACCCACCAAGGTAGGCATAATATCATAAATTCTGTTCGCTATCACTTTCGCATATAATTTAACGTCCCCGTTGAGAAGAGATATGGGGCGGAAGTTAGCTGGGGTATCTGAGGGTTTCCCTGGTTTGGGTAATGTAATGACATAGGCCTTAAGCATTTCAATAGGGAAAGATCCGGTTTTCCTAGCTATATTGAATATGGATATTAAGTGTGGGGATAGTATGGTACTAAAATGTTTATAGTAGGCATTTGAGAGGCCATCTGGGCCTGGGGATTTTCCCAGAGGCAGTGATCGAATTGCTTTCTCCACTTCTGTTGGGGTAAATGGGGTTTCCAGCTCCTGGAGTTGTGTGTGTGATAACGAAGGTAGATGGATTTTGGCTAAGAAGGAATCTATACTCTCTTTTGTAGGTGTATTCGTGTTTGGATCCAAGTGTAAGTTATAAAGGGAAGAATAATAATCTGCAAATGCATCCGCAATTGCCTGGGGGTGTTCTATCTTTGCCGAGGTTGTGGGGTGGAGCAGGTGTGGGATCAAGGTTTTGGAGCGTTTATCCTTTAACCGGTTGGCCAGAAGTTTTCCCGCTCTATTGTGGTTCCCATAGTAATTTATTTTGAGTCTTTTCATAGCTTGTTCATGTTGAGCACAGTACCATTCCCTTATTTTGTATCTCACATGAAATAGTTTATTGGCTAAGTCCGGGGAAGGGTTAGATTGGTTTGTTTGTTCTAAAGAGCGGAGTTCTTTTAATAGATCGTTTAGTGTAGCAGATCGAGTTTTAAGAATTTTGGAATTGAGTTTTATCAGAACTCCCCTTATATAAGCCTTATGGGCGTTCCAGTTGGTGAAGGGACTAGTGCACTCAGGGTCATTAAATCTAAAGTACTTTTCCAAATGTTGGGAGATTTCTATTTGGAGTTTTGGGTCCTGCAATATAGACTCATTATTCCTCCAAATACGAGACGGAACTTGGGATCTGGTCCCTGCAATGCAGATCAACACAGGGGCATGGTCTGACCAGGTGATATCTAGAATAGAAGATTTTGTGATCTTGTGGAGTAACTCCCCATCCGTAATAAACATATCTAATCTGGAGTAGTAGGAATTAAATCTTGGTGAATAGTATGTGTACGATCTCTCATTTGCATTTAGGCAGCACCAGGCATCATACAATCCTTCCTGTAGTAGGAGGTCACGGAATTTGGGAAAACGATTCCTGACTCCAGATGAGGTATCTAAGTCTTTATCTAAAATCATATTAAAGTCCCCACAGATCAGTAAGCTTCCAACTCGCATCAACTCCATTCGTTTAACAACTTTCTTAAGGAACCTCAATTGGTGCGAGTTGGGAGCATATATGCAAGCTAGAGTAATAGGGATCCTATTGACATTACAAACCAATATAATGAACCTGCCATTGGGATCGATAAAGGAATCTTTAAGTTCAAAGTTCACCGAATCTCTCACGGCTATCATGACTCCCCTTTTCTTTGCCGCTATGGAGGAGTGGAAGATGGATGGAAAGTTCTGGTGCGTGCAAAGTGGTTTGGACAGTTTGTGAAAGTGGGTTTCTTGCACTGCCAGGATGTCAGCTTTCTGCTTGATTGCTTCAGTCCAGAGGGATCGTCTTTTAGCAGGATGGTTAAGTCCGCGCGCGTTAAGAGATAGAATGTTAATATTCATGGGCTCAAATTAAAGTGCGATGTATAATCTCGTGTTTATGTAAGAAGTGGTTACGGTCCGGGACATAACGTATTTTGTAAAGGTGTAGTATCTTGGGCCCCAATTGCGAGGTAAAAACTATGACAGTTGATGTACTGTATCTGCTCAGAGAAGTCCCATATTTATGCAGGTTGTGTCCATGTAGATCGGAGTATAGTAGGTAGGGATACGATGACCCATTGCTGAGTAGGATTCGTGGAGGTATCAGATTACTGGTCAGGTCCTTATGCCAGTACCATGACATGTGTAAGCGCCAAATAGAACGTGAAAAGAACACAATCGGAACAATGAAAAAAAGAAAAAAAGGAAAAAAATGAAAACAGGAGAACTGGGGTAAGAAACAAGACCCATACAGGTCAGGCAATATAAATGCCCAGAGTGGGGGTTTACGGTACGATAACATGTACCAGGAATGCTCAGGGAACTTAGTTGGAACTATGGAGAGGATGACCATGCTATAAGAACTCAAGTGTGGAGGGCTCTGGATCTACGATGTGGTTTTACTTGCCAATCGTTATGCAGTTTGGTCGGCAGTCTGTTGGACGACTGAGATGGGTCCGGATGGTGGTCCGGCGGCAGGATCTGCCAGGTTCTCAAGAGATGCAGCCCTTCCTCTAGGGAGTGGATAAGATGGGTGGATCCGTTGAATGTCACTTTCAATTTGGCAGGGTACTTCCATTTATATAGGATCTTGTGGTTCCGCATGGCTTTGGTAACTGTCGCCAAGTTACGGCGAAGTTGCAAGGTGTGTTGCGAGAGGTCTGGTAGAATCTGGAGATTGGAGGCCGCCTCTGGAATGTTATCACCTTTTCTAAGCGTTTCCAGGATTCTTTCTTTGGTGTGAAAGAAGTGCAGTCGGAGTAAGACGTCCCGGGGTATTTCCTGGGGTAAAAACGACGGTTTGGGGACCCTGTGGATCCGGTCAATCGTCAGATCCAGTGGAGACAGTGATGGGACCATTGCTTGGAAGAGGTCCTCGGCGTAGGATGGCAGTTGTTGTGTTAGGATTGTTTCCGGGACCCCTCGGATCTTTAGATTGTTTCTACGGGACCGGTCCTCAAGGTCTGCCATTTTTAATTGCATTTTGTCGATAGTTTCTTGTTGCATTGCGTGCGAGTCCACCAACGCATTAAAAGAGGAGGTGACGTCGCTCATTCTGGTTTCCACTTGGTGCACTCTTCCCCCCAAGTCATTAATCTCAGCTCTGCATTGATGTAAGCAGGCTGCCATGTCAGATTGTAAAGATGACCTCAGTAGCATTAACAGTTCTTTAAGCGTGGTGTCAGAAATAGGCTGACCTGTAGTTGGGAACTGTGCGAACGGATCCACTTGTGGCTGTATTGTTGTAACTCCGCCGATCGAATCGTTCGCTTCCATTTCCGTTCGGTTAAACGCTCGTGCAGGGTCAAGTCTAGGCTTAGACTTGACAGGGCTTCGTGACGATGGGGAAACGTTCGGGGAGTCCGAATCGGAGGACTGTGTACCTGTTTCCGCATCCATCTCCACCGAGTGTTCCGCTCCAGGCTTCGTCTTAGGTGATGATAGATGGTGAGAGCGTCGTTCTGCGTGTCGGCCTCCTCCGCCATCTTTCTGTGGCCCGCGGCCTACCGCCGGATAGAAATCCGGTAATTTCATGGTGTTAGCCGAGTGCTGTGTTCTCCTCCGCATGTTTGCTGGGTCGACGGGTGTCTCCCACGTCGCTGGTGCTCGATATGCCGGCCGTGGGATGCAATTAGTGGGCTTGTAAACTATAATTCCCTGAGCATTGAGCGGAGCTCTTTCAACAAGCTCTTCAACGGCCATTACGTTGCGCGGTCGCCACGCCCCCCCAATCTATTCATTTTTTAATTTAAAAATGTATGAATTATGATCATAATGATTGACCCGAGAAACAAAAACAAAAAATAAATGAATGAAACGAAAACTAAACCAAATACATTTTGGGGCAGTCTAGCTAAGATGCCTCCAAACTGTGTAAACAACACTGATAACTTCTGATACATTTGTGGCAACTTTACATTTGCACCCCAAAAGTGACAGCAGTGGTTAAAAAGCATACCACCTATATTTTGGATGCAAAATAGGGGATCAGGACAAGAGTTGGGCTCCTCATTATTGTTGCATAACATGTGCAACATATTTGTGTCATTGGCTAAAAGAAAGACGTCTCAATGGTGTGGAGGGAACCCACCAATCATAGTAGTGACTGATATGTTTGGGTGGTTCCACCAATTGTAAAAGGGATCTCAAAAAAGAATATCCAAACATTCCATCCACACTGCGTCCTTTATTCTTGCATGGTACATAATCCCACATCCCCCTCATCATTTTGAATAATTTTGATGCAATTTTGACCTGAAGCTGTATCTTGGAAACTGGAGCCAATGAATACTCAGGACTTGGTTTTCCTTTATTAGTGACCCAATTCTGATACAATTTATCTACTTTCCTTTCATCTCTACTCTTTGTAGACCAGAGTTATTACAATATGTTTCTAATTCAAATTAATTTGCAAATTTCTATTATTAATTTTGTTATAATTTATTTCAGATTTTCTGATTTGGAAATTCAGATACATCCGGATCTCCAACTAATGAAAATGTTGTCTGAATTTTGATTCATAATGAAATGAATTGCACATGTCTACTGGCTGGATGGAAGCCCCTCCTCCATACAAATCACATGAAGGTCCTCTTGGAGTTTGCAAAAAAATCCCCTGAAGAACTCTCAGACTGTGAGGACCAAGATTCTCTCATCTGATGAAACCAAAATGGAAGTGTTTGGCCTCAATTCTAAATGTTATGTCTGGAGGAATCCAAGCAGTGCTCATTAGACATGTGCGATTTGTTTCGGTTCGAATACAAATTCAGACAAATTTTTGGTTATTCAGAGATTTGGTTGTATCTGAATCTCTGAATATAAGTGTCACAAATAGTGACAAATTTCAATGAAATTCATAAAATGTAATTATTTTTATTCATTGTAATGAATTCCAAATTTTCAGAACAATTACAAGTTGGAACAGTGAAAAAAAAATGATCGACGATTCTAATTCTGTGTGAAGCATATCTGGTTGTTAAGCAGCGGGCATAGAAGCCAGCCACCATTCCCTTAACAATTGATCATTCACCAGCAGACAGCTGAAATGTAAACAAAAAAATGTCGGCAAAACAAAAATGTTAAAAAAATGGCGTGGGATCCCTCCAAAAACAACCGAGCATGCAGCCCAGCAGGTCAGGAAAGAGGGGGACGAGCAAGTGCCACACCTCCTGACCCATACCAGACCACATGCCCTCAACATGGGGGTGCTTTGGGGTGGGAGGCTCTGTTTTTGTCCCAATATAACCTAGCATCATGGAGCAATTCATCCTTAACTTCCTAATAGAAGCAATGTAGCCATTAATCAGGACTCAGCACTCTACTCTCCCTTCTTCCTGTGTACCTGATCTGTGGTTACATTAGAGATTAGAAGTCTGGCCGGCTGTCAGTCATGGAAGGTGGATCAGAATGAAAATACTTCTGCTGGAAACAATTATGATGAATTACTCCACAGTGTCTGCACCTACAGAGATGACTAGGAGCTTATCTGAACATCCTGAGCCCAGTCACTAGATCTAAGCAGGTCTGGGTCACCTGACATACTGATCAACATTGAAAAATTATCAATCTAACTTTGTGAAAGAGACAAGGAAGGAATCAAGCAGCACAATGAGATATCGATAGAAATGTTTACAGAAATAATATTCAGAAATGCAAATTCATCAGGAAATTACATTCAACAGATATGCTTAACTGCTTAAGGACCGCCCCATGTACATCTACTGCAGCAGGGCGACCCTTCAACGCAACGAGACTGCCGTTCTGCTAGTAAGGAAGGCACAGATTTTGTGAGAGACACAGATCTCTGTCTTTGTACAGTTAAACCACCCCCCACACAGTAAAAAAAAAAAAAAACACTCCCAGGGAACACATTTAACCCTTTGATTGCCTCTGATGTTAGCTCCTTCCATGCCAGTGTCATTAGTACAGTGACAGTGCATTTTTATTTACCACTGATCACTGTATATGTGTCTCTGATCCCCAAAAAGTGTAAATTAGTGTCAGATTTGTCCACCACAATGTCACAGTCCTGATAAAAATCACTGATCACCGCCATTACTAGTGAAATTTTTTTTAAAAAATAATTGCATAAATCTATCCCATAGTTTGTAGACATGATGAATGTTTGTGCAAAACAATCAATATACGCTTATTGGGATTTTTTTACCAAAAATATGTAATAGAATACATATTGGCCTAAATTGATGAAGAAATTCGATTTTTTACATATTTTATTGGATGTGTTTTATAGTGTTTTCTAAGAATGTAAAAAAAAATTATAATTTTGTTTGTTTATAGTGCAAAAAATAAACACCACAGAGGTGATCAAATACCACCAAAGTTTGTGGGAAAAAAGGAAGACAATTTTAATTGGGTACAGTGTCGCATGCCTGTGCAATTGTGAGTTAAAGCAATGCAGTGCAGTATGACATAAAATGGCCTGGTTAGGAAAGGGGGTGAACCTTCCAGAGCTGAATTGGTAAATGGCCAAATATGTGTAGTCACCTGACCTTCAAACCTATATGGGCTGATTGGGCATCCCATTTCAAAATGATGGTCATTAATAAGGAGTCCCCCCCACCACATTTATGTGCCTATAACAGTCTCCACTTCTCTGGGAAGACTGTTCACAAGATTTTGGAATGAATCTGTTGGGATTTGTGCCCATTCAACTAAAAGAACCTTAGTGAGGTCAGGTACTGATGTAGGATGAGAAGACCTGACTCACAATCAGGCTGAGGTCAAGACTGTGTTCATGACATCTGAGTTCCTCCACAACAAACTTATCAATCCATGTCTTTATGGAGCCGGATTGATTTGTGCTCAGGGGGACAGTCATGCTGGAACAGAAAAAGTTGAAATAAAACAATTGCCTTCATATACTGTAAAGCAGGGATGTCAAACTCAATTTCATTGTGGGCCACATCAGCAGTATGATTTAACCACTTGCTTACTGGGCACTTAAACCCCCCTCCTGCCCAGACCAATTTTCAGCTTTCAGCGCTGATGCACTTTGAATGACAATTGCGCGGGCATACAACACTGTACCCAAATGAAATTTTTATAATTTTTTCCCACAAATAGAGCTTTCTTTTGGTGGTATTTAATTACAGCTCGGAGTTTTATTTTTTGCTAAACAAACAAAAAAAGACGCAAAATAAAAAAAATTTAAAAAATCATGTTTAATAGTTTGTTATAAAATTTTGCAAACAGGTAATTTTTCTCCTTCATTAACCACTTGCTTACTGGGCACTTAAACCCCCCCTCAGTCCCAGACCAATTTTCAGCTTTCAGCGCTGATGCACTTTGAATGACAATTGCGCGGGCATACAACACTGTACCCAAATGACATTTTTATCATTTTTTTCCCACAAATAGAGCTTTCTTTTGGTGGTATTTAATTACAGTTGGGAGTTTTATTTTTTTCTAAACAAACAAAAAAAGATGCAAAATAAAAAAAATAAAAAATAAATGTTTAATAGTTTGTTATAAAATTTTGCAAACAGGTAATTTTTCTCCTTCATTAAAGTGCACTGATGAGGCGGCACTGGTGGGCACTGATAGGCTGCACTGGTGGGCACTGATAGGCATAGTTAAGGCGGCACTAATATGCACAGATAAAGTGGCACCAATAGGCACAGATAAAGTGGCACCGATAGGCACAGATAAGGCAGTACTGATGGGCACAGATAAGGCAGCACTAATGGGCAAAGATGGGCACAGATAAGATGGCACGGATGGGTGGCATGGATGGGTGGCACTAATAGGTACCACTGATAGATGGGACTGATGGGCACTGATAGGTGGCACTGATAGGTGGCACTGATAGGCACTGATGGGCACTGGTAGATGGCACTGATTGGCACGGATATGTGGCACTGGGGTGCAGCACTGTTGTTGAGGCAGATTGTGGGCACTGATGTGTGGCACTGATGTGTACCACTGTGGGCACTGATGTGTGGCACTGTGGGCGCTGCTGGGTGGCACTATGGGCACTGATGGGTGGCACTGATGGGGGGCACTTTTTTATTACAGAGATGGCACTGGCAGGGGGCAGATGGGCACTGGTAAGCTGGCCGTGATCGGGACTAATGTCCCGATCACGGCCACCTTTGATCGGCTCTTTTTTTTTTCCTCGCGCTGTCAGCGCGAGGAGGAAAAATAGCCGATTACCGGCTCCGTTGTATCACATGATCAGCTGTCATTGGCTGACAGCTGATCACGTGGTAAGGGGTCTGGATTGACCCCTTGCTCGGATCCGTGATCAGGCGAGTCTCATAGACTCGCTGATCACAGAGCGCGCCGTTCGCGCCCCTCAGGGGGCGCGCAGGCCGCTCGTGCACGGGACAACGTCAATAGACGTAGTCCTGGCAAAGGAGGTCCGCGCTGTAGCCGTCATTTGGCTATAGCGCGGATCTCTAGTGGTTAAAGGGCCAATTGTATCTGAGGTGTGCTATGTACAGAGTTTAGGGTTAAAGAGTGTGTTACATAGAGAATGCAGATTTCAAGATTACACAATGTACAGAGTGTAGAATTCAGGAGTGCACTATGTACAGAGTGCAGTGTAGGTGGCTCTGCCTCACCCTGCAGGGAGATCATTTTCTCTCTCAGATTCTGGAGATCTGTCCCCGCTGTGCCCCACTGTGAGTGTGTACAGGGATCTGTTAGTTCAGGAACCACTGAGAGCAAAGATGTCCCTTGTAATCATAGAAGGCTTCTCTGTATACAAGTGACAGTGAGGAGCGGAGGGTGAGATCTAGAATGGAGTTCCACATTCAGGCTGCAAAACTGCATTTGAGGATCACATGTCAAGGCCTGGTGAGCCGTATTCGGCCCGTGGGCCTTGTGTTTGATATCTGTGCTGTAGAGGGATGAATGATAATAGAAGGAAGACTGAAGCTGTTTCTGGTACTGCTGGTACTGGATTACACTTGTACTGGCTGGTGATCTTTTCTATCATGCCCCATCAGTGTGTGAGGGCAAAGAGGGGTCAAGCTGCTAACTTCAGGTGTTCATTACATTGTGTGATGATTTGATTGGTCACAACATTTTTTTGTGATCAGCACTGTCCAATGGACAGTACAGTCACAGTACTTTGCTTGTGCATGCTAGGGGGCATGTAAGAGCAAGAAAAGATTGAAGCTCTAATATAGCATCCAATCCTGTAACATCCACCTTCCATCCACTTATGTACAATAGGCAGACAGAAGGCCGTCAATGTACCCAAAAATCATAATTCTCATGATAATGTCATTCATAATGATGACAATGATGATGGTAGCAATCTGACTGAGCTTGTTTAATCTGATCTACAGCATTATACATTCAATCAATATGTTACATTTACAACATTCTTTTCCCCAGCATTGTCCCTCTTGTGTTCAGCTCAGATTTGAAAAGCAAAATGTAGAGTTTTGGAGAAAACATACACAATAATATTCCAGCACTGGAGGTCAGTATGGCGAATATCTCCACAGCCACCATGTATTTCCCTCTGGTGCTCAGATAGGCCAGGATCATGGCAATCCAGACACTGCAGAACACCAGCATGCTGAAGGTGATGTACTTGGCCTCATTAAAACTGTCCGGTAATGTCCTCACCATGAAAGCCAGAACAAAACTCACAGCTGCCAGAAACCCCATATAACCCAACATAGAGTAGAACCCGATAACTGGCCCTTCATTACACTGAATGAGGATCTTCCCAGGATAGGAGTCCATGTCATACTCCTGAAATGGTGGAGAGATGGACAACCAGAGAATGCAATTCATAACCTGAATGGATGAGCAGAATAACATGACTGTATTGGGAAGTTTGACTCCCACCCATTTTCTACAAGAGCTTCCAGGTCTGGTGGCTTTAAAAGCAATGAAGACCATGATGGTTTTGGCTAGGATAGAAGATGCTGAGATGGTGAAGGGAATTCCAAAAGTGACTTGTTGAAGCATACAGGTAATATCCACAGGACGGCCAAGGAACAGGAATACAGAAAGGAAGCTCAGTATGAGGGAGAGGAGCAGAATGAAGCTGAGGTTCCGGTTATTGGCTCTGACTATGGGAGTGCTCCGAAACCAAACAAATAGTCCAAGTATAAGGAGAGATGTTGTAGCAAATATGACTGAAGTTATAGAAAAAAATAAAACTAGAATATCCTCCTCATATGATAAATATTCATTGACCTTATCAATACAAATATTTTTAGCTTTGTTAGGCCATTTATTTTCAGGACATTTCTTGCAGAGTTCACTGTCTGTAGAGTAAGAATGAGTGAAAATAACATTAGGCATGGTAGCTAATCTGACAGTATTAAATATTTTTTTCTGTATTTTTCCTCAACCACTTGACCCCCAGAAGATTTACAGGCCATTTTTTGATTACTTGTGCGCTTTTTGTTTTTTTGCGCTATAAACAAAAAAAGACCAACAATCTTGAAAAAAAATACTTTCTGCCTTAAAACACATTCAATAAAAACAATAAAAAAAAAAAATCACATTTCTTCATAAATTTAAGCCAATATGTATTCTGTTACATGTTTTTGGTAAAAAAAAAATATATCCAAATAAGTGTATATTGATTGGTTTATGTGAACCATGGTATATATTTATTGATTTTTTATCTTATTTTATTTTTTATACTAGTAATGGCAGTGACTTATAGATGTTGTGGCTGACAATCTGACAATAACTGACACTTTTGACACTTTGTGGGAACCAGTGACACTAATACAGTAATCTGTGCTAAAAATATGCACTGTCAATGTACTAATGAAACTGGCTGGGAAGGGGTTAAACATCAGGGGCGATAAAAGAGATATCTGTGTGCCTAGCCAGTGTTTTTGTGTTATTCTGCACTTTGCGTGGACACAGAATCCATCCATTCTCCCTTTTCAGAACAGAGATCTGCCTTGGTTACATAGGCACATCTCGGTTCTGTATGTTTTACTGATGATCAGTGGGTGCCAGCAGACATCCAGTACCCAGCACCCACAAATCGGCTTCTGATGTGATTAATCACAGCAGAAGCAGCCTGCTGGTGGGGCACGTGCACCCCCTGCAGGTGGAAGTGCAGAATCATGTATACATGTGATCCTGCACAGGAGGGACGCTCTGTGGCAGTAAATCTGCTAAATGGCGGTCTGGAAGTGGTTTGCCATAAAGTTGTTTTGTAGTTAAGATGGTAATATTAAATAGGAATTAAAAGCCGTATACAAAACAAAAAAAAATGTTGGAACAATATACAGTATATGTTGAATATCTCAAGAAAGCTTTAGTCATAAATAAAGTGTGATGATGCCCTACTGAGAACAAAAGAGCCTTCAGCCTCAGTGATGGCCATGACACAGTCTATCTGTAACTTTAACATGTATGTAACAGTGACATTCACGTATTTTACCACTTTTGGTCTCTTCAGTGAAATCATTTTCCAGATAATTTCTTTTAAATAAGTGCAAACATGTCGGAGGTTTTATCAGGCAGACGGGAGGAGGAACGTCCAGTTGCTTGCTTGAGAAAGCCTCCAACAATCCCAGAAAGGTAAGAGGTAGAAGAAAAGTGCAGAGAGGCCCCATCAGTAATCATTAATTGCATACAATATAGGGAGATGTTCAGCCTGCAAAGTGTGTGCAGAATCAATTTAAAGGACTTTAAATGTTTTAATTTTCTAATTCAATATCAAAATTTATACTTAAAGAAACATAAAGCTTACCAGAATGGTTTGATATTTCTCCTTCTGAACATGGAGCACAATTATAACAACATGGGTGATATCCTTCTCTTACAGATTTTCTGAATCCTGGAAGACATTCCTCAGAGCATCGACCTCTTGGGACCTGAAATAATATAGAGCTATCTGATCTATTCAAGAGCAAAAGTACAGATATAATATTGTAGGTAAGCCAAGCTTCTGATGTTTAAAATGATGCAGCATGTACAGTATACCTTGGTGGAAACACATGGACCATTCCAGAAGGTGGCCCTTCATTAGTCTGGATACCACAGTATATGCTATGAACCAGAAGACGGAAATAGTCATCTCGGAGTACTAGCAGAATCCTTTCATTAGAAATGTTACAGCAACAAAACTATCAGTACAAGCATAAACACTGCTTTAACCACTTAACAACCGTCCCATAGTCGAATGACGGCTACAGGGCGGTTGTTTAACTCTGGGAGGCCGTCATATGACGTCCTCCCAGAATTCCGCTCTCGCGCGCCCCCTGGGGCACGCACTTGAGAGCATCCATGACTTCAGGGTTCACAGGACCCGGCGCATCATGGATCACGGCCGTTTACCACGTGATCGCTCCGTCAAATGGCGGAGTGATCACTTGTAAACAAACCGGCATCATGTTATGACGCCGGTTCCTCCCTCCCCCTCTCTGTACCGATCGGTACAGTGGAGGGGGAAGAAATCGGTGTCAGCAGCACTGTGGGCTGCATCTGCAGTGCCCACATCGCTGCTCACCGAAAATTAACCTCTCAATTCCCTGCCAATACTCTGCAATACCAGCCAATACACTGCAATGCCAGCTAATACTCTACAATACCCACCAATACTGTGCAATGCCAGCTAATACTCTGCAATACCCACCAATACTCTGCAATACCCACCAATACTCTGTAGTACCCGCCAATAGTCTGCAATACCCGCCAATACTCTGCAATACCAGCTAATACTCTGCAATACCCGCCAATACTCTGCAGTACCTGCCAATACTCTGCAGTACAATTCCAGCCAATACTCTGCAATACCCTGCCATAAATTGCCATACTCGGAGATACCCTGCAATACCCAGCCATAGACACCCCCCCCCCCGCCGCCCTCTGGTGTTTCTACCGACTCGCCAATACAATCAAAGCCAGAATATTTATTTATTTATTTATTTCAGGCTTCCCAGCTTAGAGGTGAGATGTGGGGTCATATAGACCCCATATCTCACTGTAAAGAGGACCTGTCATGCCATATTCCTATTACAAGGGATGTTTACATTCCTTGTAATAGGAATAAAAGTGATCAAAAAATAAATTTTTGGGAATAAAATGTCAAACTAAAATAAATAAAGTAAAATGAACAATAAGAATTTTTTTTTTTTTTTTAAAGCGCCCCTGTCCCCATGTGCTCGCATGCAGAAGCGAACGCATACGTAAGTCCCGCCCACATATGAAAACAGTGTTCAAACCACACATGTGAGGTATTGCTGCGAACGTAACTCAAAACATGTAACCAGTAAAAAAAAATTAAAGCGTTGCCTATGGGGATTTTTAAGTAGCGACGTTTGGCGCCATTCCACGAGCGTGTGAAATTTTGAAGAGTGACATGTTAGGTATCTATTTACTCGGCATAACTTTATCTTTCACATTATGCAAAAATTTGGCTAACTTTACTGTGTTTTTTTTTTTAAGCACAAAATAGTTTTTTTTCCAAAAAAAAGCATTCGAAAAATTGCTGCGCAAATGCCCTGCGAGATAAAAAGTTGCAACGACCACCATTGTATTCTCCAGGGTGTTTGCTAAAAAAACATATATAATGTTTTGGGATTCTATGTAATTTTCTACCAAATAAATGATGATTTTTACATGTATGAGAGTCAGAATTGTCCTGGGTGCTCCAGAACGCCTGATGGCGCTCCCTGCATGTTGGGCCTCTGTATGTGGCCACGCTGTGTAAAAGTCTCACACATGTGGTATCGCCGTACTCTGGAGTAATAGCAGAATGTGTTTTGGGGTGTAATTTGTGGTATGCATATGCTGTGTGAGAAATAAACTGATAATATGACAATTTTGTGAAAACATTTTTTTTTAAAAAATCTTGATTTTGCAAAGAATTGTGGAAATAAATGACAACTTCAAAAAACTCATCATGCCTCTTACTAAATACCTTGGAATGTCTACTTTCCAAAAAGGGGTCATTTGGGGGGTATTTGTTCTTTTATGGCATGTTAGGGTCTCAAGAATTGAAATAGGCCGTCAGTACTTCAGGTGTGATCAATTTTCAGATATTGGCACCATAGCTTGTGGACTCTATAACTTTAACAAAGACAAAATAATATCCATCAATTTGTACTTATTTTTACCATATATATGTAGTAGTATAAATGTTGGCCAAAATTTATGAAGAAAAATTACTAATCTGCTAAATTTTATAACAGAAACAAAGAAAAATTCATTTTTTTACAGAATTTTCAGTATTTTTTCTTTTATAGCACAAAAAATAAAAAACCCAGCGGTGATTAAATACCACCAAAAGAAAGCTCTATTTGTGTGAAAAAAAGGAAAAAAAATTCATATGGGTACAGTGTTGTATGACTGAGTAATTGTCATTCCAAATGTGAGAGCATCGAAAGCTGAAAATTGGTCTGGTTATTAAGGGTGTTTAAGTGCCCAGTGGTCAAGTGGTTAAAAATCCAAAGATGGGGCGGGTCTGCCAGCATCCATGATGGCTGCATGATAGCAGAGCTCATCAGACAGGGGAGAACACTAGAGAACACTAGAGCTACAGAGGCACATATCTGAACCCAAAAAAACAGCCATCCAGCCAGCTATGTCTCACAAGCGGAACATCAAATTCCACCTGAAGAAATTGATGGCCTTCTTCAACAAGCCTCAGCCTAAGGTCAGTCAGACTCAAAATCTCACTGGCCAACCCACATCCTATGAGGCATACACAGATCTCCCAGATGAGATTACTGGAGAGGGGGGCCCACCACTGCTCCCTTCAGCCCCTAAACACCAAACAGAGGAAATTCCCCACACAGGCAGCCCAGCGAAAGCCTGAATGCAGCTAGCTGCACTGCAGCTCCTCACACAAATTGAGGCCCAGGCTTTCAATCAGAACACATTGTGAACACTAATGTATCAAATGAATTAACACAAGTAACAAACGTGTTCTGTGAAATGTAACAAATCAATCTATAAGTGAAGCCACCCTGTGAAGTAAGTGACTTCAAAGTAAATGAATAAATAAATAAAGTGTCTGGAAAATGCCAACTTCCTAAAAATAGTTCATAACGATATGCACATTAGATGGTGACCAGTGAATAACTCATAGCAATGATCCACACAGCATTTCCAGGAACGCTCCTCCACCACACCGCTGTGTCTGTGACTCCAATCCCCTTATGCCCTCACGCTCACCCGCTGCCTGTGCCTTACACTCTCCTGCTTGGCTGAAAGCGCTTTAACCCTCTTTTCATGGGGGTGAAAAATAGAGACCTCCAGATTCCAATTAGAGATAAATGTACATTCCTCGGATTACCTCTTTAACCACTTTCAGACCGGACCATTTTGCTGGCTTAAGACCAGACCACTTTTTGTGATTCGGCACTGCTTCGCTTTAACTGACAATTGCACGGTCGTGCGGCGTTGCTCCCAAACAAAATTGATGTGCTTTTTTTCCAACAAATAGAGCTTTCTTTTGGTGGTATTTGATCACCTCTGCATTTTTTATTTTTTGTGCTATAAACAAAAATAGAGCGACAATTTTGAAAAAAACACATTATTTTTTTACTTTTTGTTATAATAAATATCCCCCAAAAATATATAAAAAACATGTTTTCCCTCAGTTTAGGCCAATACGTATTCTTCCACATATTTTTGGTAAAAAAAATTGCAATAAGCGATTATTGATTGGTTTGCGCAAAAGTTGTAGCGTTTACAAAATAAGGAATAGTTTTATGCCATTTTTATTAATCATTTTTTTTTAATAGTAATGGCGGCGATCAGCGATTTTTATTGTGATTTCGACATTATGGCGGACACATCGGACATTTTTGACACATTTTTGGGACCATTGTCATTTATACAGTAATCACTGCTATATAAATGCAGCGATTCATGTGTAAATGACACTGGCAGTGCAGGGGTTAACCAGGGGGTGGCAGTGTAGGGGTTAAGTGTTCCTAGGGGCATGTTACTAACTGTGGGGGGCTGGGCTTTGTTTTAGTGAACACTGATCTCTGCTCCAATCACATGGAGCAAAGATCAGCATCACTTGTTGCTAGGCAGAATGGGGAGATGCTGTTTACAACGGCATCTCCTCGTTCAGCCACTCCGTGAGACGATCACGGGTATGCCCACTGCGATCGAGTCTGCGGGACCCGCGACCGGACTCGCGGGGGTCCCGACTGGCACGCGGGCCCGGCATTTAAAATTGGATGTACTTGTACGCCAATATGCCTGCCCGTGTCATTCTGCCGATGTACATCGGCGTGTGCCGGTCGGGAAGTGGTTAAAAGCTCCACATGTAAATTAAAGAAATAGCCTCCAATCGTTCACATACTTTTATTCTCATAAAAAAAAAAAAACACTGCATTGCACTCACATGTAAGATTTCAAAAGCACACCATAAGAATAAATTGCACAGCACTCCATAACATCAGTAGCTGGATAATGGCCATGGCAGACCCAGGGCTTACGAGATTGCAAGATGTTAGCTCACCCCTCATCATCTCTGTTTCCGCTAACAGCCCATCGGTGTATGATAGTCAGCGTCCCGTGTCTAACTCAAAACATCGCCAAGTAGCCACGCCCCCACATGTTTCGTCATACAATTACTTAATCAGGTGATCCCATGGTGGGATTACTCTGAAGTAACTTCACAGGGTGGTTTCACTTACAGATTGATTTGTTACATTTTACAGAACACGTTTGTTACTTGTGTTAATTCATGTGATACATTAGTGTTCACATTGTGTATTATTAGTTATACTCATAGTATTCAGCGCTGCTCATTCCACACTGTGTATTAGGAATATTGTACACGAATCAGGGAAGATGTTGGCTGTCTATGAACAGGATGGGGGGAGGGGGGTTAGGATCTGTCTGGAGATGGGCTTTATGGTCAAAACGAGTATGTTTCTTGTATAAGTTCTGGATCGGCTTCCCCAGTGTAACTCACCTTGTCTCCTTTCCATGATATTAGCTCTGGTTCTAGTGTAAGTTGCTGACCCTCTGAAAGGGACCCATCAAAGTGGCCCACATTCATCCAATCAGTGGTATTTCTTCCACCTTTAATTCTTGAAATCCAATTTAAAATTTCCAGTGGGCTGGGCAGTTCTCCTTTATCATTGAAAATCCTGACTTTGCCATTCGGATCCTTGTACTGGACTTCTTTTACATAGCGGGACAGCTTAAAAAATGACAGAAATTATTATAGGTAACACATATATAGAACGATTAGTAATTTTTTTTACTATAGATTGTTTATCTAGTTATATCTCAATCAGAGAAAGTCATCGGGATGAGATGACCTGTTTGCTGAGCACTTAAAATCAGATACATTTTATTGGGACTATTTATAAACAATTTTATTTGCAAATGTGAACGTTCCAGAAATATATCAATAATTCTCCCCCTTTACAATACACTGGCTCAGCCTCATCTTGAATATACAGTTCAGTTTTGGTCACCAATCCTCAGGAAAGATGTCAATGAATTAGAAAGAGTTCAGCAAATGGCAACAAAATGAACAAGAAGGACAGAGGATCTCAGCTATGAGGACTGATAGATTACAGGTATTCACTCCGGAGAAAAGACACTTAACCCTTTCGCCGTCTTGCCTATATGTCGAATGGACCTGACAGCAGGAGGTATTGCACACAATTCTTTGTGTCCAACACACACAATTGGATTGTGTGTGAAACTGACAGTCAGCCTTCTGCCTGTCAGGTGAGAGCATTCGGGTGGTGGCACTGCCGATGGATTGCTCTCACATCCCCCGGTACCAGCACCCCCCTTCCACCACGCCCCGCCAAGCTTACCAGGCTCTTC
Organism: Lithobates pipiens; assembly: GCF_037356315.1. Taxonomy (NCBI): domain Eukaryota; kingdom Metazoa; phylum Chordata; class Amphibia; order Anura; family Ranidae; genus Lithobates; species Lithobates pipiens. The sequence goes on from NW_027507718.1 coordinate 551,620,188, forward strand.
TTGCCCATCTGCAGGCCCGCAAGCTCCATGGTGGGAGCTGGTGGCTGGAGGGGAAGGAGAAGAGCAGACATCACTTCCAAGTCAATCTCTCGGTGTCCCCGGCTTGCTCAGCCAGGAAGTAATGTTTTGCAATGCGATCTGCATTGCAAACCATTTAGTGGAGCACAGGAGGGTCATTGGGGATCTTTTAGATCCCGCAAATTTCAATAAAGAGAACCTGTCACCAAAAAAAAAAAAAATCACAAAAAAAAACAGTTGTGCTCTCTTACATCGAATGTACTTGACTTCCTTCATCACCCAACATAGTAACGTTGGTTGTAATCTATCCCCCCATTGGCATCCTAACAACCAGTAACTCATCTCCTTCTGGCGCATTCAACTGCCAGTCAGAGGTTCCAGGGACTCCTGACTGACAGATGAGGGGTAACATACAGCAGGGATATAAATAAAAAGGCTTAGAGTTCCCCCAAAGTGTATACCAGGCCCTTTCGTTCTGGTATATATCTTAAGTGGAACCCCACAAAAAAAGAATGAAGTCTCCTCAAAATTGTACACCCAATCCTTATCCAACCATGCACCTGGGTGGCTAGGAAGAGGGGGAGTGGGCAGTTTTCTACCTCATTCTGAACCATGCCAGGCCACATGCCCTAAACATAGGGGTACCTTCCCAGGGGGACCACCTGCCCACAAACCTGGCCCAATAGTTGTGGGTGGGGGGCTTATGCGGCTCTTGAAGACCCTTTAAGAATGAGGAGAAAAAACATTATCTCCTAAAGAGCAAAAGTATAGTTGCAAGTTTTTACAGGTTTGTGCTTGAGGTTTATTATTGAAAAATGTGAAGTAATACACTTGGGGGCTAAAAATATAAACACAAGTAACTCATTAGTGAGAGAACCCCAGGAGGAATTGAGAATGGAAAAGGATCTAGAGATTCTTGTAGACCACAGGCTCAGCAATAGCATGCAATGCCAAGGTGCAGCAATCAAGGTCAATAGACTATGAGCATGCATTAAACTCAAGAGATAAGACTTCAGTTCTACCATTTTACAAAACTGTAGTTCGGTCACATCTGGAGCATGTCATCTAATTCTGGTGACCATTCCTCAGGAAGGATGTGTTCGAACTGTTGAGAGTCCAGAGAATGGGAACAAAGCTAATAAGGGGGGCTGGAGGACCTCAGTTATGAAGAATGAATACAAACATTAAACCTATTCTCCCTGGAGAAGCACTTATGAGTAGATATGATCACAATATGCCAATGGTAATTCTAACATAGAGAGTAAACTATTCAGTCTCAAGTTTCTTAAGAAGATATGTAACCACTCAAAGAAGTTAAATGAGAAGTGCTTTAACCTTCAACTCTGTAAGGGGTTTTTTACTGTTAGATTGTTAAGGATGTGGAACTCCCTTCCACGGTTGGTGGTGTCAGAGAGTGTTGATAAAACTTTGAAATGGAGATCTTAGTGAATGCAATATACAGGGATATGGTACTGACATAAACACACACACAGAGGTTGAACTGGATGGACTGGTGTCTTCATTCAACCTTATCAAATATGTAACTATGAGCTTAGGTTTATGTGTCTTTATAATACTGTGGTTTGTGGCAAAACAATTAAAACACATTTTTGGGGTACAAAGTACAGTAAGTAGGCTCAGGTCCTGTTTAACAAATGTCTCTCTAAAGCACAGTTGGCAGTGGAAAGTTATGTGTATTGAATCATTGTGTCCCTCTGGGTGCTCCAGGTCCTTCACAATACCAGCAATCAGCTGGCTTTCTAGAACAGAATGTGGATCTCCTGCTCTTCATTTAATATTTTTAGGTGCCAAACTATTAACTTAACCTTTCCTTTTTGCCCACTGCATATATACATCCTGGTGAGACAAGTGTCCTTCTGGGATGATGGCCTCCCAGTTTGGGTGTTCATTGCAATCACAGTCAGCAGTAGTAAACAATGTCTGTCAATTATGATTGGTCACAACAAAATAACATGGTTCAAGGCAAATCACAGCAACAATGTACTATGTGAACATTGGCATAATGAATGATGCCAAACACAGAAATGATTGCTTATACAGTGTACAGCACCACTATGGTGACATGTTAAGAAAATTAAATATTGTTTTTTACACACTGTCACCATAGTAAGTGCAGTGTCATTATGGCAAAAAAAGTGAAGTTTTCAAAACAGTCACCATGCCTCTTAGAAAATACCTTGTAGTGTTTTATTGACAAAATGTGGTGATTTTGTTGGTGTTTCTCCTGTCCTGACACTTCAGGGACTCAAAAAATGTGATAGGTAGTCAGGAAATTAGATGTGTAATTTATGCTCCCTGATAGCCCAATGGTGCTCCTTGGATTTTGTGCCTCTCTATACATCTAGGCTGTGAAATTGTATCACAGATGTGGTATCCCCATACTACTATACTACTTAGTATTAAGGGGTATCCCCTTAATACTAAGATATAGCAGAATGTGTTTTGGGGTGTGATTGTAAGTATGCCTATGCTGTGTGTGAGAAATAACTTGTTTAACCTCCCTGGGGGTACGATTATTTCGGATTTTAGGTGCTAAAAGCGGTACCATTATTTTGCATGAAAATTTGGCGTTTTATACTGTAGTCCTGCAATTCTTAGGAATAACTCACTTAAATCTGTCCAAACCAGAGTCTAGCAGACATCCCGGGTATAATAAAGTTTGAAAAATGAAATCATAAATTATAATATAATAAATAATTACAAATAATTGTACCAAATAATAATATAACAATAATAAAAATGATTCAATAATGTAATCAAATCAAAAACACAGAAATTTGCTCAGTATCAGAATTGTCACTGTCATTACTTTTCAGTATTTGATGACGGATCTCCCCACAAATCGCTATCGCTCAATTCTGCGAGTGATTCCAATTTATTATCGCTGTTTTCTAGCTGGTCTAAAATCAGTTAGATGTATGTGAAGTAAAAGGTCACAGCAGCCAAATCAGCAGCCAACACCAAAAACAACGCCCAACGCGTTTCGACACATATGTCTTCGACAGGGGCATGAAGGGAGGGGAAGGGACATGCCCCTGTCGAAGACATATGTGTCGAAACGCGTTGGGCTAGCTGTTGGCACCCCACATTGCTTTTAATTTCATTTTATTCTATTTTTGTGATCACAAAGTCATTATTAACCTTTTGACTTCAATAAATTACCATTTTTTATACCGTTTGACCCGCACCATGTGGAGCCCTTTTTTCTTTTTTCCGTTTCTTTGGTCTAAAACCCCAATTATCTTCCTCCCCATTCGGGGGAGATTGGAGTATCAGTGCAACGGACCGCGTCTGAGCTGGACTACAAACAACCTTGATGTTCCATCTGAGAAATATATTATCGGGCATACAGCCGTTTGGAGTTCCTTTATCAGCTCAACAGACCTCCCTCCTTATACTCCTTGGTCCCAGATTGTGACCTCAAGCCTTTTCCGACTCAACTGTCATACGACTGTGTGAGTCCAACAGAGTTGGTAAGAAGTATTTATCTACTTTCCCTGATGTTTACAGTCAAGCAGATTTGCATGAATACATTCGCCTAGTGTGATTCCTCCCTCTTCTGTGACGGTTCGGCCACCTCCGTGCCAGTTACATTGTGGAATGTGGGCCCAATTTTGGACTTTTTTTCTCTAGGCATCTTTATCATTCATATGATTTCTGTTATATGATCATCCCTATAATTTATGTTGATTATATCTATTATCATTGAAGCGCTACACTATTTTTATTACTCTAAAATCATTTTTGATGTAAAGGGACAGTTTTGGTTGCTATGGACAATCTCCAGTTTCCAGGCATAAAGAACAGTTTTTATTACATAAAACTGCATGCAGGACACTGGGCAGACCACTAGGAACAACGGGGATGTGAAATATTTACATACAGCAATGTAATCTGTAAGATTACATTATACTGTATGTTTACTGTTTGTTTCACTTTTTGAATTTGGCGCCGATCTCCGTCCCCGTGCGTCGCAATGCTCGCAGGGCACGGAGATCAGCGATGTGATGCATCGAGCGAGACACGGCTCGCTCGTACAGCGGGGAGACAACGCTAGATCCGAGGGAGAAGGTAAGTAAACCTCCTCCTGGATCCAGCGATGCAGTCCCGAGTCTGGCTCGGGGATACCGCTTTTGGTATGAAAATTCCACCCCGAGCCAGACTCGGGAATACCGTCAGGGGGGTTAAATGACACCTTTGTGAAAAGAAAAATATAAATTTTCCAAAAAATTGTAACAAAAAATACAACTTCAAAATCTCACCATGCCTCTTAAACAAATACATTTGGGGGGTATTGTCTGGTCATTTTAGGGCCTCAAGAAATGAGACCATCAGTACAGGCATACCCCACTTTTAAGTACACAATGGGGTTTATTTACTAAAGCTGGAAAGTTCAAAATCAGGCTCACTTCATCATAGAAACCAATGAGCTTCCAGGTTTTCTTACCAAAGATTAATTGAACAAGAGACATCTATATGCCCTGCTCTTAGGAACGTTCATCTGACAAGGAAACAGGTTGAGGGGCTTCATTTTCAGCCCCCTCCCCTCTGGTTTATCCCTTGTGGATTGGATGAGGTACTTTGGGATCCAGCAAAGATTTATGCTACTGTAGCTTTATTTGATTGCGACAGTAAACTATGATACCCCCGTGGTCTACCCTCTCTTTCCTTCACGGATACTGTTTGGGCAAGGTGCTCCTAGACGACAGACACAGGATAATACAGACCTGTACTACACGTCTTACATACGGAAACATCAGCCCGTTGACACATCCATACGCACTTTGAGTCGTTCCTCAAGCAGATATTTAATCAACACAAGATTTCAGAAATATCAATATGTCATCGAATCTGTGCTCTTCACCCCTGATGAAAGTTCTGTGATACCAGCAACTAGAAATGCGTTGGGTATTGGTGATATAAGAAGAGTATTTTAATCATTAATTTTCTTCTGTTTGTCTTATTGATTTATGTATTTGTAAACAAACCACGCAGACACCAGTGGTCTGGGTGCTTGCTTGGTTGTATTTGGTATTTTTGTATTCATGTTGTAATCTTAAATAAAAGTATGTATATGTTTTAATCTTTGTTGGGCGTTGGTGGTCATTTAAAATCCCATCCAATTAGGGGGTTTTCTTCTTTCATAATTCATAAGGGATGCGACCAGCTCGCCATATTATCTAACCCATTGTCAGCCCCCCTTTCTATTATAAAGATTAATTGAACAAGTTGGGGTTAGAAGCTCATTGGTTTCTATACAGAAGTGAGACTGATTTTGCACTTTCCAGCTTTAGTAAATAAACCCCATTGTGTACTTAAAAGAGAGGTATGCCTGTACATCAGGACTGATCAATTTTAAGATCTATATCCCATAGTGTGTAGACTTTCCCAACAATAATATACACTGATTTGGGTTATTTTTACCCAAGAAATGTAGAAGAATACATGTTGGGCTAAATTCATGAACAAAAAGATTATTTGCAACATTTTATAAACAAAAATTTTAACCAGAATTGATTTTTCTCATTTATATTGCAAAACATAAAAACTTGGTGGTGAGTAAATCCTATCAATATAAGTCTCTATCTGTTTTAAAAAAAAATATAAAATGTATTTTGAGTAGATTGTTGGATGACTGAGTAATTATCATTCAAAATGTGACAGTGCTGAAAACTGAAAATTGCCTAGGCAGGAAGGGGGGCGGGGGGGGGGGGGGCGTTCTTGAGGTGGTTAAAAGGGAATAACTAATGGGAAAAAAAAATAAAAAATCAAAACAGAGCCACACTCCTGGTCAGATCCCTCAAGAGGACTTCAAATCCCCCCAATGTGCTCAGAATTAATATATCATCTTGACTTTTTAAAATAATCCTCCAGCTTGCTGGTTAAGCACTTTTTAAAGTGAAGAATGGATGACCGCTATTACATGTTTACCCCAAAAATGTATAGATACCTTGCTGTGTGTGACTTCAGAAAATCAGTGCCAGAAATATTTCCTGTATAACTGGAATCAGACAACTTTGATATGAAAGCATCTGAACATCCAAAGAACTAGCATTCTCTGAGGAGAGTTCAGCAATGGAAGCCTCCATTAGGGAGACCAGTGAATGTCTGTTTATTGATATCCAATATCTATTTGTAACCCGGATGTGATCAGTAAAATTTTCCAAAATGTGAACTTTAAAGCAGGGATATGTAATTAGAGGACCTCCAGCTGTTGCAAAACTACAAGTCATATCATGCCTCTGCCTTTGGGTGTCATGCTTGTGACTGTTAGAGTCTCATGGGATTTGTAGTTCTGCAACAGCTGGAGGTCCGCTAATTGCATATCCCTGCTTTAAAGCATTACCTATAGAAAAGTGAAGGTACTAACGTTTGTCACCATTTCAGAGGCGCCGGTCATTTTAAGACTTGACATACTGACTATCTATTTATTCAATGCAACCTCATCTTTTATATTTTACCAAATAATTGGGTAATATAATACATTTGTGTGCCCTAAAATGAACTTATTGTATCTTTTACTGAAAACAAAAAATTACATTTGGTAAACCATTGCACTAATATCATGTGACAGAAAAAGATGATACAGCAAGAATTGCTTCTCCAGGGTCTCGCTTTCAGAAAATATACTGTATACTGTTTAGGGGTTTTATATAATCTGCAGGCCTTAAATTATTTTTTTTAACATGGGTGCAAAAAAAAAAAAATACTGCAGAAGTGAAAGGGTTAAACACCTCTAATCTAAACATTTGACATGTGCAGAGTGAAATATTTCATTTTGGAATTTCGTTTTCGTCCAAAAAATACATTTATTTAGTTACTCCCGAAATTCATTTTTATTTATTTTGTTTTTTCGTTCAAAAATTGCATTTGTCCGAAAATCCACATGAATTACGGTCAAATCTGTCTTTGAAGGCTTATGGTGTCTGTCGAATGTATAAAGAAGATTTGATGGAGCTGCTAAACTCTATATAGACTATAGGTGGAGCATTTGACTCCAGAAATTTATGATTGCAGCGGCGTACAGTTTCGATGCTCTGTCGAATATTATTATAAACGTTGTGTGTTTTTCATTGCTTTGTAGAATCTCCTTCGTTCATGTTGAATGAATGGTCTAAGTCTCACAGTGTCAGGTGTCATCTTTTCTCTCTGTTAAATCTTTTGTCTCTATGTCAAATATTTTCTCTCTGTCGAATCTTTTCTCTATATAATCTTGGACTAATAGAGGTAAGGTTAGGCACATTCGACCACAGGTTCAATAGACACAAATTGTTATTGTCAGAGTCACGTCGAATCTCCTATTCTATATCGAATTGTTGTAACAACGAAAACGAAAATAAAGCATTTATTTATGTTGGATCTTTTGTTTTTCGGATTCTGCGCTTTTGTTATCGTTTGTCAAAACGAAAATACCTGAAATTCAGACGAAAACGAATGCACATGTCTACTAAACATGAACCTAAACTGGGTGTAATTTTTGTCTGGGCACATTGTGTTCCAGTACTGAACTGACCGAGTATAAAAAGATACGAGGAAACTTTCATTGGACGCTCTCACCTTATACTTTAGTGTGTGTGGATTTATTTCAGATTTTTTATTATTTATTTTAAAATAGAAATCCATGTCATGTAATGCTTGAGCCAAAATGTAGACTGAGATATACACTCTATAGGATGTTTTCTCATCAGGATGATATAAATGAAGTTGAAGTCTCTCCAAACTGCAGTTCCTAAGAGGACATCTCATTGTGAATTGTATAAGGACATTTTTCATTTGGTTTTTCGAAAAGCATCCATATTCAGTTATGAGAATATCCTCTATCAGGGGGTCATATGGGTGGCTGGATGGATAAATACTACAAAAATATTCCAGCAATCCCTTTATGTAGATATGGGGGTACGTAAACACCAAGCTGCAGTTACTGAAAGCAAAAAACACATCACTCATTGACCAAGAATCTGGTATAATAAATGTTTTCTCCGTGTGATAAGGGACATTATTATGCAAAAACTTGTAATAAATCAGACTAACTGAGCCACAAATAATAAGAACTTCCGTAGTTGAGGTCCGCAGCTTTGGAGGAATTGTATTATGATTCTTTATAGACACCAGAATCTTGAATTCAATACAAATTCCATGATTAGATAAATGTTTGCTGAGGTGTCGGATCTCCCTCTCTCCGTATTCATCATCAGATGTGAGGATTCCGACCCAGTTCCACTTCAACCTTTCCAGTAACTTTGCTATGGCCACATATTGCATCTCATCATCCGGAACTGTCCGGAAAAAGTTTGGATACATCTTTCTATTACTTAGTAAAGTATCTCTGGCTCCATAACTAATCTAGAAAGAAAGAAAACAATCTGTATAATTAATGTGGAACTCTTAATATCCAAATGGACAGAAGAGAACCTTAGAAAATGTTTTATTTTTTTAGAGAGAGCAAAAACATGTCATCTGAGCTGTCTACAAGAGATCTATAAACAGATTTTAGTGGTGCTTTTATTTCACCGGGCCAACCAGATAAAGATATAAGAGTAAATGTGTTATTTCATAAATGATTACAGCCATCAGTGAAATCTAATAATATGACATTAATGGGGAATTTATCAAAACTGGATCAGCCAGAATCTGGAGAAACCAATCAGCCTCTATCTTCAGCTTGTTTAGTTAAACTTCTCCAGTTTTGATAAATTCAGACGGAAAAAGTCAGATGGAGCCCATACACAATCGGATTTTCCAATAACACGATGCAATCCCACATTTTCCATCAGGGCATAAAAGTTCTTTTATGCGTACAGGGCATAAAAGTTCTTCCTCCTGTAATCCCACGTAGGGGTCTCCTGATCATCAGTTTTCATGACAGACACTCCCACTGCAAGATTGATTTTGGCTTTAGCTGGAGGTGGATAACCGAGTATAAACACAATTACCAGCTCAGCTCCTGAATCTGTATATCCTTTATGTAGCAGATACATTTTTATATCTCCACTATGAGTCTGTCTATTCAACCATAACTCTCATTTCTTCAGATAACAAATTATTGATATACTGTATATACTGTAAAATTTTCTCAAAATATAAAAAGGTGCCAACCCTATGTGGATACATCTGACAGCTGCCACTTTAAGTGTGAATCACACTAATATATTAAACAAAAAAATAAGTAGGTGCTAATTAACCACTTGCTGACCAGCTCACACACATATACATCGGCAAAGTGGTTCGTTCCCACAAATCGACATACCCGTACGTCATCTCATTAGGAGCCAAAGAAGGCGCACACTGCACAGTGGGGGACCCGATGTGCAAGGCCAGCGGTCATGATCATCACAGGCACAAGAGCCAGAACACACAAATTCTCATTCTGGCAGGAGACAAGAGGCAGGTCTGCTGTTCGTAGTAATTATGAACAGCGGTCTCTCTCATCCTCCAATCAGTCCCATCCCCCAAAGACCGGTCTGGGCACTCTGACATGTAAGCACATAGATTTGGGGATTGGTCTTACAAGGGAAATTTAATAAAACTGTGTTGCACGATCCCCCGTGTTTATCTTCTTTCTGGGTGATCGGTGAATATCTTGCTGAGAGGAAGGAGCGTCTGTGAGCTGGAAAGGAGAAAACTTGGAACAACATGCTGGGAGATTGGAATAATACCATTACACATGCTTTGTGCTCCAGCGGACCTTTGGGCTCTGGTGAGTGAGCATTTACATTATTGGTGGTGGAGTGAGTTTTTCTTGGAATCATATAAAGATACACGGTGGATTGGAATCATTTCATTAAAGTGCAAGGACTTGGAAATGGTCACAGTTGAATAAGAACTTCAATTTGCATATTTTTACAGCACTTTCATTTTTATTTATTTTTTATATGTATATGTACTAAGTTATCACTGAAAGAACACTGGTATTAATAATTGGAATTTTTTGCAGCATCTTTGTGGAATTTGTTGTACATTTTTCTGTGGGTTTTTTTGTTTTTGGGGATTGCACAATAGTGATTATCATATAATTTTAATTTTGAATGTATATGTATTAAGTTATCACTGTGTCAGAAACCATGAAACAGACTGAGACAGAAGTACAATCAAATCACACTTGTTTATTAATAAAAATAAAAGGTAAATAGAAAAAAGCGTAGTCAAGCATAGCCAGAGTCCAGTAGCCAGATCGGGTAGTCAGCCAGTCCAAAGTTCATTAACCAGATCGGGTAATCAGCCAAACCAGAAGTCAGGGATCCAAGGATAGCTACCGCAAGCAGGATAAGAAGCCAGGAGGGATGTTAGCAAGCTAGTCTTTGAAACAAACAGCAGGAGATGGTTCCTTGTGATGTGACCAACGTGAAGGCAAATGAAAAAGTGAACAGGAAGGCTTTAAATAGGCAGGTCAGACGGGCATCATCAGGAACAGCTGGTAACTGTGGAAAGAGAAGAGAGCTGGCAATTAGCCAACAGCTGAGCGGCCAGCCCAGAGGAGGAAGGGCTAAGCCAGCCCTGACAGTACCCCCCCCCCTCAATGACCCCTCTCCCTCGGAGAGCCACCGGGCTTGAGGGGGAACCGTCTATGGAACTCACGGAGGAGGACAGGGGCATGTATGTCAGAGGATGAAACCCAGGAGCGTTCCTCCAGACCATACCCCTTCCAATGCACTAGGTACTGTATGTGCCCACGGAACCTACGGGAGTCAACAATGAATTGTACCTCATACTCCTCATGGTTCTCAACCAGAATAGGGTGAGGACGTGGCACCGGGGTGGTAAATCGGTTACAGACCAACGGTTTCAATAAGGAGACATGAAACACATTAGAGATGCGCATACTAGAAGGAAGGTCCAACGCGTAAGCTACTGGGTTAATCCTGCGAAGGATACGGAATGGCCCAATAAACCGAGGTGCAAACTTCAGTGAAAGAACACGAAGCCGGTGGTTGCGAGATGACAGCCAGACCCTGTCCCCAACCTGGTAGGAAGGCACAGGCAGGCGTCTGCGGTCAGCATGGAGTCTGTACCTATCATTAGCATGATGCAAAGCCTCCTGGATTTGTACCCAAGTGGAACGAAGACCACGGAGATGCTCCTCTAATGCAGGAATACTCTGCGGAACAAACGAGTCAGGCAACATGGAAGGTTGGAAACCATAATTCGCCATAAATGGAGACAATCGGGAGGCAGAATTCAAGGCACTGTTGTGAGCAAACTCTGCCCAAGGTAATAGGTCAGACCAGTTGTTATGATGGTCAGAAATATAGCAACGTAGGTATTGCTCCAAGGACTGATTGGCTTGTTCTGCGGCCCCATTAGACTGTGGGTGATATGCAGAAGAGAACGCAAGCTGGATTCCCAACTGTGCACAAAAGGCTCGCCAGAACCGGGAGACAAACTGACTGCCCCTATCCGAGACAATCACCTTGGGTAGCCCATGTAAGTGAAAGATCCCACGAGCAAAAATGGAAGCCAGGCTCTTAGAGGTGGGCAACTTCTTACAGTAAGTGGAATACAATGACACATCTTTGAGAACCGGTCAACCACCATAAGGATAACAGTGTTGCTTTGGGAGTTGGGCAATTCCACAATGAAATCCATAGACAGGTGAGTCCAGGGCCTCTCTCCATTGGGTATGGGTTGGAAGGTGTCGTGGAGTCTGAGCACATACGGGACAGGCAGCTACAAAGGCAGTAACATCAGCCCGTAGACTAGGCCACCAGAATTGTTGGGAGATGGCCCAAATGAGTTGATTCTTCCCAGGATGGCCAGCTGCCTTGGGAGAATGGTAAGTCTGGAGCACTGCAGTATGGAGACTCTCTGGGACAAAGCAGCGGTCACAAGGTTTATCAGGAGGAGCATGGACCTGAGCAGCAAGAATTTTGCCACCCAAAGGAGAAGTAAGACTGGTGTGAACCGTAGCCAAGATACGATCAGGAGGAATCATAGGAACCGGAACCGACTCCGACTTGGAAGTGGAGGAAAATTGTCGTGACAAGGCATCAGCCCTTACATTCTTAGTACCGGGTAAGAATGAGACAATGTAATTAAAGCTCGACAATAAAAGAGCCCATCGCGCCCTTCTGGGAGAGAGTCGCTTAGCCTCAGACAAGAATGTAAGATTCTTATGGTCAGTAAGAATAAGAACGGGCACAGTGGTACCTTCAAGGAGATGTCTCCATTTTTTCAGGGCTAAAATGATCGCCAACAGCTCTCTGTCACCAATCTCATAATTGCACTCAGCAGGTGACAATTTCTGGGAAAAGTAGCCACACGGATGCATAGCACTCTCAGAGTTAGGACATTGAGACAGAAGGGCACCAACTCCAGTCTCAGGAGCATCAACTTCTAGGATAAAAGGCAACATAGGATCAGGATGTGCCAACACAGGAGCAGAAACAAAGGCAGCCTTGAGAGTCTCAAGGGCCTTAATGGACTCCGGAGACCAACTCTGTGGGTTACCGTCCTTTCTGGTCATATCAGTCAGAGGCTTGACCAGAGACGAGAAGTTACGAATAAACTTCTGATAGTAGTTGGCAAAGCCCAGGAAACGCTGCAGAGGATGTAAACCCATGGGTCGAGGCCACTGTAGGACTGCCGACAGTTTCTCTGGGTCCATCGAAAAACCAGCAGTGGAAATGACATAGCCCAGGAATGTAACCTGTTCACGATGGAACTCGCACTTCTCCAGTTTATAATAGAGATTGTTCTCTCTTAGTTTCTGAAGTACATGACAGACATCTGTGTGGTGGCTCTCCAGGGACTTGGAAAATATGAGGATATCATTGAGATAAACCACCACACACAATTGCAACAAATCTCGGAGGACATCGTTAATAAATTCCTGGAAAACTGCCAGGGCGTTACAAAGGCCAAAAGGCATTACCAGGTATTCATAATGGCCTGTTCTGGTATTAAATGCAGTTTTCCACTCGTCACCCTCCTTAATGCGCACGAGATTGTATGCCCCTTGCAGGTCAAGCTTTGTGAAAACCGTTGCTCCCTTGAGGCGGTCAAATAACTCCGTAATCAATGGAATCGGGTAGGCATTCTTAATCGTGACACGATTGAGACCCCTATAATCTATACAAGGTCTCAGTTCACCGCTCTTATTTTTCACAAAGAAGAAACCAGCACCAGCAGGAGACGAGGACTTGCAGATGAAACCTCGAGAAAGTGCGTCAGCAACATACTCCTCCATGGCCTTATCCTCCAAGACTGACAAAGGGTAAACCCTGCCATGGGGAGGTATGGCACCAGATTGAAGGTCAATTTGCGCTATCATAAGGCCGGTGTGGAGGCAAACTACCAGCTTGACCTTTATCAAAGACTTCGCCAAAATCACGGTACTCCTCCTTCAGGAAGCATGTCTCACTGCATTGTGGTGATCAGGAGAGAACCTCAGCACGGAGCCAATCAAAAGAGGGGTTGTGCCTTTGTAACCAAGGATAACCAATAACCAGCGGAAATCTGGGTGAGGAAATAACTTGGAATTGCATTATCTCATGGTGAAGAGCCCCTACAGCCATGGACAATGGAACCGTCTCATGAGTCACATGGGCAGGCTGTAAAGGTCTCCCATCAAGAGCCTCAATGGCAAGTGAAGTGTCACGCAGCTGCAGCGGAATCGAGTGCTGCAAAACAACTGCAGCATCAATGAACAGGCCTGCAGCCCCAGAGTCGATTAGAGCCTGTATCTCGATGGACGACTCAGCTCAAGAAAGGGTTACCAAAACCAGGGGCTTATCCTTCTGGATAAGTGGGAATGAAACAACGCCACCTAAGGTCTGTCCATGACAGGACCTCAAGGTTCGGACGTTCCCTGGACGGGTAGGACAAGACTTCAAAAAGTGACCTGCCTGGCCACAATAAAGGCACATTCTCTCCCTCCTCCTAAAGGCTCTCTCATCTGCAGAGAGACACGTGAAGCCCAGGTGCATGGGTTCATCTTCACTGACGTGTAAAATATAAAGTGTAAGCGCTAAATGTATTATAACAAAATAATTAAATCTGAAATAATACAAAAAGAAATATGAATAGAAAGAAAAGTGTACATGTATGAGTGCTGGAGGGGGTATAAAAAACCCTATACAGTGTTACATGTACCCATAAAAAATTTACAAAAATTTACAAAAAATTCAAATAAATAATAATTAGATATAGTTCATATCCTAAAACAATGGTGCATAAATCAGAGTCCCAAAGAAGAAGTGATGAAAAAAATCCAAATAGGATGTATCCACAAAATTCACCGCTATGTGAATCCCGCCACCATGAGAAGTGCAGGCTTACCATATGTAAATGACCCAGTTAGACGTATATCTAAGGGGTCAAAAATCGCTTAATGTTCCAAATTCCAGGCACTGGTTCGGCGTTCTCCGGTTCAATGGATCCCAATTGTAAAGATGGCTCTTTCTCCAATATTAGAATATATATAGTAACAGCATTTGAAGAGACAGCTCCGACATCAACCCAAACATGTAATGGAAGGATAAAGCCAGAATAGCGTAATAACGTTTTAAAAAAAATGTAATAAAAATAAAATGGTAAACTCACATTTCGGTAGTCAATAGAAAACATATTGAATAAAATAGGCAGTGGTAGAGTCTTCCCGACGAGTTTCGTCCACTAGGAGTTCATCTGGGGTGTCATCTTCACTTACGAACTCGGTACCAGGAGGCATGGGAGGTGAGGGAGGCATGGGTGGGACTACAAAGCTCGGAGGCAAATGTACATGAGGCTTCCACAAGCGCTCCTTAAGAGAAAGTCTTTCTCTGAGTCTGGGGTCAATGAGGATGGCAAATGAGATCAAGCTCTCCAGCTCAGTGGGTATATCTCATGCTGCTATCTCATCCTTGATGGAATTCGAGCGACCATGAGAAAAAAACAGCCACGAGGGCCTCATTGTTCCAAGCAACCGCTGCTGCCAGAGTAGGGAATTCAATGGCGTAGTCGGCAACAGTTCTCGTACTCTGTTTGATGGACATGAGGCACTTGGCAGCAGAAGCGGAGCGTGCAGGAACGTCAAAAACCCTTTTAAAGGAGGTCACAAACTGAGGGTAACTCAAGACAACAGGTTTTTGCGTCTCCCATAGAGGGTTAGCCCAGGCCAAGACTCTCTCAGAAAGTAAAGATATCACGAAACCTACTTGCTTCTGTCCGTGGGAAACGCCTGGGGCAGCATTTCGAAGTATATCTCAACCTGATTGAGAAACCCTCTGCATTGAACGGGACCGCCAGTAAATCACTGGGGAAGCAGAGCAGAACCAGACATACCTCTTATAGAGGTAATACTCGAGGCGGGTGCCTGCACAGAGACTGGCGCAGTAGCAGGGACGGCCTGTGACTCAGGTTGTACCGGAGCAGCCACCGTGGGGGATTCCAGGTGAGCCATGCAATTCAGGAGCATTTGTAATGCCAAGGCAAGCTGATCCATGTAGTGATCTTGCTCATTCAATCTGGAAAAAATATTACCAACAAGTGGATTGACTGTATCTTCTGAATTCATGGCCTTCACGTACTGTCAGGAAACATGAAACAGACTGAGACAGAAGTACAATCAAATCACACTTGTTTATTAATAAAAATAAAAGGTAAATAGAAAAAAGTGTAGTCAAGCAAGCCAGAGTCCAGTAGCCAGATCGGGTAGTCAGCCAGTCCGAAGTTCATTAACCAGATCGGGTAATCAGCCAGTCCAGAAGTCAGGTATCCAAGGAGAGCAACTGCAAGCAGGATAAGAAGCCAGGAGGGATGTCAGCAAGCCAGTCTTGAAACAAACAGCAGGAGATGGTTCCTTGTGATGTGACCAGCGCGAAGGCAAATGAAAAAGTGAACAGGAAGGCTTTAAATAGGCAGGTCAGACGAGCATCATCAGGAACAGCTGGTAACTGTGGAAAGAGAAGAGAGCTGGCAATTAGCCAACAGCTGAGGGACCAGCCCAGAGGAGGAAGGGCTAAGCCAGCCCTGACACACTGATAGCACACTGGTATTTAACGAAAACTTTTTTTACAGCATCTTTGAAAAAAAAAATTGTAAACATTTGTTGTGCAATTTTTTTGATCATTTTTTGTTTTTATTATTGCACAATAGTGACTATTACAGTGGGTGTAATCTTTATTACCTAGCACGTGTTCATATTAGGATGTATGTAGTTTAGTTAGCGCCTACTTTATATTTTTTGTTTGACTGTACAGTGGTGTGAAAAAGTGTTTGCCCCCTTCCTCATTTCCTGTTCCTTTGCATGTTTGTCACACTTAAGTGTTTCGGAACATCAAATCAATTTAAACAATAGTCAAGGACAACACAAGTAAACACAAAATGCAATTTGTAAATGAAGGTGTTTATTATTAAAGGTGAAAAAAAATCCAAACCATCATGGCCCTGTGTGAAAAAGTGAATGCCCCCCTTGTTAAAACATACTATAACTGTGGTTGTCCACACCTGAGTTCAATTTCTCTAGCCACACCCAGGCCTGATTATTGCCACACCTGTTCACAATCAAGGCATCACTTAAATAGGAGCTGCTTGACACAGTAAGGTCCACCAGAAGATCCTTAAAAGCTACACATCATGCCGAGACCCAAAGAAATTCAGGAACAATTGAGAAAGAAAGTAATTGAGATCTATAAGTCTGGAAAGGGTTATAAAGCCATTTCCAAAGCTTTGGGAATCCAGCGAACCACAGTGAGAGCCATTATCCACAAATGGCGAAGACATGGAATAGTGGTGAACCTTCCCAGGAGTGGCCGGCCGCCCAAAATTACCCCAAGAGCGCAGCGACGACTCATCCAAGAGGTCACAAAAGACCCCACAACAACGTCCAAGGAACTGCAGGCCTCACTTGCCTCAGTTAATGTCAGCGTTCATGCCTCCACCATCAGGAAAAGACTGGGCAAAAATGGCCTGCATGGCAGAGTTCCAAGGAGAAAACCACTGCTGAGCAAAAAGAACATCAAAGCTCGTCTCAATTTCTCCACAACACATCTTGATGATCCCCAAGACTTTTGGGACAACATTCTGTGGACCGATGAGACAAAAGTGGAACTCTTTGGAACGTGTGTGTCCAAGTATATCTGGCGTAGAAGGAACACTGCATTTCATAAAAAGAACATTATACCAACAGTAAAATATGGTGGTGGTAGTGTGATGGTCTGGGGCTGTTTTGCTGCTTCAGGACCTGGAAGACTTGCCGTAATAAAAGGAACTATGAATTCTGCTGTCTACCAAGAGATCCTGAAGGAGAATGTCCGACCATCTGTTTGTGTACTCAAGCTGAAACGAACTTGGGTTCTGCAGCAGGACAATGATCCTAAACACACCAGCAAGTCCACCACCGAATGGCTGAAGAAAAACAAAATGAAGACTTTGGAGTGGCCTAGCCAAAGTCCTGACCTGAATCCTATTGAGATGTTGTGGTATGACCTTAAAAAGGCCGTTCATGCTCGAAAACCCTCTAATGTAAGTGAATTAGGTCAATTCTGCAAAGATGAGTAGGCCAAAATTCCTCCAGGACGCTGTAAAAGCCTCATTGCACGTTATCGCAAACGCTTGGTTGCAGTTGTTGCTGCTAAGGGTGGCCCAACCAGTTATTAGGTTTAGGGGGCAATCACTTTTTCACACAGGGCCATGATGGTTTGGATTTTTTTTCACCTTTAAAAATAAACACCTTCATTTACAAATTGCATTTTGTGTTTACTTGTGTTGTCCTTGACTATTGTTTAAATTGGTTTGATGTTCCGAAACACGTAAGTGTGACAAACATGCAAAGGAACAGGAAATGAGGAAGGGGGCAAACACTTTTTCACACCACTGTATATACTGCGTTTATATATATGTATACACTGTATATCGGTTTTTGGCATAAAAATGCTAAATTGTCTTGCAAAAAATATTTGATTCAAGTTATAGACAAAACTAAAACACACACGCCCGTCTACTTTGATGGGTCTTTTCATTACCTTCCTTGTACTGTGTACAGACATTTGTGTTGATTTACTGTTGATTTACTAAAGGCAAAAACATTGTGCACTTTGCGCCAGAGCTTAAAAAATGAGCAGAAGCTCTGCCGACTATCATCATTCAATCATATGTAAGCAAAAATGCAAGTTTTTTTTTTTGTTTGTTTTGGGTACTCTTTGCAAAGTGAAGGTTTACCTCATTTACTGAGCTCTGGAGCAACCACACTTGCAGAGAGTAACTGTAATTGCAAAGTGCACAGTTTATTGGTCTTTAGTAAATCAACCCCCTTGGCACCAATCCCCAAACTACTTTGACAGCAACTATAACACATAAAATATTCAGACCTACAAGCCTTGATACTTTATATACAGTATACAGTATACATGCTAGAATAATGCAGTGCTTCTACATCTCCAATATATCCATCCCACCACCATGTGCTCAGTAATCTCCACGACTGCTCAGTGGAATATGAAATAATACAATAATTCAATAACAAAACAAACTTGTGTTAAAAGTCCTCTTTCAATTATTTGTGGGATTCAAGATAATCCAATAGATAGTCCTTCTCTCCAAGACCTTGGCGTGGTGGTTGTGGGGGACTGCAAGCGGGAGGCTTTAAAAAATAAGCGGTCTTCCAGATACTGGCTCCCTTATGTGAATAAGTAAGAGGGGCAAATTACTTCTACTCATTCACAAAAAAAGTAACCTATAGATAAAGACACCCACATTTTACAAGTCCTTTATTTAAAACAAAAAAAAACAAGAAAAGCTCCTCATTGTAAAGCCATCATTATTTATGATGTCTGCCATCTGAAAACTTGTCAACACTAAAAGCCCAACAGACCCGGTGCACATAACATGGAAGGGACGGGGATAGCAATGACATCATTGACCAAATAAGGCCATGGCCAGGGATTAATGGCCATGTAAGCCAATGACATTGGTAACTTTGGTGGCTCATAGTGTCCTGAAATATTACATATATATACACTATGGGGTTTATTTACTAAAGGGAAATCCACTTTGCACTACAAGTGCACTCATTGTAGATCTGAGGGGGACATGCAAGGAAAATTAAAAAAAAATGCATTTTTGCTTGTACATGATTGGATGATAAAATCAGCAGATCTTTCCCTTATTTCAGATCTTCCCCTCAGATCTAAAGCGATTGCACTTCCAGGTGAAATTCCAAGTGCACTTGTAGTGCACTTTTAGTGCAAAGTGGATTTGCCTTTAGTAAATGAACCCCAATGTTACCAAAAGTGTTGGGACATCTGCCTTTACACGCTCATGAAGCTTAATGGCATCCCAGTCTTAGTCCGTAAGGTTCAATATTTAGTTGGCCTACCCTTTGCAGCTATAACAGCTTCAACTGTTCTGAGAAGGCCGTCCACAAGGTTTAGGAGTGTGTCTATGGGAATGTTTGATAATTCTTCCATAAACACATTTAGGAGGTTAGGCACTGATGTTAGAATAGAAGGCCTGGCTCACAGTCTCAGCTCTAATTCACCCCAAAGGTGTTCTTTCAGATTGAGTTCACGCTCCTCCATGTCTTTATGGACCTTGCTTTGTGCACTGGTCCAAATCATTTGATGGAGGGAAGATTATGGTGTGGGGTTGTTTTCCAGGGGTTGGGCTTGGCCCCTTAGTTCCAGTGAAGGGAAATCTTAAGGCATCAGCCTACCAAGACATTTTGGACAATTTTATGCTCCCAACTTTGTGGGAACCATTTGGGGATGGTCCCTTCCTGTTCCAACATGACTGAGCACCAGTGCACAAAGCAGGGTCCATAAAGACATAGATGAGCACGTTTTGGGGTGGAGGACCTTGACTGGCCTGCAACTTAACTCAATAGAACACCTTTTGGATAAATTAGAGCAGAGACTGTGAGCCAGGCCTTCTCATCCAACATAAGTGCCTGGTCTCACAAATGTGCTTCTGGAAGAATGGTCAAACATTCCCATAGACGCACTCCTAAACCTTGTGGGCATCCTTCCCAGAAGAGTTGAAGGTGTTATAGCTGCAAAGGGTGAACCAACTCAAAATTGAACCATACAGAATAAAACTTGGATGCCATTAAAGTTCATGTGTGTAAAGGCAGGTGTCCCAATACTTTTGGTAATATAGGGTATGATCATCAGGGGACAGAATGGGAAAAAGTTCAGTCATTTGTCCAAATACCATTACAGTCAAAGATTGTACAGAACCATTGACTTATCCCTAGAGAGCACTGCCTTCTTTTTTTAGAACAATGGTATACTTTGCGATGCGCTGCCACAAGGATTATTTGTACCCTTTTGACCCACCTCACCATAAGATGACTAGCTGTCCTAAAGTTATGTAATGTAGCAGATGACATTTGGATAAAGTGTCATTCATGTGTAAATTTAGTTTTTGCATCAGAACGGTAATGGGGTTCTGAGGGTTAATTATGTAGGTTAACTTTGACATCAGTTTGGCTGCGCTGTGTTAGAGTTCTGCCTGGTCATGTGTACAGTGAGGAGAACATGACAGGCCAGAACCAGGCCTGGTTGGACGTTTTGGGTATCAGCTTCCTCGGAGCCAATCAGTGGGTGTTCCGAGCCCTGCTGAGGAGTCTGGGGAGGGGTACTTAAGATGCTGAGGTCACATGTTACGGGTTGTTCGTTGGTGAGGCCCTAGCGGTCTGTTCCTGTTTCCTGGACCGGGGTAGCCCTGTGAGGGGTCCTGGTCATGGAGCGTTCGACGCTTCACAACATGCTTCTGTTGGTGACCCCCAATAGACCCGTCTTGTCTGGGGTAGGGATCCGTCTGTTCCTGAGTCTCAGAACCGGCTGGTCCGAGGCGCAGTAACTGAGCAAGGTTTCAATGTGTCTGGGTGTGCTCTCGGCTTGGAGAGGCACCACAGCTCATGAAGGTGACCGGGGGAGGACTCTTTGGAGGAGGGCCAACAAGCTGGCATCCTGAGAAGTGCCTGGTTACTGAGTTGGGAAGGACATTGGTGAATCCACGCTTTTTCCAGTACTCTCAAGGAGACAGAGAACGTTCCAGGTACTGAGGAAAAAAGGTTCCTTGCCACTTTCAGTTAAAACTTGTTCAAGGTCAGAGATTGTACAAGTTCTAAATCAAAATGCTGACTGCCATAATCTCTGGCTAGAGATTTGTTCAGCCTTGAAGTGCCCAGCTGCGAATGGCTACTCTCTGGGTGGTACTAGAGACTTTGTTATGTCTGCAGTTCAAGGTGCCTGCCCTCTGTTCCTATATGAGACTGTGTTGTTGGATGTTACCCCTGCAAAATAAAACCTTTCAAAAGGACTTTATTGGTGTCAGCGTCCAAAGTTGTTGGGTATAAACCCTGGGAACCCCTAGACGTGGAAGAACAAGCCAAGCGGAGGTAACCGGTAAGCCCAAAAAGTCATGGCCATCCTGCAAAGGGTTATGGCTGCTACAGTAATATATAAAATTCTGATTTTCTTACCTGGGTGTAACCATATAGATTGAGCAGCTGGGCCATTTGGAGAGAGGTGTCAGAGTTGAGATCTCCAATGAAACCAGCCAGGGCACCCCGCTCCATACAGGAATAATTTGGCGCTTCCTTTGTATGTCCAGACAATATCTGTAGAACGTCTTTTATAGCTTTATTCACGTGTCCACAAGAATCATACACATGGTATCCCAGAGTTATGTTGGGTAGAATATCTGGACTGCGGTTTATCTCATCAATAGCAAATATAAAAGCCAGGAGATGTCTGTATTCTCTGCCATAAACCCTGCAGAAAATGGATAGTTTTGCATTGGTCTACAGTACAAGGGATTCAAGCAGAAATTCTTTCTGCCAAAATTAATAATACATTTCAACTACTGATCTATGGTGGGACTGAAATTCAATCATTCTTGCACTTATATGAGTTATAGCCATGGTTGGCAATTTAGGAGGCATAGAGGACCTCAGCTGTAGCCCCTGATATCACCAAGTAGCCGCACATAATATTCAGTATATGTAATGCTACAGAAGAAGGTCAGAGAATGCAGACTTACTAGAGGAAAGGGTCAGAGACTTCAAACTTGCTACAGGACTGGTTGGAGCCTACAGACATGCCGTAGGAGACAGTCAGGGCCAGAGATAAGACAATATTCCTGGGTTTAGTTTGTGAAAAGTTTATCAAATCTTGCTTAAATTCTGAAGTTCTGAAGTGAACTGTCAGCAAACCCTATTGAAGTCCATGAGGGAGAACCTTGTTTTTTAGTTCTGTCCATTTGTAGAGCTAATAGGCAAACTATTGTCAAAGAAAAGGCATGGGAACTGGCCACTGCCATGATGAGAGGGGGAGGGGGGTGATATGTACCAATATCATAACAATAAAAAAGTGTCTCTCCCTACACAGTATTTTCAGCTCTTCATAACAGGTCCCACACATGAACAATACAATTTATGTAAGCTCACCTCTTTTTGTTTAGAAAGTGGGTTGGGTTATTTATTCCCTTATCAATATAGGAAAAGTGCATTTTGGGACTTTAAATGAGGCCAGCATCAAAGGGACGCCAGCCTCCATCCCTGTCAGTAGTTTATAAGGAGAGGAGAGAGATGGGAATTTGAGTGAAACACACAGCAGTAAATGGATTGGTCAAGTGACTAAGAAAATTTAATTTATTTATATTTCACAAATCATACATTGTTTGCAAGTATTTTGGGCAACAGGCCTCTAAAAAATACTTGGGGCAACATGCCTCGTACAGTATAAATCACAGTTCAATAAATAAATAAACATGTATTGAGTAGTTTTGAGACCTTAGCTAGTAAGTAAATTAACCAAAAAATCAGATTATATAAAAACTTGACATTCCATGATTGCAATAAAAAGAAGGTAATAATTCAAGGCTCTACGCGTTTCACGGCACTATAGCCGCTCATCAGGAGCAGATACCATGGAATAGATCTAAAAAAGAAAAATAGCAAAAATCGCCGGACGGCTGAGCCGTCTAGGTGACTGCTCTTCCTCCCTCCACTGTTGCATGCACCTGCGTGGCTCTGGTGATGGGAAATACAAGACTGACAGGGATTCCAGCCTTCCAGTACTTTACTACAAATTGTGTTTATTTCTGTGCTGCTATTGGTAAAATGTTATCTGCAGGACAGGAAGTGAGGGGAAATCTCTCAAATGGAGCCCTGGACAGTGGCTTTCCAAAAGAAAAAAAAGGTTTTGGTTGGAGATGCATTTTAAGGCTTCACACAAATTTTATATAGTATGTCTGTGAGGGGAATCTCTTTTATGGAGCCCCAGATAGCAGTAAAAAACTGACAAGGATTCCTTATCCTTCCCAACTCTATTCAACAGTGAAAAAAAAGGTATGGAGTCCTAAGTCTGAAGTATGGAGGCCAAGGTCATTGAAGGTCCCATCCACACTTGTGCATTGTGGTAAAAATTGACACCTTAATAAAACAATGCATGGCAAAGCACCTTCTCTTCTGAATTGCACCCCAATACATTGTACAGTAGATCCCAACACACAACGTAGCTCTAGGCACCATAATACACATACCATGCACTGTGGTGTGCTGCCTTGTTAAAAAAGGGCCATGTGGGTTTTTCATCCATTGCGGTACATTAGCAGCTATTCGTAATAAATAAATGTGAGCATCAACATCCGACAACAGAATGGACCATTCATGGTTTTCACTAAGATATTGAAGGATATACTTTGATTTTATATAAATGCAGTGTAACAAACTGAATGAGTCCTGCACATTATCACACATATCTCCTATAGACACAGCTCTGTAGATCAGATTGGAAGCTTTACACTTCATATTTCACTTACGCGGCACACATGAGATTTTTAATACGACTTCCCCTGTTCCTCCACACTGTCACTACAGAATGTACAGCGAATATCCCTCCTATAATGATGTCTCCATCCTGAGAATACTTGTATTCAAATGTATAATTCCTCATAGACATATCACAGCGGTGAGCAGAGTTCTGGGTGTCAGATGTCAGATGTGCAGGGACACACAAAGACAACAACCACAATATTCTAAGTGTACATATGAAGACAACATGGCCGAGTCTCTGATAGACTCCAATGTCTTCTTCCTCTTCTCCTGATCT
Organism: Lithobates pipiens; assembly: GCF_037356315.1. NCBI lineage: Eukaryota > Metazoa > Chordata > Amphibia > Anura > Ranidae > Lithobates > Lithobates pipiens. Next base: position 551,644,259 of record NW_027507718.1, read on the forward strand.
CATCATCACTGACATCAGCCCAGGATCCTGACACTGATTTCATGGCTCAGCTGAAGGCTGTGAGAGTGTCAGGTTTATAAAGAATAATTCTGTTATTTATTACTGATAGACTGGAATATGAATCTGCTTATAGAGTAGGAAAAAAGATCAAACCTAAAATACACAGAATACATCTTTGTCAGCACCATAGACAGTGAAGGCTATAAAAATACAATTATGACATATTGTACGTGAAAAAGTAAAAATTAGAAGTTTGTTAGAAGAATGTCATGTTTATTATTAATATTCCTATTCATATTATTGTTATTATTATTATCATTATTATTATTATTATTATTATTATTATTATTATTATTATTATTATTATTCTGTATAAATACAGGTGTAGGGATGAGATTCAGCAGCTACCATAGATTTGTAGTGAATCCCTGGGATTTGTACAGTTTGTGAATCACAAACTTTTGGCTGAAAAGTTTGTCGGTTCACCACCAAAATAGAGAACAGCCTCCGATGCAGTGCACAATGAATGCATGAAGGAATGGATGACCTATCGATGTACAGGTATGGTCATAGCAGCTTTATTATCAGTGTTGTTAGGGACAGCTGACAATTCTTTGTTGAGAGAGATTATTATAATTATTCTTATTATTTTGCATTGGTATATGTTCCCCCTGGCAGTGCATAAATCAGAATATTAGCAAGTTATCTGCTCTTTAGGCTGCCTTTTATTTGAAGTATGCCATGGGATCATTTTAAAGACTAATAGCAAGAACAGGGTTCACCCAAACCACCGCCCATAATTCCCCAAACAACCTATCCCAACTGATAAGGTAAAAGTTAGGCATACACCAGTTAGGCCTATTATCCACAATTAAAACTGCCCTGTTGCTGCACAATTTTACATTGCTGTTTGCTGTGCAGTATGAAGGACATGTTAATCTCCCTAAGGGATTCCTTACATATTGACATGCTTAAAATGTTAAAGCCCATTAAAGCTGATGTGCAGCATAAAATTACATATACAGAGCATAAAATGGAAGATGCTTTCTCGGAACATAATAATTTAGTGGATGCATACAAAGAGCAACAAAAAGATATACAGAAAATGGCAGCTAAATTAACAGATATGGAAGACCGCTCACGCAGGAATAATATAAAATTCTATGGGATCCCAGAATCCATCCCAAATGCTGACTTAAGTGGTTTCATATGCTAAATGCTATGCACACTACTGCCGAAAGCAACTGATATTGAATTGACGATCGATTGAGCACATAGGCTCCCAAAGCCAAATTTCCTTCCAGACACTGTACCGAGGGACGTATTAGCAAGGATACACTACTACCATAAAAAAGAAGATGCAATGAGTGCCATACGGAATAATCATCAATTAAAAAGTCAATATACAGGTATTGCTCTATATACGGACCTATCCCAAGCCACTATACAGCATAGGAAAAAACTTCCTACTCACAATCACTCAATCACAAACTCACAATCACTAAAGCCTTACACAACCATAACATTACCTACCATTGGGGGACCCCATCAAAGCTCACAGTGATTTACCAGGACAAAACAATTAACATATTCTTTCTGGAGTCAGGCCTTCGATTTCTCAAAGAATGTTGCATTCTCCCAGCAGACAACATGAATGATGGAAGACGAGAACCAACTAAAATTCAGAAGGAATGGTCTTAATCTCCAAAACTAAAACAGGAAACCTTAAATTGATCACCTCACACAATGCTACCAATGCGGTTTATGGAGCCTTATAAGACATTAGAAACTCAGGAACAGTTTCCTTAAAGCTATGGCGTGGCATTGGCGTTGTCAAAAAGCTTAGGCTGCCTCTAGATACCGGGGTAGGCTCCGGGCTCTTTTTTACATTTTTGTTTTTTCATTTATTTATTTCCTCTTTTTTTTCACATATGGATGACCTCATCTTTTATACGTACATGTTTGCATATTCAAGCTGCTGTTTTTCCTATATCGCCTACAGATTGTCAGACATGACTACCCTACAGTTTCACCTGATATATAATTGGTTCATAATGTCTCCCACTACCAACAGGAGTCTCTTTTCCAATGACTCTATCTTCCGTAATTACAATATATTTTATACTTGGAAGGTCCTGATCAACATTGCTTATCTTCACATCATTTTATAAAAAGTCTAGTGACAGTGTATGCTCCTAATCAGGGACAAATAACCTTCTTGAGGACTCTTCTCAAGAAGTTTAAATCCTTATTTTAGGGAAAGGGAAATCTTCTTTTGTTAGGTGACTTTAACTTGGTGATTGATTCCCATAGTGACTGGTCACCTCATAAATTGTATCACAAATCTGTGTTACACTTCACCATCCACAGAGAATCTCTTGATGATGTTTGGAGATGTCATCACCCGGAAGAAAAGGACTTCACGTTCTTTTCCAACCCTAATAGATCATATTCTAGAATCGATTTAAGATTTATCTACCCTATATAAAAGAAAAATTGTCGACTATTGAAACTATTAACTGTTACATGGTCGGACCATGCGCCTATAACAATTGAGCTAGAAGCATAACTGAATACATCCCCCACAACTCTCCGGCAAAATAATACCACAAGGTTCACCGAGAGAAAGTCAAGGAACAGCTGGAGGAATTTTTCCAATTTAATAGCATAGAAGATACTTCACCCTTCACTAACTGGACTGCTCACAAGGCCTACATTAGAGGCCTATTGTTACAAATTGCTACAAGGGAAAAGAAACAAAAAATACAAACGATTAACTCCCTATTATCAAAAATATACAATTTAGAGGCGCAAAATAAAAAAAGATATAACCCAGGCCTTAATAGACAAACTTAAAAAATCTAGGTTGGAACTTAAACAAGCATTGATAGCTGATTATGAGAGGAATCTAAAATATACAAAAGCAAAATTATATTCTTCTGGCAATAAGGCGGGGAAATTGTTAGCTCAAGTAATTAAAACCAGGCAAGCCAAAACAAGAATTGCCCATCTAATAGATGCCAAAACTGGTGCAAAAATATCCCATCCCAAGGACATAGTGCGCGCATTTAAAGAGTATTTTAGTAACCTCTACAACCTTAAATTGGATCATAACACCAAGCAACCATACACAAAAGATATAACGCACTTTTTGGAATTGATCAAATTACCAGTTCTTGACCCTCAAATGTTGAAGCGACTTAACACTCGAATTACTAGTGATGAAATTGAAACAGTCCTTAAATCCCTAGCTATGAATAAATCCCCAGGGCCAGACTGACTTTCAGCAGAGTATTATCAAAACTTTTCAAATATACTGATTCCCCATCTAGTCAACATTTTAAATGAATCAATTTCCTCTGGTTCGTTACCACCAGAAATGCTTAGAGCTGTAGTTGTCACACTGCCCAAACCAGGGAAAGAGCCCACTATACCCCAAAATTTCAGGCCAATATCTTTACTCAATACAGACATTAAGGTCTATGCAAAGGTTATTGCTAATAGAGTTGCAGAAATTAGACCATCTTTAATAGCCCCAGACCGAGTCACATCCGTAAAGGGATGGCAAGCTCCTGATGGCACCCACAGAATACTTAATCTAATCCGTATAGCTGAAAGCCGCAAACTACCCACTGCCTTTATAGCTTTAGATGCTGAAAAGGCTTTCGATAGAGTATATTGGAGGTATCTACAGGCTACTTTAATAAAATTTGGTTTTACTGGGCCTATTTTGTCCACCATATAAGCATTATACTCCAACCCATCAGCACAGGTTTATACCTCCTCTGTACTCTCCGAGGCCTTTGATATAACTAATGGAACAAGGCAGGGGTTTCCACTTTCGCCTTTAACGTTTATATTGGTTATGGAACTTTTTGCGGCTGCCATCAGGAGCTCATCAACAATTAAAGGTATCACAGTTGCGGGTAAAAGCCATAAAATTGGATTATTCGGAGACGATGTCGTTCTGACATTTTTGGATGTGACTAATTCTGTGCCTGAAATCTGCAAACTAATAGAAACCTTTGGTGCCATATCTTATTACAAGATTAATATATCCAAATGTCAAGCTCTTACAATCAATCTTAATCAAATAATACGGACAAAAATGAAATCCTTATTTGCATGTAACTGGAATAACAGTAAAATTCAGTATCTAGGGATTCACCTAACTGCCAATTCTAACCACCTTTATGAAGCCAACTATACAAAATTAATAAAAGAGGTTCAGACTGAACTTGCACATGTCTAAATTTGAAATTTTTTGGATGGGAAGGATTACATCTTTCAAAATTATAGTGTTACCAAGGATTTTTAGGATGGTACCAATACCGTTACCAGCTCTCTTCTTCAACAAACTCAACACCTCAATTTGATCCTTTATTTGGAAAGTATCTAAGGCAAAGATAGCTTTTTCGACTCTCATGAAGCAGAGATCGAAGGGAGGTATGGGAGTACTGATTATTATGCCGTGTACACACGGTCGGAAATTCAGACGGAAAAGGTCAGATCGGATTATATTGTCAGAAAATCCAATCGTGTGTGGTCTCTATTGGAATTTTTCCATTGGAAATTCAGATGGAAAAAATTTGAGAGCAAGATCTCAAATTTTCCAACAAAAATTTTTTTCCGATCATTTGTAGAGAATTTCGATCAGACAAAGTGCCACGCATGCTCAGATTACATAAATTACGAGACCAAAGCTATTGGCTACTAGCCTCAATGTAGACCCGTCGTAATGAACAAATACCATCCCCTTCCAGAACGATCAGGTTTTCCGACAACTTTGTTCGACCGTGTGTATGCAACACTAGTTTAGGACAAAATCCATCGGAAAAAAATCTGACGGATTTCTTGTCGGAATGTCCGATCGTGTGTACAAGGCATTAGAGATTACTATAGAGCAACTCTTTTAGATCAACTGAAAGCATGGTTCGACCCAACCCCAGAAAACAATGGGTATTACTAGAACATAATCTAGTACAAAATAATAACCTTAAAGGATTATTAATAGCAGCGGCTACTGATAAACCCCTATACATAGCAAATCATCCTTCTATCTCTGCTTTGCTTAAGGCTTGGAAAGAACTTCTAGATAGAAGTCAAGAAGTTGTACATATAGCCCTATGCGATATACCGCTTCAATCATTTACATTTTTAATTCAAAAATGTTCAGTTCAATCTTGTGTAAAAGCGGTATACCATACCTTATGGGAAATTCCAGAAGTAGTCATGAAAAATTTAAACATGCACAAAATTATGGTAACTTTACCATACAGATTCTAACCAAAAGAAAGGCATCTCACTTCTTTACTCTTTACAGCATCCTAATACTCCAATAAAACACCGGCAATAGTGAAGTGGGAGCTAGAGTTAAATAGATCTTATTCAGAACAAGAATGGTCTCAAGCAATTCATTCCAGCTTAAAAGCCTCACATTGCGTATTGCATTGGGAAAATGTTTATAAAATACTTCATAGATGGTACATGACACCAGTCCGCTTAGCTAAAATTTCCAAAGATCACTCTCCAGACTGCTGGCGCAACTGTGGGCAACCAGGGAACTTACTCCATATACGATGGTATTGCAAGTCAATAACTAGCTTCTGGAAGTCAATCTTCCACTTGATCTCAAAGATCACAGGGAACATTACTCAACCCTCACCAGGTCTGGCATTATTAGGACCCCCACTATTCAAACATGTACCTGTCTTTAGTAAGGTCATTCTGTTAGGTTAGGGATTTCCCATTTTTATCTTTCTTGTCCAGAGCACTCTGTGGCTTATACCCCCAGTCATCCCCTGTATTCCATCCCACAGATCCCCAGTAGTCACAGTTGTCACCGCAGTACTCATCTGTGACACATATGTACGTGGACCTGGGCCTACGATCTATGTGGACGGTGTCCCAATACATATAACATTGCCAGGCAACTTGAGGGGGGCAGGAGACTATAATGCAGTAGTCAAATACCAAGGTAGCTACATGTGTGTTAGAAGAGTTATACTAGAACTGTGTTAAACCATCTTTCTGTCTGATGGCTACCTCCTGTGCCTGAACAATAATCACAATGGAAAGAATATACAGGATCATGGTTTGGTCCCCTCGGCTTCTTCCAGGGACATTTTTTTCAGTGGGAGGCATGTATGTATCCACATATTTTTCCCAGCCACCTTGACTGATGTGGCAGTTGTTAGGAGAACCTGGAAATCTCATATCTGGGTTCAAGGGTGTGTTTTCTCACAAACTTCTTTTTTGTTTAAATTGTTTTTATTGGGTTAAACAGTTTACAGAAAGAAAACAGCATTCCTTTTTTCATTTGTACAATGAGTCGTGTACACAGAGATACTGAATGCACAAGAAATTACACTACAACATTAGATACTTATACATCTCATTATCAGTGTGAGATAATGCACAATACTGTTAAACATTTCTGAAATAAGTGAAAGAGGAAAGCATTTTAACATTATAGTAAGGGGGGGGAGAAGGGAAGGGGGTAGGGGAGGGGGATAAGTGGGGTGTAGTCCGACTAACATCCTGGGTGAAGGTCAGTTAGACCAGAAAGAAAGCAGTAATGCCAGATAAACATTTACTTTATTAGTAACCGTGAAGCCAACATACCCAGATTTGCCAGTGCTTGTCAAATTGTTTAATGTTACCATTTCTGCCTGCCAGCAGAGATTCATAGGCATAGTGAACTTGGGTTTTAGTGAGGACCTCTGAGGCATTTGGGACATCTTTCCAGTGACTGGCGATTAGGGTTCTTGCAACCAGAAGGATATGAGTAATTACCATTTAGCGGGGAAGGATTCAATGCCTAGGTTCAATATCGCAAGGCCAGGGTTAGGTTTGGTCAGGATGCCCGTGATGGTTGAGATGGAGCGGAAAACAGAATTCCAGTAACTTATCAGATGTTTACAGGCCCAGAACATATGGAGAAAATTACCTGTTGCTCCACATCCTCTCCAGCACAGTTGTGTGTTTTGTTGCCCAAATTTGGACAGTCTGTAGGGGGTGAGGTACCATCTGAGCGCTATTTTTTGGGACAGCTCCCAATGATTCACGCATTTGGATGCTCTATAAATTGAGCACAGTGAATATTGCCATTGCTTGTTTGTGAAGGTAGTGCCTAGGTCAGATTCCCATTTCTTGTAGGGGGGTGTTGTTGTAAAGGTAATTTTGTTTTGGAAAAGGTTATAGAACAGTGAAATGCCCTTGGGGGGAGTTGATTTTGCGGTAAAGAATCGCCACACCTCCTTCGGGATGGAGATGCTGCGTATCTTAACCACTTGCCGACCAGCGCACGACGATGTACGTCGACAGAATGGCACGGGCAGGCAAATGGGCGTACATGTACGTCCCTTTAAATTTGCCGCCCTGCCATCGGGAGCGCGCCGCCGGCGGCGCGCTCCCACGCTGGTCAGGACCTCCGTGAGTCCGGTCTCGATCGCCGCAGGCATCCCCGCGATCGTCTCACGGAGCGGCCGAATGGAGAAGTGCCGTTGTAAACAACACTTCTCCATTCTGCCTAGCAACTAGTGACGCTGATCTCTGCTCCATGTGATTGGAGCAGAGATCAGTGTTCACTAAATGAAAGCCCAGCCCCCCCCCACAGTTAGTAACACACCCCTAGGAACACTTAACCCCTACACTTCCACCCACTGGTTAACCCCTTCACTGCCAGTGTTATTTACACAGGAATCACTGCATGTATATAACAGTGATTACTGTATAAATGACAATGGTCCCAAAAATGTGTCAAAAATGTCCGATGTGTCCGCCATAATGTCGCAGTCACAATAAAAATCGCTGATCGCCGCCATTACTAGTAAAGAAAAAATAATAAAAAATTATTAATAAAAATGCCATAAAACTATCCCCTATTTTGTAAACGATATAACTTTTGCGCAAACCAATCAATAATCGCTTATTGCGATTTTTTTTACCAAAAATATATAGAAGAATACGTATCGGCCTAAACTGAGGGAAAAAATGTTTTTTTATATATTTTTGGGGGAAATTTATTATAACAAAAAGTAAAAAATAATGCGTTTTTTTCAAAATTGTCGCTCTATTTTTGTTTATAGCGCAAAAAATAAAAACCGCAGGGGTGATCAAATACCACCAAAAGAAAGCTCTATTTGTGGGAAAAAAAGGACGTCAATTTTGTTTGGGAGCCACATCGCACGACCGCGCAATTGTCAGTTAAAGCGACGCAGTGCCGAATCGCAAAAAGTGGTCTGGTCTTTGACCAGCAAATTGGTCCGGTCTGAAAGTGGTTAATGGATCTGAGAAAGTGGGCTATTTGCATATATTTGTAATGAACTGCAGTCAGTAGTTTGAAACGCAATTGAAGGGTAGCAAAGGGTAGGATTTCCTTTTTTAAGTATAGATCATCTAGTGTTTTCATGCCCTTGTCACAACACTCTGAAATGCTTAGATTTGGAATGACATATGTTAAGATCTTTAGTGTGAAAGGGAGATCTATTTGGTCAGAAGTATGGGCTGGGATCTTGCCCATCTCCCTCCCCGCCAGTAACGAAGCCCGGATGGAGAGAGGAAGGTCCCGCAGGGGCACCGGTCTCCAGGTATTGACAAATAGTAGTTCGCTCAGCTAGTTGGTAGAACATAGGGATTGTTCAATATTACACCAGAGGGATTCAGAGGAAGGGTCGAACCATTTCGCAAGCTGCACAAGAGTAGTTGCTCGAAAATAGTCCTCAATGTCAACCAGTCCCATCCCTCCCGCCAGCCTATGTTTAACTAAAAGAGTTTTCGAATATCTAGGTCTTTTGGCTTTCCATATGTATGTGGTCATGAGAGCATTTAACACCCTGATGTATGTTTTGTGTATTGGTATTATTAGTGTTCTGAAAATGTATAGAATTTGCGGCAACAACAGCATTTTAAATGAGGCCAGACGTCCTGTCCACGTGAGTTCAATATTAGCTAGCCTTTTCATTTCTTTGGAGAGTTTATCGATTAAGGGTAAGTAGCTGGCTTCCGCTAAATGTTGGAGATTCTTAGTTAGTTTTATACCTAGGTATGTGATGTTATTACTACTCCACGAATAAGGGAATGAGTTTTGCAGATGTAATTTAGCCAAGGGTGGGATTCCCATCTCTAAAATAGTAGATTTTATAAAGTTCACCTTATAAAAGGAAATTCTGCTAAATTCAGTGAGTGTGTCATGGGCATGGTGTAGGGAGTTCTGGGGTGATGTCAAGAAGAGAATAATATCGTCCGCAAAGAGGTTTATGCCATGGGATTGTCCCTTAACCGAGAACCCCATAATATTGGGATGGGATCTAATTCTCTCCGCCAAGGGTTCCATCAGTAGATTGAAAATAGAGGGGGAGAGGGGGCAACCCTGTCGTGTACCGTTAGATATGGTGAAAGTATCAGAGAGGGTGTTGGATGTGAAGACCTGAGCACAGGGAGATGAATATAGGGCCAAGATGGCAGACAGAATGGGTCCAGAAAAGCCAAACTTCACCAGTGCCTGTCTCATGTAGCCCCAGTGTATCCTATTGAACGCCTTCTCCACATCCAAAGAGAGGAGCAGAGAAGGCGTCCGACAGGTCTGTGCATACTGCATAATATTGAGGACTCTTCTGGTGGCATCTGAGGCCTGTCTCCCTGGCATAAAGCCAGATTGGTCAGGTCCTATGAGTAAGGGAAGGATAGGAAGCAACCTATGGGCTATAATTTTTGCATACACTTTGACGTCAGTGTTGAGCAGAGATATTGGTCTAAAGTTGGAAGGAGTTGTGGGTTCTTTGCCCGGTTTTGGGATGGTCACCACAAAGGCCTGCAGAATTTCAGGGGGAAACGAGGTGGAGGACATCGCAGCAGAGTAGACCTTTTGTAGGGATGGAGTTAAGTTAGATTGAAATGTTTTATTGTAATCGTTGGGCAGGCCATCTGGGCCTGGGTATTTGCCCAAAGGGAGATTATGTATTGCCCTTTCGATCTCAGGCTCCAAAATAGGAGCATTCAGGGTTTCAAGTTGTGCCTGTGATAGGGAGGGGAGATTAATTTTAGCAAGGAAGGTTTGTATGCTCTGTTCAGTCGGTTGGGACGTGTCCCTGTCATTAGCTAGGTTGTACAATGAGGAGTAGTAGTTGGCGAATGAGTTTGCTATTTCTTTGGGATGAAAGATTTTGCCTCTCCCCGAGGGCTGCATAAGGTACGCAATTTTGGATTTGGTCCTGGCAGATTTAAGCCTTTGCGCTAGAAATTTACCTGCACGGTTCTCACAAACTTCTTTACCAGGATCAGGGATGAGCTCAGGCGTGTTCGAATGGAACACGTGCAGAGCCCGCCAGGAATTTGGTGCAGCACTGCACTAATCACAGGCAGTGAGACATTGCCCCGATGTGCGACTGCAGAGATCGGCAATGTCTCACTGCCTGTGATTAGCGCAGCGCTGTGCCGACTTCCTGGCGGGCTCTGCAGGTGTTCCATTTGAACACGCTTGAGCTCATCCCTAACCAGGATCAGGTCGCAAGGGGCCAACTTGTGTGTCTCTGAATCTAGTTCAGGATCTGGAATGGAGCAAAACACTTGAGAGTGGATACGGGTTAATTCTCGAGATAAAGCCGTCAATACATCAGATTGGAGCTGTAATTGTTGTGGAAAGTAACAACCCAGTCTGGGGGCTGAACCAAACAATATCTCATAGGGTGACAAGCCATAGTTTCCCCTTGGAGTGTACCTAACACTGGGTAAGGCTATGGGCAGGCTGTCTGGCCAACTCATCCCTATTTTCTGAGACATTTCTAGATTGTATTGTGCTGTTAAATCTTTCCACCTTTCCACTGCTCTAAGGATGGTATAGGGTGTGGAAAGCTAGTGTGACCCCTACAGCTGTCCATATTTCTTTGATTACTGAGGCCATGAAAGCTGTGCCCTGGTCACTCTCTACGCCCACGTACACACGGTTGGAGATTTCCACAACCAAATCCGTCGGATTTTGTCCGTCAGATTTAGTCTGACGGATTGTGTACGAAACTGTTGCATACACACGGTCGGACTAAGTTGTCGAAAAATCCGATCTTTCAGAACGTGATGATATAATTTCGTTACAATGGGACTAGATTCAGTCTAGTAGCCAATAGCTTTGATGTAGGAATTTGATCTGAGCATGCGTGGCACTTGGTCCGATCAAAATTCTCTACACATGATCGGATTACGTCCGACCGGCCCAGTTGGTCGGGAAATATTTCCAACATGTTGGAAAATTGGGTTGGACGGAGATTCGGACAGAATCAGTCCGATGCATACCACACACAGTCGGATTATCTGACGACACGGTCCGATAAGACGCATTCCGACGGATTCTCCGACTGTGTGTACACGGCATATAACCTCTGGAACGCCATATCTGCACACTATTTCCATTAAAAGTCTTTTAGCCGTGGTTTTTGCCGTCATGTTGGTAATGGGATAGTCTCCTGACCATGCGGAGAACATGTCAATGACAATCAATGCATATTCATATCAGCCACTCTTCGGCATCTGGATGTGGTCGATCTGTATCATTTGAAAAGGGGTACTGGGCCTTTGGTAGATGCTTCAAATGTACCTTTTCCATTCTTCCTGGGTTACATTTAGCACAGATGGTGCATGACTTGCACAAGTTGTTGGTAAGTGGAGTAATCCCCGGAGCTAAGTAGTACTGTATTTGTTGATCAGGGCGTTCATCAAAGTTTTTGATAGATGAGAGGCACCGTGGGCCCACTGTACCACTGCAGGAAATATTGATCATGGCAGACACGGCCTCTTGCTTAATTCCATGATCCTTTCAGTTTATGTAGCTCCTTTCTTGATCCACACTTCTTTTTCTTCTTTGCCAGCTGCTTCTTGTTGCTCCTTGAGATGGGTCCTGCTCACAGGAGGATTTTGTAGAATCATGGTGGCCTGTACAGTTTCTTCAGGGGTATCCACTTTATCATCCAATATGGGTGCATCCACTCCGCTGACCACTTCTTGTGTTCTGTTTGCAGCTTGTTTTGCAGTGGTATCTTCCAGGTGATTGCCTCATGCTTCTTGGGAATTCAGCAAAATCGCAGAAAATGGCGAGGGCATACCTTGAGTTTGTATAGATGTTAGCTCTTTTTCTTTCTGACAATTTTTTTTTTTTTTTTTTTTTAATGTATTTTTATTGAAGAAAAAAGATTTTCGTACAACAGGTGAATTCGTACACAGCGATACAAATAATCAAGAATGATAATGCAACATCATCAAAGAAAACCGCCGCAGGCGGGAAATAGACTGTGAACATTTCAGTACAGCACATCAAAAAGTAAAAAGAAAAAGGACACACCACGAGTCTACCAGTAAAGATACATAGAAAAACCAAAGAATATATATATCAGTGTGGGAGAGGTTGTGGAATAGAAATCCCAAGGCCAAACCTGAGAAAACCATTCCCTAGAGTAAATGGTCAAAAGAGTTAAGGTACAGTCTCAGGGTTAACCATGGAAATGTCCCACTTGTCCCATATTTTAGAAAACTTGGGTAGAGTATCTTGCACCAGTGCAGTCATATGTTCCATTCTGCGTATATATGCAATAGCAGAGATTAGCTGCGATTGGGACGGAGGGGAGGTGGACAACCAAAGAGTGGGAATCGTTCTCTTAGCAGCTAGAAGAATATATGCCGTCAATTTCTTGGCGTGTTTAGATAACGCCGCAATAGGCAGGCCTAACAAGTAGTGTTTAGGGTCTAACGGAATATCCACCTCCAAAACAGATTGTAGTAGGGATTGGACCATAGACCAAAAAGGCACAATCAAAGGGCAGCTCCAGAAAATATGGTAATGGGTGCCCTCATCTCGTTGGCATCTCCAACACAACTTAGATACGGAATGATCATATTTATGTAATATTTCAGGGGTTTTGTACCAGAACATTAGTATCTTGTAGGCCATCTCTCTCTGCTCCACACATCTGGAGACTCTAGAGGTAGAGGTCCAGATGTCCTGCCATTGGGAAATGGTTAAGGGGGATGGTAAAATTGTAGCCCATCTTCTCATATAGAGATGCGTGTCTGTGGTGGGTGAGATTGAATTGTGGAGGGCACTATAAATAGAGGATATAAGTCCTTTCTGGCACGGGCCTTGTGAGCACAAAGTTTCAAAAGTGTTAGGCTTGGCCAGAGTCAGGTCAGGAGATCTAGAGTGGAAATAATGTTTGAATTGAATGTAAGAGAAAGAGAGTCGATCAGGAATGCCATATTTGTCCTGAAGCTCAGGAAAGGATAGGAATTTGCGAGATACTGGATGCACCAGATGGCGGATTTGAAAGACGCCAGACCTATACCAAGGAAACATATTCTTCACCGAGAGGCTGTCAGGCATATCAGGATTAAAAATGACATTCAGCAGGGGTGAGCATGGAGAAGAGAGAGAGAACCGTTTGTGACACTGTTTCCATACGGAGAGAGTAAAAAGCATCGGTCCCAGGCATATACGCCTAAGCTGAGCCATAGAGGAGGTCAGATCAGACCATAGCATGGAGCATGGATGGACCGGGGTGACCACACTCATTTCTAGCTCTGACCATCTACTGGTAGCAAAATATGACGACCAGGAGACAGCCGCCACAAGGTGCGACGCATAGTAATACTTCACGATATCGGGGGCTCCCAGTCCTCCATGAGATCGTGGTGCAAAAACCACCATTTGGGCAATCCGATGCCTCCTATTCCCCCATATAAATTTAGCAAAGGCTCGCTGAATATTCCTAAGCTGAGGCATGGAGATAGCAACTGGTAATGTTTCAAAAAGATATAAAAACTTAGGGAGTATGGCCATTTTCAATACATTAATCCTACCCAGGAGAGATAGGGGGCAGGACGACCAACTTCTGAGTAGACTATGCGTTTCCGCTATTAAGGATATATAGTTAGCTTCATAAAGGGAGCCGTACTTGGCGGTCAGGTTAATGCCAAGATATTTGAGAGAAACGGGGCACCAACGGTAGGGGTACGTGGATTCCAAGGAAACCTGAAGTGCGGGGGGGATATGAATAGGGAGCGCTTCGGTTTTAGACGTATTTACCTTATAACCCGAGAGCCTACCGAAGGAATCTAGAAGAGTGTGAAGTTTGGGAAGGGAGGTTAGGGGTTTCGTCAGTGTGAGGAGAATGTCGTCCGCAAAAAGAGACAGCTTGTATTCTTTCAGTCTGAGGGAGACTCCCCTTATGTCTGAATACGCCCGTATAGCTGCAGCCAAGGGTTCTAAGCATAATATAAACAGCAAGGGGGATAGGGGGCATCCCTGTCTGGTACCATTACTATGTGTGAATAGCGGGGATCTGTAAGATGCCAATTGGACTTGGGACGTGGGAGACGAGTATAGGGCTTGCAGGGCTGATAAGAAAGAACCAGAATGGCCAAAGCACTTAAGCGTTACAAACATGTAGGGCCATCCCAGCCTGTCAAAGGCTTTTTGTGCGTCTAAACTCAAAACAATAGCCGGGCGAGACATTTTATCGAGTAGATCTATGAGGTCAATGGTACGCCTGGTATTATCCCCAGCCCTTCTGCCCAGTACAAATCCCACCTGGTCATTATGAACCAGAGCAGGAATCAATAAGGAAAGCCTATTAGCTAAAATTTTGGTGAAGATTTTATAGTCGGAGTTGAGTAAGGCTATGGGTCTGTAATTATCTGGCAGTGTAGGGGATTTACCCGGTTTCGGGATAACTGTGATATGTGCGTGGAGAAACTGAGAATGCGGAATATTGCCCCTTTGCAGGGAGGTAAAAAGATTAAGCAGATGGGGGCTTAGTGTCGAGAGAAAGGTTTTATAATAAACATAAGGAAGCCCATCAGGACCCGGGGATTTATGGGACGGAAGGTCTTTTACAACCGCAGCCAGCTCCTCCGGTGTAACGGGGACATTTAAGGTGTCTACTTGTGGGGAAGACAACACTGGTAATTTCAAGGAAGCGCAGAAATCATCAAAGCTACCTTGGGAGAACTCATGATTGGGGTCAGAAGCTAGGCAGTTATATAATTTTTTGTAAAAAGTGCCAAACACTTTGGTCATCGTCAAGGGGCAGTAAGTCGGAGTGCCGTCCGGCTGTAGCAGGAGGTCAGGATAGGAGTGAAATGGACGGGGCTTAAGCTTGTTCACCAACATCCTGAGGCTTGTTGGCAAATTCATAGAACCTCTGTTTAGTCCAAAGCAGAGCCTGAGAACACTTGTGCATATCTAAGGACTTTAACCGTTCGCGGAGAGAGGTCACTGTGCGAAGACGCGGCACCGATGGGGAGGACACAAGCAGAGCTTCAGCTCTTTGCAACTGTGAGAGGAGGTCCAGTCTCTGCGCTGCCGAGTCCCGCTTAAGGCGAGAGCCAGCCGAGATACATAATCCTCTAAAAACAGCCTTGTGGGCCTCCCAAAGGGTGGACACGTCCCATACCGATCCTTCATTAAGCTGAAAAAATTCGACTAACCCGTGGGATACATGAGTTTCGGTAACCGGATCGCGGAGGAGGAACTCGTTGAATCTCCAGTGGCAGGTCTTAGGTGTAGAGAGGGTGAGGACGAGGTCGAGCTGTACCGATGCGTGATCAGACCACGTTATGGGATTTAACTCCGAGGCCACTACCGACGTTAGGAGAGGCGCCGAAACAAAGATGTAGTCCAATCTAGAGTACATCTTGTGTGGGGGAGAGTAAAAGGAGAATTGCCGATGTGTAGGGTGTTTAATCCTCCAGGTGTCCAAAAAGTTATGAGACCTAATGAGCTTGCGAAACGCAGCAGATTGACGTTCCGTTTTTAAAGAGGGATTGTCTGAAAACAGGGTCTGCCTATCCTTCCTAGCAGACATGGCCATATTAAAGTCCCCGCCAAGGATCATGAATGGCTGGGCATAGGTGCCCAGGCTGTCCAAGACCTCAGTGAGGAAGTGAATCTGGCCTAAGTTGGGAGCATAAACATTGATTATAGTAAGAGAACAAGATAAGTAGTCACAGTCCAGGAGAATGTATCTGCCCTGAGGATCAATAAATGAGGACTTAACCCGTAGCGGGCATGTCTTTTTAATCAGTATTGCCACCCCTGCTTTACCAGAGGGGTCGGAGGCCATAAAAGAGACCGGAAAATGTTTGGCCGCAAATTTAAGAGATCCCCCGGGCGAAAGTGGGTCTCCTGGACTAGGACCACATCCGCGTTAGAGGACTTGAACTCCTTCAAAGCCAACCAGCGCTTATGGATTGAGTTCAGGCCCTTAACATTGTAAGTAAGTACCCTCAAAGCCATCGTATAGAAATCAGAGAAAGCTTAAGACATCCGTAATATACATATAAAAAACGGACATAACCATACCAACCATGAAGAAATCGGGACTCGTGGCGTGTCCTAGAAGTAAAAGGCAAATGAAGACATATAATAACAACAATGTGATTATAAATTGTAGTAGAGTGCATCCAAATTGAACAAAAGATGAAAAAAAGGCCAAAAAATAGGCCTAGAAAATAGAAAAAAAAAAAAAAACCAATAGAAAAAAGGCCTGGGGGGTAAAAACCACCCAGGAGTCCACAGCCGTAGCCATGGAACCAAAGAAGGCACATCAGGGGTTCCAGCTCATCTGGAGAGACCCCGCCACCTTCCAGCAAAAATTACAGGGAATAAGAGCAAAACACTGTAGTCCCAACAACCAAAAAAAAGAACAGGGGCAGTGGAAAATAGAACCTGTAACTAAAGTTGCAAATATCCCTTGTTAAAGAGGAAACATGGTGAGATAGGGGCCGAGGACAAGATCAGCCAAACATAACACATGGAAGCTTCCATCAGGGAGGGAGTCTAGGATGCAGGTTACGTTGAGGGGTAGAAAAGGATTTCTGCGGCTTCTGGCGTGCAGGGGTCCAGATCCGAGCAGGAATGGAGGAGGGTCTGGGCGTCGTCGGAAGCGGCATGGGTTCTTCGTCTGGAAGCGGTGGTAGGCCCAGGTTACGTATGAAAGCTTCACTCTCCTGAAGATCTCTCATAGAGTATTGAATCCCATCTTTAGTAGCAGAAAGGCGGAAAGGAAACCCCCAAAGATATGGAAACTGATGATTTTGTAGATGGGCAGTCACGGGGCGAAAGCTGCGACGTTTGGCAAGAGTAATAGGGGATAAGTCACTAAAAATTTGTATCTTGGCTCCTTTAAATTCCAAACGGGATTTGTTCCGGGTGGCCATGGTCAAAGCCTCTTTGCTATCGTAGTAATGAAAGCGTACGATAATGTCTCTGGGATTGGCTCCGGCAGGCGGTTTTGGGGCCAGGGATCTGTGGGCCCTATCCATTCTCCAGTCTATGTCCGGGATTTTAGGGGCAACAACGTTAAAGAGGCTGAGTAGGTATGGTTTGATCTCCCCCTCACTAATAGCCTCCGGGACACCTCTGATCTGAAGGTTTTGGCGACATTCCCTATTCTCCAAATCTTCCTGTTGGGATTGGAGCTGAGAGACCGATTGTTTCAGACCGGCGTTGTCTTCTTCCAAAACGTGGACATATTGTATTAGGTCATCAAATTTGGTTTCCAGGACATCAGTCTGTTCTCCAATCTGGGCAAGCTCTCCCCGCAGTTCATGTGCCAGCTTACCCATTTCCTTTGAAACATTGCTCGTCAAGTCTTGTAGGAGAACTCGCAGTTTATCGTCAAGTACATCAACTGTGACCGGGGCGGACATTGTGTCTGAGTGGCTGCGTGACAAGGAATATGGACTGTCGTGCGCTGGTGCTTGGGATGCCACTTGTGCATACGTGAAGGAACCTGGAGAAGGGGCAGGGGAGGCCGGCCTGCTTAAAAATCGATCCAGAGTCTGTGTCTGTGAGGGCCGCAAATCCGGGGACGTAGACTGAGGAAGGTGTTTCGGCCCGTATTTCACCATGAGGCGTTGGGACTAGGTGTATAATCAGTTACATGTGGTGTTTCCCATAGAAAAGTAGCGACTGTGAGTAGCACGGGAGCATTGGAAGGCGGCTAAGGCCTATGTAGGATGATCACATGGCTGTCAAACAAGTGGGACCCAAGATGAGACCCCAAGATAGTATGCTGCCGTTCAGAAGGTCCTAAACCAACCGTGGGGGGGGGGGGGGGGTAGAGCAGGAGTGCAGGCCGCAGCAGTCAACTGTGAGGGGAGGGAGATGGAGCAGGAGGGCAGTCCGCAGCAGTCCCAAACAGCCGGGGGGGGGGGGGGGAATCCAGACCCCACTGCCCCTCTGGGTGGTATAAGGGGAGAGGGCACCAGTTAGGGCAGGAACCAGGGCAAATAGCAAGCGGGTACAGGCCACAGGTAGTAGGAGAAGGAGATGGGTGAACCAAGATGGCCGCTGAGCAGGCCGAGGGCAGGTGCAGGGCAGGAGGGTGAGAGTGATGTAGGCAGGCAGATACTCAGGAGGGTTGCTATGCGCAGCTGAGGCAGGGATCAATGCCTATTCTGGATGGGGCAGCAATCCGGCCACAGAGGAGGGAGAGCAGCTATGCTGGTAGAGGCCTCGGGTGGAGCAAGATGGCCGCCGGAGCTCACCTTCCTAGCTGGGGCCTGGGCTTCCTCTTCGGCATCCGAGCGGCGGCCAGCGGGGTCCGGTGTAGAAGAGGCTATCCTAAGGGGTCCGCGCCAGGTGTCCTCTGCAATCCCGGCCAAGATGGGGTCTAGGATGCGCCGTCCGGAGGCTCCGTGGGTCGGTGTAGGCCGCAAGATGGCGTCGTCCGACCTGCCTCGCCGCCCGCCGCTGCGGAGTGAGAACGGCGGCGGATTCAGCAAAAATAACAGCTCCGTCCGGAGCTCTGATGGCCCACTGACGAGATGGAGAGGTCGGTGGGCAGAAAAAGGTTGCGGCGGCCGAGGATGGGGTGCGATGGAGCTAGGCCTCAGCGGAGCTCTCCTCTTTCTGCCAATTTGCATGCCATTGTTAGGGCCTGGAGTTCTGCTACCTGGGCAGACATGGAGGAAGGCAATGCTGAAGCCTGAAGAACTGTATCTTCGGTGGTGACTGCATATCCTGTGTGGTACCTTCCAGCGCTGTCTGCATACCTGGAACCATCTACAAAGATTGTCAAGTCAGGATTCTCAAGGGCTGTGTCACTGACTGTCAGTAGGTGCGAAGCCTCCATTTTCATCACCTCAAAACAGTCATGAGCGGTGAGATGAGGATAATTCACCAAAGAGGTCCCCCCCTCGAGAAGTGGAAGTAGAGTGGATGGGTTAAGGGTATCACACTGGAAGAGAGTGATGTCATTGGGGAGAAGCAAGGCACGCTGGAGTCTGAGGTGTCTTGCTGAAGACAGGTGTTTAGGCTGTATTGGTTTAGTATGGCAGTTAGGTCATGAGGGGCAAGGAGGATTAAAGGATGGCCCAACACCAGGTCAGCGGTCTTGTCTAAAAGGGCTTGGGTTGCAAAGATGGCAGGGGGGTCCTCCCTTGGCCACTGGGTCCAGTTGGGAGTACTAACCAATGGGTCTGAGCCTGTTGCCATGGGCCTGAGCCAAAACTCCTG
Organism: Lithobates pipiens; assembly: GCF_037356315.1. Classification (NCBI taxonomy): domain Eukaryota; kingdom Metazoa; phylum Chordata; class Amphibia; order Anura; family Ranidae; genus Lithobates; species Lithobates pipiens. The sequence goes on from NW_027507718.1 coordinate 551,663,763, forward strand.
TGGCATGTCATGTCTCTCTGAGACAAACAGTTTGAAAGTCTTTTCATAGTTTGGGAGGCCCAAAGCAGGGGCCATGGATAGGATCTCCTTCAGAACTTCAAAACTGTTCATAGCTTCTGGGGAAAGCAGGAAAGGATCAGATTTCAGGGCATCATAGAGAGGTTGCATCAAGAGGGAGGCTCCTGGGATCCAAGAGCAGAAATTGGAGATTAATACTAGGAAAGCATGTAGGGGCTTTTGACCTTGAGGCAAAGGGATGGCTTTAATTGCAGCAACTCTTTCTTCAGTGAGATGTCGAGTGCCTTGGGAGATGCAGTGACCTAGAAAAACTACCTTCTTTTTGCACCACTGGACCTTTTGCTTTGAGGCCTTGCATCCTTGCTTGGCTAGGTAGTGGAGGAGGCTTTTGGAGAAGATTGGGGCATCTCCAAGAGTATCTGCACAGAGCAGGAGGTCATCTACATACAGGAGGAGTACAATGCCGGGGTGTGATTTCATCCAGGTGTTCAGGATGAGGGCCATTGCTCTAGCGAATTGAGAGGGGGAGTTCTGGGCCCCTTGTGGCATAACAGTCCAGATATAGCCCTGCCCCCGTGGGTAAAAGCAAACAGGAACTGGCAATGGGGGTCAAGGGTAAACTGAAGTAAGCATTCGCTATGTCTACTACTGTAAAGTATTTTGCTGTGGGTGGTATTCCTGCCAGCAAGGTGTGTGGGTTGGCCATGATAGGTGTCTCCAATAGAGTAGCTTTGTTCACGGCCCTGAAGTCTTGTACCATTCTGTATTTTTCTGGCTCTCCTTTTGCATTTTGTTTATTCACTGGGAACATTGGCGTGTTGCATGGAGATATGCAGGGTATCAGAGCTCCATTTGACAGAAGAGTCTTGACTTGCTTTGAAATAGATGCAGCTTGAACTGGCTTCAAGGGGTACTGTGGCCTTCTGGGCAAGGGGGCCCCAGGCTTCAGCTGCACCATGATTGGTGGCACTTTTAGATGTCCTACATCTTCAGGCCCTGTGGACCACAGGCATGTAGGGGCTCGATCCAAGACTTCTTTTGGGATTCCAACCTCACATTGTGCACCCAAAGATAATAAAAGGGGAATGGAGCACAGTGCTGAGGCATCATAGATGGTTAGCTGTGAGGAGACCAGAACACCACCATCGGGTTGGAAGGAAATAGAAGCCTGGAGTCTGAACAAGACATCAGCCCCTAACAGATTTAAGGGGCATGTGGAAGAGACCACAAATCTTGCTGATAGATCAGTAAAATTGTCAACTTGTAAAGGGCAGGTAAGGGGTTTTTTCCTGGGTGTTCCATCCACCCCTACGCATATTATATCAATGTCTGATAGGAACGAGGTATCGGACAGTTCTTCTGCCCTAATCACTGATCTGGCAGCGCCTGTGTTGCATAGGGAAGTGGTAGGATGGCCCTCGATGGGGAGGGTTATTTTTACAAGAGGGACTCCTGAGTATCCAGAGGATTCCATTGTAGGTGTAGGTGACACAGGCTTGCCGGAATCCTAGCAGAGAAGGTCTATGTAGTCTGGAGGGTGTGGAGGAGGAAAAGGAGGAGTGTCATGTCTCCGATATTGGGCGTCTCCGCATGGATCACATTGGAGGCCTAGTTGCCTGTGGGTGAACTTTAGAGGACTTCTGCATTCCCTTCTAAAGTGCCGCCTCTCACAGTTGTAGCAGACACATGGATTTTGTGTTGGTGGGGGCAGATATGGTGTGTCAGAGGCCATCATGAGAGGAGCTATCTTTTTTCTGCCCTGTGCAGATTCTAGGCCTTTTGCCACTAATAACAATGTCTCAAGATCCATTACTCTATACTCTGGGCGTGATAGGATCAGACCCTTTCGGATTGATTATTTAAGACCTGAGACAAATGACACAGCCAACATGTTTTTATGTGCTTTGCTCAGCATGCCAAAACACAAATCAGTAAACACTTGTATTATTCACCTTTGTCCTGTGTAATCTCCTGTATACTTGCCGCTTGGTCTGCAAAGCGGTCTTGGGCCCATCTTTTTAATTGGGCCGGAAAATCACATCCTGAGTCATAGCTACTGTCAACATAATACTCATCAAATAATTTTTCCATCACTGGCCAGTAAGCATCCCCTGCTTTTATCTTGTACAGGCTCACCAAATCCTGCCACACAGCTACGTATGTCTTTTGGATTTGGGCGATCCTTCTGTAAAATGGCATGAGATGCTTTTCAGGATCTGGTAGGCTAGTGACAAGAGAAGCAGCCTGAGATGGCTTGAAATTTATGTACATCAGGGGGAGCCCTGGTGCTGCAGGCATTCCCCTAGGTGCCTGTGTTGCACTCCACCCCATGTTCTGTGGTGGTGCGTGTCTGAGGTCTTGATGAACTCTCGATCCATATCCTGGGTGGTACGGAGTACTGGGCGATGGCTGTTGGACTTGTGTATTGACCTGTGAGGGATTGAGAGGGACTGTAAATGTGTGTCACTGCCAAATGGGTTGTCGAATGGATTGGACAGTGGCATAAAGGAATCCATTGCTCCTCCAGCTTGTGAGACATACTGTGGCATTACAATAGGTCAAAATGTGACAGTCTGTCGGGGTGTGATTGTACTTGTCCCAGCATGCGTGCCAGGCAGGGCTCTGGGCACCAAGACAGGATCAGTATGACTCTGGTTGGGGCTTTGATGGGAAGTACCGGGCTGAGTAGGACTAGGACCGGTTGCCTGAGCTTCACGTGTCTGTGTAGGACCGGTTGCCCTGTCTTCCTGACTAGGCTCATCAGAGAAAGAGCCCATCATTAACTGGGTAGGTTGGGTCTTATGATATGTTCTGGAGCATTGGTCTATCACCAGGTACATGTGGGTGGGTTTTGGTGTGGGGGGTTTAGATGGTGTCAAGCGTGTGTGGTGGCAACCAGATGAGGAGTACAAAGACTAGTGTGCCCCGCCCACATCCAAGCATGGTGGAGGTGTGGGAGGATGAGGTGGAGGTGTCAGAGGGGAGGTGTTACTGTTCACAGGGGAAAAGGAGGTGCCAGAGGGGCAGTACCCACTTCCTGAGGACTGGACGCCATCATAGAGCGGTGGCTGGCTGGCTGTTTTGGATTTTGGCACCTTTTCTGGCTTTTTGTACACATACACAATACAACCATTTCAATGCATTTCCTGATCTAGCTTTTGCAACTTTGAACCACGCGTCTGCTGTTCGCAGCAGCCCTTGGTCCAACAACAAACCCATTTTCCTTTTCAAAAGAGCACGCCATTCATTTGGCTCTAGCCAACCACCCAAATGCATAGTGACCCCACAAACTTTTGCCAATTTTTTTTTTTTTTTTTTCCAAAATAAGTTTTATTAGAATTTTCATATAAGATGAGAACAACAGTATGGGGTTACATGAGTACAAATTGGGTACAAATTGGGTACATATGGGTTACAAAACAGACGGCAACTGCAGAGTACAGAGAAGCTTTCATTAACATCCGCCCCGATTCACGTTATGAATTCTTAAGTAAGTCAGGATACTCTCACTCGAAAGTCGCGTCTCCAGGCAAGGAGAATTTGAAAAAGTCTCCTACCAAGGCTCAAAGAGCACTGATTGACTGTGGAAATGTATCCGTAGGAGGATCATGTCTGATAGTGAGGTATAAATCATCATGGAAAGCACTGTCATGTTTGGAATTCTCGCATGTGGGTGGTAGATGAGATTGTTTGCCAATTTTTTCCCCTTCTTGACAGCATCTTCTCCTTCTCGCTCTAATACCAAATCACAAGCCAAACTACCCTCTTTAGGTCTCTTCAATTTCTGCCCAATCGTTAGCTATTGGTAAGTTTATGTGTCTGGGCTCAGGATTTATATGGTGGTTTTATGAAGCTGTCTTGGACTCAAGGGCCTGAAAACCCTCTGACTGCCACCTGTCCTCATTCGGACCACCCTCCAATATATAATGCTACTTTGCTACGTTCTGTCTTGATGACTGGGATATTTATGTGTGCCTGCTCAGAATTTTAGACGGGTCACGAGACTGTCCTGATCCGATAATTCCTCTACCCGTCACCTGGTACCTGTTCAGACCATATCACAGTCTCAAGTTAATGAGGATAAAATGGATAGAGAGAGAGAGAGAGAGAGAGAGAGAGAAAGGAATGTCTACAGTGTTCGACTGCCGTGCAAGTCTCCTTACACACGTCTTTCAAAAACGTAGACTAGTCACAATCCTGTCCATCCAGGGTGGGTCACAGGTAAAGGAGGTGAGTAATATGTGACCACTTATTACTCTCAACAAGACATTTAACAGACAAATGAGGAGTACAGCAGTTAATATTCAATGCACCACTTCAAATGTCATTTACATTTCCCAAAACCATGTCCAAATTCCTCACTCTATCTTTTTCTTCCTCTTCAAACTATTTCGGTTGTTGAGGTTGTAACGGACACCTTTTGGCTGCTTGTCCCCTCCTTCTAACTTCACTTTCTATAGCCTGTGGCGACTTTCCAACCTAAAGTTTAACTGGATAATGTATGTTTAATCTGAATACCAACACATCTGTGATTTCCGCTAAGAAAAATGTGTAACCATGAGCTTCTCTCTTATATCCTGGCTCTACCACTTTAACCAACACCCAGCCTCCTTCATGTATGCCAAATAACAGTCCACAAACACATTTAGGACATGACATAATCAACCAACAACAAGATATGTGATGGCCGCAGTAAAGTACAAGATAGCGCAAACTATCAAGGGATCCCCCACGCCACTGTTAGTGTTCCTGACGCCCCCTCCTGGTTGCCCGTGCTTAACTGCACCCATGCTTTACCGCACATTTGATTTTTCCAGTTCGGGTCTCAAAGAGTTCAATTACCTATGTCTAATCTTGACCAGGGGAAGTCTTGCCCATGACTGTGTACAAATTTTAAAGGAGGTGAATAGTGATTCAATGTTGTTGGTAGTGCACTCCTGCAACTCTCTGGTGACTCAGACCCCTGGGTATGGGATAGCTGCCACTCTGCTTAGTCGAAGAGAAGCTGAGCTTCGTGATGGCAGGTAAATGTCTAGAGGGAGGATTTGCAATTTACTGCAATGAATATGTAACCAAGAATGTGGACTAAATTCCTCAATGACTTGCAAATAGGGATGAGCTTCGTGTTCGACTCGAACATCGGCTGTTCGCCCGTTCGGCGAATTCCGAACGTTATGGGCCGTTCGCGCCAAATTCGTGTGGCGCTCACGGCCCACAATGCACTGCGCCATCGCAGTGCATTGCTGGCTCATGATTGGCCAAGCATGCACTGTGACCCCGCATGCTTGGCCAATCACAGCGCCGGCAGCAAGGAGAGCCATGATTGCCACAGGCAGGATGCCTGTGGCCAATCATAGCTCAGGCTGTGTAGTACATGCCCCACACTATATAAGGCCGCCAGCGCGACGGCCTTGTGTAGTGTGTTGGCGTCTGTAGGAGTTAGTGGGTGTTCTGTGTACCTTCAACACAGTATACACCGATCGTTATCGGCCGATTTTTCGTTCTTGCTCTTCTGTAGTGGTTGTTGTCTGCATGCCCTGACCGCAGTACACACCGCTATATCCACTTATATAGCTAGCTATATTTCTCTTTTTTAATAGAGCTTGCAGTCAGTGGTAGGAGATTGTGCGTGCTGTCTGCGTGCTCTGAACCCAGTATACACCGCTATATCCACCTATATAGCTAACTATCTTGCTCGTTTTAAATAGAGCTTGCAGTCAGTGGTAGGAGATTGTGCGTGCTGTCTGCGTGCTCTGAACCCAGTATACACCGCTATATCCACCTATATAGCTAACTATCTTGCTCGTTTTAAATAGAGCTTGCAGTCAGTGGTAGGAGATTGTGCGTGCTGTCTGCGTGCTCTGAACCCAGTATACACCGCTTTATCCATCTATATAGCTAGCTATCTTGCTCGTTTTAAATAGAGCTTGCAATCAGTTATAGGAGATTGTGCGTGCTGTCTGCGTGCTCTGAACCCAGTGACAGTGATAGTGATTGTTGTGTGTGCCTCCAGCACAATATACACTACCCAATTGCTGGTTTTCCCAACTCCCTTCAGGCCATTACCATGTCTGGAAGGCCAGCAAGGAGAGGCAGACAGGCGCGAGCCGATAAAAGAGGGCAAGCAGGCTCTGTGTCCAGAGACAACAGAGCTGGTCGTGGACACGGTGCATCGTCATCACCAGCACGTGGCCATGGGACACGCTTGTCCTTCTTTTAGGTAGCTGGACATGTTGAGCCGCAACATGCCAATGACTTGGTAGAGTGGATGACCAAGTCCTCTTCATCCTTCTCATCCTCTCTCACCCAGGCTCAGGGTACTAGCAAAGCAGCTGCCAATGCATCGTCTTCCCTCCTCTTAATGTCATCATCAGTGACTCCTTCCCTAGACCCACCACGTCCTCCTAAGGAGTCTCCTGAACTCTTAGAGCACAGTGTTGGGTACATGCTCCAGGAGGATGCCTAGTGTTTTGTAGGCTCTAATGATGATACTCAGCTAGAGGAAGGCAGTAGCGTGAATGCAGAGAGAGGGGATGCTCAAGAAGGACAGCAATCTGGCAGTCATGTTCCACAAGCTGCAGCATACTGCCAGGTTTGCTCCAGCGATGAAGAGGGAGGGGATGATGAGGGCACTGACTCCACGTGGGTGCCTGGTAGGAGAGAGGAGGAGGAGGAGGAGGAGGCACATGTCCAACGAGGAAGGGCCAGCTTAGGGGCAGCACACCGACTGAATCACACCGCAGAGCTCTGCCTGTGCAGGGCGCTGCCTCTGCGCGTTATTCTAAAAGTTCTTTGGTGTGGGCCTTTTTTGAGATGACTGCATCAGATCGCACCACTGCTATTTGCAACATATGTCTCAAGTGTATCTCACGTGGCCAAAACATCAGCTGCTTGGGCACCACATGATTGACCAGACGTATGTTGACCTGCCATGCAGCTCGTTGGCAAGCGTACCTCAAAGACCCACACCAAAGAACAAAGCGGACCTCTCCTTGCTCCTCATCAGCTGGCATCTCCAACCCCACTAGACCTTCAGTCCTCTCTGAAACCTGCTCTGAGAGGAATGAAGGTGTAGAATTAGGTGTGTCACAGCCAAGTGCTTCCGGGCACTCTGCTAGCAGTACACCCACGTCCGATTATAGCAGGCAAATGTCCCTGCCCCAGCTGCTGGACCGGCGAAAGAAGTTCACTCCCTGCCATCCACATGCCCAGCGGTTGAATGCTAGCTTGGCTAAATTGCTAGCACTTCAACTGCTGCCTTTTCAGTTGGTAGACTCGGCCCCCTTCCGTGAGTTTGTACAATGTGCAGTTCCTCAGTGGCAGGTCCCCAAATGCCACTTTTTCTCACGGAAGGCGATTCCGGCTCTCTACCGGCATGTGGAAGGCAATGTCCTTGCCTAGCTGGACAGGGCGGTCAGCGGTAAGGTGCATATTACCGCTGACTCATGGTCCAGCAGGCATGGACAGGGACGTTACCTGTCTTTCACGGCCCATTGGGTCACTCTTCTGGCAGCTGGGAAGGATGCAGGACAAGGTGCAGTAGTGTTGGAGGTTGTTCCGCCACCACGCCTCCAAAATGCTACTATTGGTTGTGACACACCTCTCTCCTCCACCCCCTCCTCTTCTTCTTCCTCCATGGCCTCTTCCAGTGCTCTGTCCTCAGAACCAGCGGTGCTCCGTAGGTGTTCCAGGGGCTACGCAAGTACGCAGGCAAAACAATGCCATGCCGTGCTTGCGCTGGTTTGTTTGGGGGACAGGAGCCACACTGGGGTGGATGTTTTGTCAGCTCTGCAGGGGCAGGCCGAGAGGTGATTGACGCCATGCCAGCTTAAGCCAGGAATGGCGGTTTGCGACAATGGCACCAACCTCCTCTCCGCCCTCCGACAGGGACAACTGACCCATGTGCCCTGTGTGGCTCACGTCCTTAACCTGGTGGTTCAGCGGTTCTTGAGCAGGTACCCGGGCTTACAGAATGTCCTGAAGCAGGCCAGGAAAGTCTGTGTGCATTTCCGCCGATCATTTAATGCCTGTGCTCGGCTGGCTGAGCTCCAAAAGGAGTTGAACCTGCCCAAGAACCGCCTTATATGTGACATGCCCACCAGGTGGAACTCAACATTGGCCATGCTGCAGCGGCTGCACATGCAGCAGAGGGCCATCAATGAGTACCTGTGCGACTTCGGCACAAGGACAGGGTCAGGGGAGCTTGGTTTTTTCTCACCCCGCCAGTGGGGCATGATCAGGGATGCATGCACTGTCCTGTCACCGTTTGAGGAGGCCACAAGGATGGTGAGCAGTGACAGTGCATGCATCAGTGACACTGTACCTCTTGTCCACCTCTTGGAGCATACGCTGCGTGGAATAATGGATAGGGCACTTGAGGCAGAACAGAGGCAGGAAGAGGAGGACCCTCGTATTCTTCGAATCAAGGAGAGGGACCATTACTGGCTGGCCACTCTCCTTGATCCACGGTACAAGGGTAAGGTTGCCGACCTTATCTTGCTGTCGCAGAGGTAACAGAGGATGAGACATCTCAGGGAGGCCTTGCAGAAAGGTCTGTGCAACGCGTTCCCAGAGACTGGGAGGTTACAAACTCCTGGTCCTGGACAACGTGTTGCTGAGGCATCGGTCAGAAGGAGCGGTGGAGAAGGTGGCCGTCTGACCGATGCTTTCAGACAATTTTTTAGTCCGCAGCCCCAAGGTATGATCGGTTCCAGGAACCATCGCCAGCGTCTGATTTACATGGTGCAGGAATACCTAGGGGCAAGGTCAGACTTGGACACCTTTCCCACCGAAAATCCTCTGGCTTACTGGGTCTTGAGGATAGATCACTGGCCAGAGCTTGCACAGTATGCAATTGAGCTACTGGCCTGTCCTGCATCCATCGTTCTTTCGGAACGCACCTTCAGTGCTGCTGATGGCTTTGTTACCGATCACAGGGTGCGCCTGTCCACCGACTCAGTTGATCGACTGACCTTCATCAAGATGAATCAGTCTTGGATCACCCACAGCTACCAAGCACCTGAAGCTGATGTACCGAATAATTTTTTTTGAAATATCACATCCCTTCAAGACTGCCTATGCTGATGCTGAGTGACTGTCCTGTTATGTTGATTGTCTATCCTCTTCCTCCTCCGCTGATATGTTGGAAGAACATTTTTGGTTCAGGGTGATGCCACCAGCCCAATTTTTCTGCCCCTGTTTAACAGGGGCGTTTAATTACAATTGTTGATGCAATGCTTTGCAGCAGGGCTCATTCCTGCACCACAACTAGAGTATATGGGAGAGGTTGCAGTGTCATGGCACCAGCACCAGTGCCTAAGGCCCAATTTTTCTGCCCCTGTTTAACAGGGGCGTTTAATTACAATTTTTGATGCAATGCTTTGCAGCAGGGCTCATTCCTGCACTACAACTAGAGTATATGGGAGAGGTTGCAGTGTTGTGGCACCAGCACCAGTGCCAGCAGCCCAATTTTTCAGCCCCTGTTTAACAGGGGCATGTAATTACAATTCTTGATATAATATTTCACAGGAGGGCCCGTTCCTGTGCCCACCCAGAGTAACTGTGAGGACTTATAGTGTTGTGGCACCAGCACCACAACCACCAAAGGTCAATTTTTCTACCACTGTTCAACAATGGCATGTAATTACAATTCTTGTTATAATCGTTCACAGCAGGGCGCTCCAGCCCACCAAGAGTCACTTTGAGGGCTTACAATGTTGTGGCAAAACCAACACCTTGTTCCGACATTTCTGCAGAGCATATAGGGCAGGCCCCTACTTTCAAACATCCAACTTACAAACATCTCCTACTTGCAAACGGAAGGAGACAACAGCAAGTGAGATGAAAAAAGACGGACGGCAAAACAAATTATACAGGGGTGATAACCCTTCCCTATGTTTTCCAAAAAGCTTAAAAATAGATTTTTTGACTGGAGCTACACTTTAAAAATGTACCAGTTGAAAATTACAAATTCTACTTAAACATAACAAACCTACACAGTCCCTGTCTTGTTTGCACCACCTGTATACTGCTGTTCTTAGTATATAGGGCCTGGGGGCCACACGTATTTCCTTTTTTTAATATGGGTACGGGGTTCCCCTTAATATCCGTACAAGACCCAAAGGGGCTGGTAATGGGCAGGGAGGGCTACCCATGCCATTTTTTCTCAATGATTTTCAACCATATTGCAGGAACCAGATATAACAATAAAACCGCAAGCAGTTTTAAATGACGTTATTTCCGTTAAATTTCATTTTGTGCAGGGACTGTTCTAAACACGGGAAACATGTGGCTCTTCACAGGCATACTATAGACACCCCCCAGGCACGATATTTAAAGGAATATTTCACTTTTTTTCACTTTAATCGTCATTAAAATCAGTGCTCCCGCCAAAACTGACATTTTTTAAACAAATTTCGGCATTGACCCATGTCCCCTGGGGCAGGAGCCAGGTCCCCAAACCCTTTTTAGGACAGTATCTTGCATATTAGCCATTAGAATTAGCACTTTTAATTTCGAACATTCAAGTCCCGTAGACTTCAATGGGGTTCTAACATTCGTACGAATTTGGGGTCCGTTCTAAAGTTCTGGTGTGAACCGAACCGGGGGGTGTTCGGCTCATCCCTAATGAGGATATTTGGTTAGGGCAAGGAAGGGTATATGGGGTAATGTAGATAGGAAATGAAAAGTATGAGTTGAATCTGGTAGTTGAAAGGGGTATGAGAAGCTTTAGTATAGGAAAAAAGGGTGGCTCCTATGTGGAGCAAGTATTCAGTGGGTGGTAACCAACCAATGGATACTTTAGGTACAAAGAGTATCCAATTACAGTATCGGGTACTCGAGGATCAAGTTGAATGCGCAGTACGTTATGACCGGGATTATGACAGCCATTCAAAATAGTCTATACATTTGTAAACAAGCAAGTTTTTAGAACTATTATATAACTATATATTTATACTCGGTACATTAACAAAAGTACTAAAAAATAAATAAATAAATAAATAAATAAATAAAATAGTGTATGAAATAAAAATAGAATTAGTGAAGCATCTCTGAGGTCGATTTTGTTTAAGATGATTTATAGTGCTTGTCTCATTAATTATAGCTGTCCTGTACCCATTAATCAGAAGTAAAACCCCCGACAACAGGTCCAGGAGAGGATAATAATATATATAATTTCTTATGAAATGAAGGTGTTGCAAATATACTGAGTATTGGCACTATATTAGCATTTAAATTAAGAACGTTATATTATGTTAGGGTGTAAGACCCATCGCAGTGTTGTTTACTGATGATTTCACTGAATATATGATTTAAGGCAGAACATGCCCTAGGGGTTCTATATCACATATAAGAATATTAACATCAGTCCATCTGTTCTTCTTGAGCTGATGGAGGTGAAGCAGTACGGCACCTTTTATGCATACTGGGATGATCTGAAAGATTAGAAGTGTCCTGTGGTTGTTTAGGAGAGTTAGATGTTGCTCGACGTTTGGATCCTTCAGCTGTTCCCTCTGATGTTGACAGGCGAAGATCTTGAATTGTTTCAATGAGATCATCTTCCATTTTACAGGTGAAGGTAGAACCTCGGTGAGAAAAGCGGACAGCAAATGGGAAGTTCCAGCGATAAGAAATGCGATGAAGTTGGAGAATCTGCAAATGTGGCTTCATCGCCTTTCTTTTCATTAGAGTTTGCTGTGAGAGGTCTTGAAAAATCTGATATTTATGCCCTTGAAAGATTAAGGAATCTTTACTACGGGCTGCTTCCATTATTTGTGCTTTAGTACGGAAGTAGTGTAATTTTATTACAATGTCCCCGGGGGGTGCCATTCTCTTTTCTGGAAGCCAGGGTTCTATGAATCCTGTCCATCTCCAGGCGCTCTATAGAAATTGATGGGACTAATTCCTGGAAAAGCGCAGTAATAGTGGATTGGAGATCTTCTATAGCCTCAGGGATGCCACGGATACGAAGATTAGATCTCCTGGCTCTATTTTCAAATTCCTTGAGTCGGCTGCTGTGGGAAGAATTTTCTTCCCTAAGGGCTTCTATTTCTTCTTTTTGATTATTTGTAATAACTTCCAATTCATCCATTTTCTGTTCTAGGACAGATGTGCGACGGCCCACCTCACAAATCTCTTGTGTAAGTCTCTCAGTAATTGTATCTGAGGTGTTTTGTAAAGCCTTTTGTAAAACTCTCTCAAATTGACATAATAAGTCAGAGCCAGGAGGAGAGTTCTGTAAAGTAATGGGAGTCATTCCAAAATCAAAATCTGTCTCACCTTTCTGTGTGAAGGGAGAAATCCTTATCTGTGTCTTTTTCTATGAGGAAGTATTGCGGAAGGATGATGCTGCCGCCATTTTAGCAGTAGTTCCAGTCAGCGATGTTTGGGTTTTTAAAGTTTTAGATTTAGATTTTTTCACGCTGTACATAGTACGGTATCAAAATGTGCCCTGATGTCTCAGTGACAAATGTAACAGTTTTGTAAAGCGGTGTGCTGCTATAACTTGCCGTTATTAGCTGTCAGGTCCCGGTATCCACGGAGCTCTAAGCAGCCATGTACTGCTCAATTAGCCGCACGCATGTGCACTCTCTTATTGTTTCACTTTAAGCATTATTAAAATCACTGCTCCCGAAAAAAAGGCAATTTTTAAACCTTTTTTTTGCATTGATACATGTCCCCTGGGGCAGGACCCGGGTCCCCAAACACTTTTTATGACAATACCATGCATATAAGCCTTTAAAATTAGCACTGATTTCTCCCATAGACTTTTAAAGGGTGTTCCTCGGCTTTCGAATTTGCTGCGAACACCCCAAATTGTAAATAAGGCAGATCTCTGTTCTGACAAGGGGGAAGGGATGGATTTTGTGCCCCTGCAAAGCGCAGAATAAATCCATTCTCTTCCCCTAGTAAAAGCAGCACACACAGTACCCAAAACACTGGCTAGGCACAAAGAGAACCATTTTATCACATCTAATGTTTAAACTCTTCCCAGGCAGTGTCATTAGTATAGTGACAGTGCTTATTTTTAGCACAGATTACTGTATTAGTGTCACTGGTTCCTGGAAAGTGTCAAACGTGTCAGTTATTGTCAGATTATCCACCACAATCACAGTCCCTCTATAAGTCACTGATCACTGCCATTACTAGTATAAAAAATAAAAATGAAATAAAATAAAATTCCATAAATATATACCACAGTTTGTATACACATAAAGTGTATTGTTCACATAAACCAATCAATATTTGTTTATTGGGATTTTTTTATACTAAAACATGTAGCAGAATACATATTGGCTTAAATTTATAATTTTTTTTTTAACCATTTTTTTATTGAATGTGTTTTATAACAGAAATAAATTTATATAAAGTATATAATTTATATAAAGTACATAACGCAAAAAACAAAGAACGCAGAGGTGATCAAAATATGGCCTGGTCATGAAGGGTGGTAAATATTCTGGAGGTCAAGTGGTTAAGGAAAAATACATTAAAACATATTTAAAATTTAGCTAGCAATCGGTGACCCCTCCCCCCTCTGACGCACGGGAACTTCCCTATGGTTTTCCCCGTGATGTCAGAGTGGGCAGGATCACACCATTTATGTACATGCTGACGTCATGATTTTCTGAGCGAACGGGCGTTCGCAAGCTGGCCAGCTATCCATGCTGTTTTAACCTTATGTTTGTAAGTGAGCTTTTAACCTTTTTTATTAAAAAACGCTTATGCTTAAACGCTTATACACTATGGGAAGTTCCCTTCTTTCTATTTCTGGGTAACATCTATTACATACTCGAGAATTTTGGCAATATCCTATTTCTGGTCCACTGGTCCACCAGTCCACCGGTCGCATCGTGTTCCTGTGGTTTGGCGCCCTCTGAGCTGTTTGCCCTAGACCAGGGATATGCAATTAGCGGACCTCCAGCTGTTGCAGAACTACAAGTCCCATGAGGCATAGCAATACACTGACAGCCACACGCATGACACCCAGAGTCAGATGGCATGATGGGACTTGTATTTTTGCAACAGCTGGAGGTCCGCTAATTGCAGATCCCTGCCCTAGACTCTCTAGGACAAAGGCCCTGGCTGGGTGTATAGCCACAAGCGAGATTTGCTTGCCTTCTGGTAGGTGTGCATTCCTTATGGTGTTCAGCACTTTTTTGGTGATGGAAGATTGCACTTATATCCTTTCAGTTGTTTGATAATTTGGACTTATATATACTTTTTGTATATATATGTACCAGTATCCAGCCACTTTTTAATATAGAACAACTAGGAATTAACATCTATGCCTTCCACTAGCCACTAGGCTTTGATCTGACTCTAATAGTAATACTAATATGACTAATGCCGCGTACACACGGGCGGACTGTATGGCGTACTTAGTCCGTAGAAACACATTTCAGCAGACAGTCCGCTCGTCTGTGGGCTTCAGCGGACTTTTTCAGCGCGCAGTCCGGCGTACTAAGAATTTCGGATTTTTCGAAATTCTGTCCGTCGTACTTTGGGCCAGTGGACAATCCGCTCGTCAGTATGCTAGTTCGACGGACTAAGAATGGCGCATGCCCAGAAAGGATTTACACGGCGGAAGGGTGCTTTGCTGTGTATTGGACTTCCTATTTCTAGTCCCGTCGTACGTGCTGTACACGTCATCGCGCAAGCTTTCGACTGACTGTTTGGGTATCCGTGTGTGGTCAAGTCCGTTCAGTGGAAAGTACGACGGACTGTCTGTCGGATTGTATGACGAACTAAGTACGCCATACAGTCCGCCCGTGTGTACGCGGCATAATATGATACATAATTACAAGAAAGATAGTTTAATTTAATATTTTAATTTAATTTAATTTAATTTAATATTTTAAGATACTCTACATGTGTATATGTATGTATAGGTATATACATTCATATGTGTGTGCATATGTAAGAAGGCCAGTATGGTGGCCTAAATTTATGGGAGGAGCCTGGGGGGTATTTAACCAGCCCACTCGCCTGTGGTCTTTGTCGGTTTCCTGTGCGCAATACTACGTCACTAGGCCGACTGCTGGAGTTTTGTTGCCATTCGGATAACTTCTCTCTACTAGAAGTCTCATGGTTTTCGTTCCCGTTCGCGTTTTTTGTACAACGTCTTTGGCTCGACTGCCGCAGGTAAGGGTCTCGATTGACCTTTCTTTACTAAAAACATTTCTATTGAGTGTCTTTAACCCGAAACTCGACACTAAACTCTCGAGTCATTCGTTGTGAAACCGGGTCGTTAGTCACTCAAACGCACTATTATCGCAGCCCCCTTCATTGCACGGGCCTCATTTCGGTAGAAATTGCTTGTACTAAAAATGTTGCACTATTTTTGTAGCTTATAAACCAATGTGATCGACCTGGGAAACCAAGGCAAACACTAACAGCGCTTGTACTGCATACTGGTGGGACTATCAGTTTCCTGTTTCCACCGTGCAGTTCATTTAGATTAAATGCATTATTATTTTGCTAACAATCATTAATAAAACCTTAAAGAGCTTGCAAACATAAAAACAGAAAAAAACATATATATATAAGAAACACAGTCCCGTATTAATCAGTCCAACATCAAAATCAAATTGTAACGGAGTCCTTCACACTCTTTCTGCGTGATTATGGTATATATCATACAGTCTGTCTTCCCGTGTGTGTGGAATACATAGGTGGAATCCTACACCTTCACCAGATTTTCACCTCTGTGTGTGTCCACTCAAATGGCCACTTACCAGACAATAGTATCTTTAGAGCCTATCTCTGCTGTGAAGGGTCCCGCTGTATAATCCTGTGTCCTCCGTTTGGATCTCACTCATTAAATGCGGACATGTAAAAAATGCAAGGGGTCTAATATAGCGTAGTATCCTTTATTAATAGTAATACCCTTCTTCCCCCTTACATAATGCGCTTACTTGAAAAGTTTCTATTAAAAGCATATAAAATGTGGATGCCAGCTATACCAGACAAGCGCCTCACCGTTAGGCTGAAGCCCTCATGCGTTGTAGCCTGCGTGTGGAGACCCGGGTCCTTGTCAGCACTGTTCACCCTCACTGCTCGCGTGACCACGCCTTGACGCGTTTCGTGATGACGTCTTCAGAGGGCGTGGTCACGCGATGTACGTAGCCATTTTATGCCATACTAATTGCTGGCGAGGGGCGTCGTGTACCAAACGACGCCGCTCGTCCCTCCCATCGGACTGAATGGCTGTCTGCAAGGGAAGTCCTTCCGGCGCTTCCCTCCCATCACCCTATTTCCGGATCAGGTGTCACCGGAAGGTTAAATATACCCAGCCGTATCCGATGGTAAACAATCCATCTCTCCCGCATTGCTACACATAATGCCTCTGCGGGAAAAGTGGTGCCTGGCTTTACAAGACTATTGTGTTCATAACACATACATTACTTAAAATCTGCATAATAATTTTCCATACAAAATGCATTTTAAAAAAAACCTCATAAAAAACCGGCAAAACAACAATATTTCATTTACCATGCACACTAGTTATTGAGTGGATACTCCTGCATAATACCCGTATTTTCGTAGCTTGTTATATTGTCTGCCTCGTCATCGTGTTCTACAGAAAAATCGTTGCCAGTCGCATCACACGGCACAACGATTTGTGCCTCTGCCACGGCTGGCTCACTTGGATGGTTTCATTTTATCATTTCACTAATTTCTGTCACACACTGCGCTCCGATTCGAATCCAGTCGCATCCGCAAATGCGCCGATTCGTCCCGGTGTGTCCCAAGTTGCTCGGCCTCATTTCGGTACATGCTCCAGAGCCTGCTCGTTGTTAGTCATAGCCTTCGGCTTGTCGATCCGGGTCTCTGTCATGGGAATCATTTCACTGTCACCTATTACGTCCTAAATCGAAACCAGTCGCATTTACAAAACGCACAGGTTCGATCGGCGTGTCACAGTTGCGTTGGCTTCATTTCAGTACATGCTCTAGAGCCCGCTCATTGATGCTCGCAGGTCTTGCGTCCTCTCCGATTCGCATCTCTATCATGGGAATCTTTTCATTAGCACGTAGTGCGCTCAGTTCGAATCGGTCGCATCCCTGTGCGTCGATTCGTCTGGACGCCCCCCAGGTATTTTTTCAGCCTCATTTCAGTGCATGCTCCAGAGACCAGTTCGGTCTCCAGTCTCAGTTCGCGGCCGGTCGGTCTAGCCCTCTGTCATGACATAAGTTGTTCGTTTCATTTCACTGTCACGCTACGCGCTCCGGTTCAAATCCAGTCGCACCTAAACACGCACCGATTCATTCCGGTCCGCCCCAGGTTTATTTCCCACATTTCAGTACATGCTTCAGAGTCCGGTTTGTTGTCAGTCGCACTGGCGACACGACCATTTCGTGCCTCTGTCATGGCAATCATACTTCATTTCACTGTCACTTACCGCGCTCCGACTCAAATCCAGTAGCATCCGTGATGCATCGATTCGGTTTGGCGTGCCCCAGATGGATCGGCCACATTTCACTTTTTCCACAGGTTGTCTTATTTTTACGTTCACAGTTACAGCACTTATTCGTTTGACACGGATCATCCCACACTTCGTCCTTTACGCAAATGATACATCGGATTGGGACAGCAGAATACAAAAAAAAAATGATGATGATGAAAGAATTACGGTGAAAACCGTCTACTCACCGGTGCACCTCGGTCATATCAGCCAGCCATTTACGTCACTCTTCAGTTTACTTGTTAGGCTCCTCATCAGTTGTCATCTGTTGTTTCTCTCTCCAGGTCAGTCAAGTTCAGTAGGTCCACCCTGCACCAGCTTGGACGTTATCTTTCCCAGGTAAAAAAAAAAAAAGGGGGAGGGGAAGGCGCAGGCAAAATGCGACAGCAACCATGCTGGCATACATATATATATATATATATATATATATATATATATATATATATATATGAAGGCACGTGACAATATATATATATGTATATGTATACACGTTCGCTCCCGCCTTAGTACTCAGCAACAGGTAGATTCGCTTGGTAAAATAGAGAAACAGTCTTGACTTATGTCACCCTCTATAGGTTCCGGTCGTCCATCTTTCGACCCCAAAGAGATAGGACATCACTCCTAGGGCACGATTCACCTGGAGCCATGTCCCAAGTCGGCAGCGAAGACCTTACCGCCCCCTTATCTCCTCGCCCGCCTTCAGTGAGCGACAGCATACAGTCCTTCAGGGGTTGGACTATCTCCAGGCTGACAGCAGAGCTGAGACGCAGGGGCATTCCCTTCCCCGCTATGGCTAGGAAGGCAGAGCTTTTCAGGCTCCTCTCTACCCCGCCAGCTACGGCCGGGCCCAGTACCCCACCTCAGGCTTCTTCTCCAGTCCATCTCAGTGGCTATAGCTCAACTACATTCAATGGTGTCGTCCTTAACCAACACGGTCACGGACGTCCAGGCCAGAGTGACGCTCCTAGAGGCTCACCCAGACACAACCACCCCTGTTCCAGTTTCAGTCCCGTCACCACTGCCGACAGGTACCGCAGGGACATGTCCCGTTGTCTGCCCAGCACATCTGGTGCCGGCCGGCATAAGGAAGGACATCCTGGAAGGCAAGGATGTCAACCTTGCCTCCCTGCTTATTTCGGTCCACAACCTCGCAGAAAACAAGGCCTACACCTGGGGAGATGTTTCCGTAGTCCTCAAGGCCAAGGATCCCAGGCTGAACTACAAACTTTCCATCCCAGAGTTTGTCCTAGCCTTTGGGATGCTAAGGGATGTCATTTGCTCAGCATCCCCCGGCAGAAGGGAAGAGCTGGACTTGTACCTCCACACCATAGTGGACCCAGGGCACACTTTCAGGTTTCATATAGGGTATCTTATGATAAGTTTTTATTGTTCAGATACATATCGGTCATAGGGCTTCGGCCATCAATAAATAAATATATATATATATATATATATATATATATATATATATATATATATATATATATATATATATATATATTTTGGACATGATTACACTTAGCAGAGATCAAACCCTCTCCATAAGTATGGAGGCATGGTTTGTTAAATGTATATGCATAGATGTATATTCATGTGCTGACATAGCACACATACAAATAGTATAAACAATTTGAATCCATATAATATGTGTGCCAAACTAAAACGTTTTGACTTATACGCATGTGTGCTGTATCACTTAAGAACTTTTGGGGTTTTTCCACAATTCACGTTGGTCTTGACTCCAGCGATAGTAGGCCACTAACAAGCTAACTGCCATCATCTTTTGACCTACTCGAGCTCTGACACGCTTTCTTTGGAATTTTTACATAGTAAAATTTCATACCCACAAAGCTCTTTGATCTGGTTGTTTGAATTTCAGTACTGATCCATCTGTACAAATCTTAGCCCTTGTACACAAGGTCGGACATTCCGATGGAAAATGTCAGATTGGACCCTGTTGTCGGATAATCCGACTGTGTGTGGGCTCCATCCAACTGTTTCCTTCGGAATATTCGACCAACAAAGTTTTAGAGCTGGGCTATACAATTGTAATGGAAATTTGTAGGTTCTGTACATAATTGTATTCTATTTATATGTATTGCACTCTGCCCTCACTGTGCACACGGCACTAACAATGTTTTCAGTACATGTTTTGCCCTCTTTCAAGTCCTGATTAGAATTAGCCTGCCTATGTAACGCCCCTTGTTACCATAAACATACAATTGTAATATTGATGTGATACCTACGTAATCATGTGTATAAAAACCTTCAAATGCGTCATAATAAAGGAGAACAGTTATTTGGAAAGATGCTGAGCGTATCTTTTGTGTCTGTTCCCTACTGCAGTAGTTATTAATTTGGAACCACTAATCAATATGAGGATAGGAGTTGCCTATCATCAAAATATCAATTTCAACAATTTTCCGACAACATGATCCGATCAGACTTTGTCCGATCGTTTGTAGAGAATTCCGATCGGACAAAGTGCCACGCATGCTCAGATCAAATTCCTAGACCAAAGCTATTGGCTACTAGCCTGAACGTAGTCCCGTCGTAACGAAATAACGTCATCACATTCTGAACGATCGGATTTACCGACAACATTTTTCCGACCGTGTGTATGCAACAGTTTCGGACAAAATCCGTTGGACAAAATCCGACGGATTTGGTTGTCGGAATGTCTGACCGTGTGTACAAGGGCTTATACATCAGTGAACATTTATCTACATATGTACACATATATTTCAAACACTGGCAGTGCAATTAATGCAGTATCTGGCTGATTGGAGAGTGTTTTCTTTCCCTTTTCCATCTCCAACGATGCTCATTCTCTGTCCCGTGGCTCTCATATACTCAGACTTTTATTATGTCTTATTATAGACTGCTTATATTCTCCTGAAAGAAATTACCCTGATGAAGGGATCTACATTGAAATCCTGAAACGCATCGGATGAACCACAAAGGTGTTCAACAGTTCTCAACCATAGCAACTGTATTTTTTTTTCTCTTTCTAATCCATGTTCCTATTGGTGATGTATGCACATTGTTGTGAATTCATTAAGAAAAAAAAATAATAATAATAATACATTTAATATTTACTGTCAGAGAGGTGAGATTTGTTTAGGCCTCAAGAACAGATGAACCACGATTTTGCTATCATTGAACTGTTACCCTCTTGGAGAGCTTTAACGCAAAATACATCATCTCATGTTTACTACATCAACTATTGAAAACTTTTACAAGCATGCATTGAGACAGAAACTCGCTGGAACAATGGTGTATCTCGTCACAAAACAAGGAGATATTTACCTGGTGTTAATGGATAAACAGAAGCGACAAATAACAGCCATGAAGACAAAAGGTTAAACTATCGTGTTAGAGTAGCTAACACAACTCATTGTGTGAATTCTTAAAAACTGTTTGGACAAACTAAGTCATCTTTAAACATCCATGGGACTGCTCAAAGTCTATCTCTACACATGGTGTTAGAGAGATGTGAGAGGAATATACAAATCAGACATATTTCAAAAATACTTAAAGTGATTAAAACTGTATGTGATATTTGTGGGTCAACAAGGAGATATTATAATTTTAGTATCTAATGATCTAAAGAACTTTGTTATAAAGAAAATATATATGAAAGTGTGATCATAAGTAGAAGTGTTTTAGCAACAAATTAGTATTATGAAAAACATATAATCATGATTATAACTGTATAAGAATTTAACCTATGTTTAGATAAACAAATATTGATTGGATACCCGAGTCATACATGTATCCATATAGATAATTGTATGTGATATTGTTTGATATATATCTAACCTGGGTCCTTTCTAAATGGACTAAAGATTAACAGATATACATTGATATACATATATATCACCATTAGGGATGAGCTTCGTGTTCGAGTCGAACATACGTTCAACTCCAACATCGGCTGTTCGTCCGTTCGGCGAAGTCCGAACATTTTGGTCCGTTCGTGCCAAATTCGTGTGGCGCTCACGGCCTGCAATGCACTGCGATGGTGCAGTGCATTGCTGGCTCATGATTGGCCAAGCATGCACTGTGACCCCGCATGCTTGGCCAATCACAGCGCCAGCAGCGAGGAGAGCCATGATTGGCCACAGGCTCAGGCTGTGTAGTGCACACCCCACACTATATAAGGCCGCCAGCGCGGCAGCCTTGTGTAGTGTGTTGGCGTCTGAAGCAGTGGGTGTTCTGTGTACCTTCAACACAGTACACACCGATCATTTTCGGACGATTTTCGATCTTGCTGTTGTGTAGTGGTTGTCTGCGTGCCCTGACCACAGTATACACCGCTATATTCACCTCACCTATATAGCTAGTGATCTATCTTTTATAATAGAGCTTGCAGTCAGTAGTGTTAGGAGCTTGTGCGTGCTGTCTGCGTGCTCTGTACCCAGTACATACCGCTATATCCACCTACATAGCTCTTCTCTATTTGAGACCACTTGCCATCTGCAGGAGTTATTGGAAGTTGTGTGTGCCTCCAGCACAGCACAGTATACATCTGTATATACCCCTTTATCTCTGGTGTTCTATAAGAAAGGCATCTGCAGGAGTTAGTGGGTGTTGTGTGCCTCTAACACAATATACACTACCCAACTGCTTTTTTACCCAACTCCCTTCAGGCCATTACCGTGTCTGGAAGGCCAGCAAGGAGAGGCAGACAGGCGCGAGCCAATAAAAGAGGGCAAGCAGGCTTTGTGTCTAGAGACAACAGTGCTGGTCGTGGACGCGGTGCATTGTCATCAGCACGTGGCCATGGGACACGCTTGTCCTTCTTTTCGGCAGCTGGACATGTTGAACCACAACATGCCAACGACTTGGTAGAGTGGATGACCAAGCCCTCTTCATCCTCCTCATCCTCTCTCACCCAGTCTCAGGGTACTAGCAAAGCAGCTGCCAACTCATCGTCTTCCCTCCTCTCAATGTCATCATCAGTGACTCCTTCCCTAGACCCACCACGTCCTCCTGAGGAGTCTCCTGAACTCTTTGAGCACAGTGTTGGGTACATGCTCCAGGAGGATGCCCAGTGTTTTGTGGGCTCTGATGATGACACTCAGCTAGAGGAAGGCAGTAGCGTGAGCGCAGAGAGAGGGGATGCTCAAGAAGGACAGCAATCTGGCAGTCATGTTCCACAAGCTGCAGCATACTGCCAGGTTTGCTACAGCGATGAAGAGGGAGGGGATGATGAGGGCACTGACTCCAAATGGGTGCCTGGAAGGAGAGAGGAGGAGGAGGCACATGTCCAACGAGGCAGGATGCCCTCCGGGGGCCAGCTTAGGGGCAGCACACCAACTGAATCACACCGCAGAGCTCCGCCTGTGCAGGGCGCTGCCTAAAAGTTCTTTTTTGAGACGAGTGCATCAGATCGCACCGCTGCTATTTGCAACATATGTCTCAAGCGCATCTCGCGTGGCCAAAACATCAGCCGCTTGGGCACCACATGCTTGACCAGACATATGTTGACCTGCCATGCAGCTAGTTGGCAAGCGTACCTCAAAGACCCACACCAAAGAACAAAGCGGACCTCTCCTTGCTCCTCATCAACTGGCATCTCCAACCCCACTAGACCTTCAGTCCTCTCTGAAACCTGCTCTGAGAGGAATGAAGGTGTAGAATTAGGTGTGTCACAGCCAAGTGCTTCCGGGAACTCTGCTAGCGGTACACCCACGTCCGATTATAGCAGGCAAATGTCCCTGCCCCAGCTGCTGGACCGGCGAAAGAAGTTCACTCCCAGCCATCCACATGCCCAGCGGTTGAATGCTAGCTTGGCTAAATTGCTAGCACTTCAACTGCTGCCTTTTCAGTTGGTAGACTCGGCCCCCTTCCGTGAGTTTGTACAATGTGCGGTTCCTCCGTGGCAGGTCCCCAAACGCCACTTTTTCTCACGAAAGGGGATTCCGGCTCTCTACCGGCATGTGGAAGGCAATGTCCTTGCCTCGCTGGACAGGGCGGTCAGCGGTAAGGTGCATATTACCGCTGACTCATGGTCCAGCAGGCATGGACAGGGACGTTACCTGTCTTTCACGGCCCATTGGGTCACTCTTCTGGCAGCTGGGAAGGATGCAGGACAAGGTGCAGTAGTGTTGGAGGTTGTTCCGCCACCACGCCTCCAAAATGCTACTATTGGTTGTGACACACCTCTCTCCTCCACCCCCTCCTCTTCTTCTTCCTCCATGGCCTCTTCCAGTGCTTTGTCCTCAGAACCAGCGGTGCTTCCTAGGCGTTCCAGGGGCTACGCAAGTACGCAGGCAAAACGATGCCATGCCGTGCTTGCGCTGGTTTGTTTGGGGGACAGGAGCCACACTGGGGTGGATGTTTTGTCAGCTCTGCAGGGGCAGGCCGAGAGGTGGTTGACGCCACGCCAGCTTAAGCCAGGAATGGTGGTTTGTGACAATGGCACCAACCTCCTCTCTGCCCTCCGGCAGGGACAACTGACCCTTGTGCCCTGTGTAGCTCACGTCCTTAACCCGGTGGTGCAGCGGTTCTTGAGCAGGTACCCCGGCTTACAGGATGTCCTGAAACAGGCCAGAAAAGTCTGTGTGCATTTCCGCCGATCATTTAATGCCTGTGCTCGGCTGGCTGAGCTCCAAAAGGAGTTGAACCTGCCCAAGAACCGCCTTATATGTGACATGCCCACCAGATGGAACTCAATGTTGGCCATGCTGCAGCGGCTGCACACGCAGCAGAGGGCCATCAATGAGTACCTGTGCGACTACGGCACCAGGACAGGGTCAGGGGAGCTCGGTTTTTTCTCACCACGCCAGTGGGGCATGATCAGGGATGCATGCACTGTCCTGTCACCGTTTGAGGAGGCCACAAGGATGGTGAGCAGTGACAGTGCATGCATCAGTGACACTGTACCTCTTGCCCACCTCTTGGAGCATACGCTGCATGGAATAATGGACAGGGCACTTGAGGCAGAACAGAGGCAGGAAGAGGAGGACTTCCTTGCCTCTCAAGGCCCCCTTTATCCAGATAGTGTTCCTGCTGTGCCACCCATCACACAGGAAGAGGATGAGGAGGAGGAAGAGGAGGAGGAGGATGATTGTGTCAGCATGGAGGTGGAGGCTGGCACTCAGCATCAGCAGCAGCAGCAGCAGTCTTGTAGGGATGATTTACAGTCCCAAGAAACACGTGGACTTGTACGTGGCTGGGAGGAGGTAGCTGCGGATCATGTTGTCCTTAGTGACCCAGAGGACTCCGGACCGGATGCCTCAGCTAACCCACGCTGCATGGCCTCCCTGATCCTGCAAAGCCTGGGGAAGGATCCTCGTATTCTTCGGATCAAGGAGAGGGACCATTACTGGCTGGCCACTCTCCTTGATCCACGGTACAAGGGTAAGGTTGCCGACCTTATCTTGCCATCGCAGAGGGAGCAGAGGATGAGACATCTCCGGGAGGCCTTGCAGAAAGGTCTGTGCAACGCATTCCCAGAGACTGGGAGGTTACAAACTCCTGGTCCTGGACAACGTGTTGCTGAGGCATCGGTCAGAAGGAGCGGTGGAGAAGGTGGCCGTCTGACTGATGCTTTCAGACAATTTTTTAGTCCGCAGCCCCAAGGTATGATCGGTTCCAGCACCCATCGCCAGCGTCTGATTTACATGGTGCAGGAATACCTAGGGGCAAGGTCAGACTTGGACACCTTTCCCACCGAAAATCCTCTGGCTTACTGGGTCTTGAGGATGGATCACTGGCCAGAGCTTGCACAGTATGCAATTGAGATACTGGCCTGTCCTGCATCCAGCGTTCTTTTGGAACGCACCTTCAGTGCTGCTGGTGGCTTTGTTACCGATCACAGGGTGCGCCTGTCCACCGAATCAGTTGATCGACTGACCTTCATCAAGATGAATCAGTCTTGGATCACCCACAGCTACCAAGCACCTGAAGCTGATGTAACAGAATAATTTGTTTTGAAATATCACATCCCTTCAAGACTGCCTATGCTGATGCTGAGTGACTGTCCTGTTATGTTGATTGTCTATCCTCTTCCTCCTCCGCTGATATGTTGGAAGAACATTTCTGGTTCTGGGTGATGCCATCAGCCCAATTTTTCTGCCCCTGTTTAACAGGGGCTTTTAATTACAATTGTTGATGCACTGCTTTGCAGCAGGGCTCATTCCTGCACTACAACTAGAGTATATGGGAGAGGTTGTAGTGTCGTGGCACCAGCACCAGTGCCTAAGGCCCAATTTTTCTGCCCCTGTTTAACAGGGGCGTTTAATTACAATTTTTTGATGCAATGCTTTGCAGCAGGGCTCATTCCTGCACCACAACTAAAGTATATGGGAGAGGTTGCAGTGTCGTGGCACCAGCACCAGTGCCTAAGGCCCAATTTTTCTGCCCCTGTTTAACAGGGGCGTTTAATTACAATTTTTGATGCAATGCTTTGCAGCAGGGCTAATTCCTGCAATCAAACAAGAGTATATGGGAGAGGTTGCAGTGTCGTGGCACCAGCACCAGTGCCTAAGGCCCAATTTTTCTGCCCCTGTTTAACAGGGGCGTTTAAGTACAATTTTTGATGCAATGCTTTGCAGCAGGGCTAATTCCTGCAATAAAACAAGAGTATATGGCAGAGGTTACAGTGTGGTGGCACCAGCACCAGTGCCTAAGGCCCAATTTTTCTGCCCCTTTTTAACAGGGGCGTTTAATTACAATTTTTGATGCAATGCTTTGCAGCAGGGCTAATTCCTGCAATAAAACTAGAGTATATGGCAGAGGCTGCAGTGTGGTGGCACCAGCACCAGTGCCTAAGGCCCAATTTTTCTGCCCCTGTTTAACAGGGGCGTTTAAGTACAATTTTTGATGCAATGCTTTGCAGCAAGGCTAATTCCTGCAATAAAACTAGAGTATATGGGAGAGGTTGCAGTGTGGTGACACCAGCACCAGTGCCTAAGGCCAAATTTTTCTGCCCCTGTTTAACAGGGACATGTAATTACAATTCTTGATATAATATTTCACAGGAGGGCCCCTTCCTGTGCCCACCCAGAGTAACGGTGAGGACTTATAGTGTTGTGGCACCAGCACCACAACCACCAAAGGTCAATTTTTCTACCACTGTTCAACAATGGCATGTAATTACAATTCTTGATATAATCGTTCACAGCAGGGCGCTCCAGCGCCCACCAAGAGTCACTTTGAGGGCTTACAATGTTGTGGCAAAACCAACACCTTGTTCCGCCATTTCTGCAGAGCATATAGGGCAGGCCCCTACTTTCAAACATCCAACTTACAAACATCTCCTACTTGCAAACGGAAGGAGACAACAGCAAGTGAGATGAAAAAAGATGGACGACAAAACAAATTATACAGTGGTGATAACCCTTCCCTATGTTTTCCAAAAAGCTTAAAAATAGTTTTTTTGACTGAAGCTACACTTTAAAAATGTACCAGTTGAAAATTACAAACAGATTCAACTTAACACAACAAACCTACACAGTCCCTGTCTTGTTTGCACCACCTGTATACTGCTGTTCTGAGTATATAGGGCCTGGGGGCCACACGCATTTCCTTTTTTAAATATGGGTACAGGGTTCCCCTTAATATGCGTACAAGACCCAAATAGGCTGGTAATGGGCAGGGAGGGCTACCCATGCCATTTTTCTCAATGATTTTCAACCATATTGCAGGAACCAGATATAACTTTAAAACCGCAAGCAGTTTTAAATGGTGTTATTTCCGTTTAATGTCATTTTGTGCAGGGACTGTTCTAAACACGGGAAACACGTGGCACTTCACAGGCATACTACAGACACCCCGCAGGCACCATATTTAAAGGAATATTTCACTTTTTTTTCACTTTAATCGTCATTAAAATCAGTGCTCCCGCCAAAATTGCCATTTTTAAAAACATTTTAGGCATTGACCCATGTCCCCTGGGGCAGGACCCAGGTCCCCAAACCCTTTTTAGGACAGTATCTTGCATATTAGCCATTAAAATTAGCACTTTTAATTTCGAATGTTCGAGTCCCATAGACTTCAATGGGGTTCTAACATTCGTACGAATTTGGGGTCCGTTCGAAAGTTCTGGTGCGAACCGAACCAGGGGGTGTTCGGCTCATCCCTAATCACCATTTTATGCAAGTGATTATTCAAAATTATGTTAAGTGTATTTTATATTATACTACCATTCCTGAACACTCGAGATATATTAGAACATATATAAACATCAAACGCAGATTATAGAAATAAAAATATTAACTTTAAGAGATAAAACACCAAACACATGTGAGACACCTTGTGGTTGAAGTTGCTATTACATTAAAATCACAAGACTACTGGGAAAGGTGATCATTAAGTCTGCCTGCCAATAGGAAAGGGACACATACCCTCTGGGCAGAACTTAGTATAATTTTATGATCTTTTTGTTTAAGAGGATATTTAAGAAACTAGAAAGATGGCCATAATGAGGAAGGAAGAAAAAAGAAAGCTCGGAGGAGAGCTGGGGGGAGAGAGTCAGGGGGAAACTTAGGGACCCCCCCTGAGAAGGGACACTGGAAGACATGCATGAATACATATTTTTACATTCATGAAGATCCCTGCTCCTTGGAACTCGGAGGTCACACAAAGTAATTCCTCTGTAAGAGAATCCATTTTGAAAGCCACGGCAGCCATCTTAAAATTCCTGGTAACCAACAATCCACACTAGTAGCCAATCGGAATGGGTAAATATACCACATTGATAAGTATATGTTTATCATCTATTCTATGTTCTCTTAAATGTAGATTTTTTGAATATTCTATTATTGAAAATATTTCTCCCGAATAAATAACCGCCTTTTAGATTTTTCTCTAAATTTAATTTTTCATTATAAATTTTTTTTTGCATAGATGCCAATTTTATTGACAAACAAATGTCTAATTTATTTCACATTGTTAACCACTTACTTACCTGCAGTATAGTAACGGTTGGACGTGTGAAATACAGACATTCTGTTTAATTGTCAATTATCAAAAGATTATTGATTCTACCGAGAAGTGATAATGGTGATAATTGTGGTCCAAGGTACTACTACGCCCAGTTTGAGGGTGTTTCCAGTAATTGTCAATATGATCAAGCAATGCAATCTGTATTTTAATATTTCATGTAAATATTTGTCTTTTGTCAACCAATAAATGTAACTATTTTGTATGATCACTCGTCTCCGTGAATAAGTTTCACATATATAGACTGTGTCATATAGACTGATTCTGTATCTTAAAAATATCTTCGTTAAAAATTACTTAGTAAATATTGTGCGGGAAAATGTCCTTAAAAAGCACAACAACATACATATATATATATATATATATATATATATATATATATATATATATATACACGAGTATATAACGAAATGCACTACTTGGTGTCCTCCAGACATAACATTTAGAATTGAGGCCAAACACTTCCATTTTGGTTTCATCACATCAGAGAATCTTGGTCCTCACAGTCTGAGATTTCTTCAGGGTATTTTTTTGAAAACTCCAAGCCCTTGTACACACGGTCAGAGATTCCAATGGAATGTGTCCGATCGGACCGTTTTGTCGGATAATCCGACTGTGTGTGGTCTTCATCGGACTGTTTCCGTCGGAGTATCCGACGGACCACGTTTTCCAACTTGCCGGTAAAATTTTCCGATAACATGATCCGATCGGACCTTGTCTGATCATGTGTAGAGAATTTCGATAGGACAAAGTGCCACGCATGCTCAGATCAAATTCCTACACCAAAGCTATTGGCTACTAGCTTGAACGTAGTCCAGTCGTAACGAAATAACGTCATCACATTCTGAACGATCGGATTTACCGACAACATTTTTCCGACCGTGTGTATGCAACAGTTTCGGACAAAATCCGTCGGACAAAATCCGATGGATTTGGTTGTCGGAATGTCCGACTGTGTGTACAAGGGCCAAGAGGACCTTTATGTGATTTGCATGGAGGAGAGGCTTCCATAGCCAGCAGACATGTGCAATTCATTTCATTATGAATCAAAATTCAGACAACATTTTCATTATTGGAGATTCGGATGTATCTGAATTTCCTAATCACAATTGTAACAAATATCAACTAATCTGAAATAATTTATAACAAAATAAAATATCCAAATTTAGAAATGAATCAGAATTTGAAACATATTGTAATAGCTCTGGTCTACAAAGAGTAGAGATGAGAGGAAAGTAGCTAAATTGTAACAGAATTTGGTCACTAATAAAGGAAAATGAAGTCCTGAGTATTCTTTGGCTCCAGTTTCCAAGATACAGCTTCAGGTCAAAATTGCATCAAAATAATTCAAAATGATGAGGGGGATGTGCGATTATGTACTATGGGGTAAAAGACGCAGTGTGGATGGAATGTTTGAAAATTATTTTTTGAGATGCCTTTTACAATTAGGGGAACCACCCAAAACTATCAGTCACTACTATGATTGGTGGGTTCCCTCCACACCATTGGGACTGTGAAAGGCATGGACTTTATTCTTTCTTTCTTTTAGCCAATGACACAAATACGTTGTAAATGTTATGCAACAATAATGAGGAGCCCGACTCTTGTCCTGATCCCCTATTTTGCATTCAAAATATAATTATTATGTCTTTTTTACCACTGCTGTCACTTTTGGGGTGCAAATGTAAAATTGTCACAAATGTATCAGAAGTTATCTGCATTGTTTAAACAGTTTGGAGGAATCTTGGCTAAACATATGCACTGCCGAAAAGTCTGTTAGTTTTGTTTCACTTGTTTTATTTTTGTTTGTTTTTTTCGGTTCATTCGTCATGATCACAATTCATAAGTTTGTAAATTTGTAAATTAAAAAAATTCATAAATTTGAAAATTAAAAAATATTAAAATAAGATAGAGAATCTGAAAATTTGAAAGAATAACTAACTAACTAATAATAACTAACTATTAAATTAGAGGTATTGGAATTTCTTTTCAAATTTGGCTGCTAGTGAACATAGCGAATACAAATTTATCTGAAATAATGAATGCTGCATCTAAGCAAATGGAAAGGAACAAATGAATAATGAATACTAATAATAATAATGATAATAATAACAATAATAATAATAATAACAATAATAATAATAATAATAATAATAATAATAATAATATGTTTTTATTATTATTATTTTTATTTATTATTATTAATTAGTTATGTTGCATTATTTGGATAATTCATAACTTTGGATAAATCCATATTCGTTACATTCACTAATAACCAAATTTGAAAGAAAATTCCAATACCTATAATTTAATAGTTAGTAATAGTTAAGTTATTATTAGTTAGTTATTATTTAAGATTTTCAAATTTTCAGGTTTTCGATTTACGAAATTTCAAATTTACGGGTTTTAGATTTACGAATTTTCAAATTTCCAAATTTTTCAAATTGACCATTTTACGAATTTACGAATTTTCAAATATTCAAATTTACGAATATTTGGAAACATGTGTTAAATGGGTTTTTCGTTCATTTGAATATTTCCAAAATAAGGAATTTGTCACAATCATTAACCTCCCTGGTGGTACGATTATTTCAGATTTTAGGTGCTGAAAGTGGTGCCATTATTTTGCATGAAAATTTGGCGTTTTATATTGTAGTCCTGTAAATGTTAGGCAATGACACTTTCACAAGTCACCAGATGTAACTGTATAAGGGGGAAGATCTGACCAAGATAAATGTAATAAAAGAACAATAAATTACAATCAGGTAATCATCTTTGGTCTCACTGTGAAGATACATTTATATACTTCCATGTGGTGTCATTTTCATAGTTCTATCGTACTTTGTGGAGATGTTATGAGGCATCATGACAATCAGACACCTCCCTCCCTTGTAGGCAAATATATTTGCCTGTGTATAGATCTTTATTGTGAAATTTTGTGAAACTTTAGCTAACCAGCTCCGTTATCATCTGTTTTATAATTCATCTAATCAAAATATATAAGAATTAACAAATTTATCTCTGAGCATGACAATTTCCCCAAATTTGCAGACCAAAGTAATAACATTAAGGTTTAAAAGAAAAAAAAATGATGATTCCTACTTGGGCTGCTTTATAGAATAGAATAAGAAAGAATAGAAATTAATAGAGTAGCTGAATAAAGTAGAGTATAATATAAAAGGATATAATAGAATAAAACAGA
This sequence comes from Lithobates pipiens, assembly GCF_037356315.1. Lineage (NCBI taxonomy): Eukaryota > Metazoa > Chordata > Amphibia > Anura > Ranidae > Lithobates > Lithobates pipiens. Next base: position 551,695,403 of record NW_027507718.1, read on the forward strand.
ATAACTTATAATAGAATAGAAAGAATAAAATAGAATAGAATGGAAAATAAGTGAAAAGAATATGATAAGATAGGATAGATAGGATATAATAGAATAAAAAACATATAAAGAATCACATAGATTATAAAAGAAAAGCATAGAAACAGAATATAATAGAAAATTAAAAAATTAAAAAAGAATAGAAAAAAAGACCAGATTAGAATAGAAAAATGCATAGAATAGAATAGACAATAGATAAGAATATAATATAATAAAATAAAATAATATAACTGCCTTCCAATATTTGAATTTCAAATTTCAAATGGAATTCAATTACATAGAAAGAATATAGCCGTCCTAAAATCTAAATTTGAATATATTAAAATAGAGAGGAGTGGAACAAAATAGAAAGAATATAGCCATCTTTCCAAATTGGAATTTTGAATAGAATAGAATAAAATAGTAAGAATATAGCCATCTTTCCAAATTAGAATTTTAAAAGAATAGAATAAAACAGAAGAATATAGCCAGTTTCTGAAATTTGTATTTCAATTATAAAATAGTAAATAAAAGCTGTCTTTGGAAATTCACATTTTGAAATAAAAAATTTTAATAGAAAAGAATAGAATTTAATAAAATAGAAAGAGTGCTGTAAAACCATCTTCCGAAATATTAATTTAGAAAATAATTGACCAGAATAAAATAGAAAGAATATAGCTTTCATTAAAAATTAGAATTTTGAATTCAAAGTTTGAATTTTGAATTGAATAAAAAGTAAAATAGAAAAAACATAGCCACCTTCCAAAAATCTAATTTAGAAAATCTGATTTTGAATAAAAAGAATATAGCCTTCTTCCGAAATTCAAATTTAAAATGGAATAGAATAAAATATAAAAAATTATAGGTGACTTTCACGATTTGAATTTAGAAATTCAAATTTCAAATTTTGAATATGATAGAATAGAATAAAAGAGAAAGAATGTAGATATTTCCAAAATTAGCATTTCAAATAGAATTTAAAAAATAAAAAATAATTAATCTGTCTTCCAAAATTCTAATTTAACTTTCAAAAAATTTAATAAAAAAAAAAAGAAAAGAATAGAATAAAACTTAGAACCTAGAATATAGGAGTTTTCTGAAATTTGAATTTTGAATGGAATAGAACAGGATAAAATAGAAAGCATATAGCCCTCTTCTGAAATGCTAATTTTGAACAGAAAATAATAGAATATACCAGAATATAATATAATAAAAGTAAAAGAATATAGCATTCTTCTGATATTCAAATTTTGAAATTTGAATTTCAAATTTTCAATACAATGGAATAGAAAGTATATAGCCACCTTCTAAAATCCATAATTTCAAACACAATAGAATATAATAAAATCTATAGCTAAATTCCAAAATTGGATTTAAAATTTTGAATTAAAAATTTTAAATAGAATAGAACAGAATAAAATAGAAAGCATATAGCCCTCTTCTGAATTGCTAATTTTGAACAGAAAATAATAGAATAAAAAATATATAATTTAATAAAATAAAAAGAATAAAGCATTCTTCTGAAATTCAAAGGTCGATATTTGAATTTCAAATTTTGAATACAGTGGAATAGAAAATATAAAGCCACTAGGGATGAACCCGATGTTCGAGTCGCCTGTTTGTCGAATAGCGAACAATTTGGGGTGTTTGCGGCAAATTCGAAAGCCGCGGAATAAACGTTTAAAGTCTATGGGAGAAATCAAAAGTTCTAATTGTAATGCATGGTATTGTCATAAAAAGTGTTTGGGGACCTGGGTCCTGCCCCAGGGGACATGTATTAATGCAAAAACAGTTTTAAAAATTGCCTTTTTTTTCAGGAGCAGTGACTTTAATAATGCTTAAAGTGAAACAATAAAAGGGAAATATCCCTTTAAATTTCGTACCTGGGGGTGACTATAGTATGCCTGTAAAGTGGTGCATGTTTCCCGTGTTTAGAATAGTCCCTGCACAAAAATGTAATTTCTAAAGGAAAAAAAGTAATTTAAAAGTACGCAATAGTACGCAATACACATAAAAGTCATTGAAAAAAATGGCATGGGATTCCAACACAGTCCATTACCAGGCTCGTTGGGTCTGGTATGAATATAAAGGGGAACCCGATCCAAAATAAAAAATAAAAAATTATGTGAGGGTCCCCCCAAATTCCATACCAGGCCCTTCAGGTCTGGTATGGATTTCAAGGGGAACCCTCACCAAAATGTAAAAAAAATGGTCTGGGGGTCTCCCCAAAAATCAATACCAGACCCTTATCCAAACACACAACCTATCAGGCCGCAGGAAAAGAGGGGGATGAGAGAGCACCCCCCTCCTGAACCCTAGCAGGCCATATGCCCTCAACAAGGGGAGGGTACTTTGGGGTAGCCCCCCAAAGCACCATGTCCCATGTTGATGGGGACACATCCCCACAACCCTTGCCCAGTGGTTGTGGGGGTCTGCGGACGGGGGCTTATCAGAATCTGGAAGCCCCCTTTAACAAGGTGACCCCCAGATCCCGGCTTCCTCCTTGTGTGAAATGGTAACGGGGTACAAATGTACCCCTACTATTTCACAAAAAAGTATGAAAATGGTAAAAATTACATGACACGGCTTGGGATAAGTCCTTTATTAAAAAATAAAAAATAAAAATGTCCTACAAAGTCTTTTTCCTCTTCTCTTGCTCCACCGACGGAATGGAAAAAAAAAATGACCGACTGGCCTCCATGGGAGGCACCCGCCATATGACATGTCTTCACTTTGACAGTTCTTTTATAACTGAGGGCGGGGCCACACTGTGACATTCCCCTCTGATGCACACAGACTTCCCAATGGCTTCTCTGGTGCATCAGAGGGAGCAGGGTCACCCGGGAATGTCAGTGTGGCCCCACCCTCAGTTATAAAAGAACTGTCAAAGCTAAGATGGGTCATACAGCATGTAACTCCCATGGAGGCGGGTCGGTCGTGTTTTTTTTTTTGGTCCATCAGCGAAGCAAGAGAAGAAGAAGAAAACTTTGTGGGACATTTTTTTTTTTTAATTTTTAATAAATTGTTACCATTTTCACACTTTTTTGTGAAATGGTAGGTTGTACCCCATTACCATTTCACACAGGGTGGGAGGCCGGGATCTGGGGGTCCCCTTATCAATGGGTAGAGGCCATGTTCGGCTCATCCCTAATAGGCACCTTCTAAAGCCCATCATTTCAAATACAATAGAACACAATAAAATCTATAGCCAAAGTCCAAAATTTGAATTTAACATTTTCAATTTAAAGTTTTGAATAGAATAGAATAGAATAAATAGAAAGAATATATCTATCATCCAAAATCCAATTTCAAAAATCAAAATTTGAATTTTTTTAAAAAAATTACTAAAATAGAAAGAATATAGCTGTCTTATAAAAATCTGTTTGAATTGATTAAAATAGAATGGAGTTGAACAAAGTAGAAAGAATATAGCTGTCTTTCCAATTATTTGAAATGTAAAAATAATAGAATAAAATAGAAAGAATATAGCCACTTTCCAAAATTTGTTTTTCAAATATAATAAAATAACATAAAAATATATATCTCTGTTTGGAAATTCAAATTTTGAAGTATGAATTTAGAATAGAAACAAGTAGAATAGAGTAGAAGGACAATAGCCATCTTCTCAAATTCAGATTTCAAATAGAATAAAATAAAATAGAAAAAATGCATAACTAACTTTCAAAATTTGAATTTTGAAGTTTAAATTTAGAATAGAAAAGAATAAAGTAGAAATATTGTAGCCAGTTTCCAAAATTAGTATTTCAAAAATATAAAATAAAAAAATATATATCTGCCTTTCAACATTCACATTTTCATTTTCAGAATTTGACTTTTGAATAGAAAAGAATGGAATAGAATTAAATAACTAAAATAATTCCCACTTACACACTCAAAACAGTGCTATATACTCTATTGAACATATATAAATTGAAAATAAAAAGTAAAAAATAATTAAAAGAAATTTTATAAGACTAAAGCCGCGTACACACGGGCGGACTGTATGGTCAACTAAGTCCGTCAGACAATCTGACGGACAGTCCGTCCTACTTTCGAATGAACGGACTTGACCACACACGATGAACAAACAGTCCGTTGAAAGCTTGCGCGATGACGTGTACAGCACGTACGACGGGACTAGAAATAGGACGTCCAATACACAGCAATGCAACCTTCCGCCGTGTAAATCCTTTCTGAGCATGCGCCATACTTAGTCCGTCCAACTAGCCTACTCACGAGCGGACTGTCCGCTGAAACCAAAGTTGGACGGACAATATTACGGAAATTCCGAAATACTTAGTCCGCCAGACTGCACGCTGAAGAAGTCCGCTGAAGCCCACACACGAGCGGACTGTCCGCTGAAATGTGTTTCGGCGGACTAAGTTGGACAGACAGTCCGCCCTTGTGTACGCGACTTAAGAGTGATGGTGACAAAAACGCTTAGAAAGAAATCTAAAGCAGACACCAAAAATGTTTTATTAAGAAATATATATGTGTGAGTATCGTAATCATTAAATCTTAAAACACGATGCATTAATAGAAACACATGCTAATATGTGAAAAAGATGTGCAAATTGATGCTCCAAGCAAATAGTAATATAGAACAGTGTGTTGGCCAATTCTCAACCAAACCAAACAAAGTCCATAAAGTGCAAAAGTTGCTCCAGACACGACAGCAGTGAAAAGATCCCAAATCCAAGATGAATCGCACCAAGGTGAGTATCAAAGCCTTTTACCAGCAATAAACAACTACCATACAGATAGTCTCTCCAAGCGTTAGGGGAAAAAATCATGTCTCCCCTGCAACCTATATCGGCTTCTTCACTTGAAGAAATAATTGTTTCGCTCATAAGACAAAAGCAGAAAAGGCTTCCATAGCATAGTATTTTATACAAGATTTAATACAGTAAAAGAATTGCACTTACAAGGTAAAACATCATCAAGCAGCATATCGGTAAACAAATAATCTCTGAATTTGTGGCATCTCCACAGGCTTCCTTCCGCCTACCAACTAAGTCCCATCAATCTCTGGATATCAATATATATAAAATATGAAGCCAACTTAAAAAAATTCAAATTTCTAAATTTGTATTTAAAATTTTGCAGGAATAGAATAAAATAGAATAAAATAGAAAGAATATAACTGCCATCCAAAATTTTAAATTTTAAATAAAATACACTAAAAAACAAGAAAAACAAAGGATTTTTTTATTTTAAATTCAAAACATAATATAACATAATAGAAAGAATATAGACATCTTCCAAAATTCAGGTTTCAAATATAATAGAATGAAATAGAAAACATATATAGCTGTTTTCCAAAATTACATAATATATATATATATATATATATATATATATATATATATCCACCTTTCAAAAATTGAATTTTGTAATGGAAATTTCAAATTTAGAATGAGTAGAATGAAAAAGAAAGAATATAGCTGTTGCTTGAAATTCAAGCTTTGAAATTTGAATCTAACATCTAGAGTTCAGAATTTGATCTTTGAATAGATTTGAATGAATATAGCCATCTTTCAAAAGACAAATTTCAAATCAAAATAAATAGAATAGAATCAAATAGAAACAATATCTAGCTGACTTCCTAAATCTGAATTTCCAATCAGTTTGAAAGTAGCGAATAAACAAAACAAATGCCAAAAACAAATCATTCTAACATAACAAATATGAACAAAAGAAAGAAATGAGGAATCTAATGAACAAAAATAACCTTTTTCATACATTAGTAACATTTCTAATACTGTGATGTCACTTTGTCATTATGGGATGCTGAACGTAGATGAGTGAGAACATCTGTAGTATCACCCGGGGGCAACATAACAACCCTGAGAGAAGTGAAGGAGGATCGATGAATGATCTGTATGATGACCGGCACACAATTGATGAGAAAATTATCCATTCACCATAAAAAATTGTCCTTTTCATCCAAGACACGTCCATCTTATTTGTATTAATAATAAAATTAATTGCCAATATGTGATGTCTTCTAAGTTCTAAAAGAAACATCCGACTTCAACATTTTGATAGACATGTGCAGAGTGAAATATTTTGTTTCGGAATTTCGTTTTCGTCCGAAAAATAAATTTATTTCGTTACTCCCAAAATTTCATTTTTATTTATTTAGTTTTTCGTTCAAAAATTGCATTTGTCTGAAAATCCACATGAATTATTGTCGAATCTGTCTTTGAAGGCTTATGGTGTCTGTCGAATGTATAAAGAAGATTCGTCAGAGCTCCTAAACTTTATATAGCCTATAGGCTGAGCATTTGACTCCGGAAATGTACGATTGCAGCGTCGTACAGTTTCGATGCTCCGTCGAATATTATTATAAACGTCTGTGTTTTTCATTGCTTTGTCGAATCTCCGTCGTTCATGTTGAATGAATGGTTTAAGTCACAGTGTCAGGTGTCAGATAGCGAGTGACTGATAATAACGAATATGTCGGCAACCCACTGTGAGAGTGACATGGAGGCATTGGAGGACGTTCCTGGGCCATCTACAAGTGTTTCTGTATATATATTATATACTCGTTCAAACAGAAACTGGTGGACTGGTGATAGCGATCACTGATCAGACAGGTAACAAGATTCTATAATAATAAATCCCCCCACAACACAGGCAGCCTCTGAGGCTATCACAACAACACTAGCAGCAACACTAGTATCACTATAAGGTTCTCACACTAACACAATAGCAACAGATTATTAGGAAAAAGCTAAGTTGAACTGTAGCTTGCTTCACTATTGTTCTGCTGCTGTGCTTATGCTTAATAATAATTCGGGTTCTCTGACAAGTGACAATTCAAACGGACCAGATAAGATTGACTGTCTTCTGAAATGATTCAGTGTGTGTCTCTCTCTGCTAGCAATCGTAAGTGAAAGTAAGTTGGCTGTACGTGTGTACTTAGTTCTAGCTATTTTACTGCTCCTCCTCTTTGGTTACAATCAGCCAATAACATTCATCATCATCATTATTTTTATTTTTATTCCCCCACCCAATTCCAGAATCTTTTCTCTCTGTCGAATCTTTTCTCTCTGTCGAATCTTTTCTCTCTGTCAAATCTTTTCTCTATATAATCTTGGACTAATAGAGGTAAGGTTAGGCACATTCGAACCACAGGTTCTATAGACACAGATTGTTATTGTCAGAGTCACGTCGAATCTCCTATTCTATATCGAACTGTTGTAACAACGAAAATGAAAATAAAGCATTTATTTATGTCGGATCTTTTATTTTTTGGATTCTGCACTTTCGTTATTGCTTGTCAAAATGAAAACGAAAATAGCTGAAATTCTGAAGAAAATGCATTCGGACAAAAATGAATGCACATGTCTACATTTTGGAGGTTATTTACTAAAGGCAAATCCACTTTGCACTACAAATATACTGCAAGTGCACTTGGAAGTAAAGTTGCTGTAGATCTGAGGGGGACAAGCAAGGAAAATAAAAAGCCGCATTTTAGCTTGCACGTGATTGGATGATAATTGAATGATAAAATCAGCTTCCCCTCATTTCAGATCTACCCCTTAGATTTAGAGTGACTGCAATCCAAGTGCATTTACAGTGCACTTGTAGTGCAAAGTGGATTTGCCTTTCGTAAATAACGCCCTTTTGTGTCTCTATGTACAGAACTGTGCAAAAGCTTTAGACAGGTGTGAAAAAATAATGTAAAGTACAAATGATTTCATATCTACAGATTTACTTCTTTATTTTTATACATTTATAAAATGCAGAGCGAAATCTAAATCAAATCAATATTTGAATATTCTTTGCCTTCAAAACATAATCAGATCTTTTAGGCCCACTAATACACACAAGGGGGGTCATTTACTATAGTGCCATTGCACTAATTAGCACTAAAATGGTATTCACTGTAGAGCTGGTAAAAAAATACTCCCAAAATTAAATTTACTATAATTCCCTGTAACCAAATAGCACCCAAATCCTTATTCTGCTAAAACCTGGAGAACTGCACATGGAAATAATGTTTAGAACATGATATAATTGCCTAAATAGTACTGAAATATGCAGTACATTATTTAAAGATAATCTGCTTTTAAACTGTGTGAAAAGGTAATTTCTACACTGAAATATCTTTAAAAGTCTGAGAAGAGATACATTTCCCATTTTTGTACAACTAGGTGCCAACACAACTGAGTAGCTCTCATTTTAGCTCCAGTGTCTTTTTTACAAGGCACTATAGTAAATACCAAAATGAGCGCTTTGTGGAAGTGAAAATCTGCACTATTATAGTCCAATGCAAGTTTTGCCTTTGATTCTAATGGTAGAATTGTAACTTCCCCAAATAAATCCTTTTACTGTTGAGATGTATCCCTTTCCCTGAAATACATTTAAATATTTTATTTTAAGAATGCTTGAATGTGGAATATTTTGATGTGTTGTTAAAATATATTTTTCTCTGTCACTTTCACTTACTCTCACTCTCCATCTCACAACAATCTTTACCTAAACTCACACAGGTGTCCTTACAATCCACAAACAATACCATTGCTAATGCAAATTTTAAAATTAGTCACTATTTTGTGCTTTTTATTATTTCCAAATAATCATAATTTGAGCCCAAAAAAATTTGATTTGTGTACCAACATCGGAAATCAACATGTCATTCCCAAAAAATTTGAGGGTAATATCACTATTCTACACTTACCCACAAAGAACCACCAAATATCACAGAATAAATCAAGAAGAATAACTCTTGAGTAATGTAATTCCATCACCTGAGAAATGCAGTATTTATGTATATTTATGTGTATTTATGTGTTGGAGATTTTCACATGTGGCAGATCCGTGGCTTAGAGGTTAGAGCTTCTGCTTAGCATCCCTGAGCATCTGGATTCAAATCCCAAACATGACGGTTCATGTGGAGAAGTTGTCTCATCTCCCAGGTCCTAAAACAATGTTGAAAAGTAGTATGTATCTGTAGGAGGGTTCCACCACCATTGTAAATCTGGCCAGATACACTATCTAGTAAAAAGTATTGGGACACCTGCCTTTACAAACATGAACTTTAATGGCAGCCCAGTCTTAGTCCATAGGGTTAAAAATTGATTTGACCCACCCTTTGCAGCTAGAACAGCTTCTGGGAAGGCTAGGAAGGCTGTCCATAAGGTTTAGTATGTCTATGGGAATGAATGAATGAAATACTTTTATAGCGCACAATGTGAACTGAATCGCAAATATTTAACCATTCTTACAGAAGTGCATTTGTAAGGCCAGGTACTGATGTTGGATGAGAAGGCCTGGCTCACAGTCTCTTCTCTAATTCAGCAAAAAGGCGTTTTATCAGGTTGAGGTCAGTTCCTCCACCTCAAACTCTCACATCTATGTCTTTATGGACCTTGCTTTGTGTAGTCATGTTGGAACAGGAAGGGGCTATCCCCAAACTGTTTCCACAAATTTGGGAGCATGAAATTGTCCAAAAAGTCTTGGCATTCTGATGCTTTAAGAGTTCCCTTCACTGAAACTAAGAGGCCAAGCCCAACCCCTGAAAAACAACCCCACAACATAATCCCCCCTCCACCAAAGGATTAGGACCAGTGCACAAAGCAAGGTCCATAAAGACATGATTGAGTGAGTGTGTTTGGGCTGGAGGAATTTGACTGGCCTGGACAGAGTCCTGACCTCAACACAACAGAACACCTTGGGGATGAATTTGAGCCTTACCTCACAAATGTACTTGGAAGAATGGTCAAACATTCCCATAGACACACTCCTAAACCTTGTGGACAGCCTTCCCAGAAAATTTGAAGCTGTTAAAGCTGCAAAGGGTAGGCCAAATTAATTTTGAGCCCTACGGACTAAGACTGGGATGCCATTACAGTTTGTGTGCATTTAACGGCAAGCGTCTCAATACCAGTATGAGAGAGTGAGAGTGATAGCACCAATTTAACACACCTGCTCCCCATTCACACCTGAGACCTTGTAACACTAACAAGTAACATGACACCGGGGAGAGAAAATGGCTAATTGGACACAATTTGGACATTTTTACTTAGGGGTGTACTCACTTTTGTTGTCAGTGGTTTATACATTAATGGCTGTGTGTTGAGTTATTTTGAGGGGCCAGAAAATTTACACTGTTATACAAGCTGTACACTCACTACTTTACATTGTAGAAAAGTGTCATTTCTTCAATGTTGTCACATGAAAAGATATAATAAAATATTGACAAAAATGTGAGGGGTGTACTCACTTTTGTGAGATACTGTATATATGTTGCTTTGTAGCCTGAAATGAAGACAGACACAATTTTTGTTTTATCCAGCTGTATTTACTAGTGCAGCTTATAACATCCAAGTGAAAGATATAACACCAACATGTCATAGTTAGAAAAAGAATCATCCCTTATGACAATATTTTGTAGAACCAACTTTTGCTGTAATTGATCCCTTTAGTCTGTTGAGATTTGTCTCTGCTATCTTTGCACGTCTAGATTTTGCAATATTTGCCAACTCTTCTACGCAGAACTGCTCAAGTTCAGTTATATTTGATGGTGACCGTATGTGGACTGAAGTCTTCAAGTTATTCCACAGATTTGTCAATGGGGTTTAGGTCTGGGCTTGGACTAGACCATGCAAGGACATTCCCAGCCTTCTCTTCCGACCACCAAGTGCTCCCCTCTCCCTCCTCCAATCACTGTGTGCTCATTGTTGTTTTGTGCTTTGGGTCATTGTCATGTTGAATTGTAAACCTTCTTCCCATTGACAACTTTCTGACAGAGGGCGACATATTTTCCTCAATAATTTGATGGTATTTTGCCCCATCCATTTCTCCTTCTATTCTGGCAAGTGCACTGCTCCAGCCCCTGCTGCAGATACCCCCCCCCCCCCCCATAACAGCACATTACCACTCCCAATAACAGGACATTACCACTCCCAATAACAGGACATTACCACTCCCCATAACAGAAGCTGATGACTCATCAAGCAGCACCACCTCTGGTAACTCCCCCTGCTTTCTGGAGCATTGGAAAAGCTTCCAGAAGTAGAGAGTGGAGACTAGGAGGACCTGCTTGGAGTGTTGATGAGGGCACCAGCCAATCACAACCAAGTGGGCTTGCAGAGTCTTATATAATCTTGGGTCATGCTAGCAGGGGCAGTTGGGTGGAAGAGGGAGAAGGAGTGCTGAGAAGGCTGTCAGTGGCCCTTGAGGTTGCCCCCTAGTATGGGGGGTGACCTCAGACATGGGGTTCAGGTGCTGGAGTACAGCAAACAAAGGAATCCTTCCTGGGTGCATGGGAGCAAGTGTGAGGACAGTGGGAGAGAGTCAGCACATACAGGAGTTCTCTAGGAGAAGACAGCTGGTGGGCTGGTGAGTGAGCAGGCTAGGAGGACTGTGGGAAGAGTGCCAGTCTTGGACTGAGGAGAAGTAGCCAGGACTGAGGAGAAGTAGCCAGGAGGGTTACTGAAAGTTGCAGCTGCAGCCAGGTGAGCTGGCAGTGCCTGAAAGGGTGATGCTGGGATCAGTAGCCACAGAAATGTAAGATGGAAACTGGACTTTGCTTCACAACAAAACAGGCCCGGGGTCATTGTCTGTAAAGGGCTTTTGCTTTGATCTGGCTGTGGGATTTGCTATATTCACTAAAAGTGTCCCAGCTGAATCTGTTTTTCCAAGCAAGTGAAGTGCTAGAGGAAGAGAAAGGAGTGTATATAAACTGTATATAGGAGAGTAGTCAACTCAGACTCCTGAGTTTTCTGAAGTCGAGTGGGCATCCCATAATACCCCTACTCCCCATCCAAGTTTTATCCCCTCAATAAAATACAAAAACAAAGTACTGGACTGTTTTCCAAATCTTGGAGCCTCTGAAAGTTTGGTGTGCCTGGCTGTGCAGGGTGGGGATCCCAGTTCACTTCTGACTCCTACGTGGGGTGCACTACACCTCCAATGTGGTAACAAGGCTAAGCGGCTCAACTATGCACAAAAACACAGGAATTGGGGCAGAAATATGGCAGCAGGTGCTTTGGACTGATGAGTCAAAATGTGAAATATTTGGCTATAGCAGAAGGCAGTTTGTTGGGGGAAGAGCTGAAAAGCGGTACACTAGTGAATGTCAACTATGAAGCATGGTGAAGATTCCTACCAAGTTTGTGGCTGCATTTCTGCAAATGGAGTTGGAGATTTGGTCAGTATCAATGGTGTCTTCAATGCTGAGAAATACAGGCAGATACTTATCAATCATGCAATGCCATCAGGGAGGCCTGTGATTGGACCCAAATGTATTCTGCAGTAGGATAATGGCCCTAAAACATACAGCAAATGTCATTAAAGACTATCTTCAGTGTAAAGAAGAACAAGTAGTGCTGTAAGTGATGGTTTTGTCCCCACAGAGCCCTGATATTAACGTCATGAAGTCTGTCTGGGATTACATGAAGAGACAGAAGGATTTTAGGCAGCCTTCAACCACAGGAGATCTGTAATTAGTTCTCCAAGATGTTTGGAACAATTTCCTGCCAAGTTCCTTCAAAAACTGTGTGCAAGTCTACCTAGAAGGATTGATGCTGTTTTGAGGGCAAAGGTTGGTCACACACAGCATTTTGCGACACCTGCCTAAAACTTTGTAAAGTACTACAGTGGTGTGAAAAAGTGTTTGCCCCCTTCCTCATTTCCTGTTCCTTTGCATGTTTGTCACACTTAAGTGTTTCGGAACATCAAACCAATTTAAACAATAGTCAAGGACAACACAAGTAAACACAAAATGCAATTTGTAAATGAAGGTGTTTATTATTAAAGGTGAAAAAAAATCCAAACCATCATGGCCCTGTGTGAAAAAGTGATTGCCCCCTAAACCTAATAACTGGTTGGGCCACCCTTAGCAGCAACAACTGCAACCAAGCGTTTGCGATAACGTGCAATGAGGCTTTTACAGCGTCCTGGAGGAATTTTGTCCCACTCATCTTTGCAGAATTGTCCTAATTCAGTTACATTAGAGGGTTTTCGAGCATGAACGGCCTTTTTAAGGTCATACCACAACATCTCAATAGGATTCAGGTCAGGACTTTGGCTAGGCCACTCCAAAGTCTTCATTTTGTTTTTCTTCAGCCATTCGGTGGTGGACTTGCTGGTGTGTTTAGGATCATTGTCCTGCTGCAGAACCCAAGTTGGTTTCAGCTTGAGTACACGAACAGATGGTCGGACATTCTCCTTCAGGATCTCTTGGTAGACAGCAGAATTCATAGTTCCTTTTATCACGGCAAGTCTTCCAGGTCCTGAAGCAGCAAAACAGCCCCAGACCATCACACTACCACCACCATATTTTACTGTTGGTATAATGTTCTTTTTATGAAATGCAGTGTTCCTTCTACGCCAGATATACTTGGACACACACCTTCCAAAGAGTTCCACTTTTGTCTCATCGGTCCACAGAATGTTGTCCCAAAAGTCTTGGGGATCATCAAGATGTGTTGTGGAGAAATTGAGACGAGCTTTGATGTTCTTTTTGCTCAGCAGTGATTTTCTCCTTGGAACTCTGCCATGCAGGCCATTTTTGCCCAGTCTTTTCCTGATGGTGGAGGCATGAACGCTGACCTTAAGTGAGGCAAGTGAGGCCTGCAGTTCCTTGGACGTTGTTGTGGGGTCTTTTGTGACCTCTTGGATGAGTCGTCGCTGCGCTCTTGGGGTAATTTTGGGCGGCCGGCCACTCCTGGGAAGGTTCACCACTGTTCCATGTCTTCGCCATTTGTGGATAATGGCTCTCACTGTGGTTCGCTGGATTCCCAAAGCTTTGGAAATGGCTTTATAACCCTTTCCAGACTGATAGATCTCAATTACTTTCTTTCTCAATTGTTGCTGAATTTCTTTGGGTCTCGGCATGATGTGTAGCTTTTAAGGATCTTCTGGTTGACCTTACTGTGTCAAGCAGCTCCTATTTAAGTGATGCCTTGATTGTAAACAGGTGTGGCAATAATCAGGCCTGGGTGTGGCTATAGAAATTGAACTCAGGTGTGGACAACCACAGTTATAGTATGTTTTAACAAGGGGGGCAATCACTTTTTCACACAGGGCCATGATGGTTTGGATTTTTTTTCACCTTTAATAATAAACACCTTCATTTACAAATTGCATTTTGTGTTTACTTGTGTTGTCCTTGACTATTGTTTAAATTGGTTTGATGTTCCGAAACACTTAAGTGTGACAAACATGCAAAGGAACAGGAAATGAGGAAGGGGGCAAACACTTTTTCACACCACTGTATATATATATATATATATATATATATATATATATATATATATATATATATATATATATATATATATATATATATATATATATATATATATTTAAGCCTGTTTTAGAAAGACCTAGGAATCAGGCACTTTAGGGCTGATTTGGAAATGCCTATAGTAGGTCAGATTATTGTCCATTTATTCTAAAAGCAACTTGATGAACATAATTATTAATAACTAAGTTATGTTTTGACTTTGTTGAAAATATATTTTCGGTAATTTTTCTCTGGTTTAATGATAATAATGTAACATTTGGGAAAAAATATACAGCCTAACAATCCAGCACTGGAGGTCAGTATGGCGAATATCTCCACAGCCACCATGTATTTCCCTCTGGTGCTCAGATAGGCCGGGATCATGGCAATCCAGACACTGCAGAACACCAGCATGCTGAAGGTGATGTACTTGGCCTCATTAAAACTGTCCGGTAATGTCCTGGCTAAAAAAGCTATAATGAAACTCACAGCTGCCAGAAGCCCCGTGTAACCCAACATAGAGTAGAAGCCGATAACGGAACCTTCATTACACTGAATGATGATCTTCCCAGGATAGGAGTGCATGTCATATTCTTGGTAGGGAGGAGACACTGACAGCCAAATAACACAGATCAGAACTTGGACAGAGGAGCAGATTATAACAACAGAATTAGAAGTCTTCTCTCCCACCCATTTCCTCCAGTAGCTGCCGGGTTTGGAGGCTTTGAAGGCAATGCAGACTGTGATAGTCTTGGCCAGAATTGAAGACACAGCGATGGAGAATAAGATCCCAAATGACATTTGTCTCAGCATGCAGGTTATATCCACAGGACGTCCGAGGAACAAGAAGACACAGAGGAAGCTCAGCAAGATGGAGGTCAGGAGGATGAAGCTCACACTCCGGTTATTGGCTTTCACAATTGGAGTGTCTCGGAGTAGAATAAATAAAGTCAGTATATAGACAGTTACAGCGGAACATAATATAGATATAACATAATAAGCTAGTGCTATGATATTTGTCTCGTAGGAGAGATAGTCATATGCTTTGAGAATACAGCTTCTCTCTTCTGGCCACTGGTCATCAGGACATCTGTGGCACATCTCACTGTCTATGGAAGAAGAATGTTAGAAATCGCACAATTATTAACTGATTAAAAGGTAATAACATGATATACACAGATCAGTCATATCATTTAGATCAGTGTTTCTCAACTGTAGTCCTCAAGGCACCCCAGCAGGCCATGTTTTCAGGATTTCCCTCAGATGAAACGGCTGTAGTAATTACTAAGGCAGGGAAACTGGTCAAATCACCTGTGCAAGATAATGGAAAGCCTGAAAACATGACCTTGTCGGGGCGCCTTGAGGACTGGAGTTGAGAAACACTGGTTTAGATCACTGATAGGAAGGGTTGCACCAATACCACTTTTTTAAGAACGAGTACAAGTACCAATACTTTTTTCAAGTTCTCATCAATACCGATAACTGATGCTTTGTTTAATGTCATGTGACAGTGGCACTAATATGCAGCACTAATGGGCACTGATGGGTGGCACTGATATGCACTGACGAGGCGAGGACTGTGTCAGTAGTTTTTTTTTTACAATGTATTTTTTACAATGTATATATCTATATATATATATATATATATATCTATATATATATATATATATATATATATATATACTGTATATATATTACAATGCTTTCTTTTTTGGGGGGGGGGGGGTGTTTGTTTGTTTTTTGACAATTTAGCTTTTAAATATTTATTACAATTCTTTCTTTTTTATTATTATTATTTTTTTTATCAGCCTGTTGGGGGATGGCTTTTGTGAGATGTCAGTGGTCTAAACAAACCCCTGACATGTCCCCTTTGAGACACATAAAGGGACTGAGGACACAGATCCCCAGTTCCTTTCTCTGCAGCCTCAGCTGCACTGAAGCTGAATGGAGAGGAGACAGAGGCTCCTCCCCATTCATAAACTGAAGCATCCTGAACACAGATTACGATGCTCAGTTATGAATGGTCAGTCAGTGATTGGTGACCCTCTTCATTCAGAAAAGGAAGGTACTGGTAAATGACAGATTTACTTGCTCCTTCATTAGCTCTCCATCCTGACAGATCTGGGACGGGGGGACCAGAGGAAGACCCCGAGGGGGATCGGAGGAGGACACGGGGGGTACAGGTGGAGGGCATGAAGGACCCAGGGAACCAGAGGAGGACACAGGGGACAGTGATCAGTGCAGTGGTGGGGGCAGTTACAAGAATCATTCTCCCTGTATAGATTTTAATAAAGCAGCTGAAAGTTGCGGGAGGAAAAGGAGGAGAAGCATCTATCAGGTACTTTATTAAAATCCATGCAGGGGGATCGGTGCTTGTACCTTCCCCACTGCCGTACCGCTCATCTGTGAGGGCGCCCAGGTATCAGAATAAGTATCACAGCATTTGCATGAGTACAATAACTCTAGCAAATGCTCGGTATCGGGACTGGTACTGATACCAGTATCAATATTGGTACAACCCTACTGAGAGGTATCAGGAATAACATTGATTATCTGGTTACAATGGCATCTGAAAGTCAGTGGGATATATTGGACATCAAGTAAACATGTTGTTCATGAAGTTGATGTGCTAAAAGCAGAAAAAAATGAGCATTGTAGTTTGTTGTGTATGGGGCTGGGTAGCCACAGACCAATCAAGGTGTCCATGCTGACCCGTGCCCACGGCCAAAGGTGCCTACAATGGGCTTGTGAGCATCTGAACTAGAGTACAGAGCAATGGAAGAAGGTGGTCTGGTCTGATGAATCACCTTTTGTTCTAGATCATGTGGATGGGCGGGTGTGTGTACATCACTTACCTGGGCATGCAGTATGGAAAAAATGCAAGCGGCAAAGGCAGTGTGAAGTTTTTGACAATGTTCTACTGAGAAACCTTGGGTCCTGACATTCATGTCAATGTTATTTAAATTGTGCCAACTACTGTACCTAAACTTTGTTGGTGACCAAGAACACCCCTTCCTGGAAATGGTATTTTCTGAAGCCAGTGGTCTCTTTCAGCAAGATAATGTGTACTGCCACACTGCAAAAATGGTTTAAGCATGGTTTGAGGAACAACAACGGTGGATCAGGGGTGGAATGCCAGACTCCTGCAGACAAGCCCTATAGCTTTCAGCTCATACCTGCACACACACTGGCTGTTTACAAGCTGTAGAGCTTGTAAATAAACTACGAGGCTCATCAGTGACATTGCGGTCCATTCAGAACTACAAGCCGTCAGCTGCAGAGGTTGATGGTACTTGTAGTTCAAGTCATTCACAGGAAACTGTGAATGAATGATGTGGCTGTGTGGGTTATTACCTGTTTTATTGGAGATTTCCCCATCAGAACATGCCACACAATGATAGCAACAAGCATGGATTCCTCCAGTTGGGCCTTTCCTGTATCCTGGAAGACATGGATCATTGCACCGAGCCTGGGGAAACTGAAAGGAAAATATTTTTAGGCAGGAACCGGCAAGTCCTTCAGGAAATGTGAAGAAATAACTGTATTTTCTATGCACAAGATAACACAGTATAATGCCATGAAAAAGTATTCACAACCCTTGAAATTTTCCACATTCTGTCATGTTACAACCAGAGACCTAAATGTATTTTATTGGGATTTTATGTGATAGACCAGTGATGGCAAACCTCATGCACTCTGCAGTATAGTTGAGCATTATGGGAAATGTAGTTCCAAAACATCTTTGGTGCCAAGGTTTGCCATCACTGTGATAGACCAACACAAAGTGGCACATAATTGTGAAGTGGAAAGAAAATGATAAGCGTTTTTCATATTTTTTACAAATAAATATGTGAAAAAGGTGGCGTGCATTTGTATTCAGCCCCCTTTACTCTAAGCCCTTGTACACACAGTCTGAGATTCTGACGGAATGTGTCCTATCAGACCGTATTGTCGGGTAATCCGACTGTGTGTGGTCTCCATCGGACTGTTTCTGTTGGATTATCCGACGGACCAAGTTTTCCAACTTGTCCGTAAAATTTTCCGACAACATGCTCCGATCGGACATACTCCGATCATGTGTAGCCTACTCCGACGGACAAAGTGCCACGAATGCTCAGATCAAATTCCTAGACCAAAACTATTGGCTACTAGCCTGAATGTAGTCCCATCGTAATGAAATAACGTCATCACATTATGTACAATCGGATTTTCTGACAACTTTGTCCGACCGTGTGTATGCAACAGTTTCGGACAAAATCTATCTGACAAAATCCGTCGGACAAAATCCAACGGATTTGGTTGTCAGAATGTCTGACCGTGTGTACAAGGGCTAATACCCCTAACTAAAATCTAGTGGAACCAATTGCCTTCAGAGGTCATCCAAATAGTAAATTGAGTCCACCTGTGTGTAATTTCATCTCAAAATAAATACAGCTGTTCTGTGGAGACCTCAGAGGTTTGTTATAGAACAAAGAACATCATGAAAGCCAAGGAACACACCAGACAGATCAGGGATAAAGTTGTGGAGCCAAATGCAGGGCAATCTTAGAAGAAAACCTGTAATGCCGCGTACACACGACCGGACTTTCCGGCAGACTAGGCCCGACGGTCTTCCCGACAGACTTTTGGCGGAGTTCTGACGGACTTCCAAACGAACGGACTTGCCCACACATGAACGGACTAAGTCCGTTCGAAAGTCTGTTTGTTTTGAATGTGATGACTTAAGACGGGACTAAAAAAGGAAGTTCAATAGCCAGTAACCAATAGCTTCCTTTACGTTGTATTTGGTCCGTCAGACCAGCATACTAGCGAACGGTTTTCCCGACAGGAATTAATTCCGTCGGGCAGATTTGAAACATGTTCTATTTCTAGTTCCGTCTGATTTTTCAAATGAAAAACGATCGGATTAGCCCATACACGATTGGAATGTCCGACGGACTGATTTCGTCAGACCTAGTCAGCCGGAAAGTCTGATCGTTTGTACCCGGCATTAGATTCTGCAAAATACTTGAGACTGGTGTGGAGGTTCACCTTCCATGACCCTAAACATACAGCCAGAGCTACAATGGAACAGTTTAGAGCAAAGCATATTCATGTGTTAGAATTCAGGGAGTGTTTCTAAAATAAAGCAGTTCTTATTCTAGTTCACTCTAATGCCCTATATACACGGTTGGAATTTTCGACAACAACAAATGTTCGATGTGAGCTTGTTTTCGGAAATTACGACCATGTGTATGCTCCATCAGACATCTGTTGTAGGAATTCGCAACAAACAAAATTTGAGAGCTGGTTCTCAAATTTTCCGACAACAAAATCCGATCGTGTGCACAAAATTCAGACGCACAAAATTCCACGCATGCTCATAATCAAGCAGAAGAGCCACACTGGCTATTGAACTTCCTTTTTCTAGTCCCATCATTCGTGTTGTACATCAGAGTGTTCTTGCCGATCGGAATTTGCAAAAACATTTGTGCGACCGTGTGTATGCAAGACAAGTTTGAGACAATACCCGTTGGAAATAAATCCAGGATTTTGTTGTCGGAATGTCCGATTGTGTGTGTTCATTAGACTGGTGTTGTCTGGTTCTTAGGGTTTCTATAGCCAGATCCATTGTTCTCGTGTTCCAGGACTTGAGAAGCAGCATCTTGACTTTGGTTGCCACCTCATCCCTTTAAAGTGGAAGTAAACCCTCCTATCATTTTCAGTCAAGGAAGCTGCCATCTTGGCCTTTAATGATTCTTCAAATGCCATAATGCTGCACATGTGATCAGTTATGACACCAGCCATTGGATGGTTTGAAAGTTTGGTTGAGAGCACAACCAATGTGAAAGAGCATTTCCGGCATGCCGGGAATGTAAGTGTTTTTTTAAACTGGGTTTACTCCCGCTTTAAACCTGAACATATATTAATTACACAGAGTCTTTGGCTTATTAAGGTAGTAATTAAACTCACTTGGTGCCTTATCTGCATTTACTTAGCCTCATAACCTGTGTAATTCAAAGGTGTTTGGGTTTAAAGGGATGAGGTGGCAACTCAATTCTTGATGGAAATACCTGACAGGGTGTCCGGAATCTGTCACAATGACAACCTAGGCTCTCAGGAAGTGGGTTGAATGATACTGGGCACCATTCAACATGGAAGAGCATGAGCACTGGAAAACTGAGGAGGACAAAGAGGGCAGCATGGCAGCATGAGTGCAGGAATAGTGTATTGAGCAACTTTTTTTACATCGGAGAGTTTAGATCAGGATTTAGAAATTGCGGCAGAGCGTTGCCCTGCCAGGGTCTAGAAGGAGGTATTCAGAGCAGCCAGCTTACTAATTGGTCAGGTGTGTGCTGGGCTTTTAGTAAAAACCTGGCCGTGGTTCTGGGCTCCACCCTGGCAGACAGGAGGTCTGGCCCAGGAGTCTGAAGGGCTCCACATCAGAGCCAGCACGGAAAGAGGCTGCTAGCTGTGTACACCATGTTGGTCGGTGAACAGTCTGTAGGACACAAACAAGGGCCACTGTGGGGGCACTGTGATGTAGTGGGTAGCACTCTGACTTATCAGTAAAAAGGGTCACTGGTTCAAATCCCAACCACGACACTACCTGCCTGGAGTTTTCATGTTGTGCCTGCATAGGGGTACTCCGGTTTCCTCCCACACTCCAAAGACATGCTGGTAGGCCAATTGGCCTCTGTCCAAAATTGGCCCTAGTATATGAATGAGGACCTTGGATTGTGGGCTCCTTGAGGCTAGGGACCAATGTGAGTGTGCAATGTACAGGGATAGGGACAATTGTAGACACTCACTCAGGTTGAACTGGATGGACTGGTGTCTTTATTCAACCTTACTAACTATGTAACTATGAAAGGGCCTGGAGTGTAAGGCCAGATCGGCGGTGATGCAAGTACAAGCCAGCAAAGGGCTGAATGTTTATGTTGAAGGAGAAGAAATGCTGAAAACCCCCCGTGAGGGAAACCTGTTTATGTTTGCTGAACTTTCTTTTAATAAAATGGGCAAACAGAAGAAACAGCGAGTGGCGGTGTCCTTAAAGTTCTACGCTTGGAGTAAACCCCTTACAATATATATATATATATATATATATATATATATATATATATATATATATATATATATGGGAAAAGGAGTGGTGCTGCTCCGTATTTCCTAATGTGACTAAAATAAGTGAAAATAAGACAATTCTATTATACACATAAGTATTAAAGCATACTACCCTGTTTCCCCGAAAATAAGACCTAGCGTGATTGTCGGTGATGGCTGCAATATAAGCCCTACCCCCCAAATAAGCCCTAGTTAATCCTTGTAGGTCTTATTTTCAGGGTAGGGCGTATTTTCGGAGAAACAGGGTAATATGTGATAGAATAACCGTGTCTCACTCAATGTACAAAGTGGCTATCTAAGTGATGTATGAACCACACAGCAAAGTGCTAATGTTATACGAAAATACGATATAATATGTGCGCTAAACAAACAATTGCTCTGTGCAAAAATGGCAATTAGAAAGCGCACCGCGCTATGTGCAAAAATGACAATAATGATTGTTGAAAATAAAATCCACTGTGCTCAAAAATACAAATATATAAATGTCCAATCTAAAAAAGCAAAGTGAACAAGAAGAAAAAAGCACCAAAGGCAAGATTCTCAGCTCTCCAGCAGAAATTGTGAATAGACACGTGCAGAACAAAAACATTTGTTTAGTTTCCATTCATTATTTACATACATTTATTTAGTTAAATCTGTTTTATTCGTTTATTTTGTTTTCGGAATTTTTTTTTTTCCATTTTCGAATCAATTTACATTTTTTGAATTCGGATCCATTTGAAAAAGTTTTTAATTCAATTTCAAATAGTTTTCGAATTTGAAACGTTTTCCAATTTCCAATGAAAATAAAAAAAGACTAGAAAATAAAGGAATAGAATAGAAAAAAAATATATAGTAGAATAGAAAAGACTATAACAGAAAATAATATATATATATATATATATATATATATATATATATATATATATATATATATTATACAGTGAAACAGAACAAAATAGGATAGAAAATAAACAGAATAGAATAGAATAAAATATATATATATATAATATAATAGAAAGATTATAACCATCTTCTGAAATTCGAATAACATAGAAAAGAATATAATAAAAAAAAAAAAAAAGGAATGGAATGGAATAGAATAGAAATAATATAACTATTTTCCAAAATTCAAATAGAATCAATTCAAATTTGAAAATAAAAGAATAGAGTAGCATAGCATAGAAAATAATAAAATAATTTAGAAAAAAAAAACAACATAATATAATGAATATAATCATCTTCCTATTCTAATCTATTCATTTCTATTGTTTTTTTTTTAAATTAAATTATTTTTTTATTTGTGTATTCTATTCTATTCTATTCTTTTTTATTCTATCCTATTCTTTAATATTCAAATTCAAATTTATTCTATTTGAAATTCACATTTCAGAAGATGGTTACATTATTTCTATTCTGTTTTTTTTCTATACTCTTCTGTTGTTTTCTATTCTATTCTAATTGATTATTTTCTTTTCTATTCAAATGTGAATTGATTCTATTTGAATTTTGGGAAATGGTTATATTCTTTCCAATCTTTTTATATAGATTTTTTTTTAATTCTATTCTTTTCTATTCTATTATAGTTTATGTTATTCTTTTTTTTCTATTCCATTATTTTCTATTCTATTCTTTTCTTATGTATTAATATTCAAATGTTTTCTATTTGAAATTTGAATTTCAGAAGATGGTTATATTCTTTCTATGTTGTTCTATTTTACCTGTTGCTATTGTATTCTAGTCTCTTCTTTTCTTTTATTTTCTAGTCTATTTTGTTTCGTTTTATTCTATTATATTCTATTGTTTTATTTTCTGTTATATTCTTTTCTAGTCTATTTTTTTTTTCTATTATATTTCTTTATTTTCTTTTCTATTCTATTTTATTTTCTTTGGAAGTTGGAAAACTATTTGAATTTGAACTTTTTTTCTAATTAGAATTTGAAAGCTATTCAAATTTGAAAGGTATTTGAAAATGATTTGAAAACAATTCGGATTTGAATTTCGTCCAAATTATTATTATTTTTTTGTTATTTTGCAATTCGAAAATTCATATATATCAGTTTGGAACTAAGTGAACCACACACGTCTATTCTGAATGCATGCATGTATGAACACCGAGTGTGAATCCTTCACCAGCCACACCAAACTGAGTCACCAGATGAAATATATTATTAAATTATATTTATTAAAATCAAATCAGATCCACTCACGTGATTCTAGCGTCTTCCCGACACTAAGATATGATTGCCTATATCAGCCTTTCTCAACCTTTTCAACACAGAGGAACCCTTGAAATAGTTCTCCAGTCTCAGGAAAGCCTACTAAAAATGAGAAATCTACAACTCATGATACATTAGTGTGATGGTCGGTGGGAAGAATGGTCCTTACACTTGTGGTGATTGGCAAGAATTACCTCCTTACAGATAGCTAAAAAGATCAATGGTGTCAGTGGGAACTTATCTGAGGGGCAGAAATTGGCCAATGCTGAAGGAACCCCTACAACCTCTGGAGGAACCCTAGGGTGCCACAGAACCCTGGTTGAGAGTCACTAGCCCATATGGTATCCTATCTGCCCATCACCTCCGGCATACCACCTGGAGTCCTCCAGTGCTATGTAGGAAACTGGTCTATGAACCTCATAGATACCCTGTTTCCCCCGAAAATAAGACCTAGCGTGATTGTTGGTGATGGCTTCAATGTAAGCCCTATCCCCCACATAAGCCCTTGTTAAAGTCCTTGTAGGTCCTTTTTTCAGGGTAGGGCTTATTTTTCTATAGCTAGATGCATTGTTCTCGTATTCGTGGACTTGAGAAGCAGCTTCTTGACTTTGGTTGCCACCTCATCCCTTTAAACCTGAACACATATTAATTACACAGAGTCTGTGGCTGATTAGGTAGTAATTAAACGTACTTGGTGCCTTATCTGCATTTACTTCATAACCTGTGTAATTCGGTGATGGCTTCAATATGAGCCCTACCCCCCAAATAAGCCCTAGTTAAAGTCCTTGTAGGTCTTATTTTCAAGGTAGGGCTTATTTTTGGGGAAACAGGGTAGGGCTTATTTGGGGGTAGGGCTTATATTGAAGCCATCACCGACAATCACACTAGGTCTTATTTTCGGGGGGGAAACATGGTAGAGCTTTACAGTGTTTGAAGGTCAGCTAATCTCTTGCATGCTTGAGCTTTTTTGCCTCTTGGAACGTTGTGCTTTTATTTTCTGTGTGGTGTACAACCCAATCTACTCTGTTATCAGAGCATCAATATCTGGAAGGAGAAACCAAAATACATCATACAGAAACATAGGAACACTTACTTTGCCCCGTTTCCATTGGTCTCCTACTATAAAACCTTCTCTCTTGGGTTTTTCTATAGCCAGACTGTTTGTGATGTACTCCATCTTAACTTTACTTTTTTCCACCGAAGGCTCATAATAGATCATCTTTTTTAAATAAATCATAGAGGGCAGTTCTCCTCGCTCATTAAAGAAGACCTCCTGCTTGGCTCTGCTAATGTAGTGAACCGTTTGGACATATCTGTGCAGCTTCCAAAGGAAAAATATATTTACTTATTTACACATTTCTTCCAAATTCCAAGGTATTAAGTAAGAGACATTACAAGTTTTTTTTTTTTTAAGTTGTAATTGTTTCCCACAATTCTTTGGAAAATTAACGACTTCAGCCCCGGACCATTTTGCTGACCAAAGACCTGACAACTTTTTGCGATTCGGCACTGCGTCGCTTTAACTGACAATTGCGCAGTCGTACGACGTGGCTCCCAAACAAAATTGACGTCCTTTTTTCCCCACAAATAGAGCTTTCTTTTGGTGGTATTTGATCACCCCTGCGTTTTTTATTTTTTGCGCTATAAACAAAAATAGAGCGACAATTTTGAAAAAAAGGCATTATTTTTTACTTTTTGTTATAATAAATATCCCCCAGAAATATTTTAAAAAACATTTTTTCCCCCTCAGCTTAGGCCGATACGTATTCTTCTACATATTTTTGGTAAAAAAAAAAAAACGCAATAAGCGATTATTCATTGGTTTGCGCAAAAGTTATAGCGTTTACGAAATAGAGGTTAGTTTTATGGCATTTTTTTTACTAGTAATTGCGGCAGTCAGCAATTTTTATTGTGACTGCGACATTATGGCGGACATTTTTGACACATTTTTGGGACCATTGTCATTTATACATCAATCACTGCTATACAAATGCAGTGATTCCTGTGTAAATGACACTGGCAGTGAAGGGGTTAACCAGGGGGTGGCAGTGTAGGGGTTAAGTGTTCCTAGGGGTGTGTTACTAACTGTTGGGGGCTGGGCTTTCTTTTAGTGAACGCCGATCTCTGCTCCAATCACATGGAGCAGAGATCAGCGTCACTTGTTGCTAGGCAGAATGGGGAGATGCTGTTTACAACGGCATCTCCCAAATCAGCCTCCCCATGAGACGATCGTGGGTATGCCCGCGGCGATCGAGTCCGTGGGACGCGCGACTGGACTCACGGGGGTCCCGACCAGCATGCGAGCGCACTGCCAGCGGCGGGCTCGCGATGGCAGGGTGGCATTTAAGATTGCCAATATGCCTGCCCGTGCCATTCTGCCAACGTACATCGGTGTGCGCTGGTCGGGAAGTGGTTAAGAAATTAATTTTTTTTTCACAAAAATGTCATATTAACAAGTTATTTCTCACGCAGACTCAAGTGAGGAATGACTGCTCAAATTATTTTGCCACTTTGGTGGAAAACTTGCAACATTTGCAAAACAGATTTGCTCTGGGCCTTCATTGATTTTGGTCAAACATCTGTATTTCCATTTGTTATGTTGGTATTTAGGACTGAGCCTCTCAGGGGATCAGGAAGGAATTTATTTTTCCCCGATGGAACAAATTGGATCATGCTTTGCTGGAGTTTCCTTGCTTCCTCTGGATCAACAATGGGTATGGGATTATTTATATAGGATTGTAATTTT
This sequence comes from Lithobates pipiens, assembly GCF_037356315.1. NCBI lineage: Eukaryota > Metazoa > Chordata > Amphibia > Anura > Ranidae > Lithobates > Lithobates pipiens. The sequence continues at coordinate 551,721,711 of NW_027507718.1, forward strand.
TAATTTTTCCATTTCAATGGTCGGATTAGATGGACTTGTGTCTTTTTTCAACAAGATTAACTATGTATCTATGCAGTGGCGGCTTGTGCTCAATATTTGGGGGGGGGGGGGCGCAAACCAATGCCATCCCCCACAGGAGATGGATGGGAAGGCAGCGATACCTCCCATGGGAGACGAATGGGAAGGTGACGCAACCCCCATACTCCCCCGGGGGAGATGGAGGATCAGAGGCCTCCTTACCTTAGCAGACAGGTGGCAAGGATCAATCCAGGGTAGGGCTGCTACTTATTACTCTGGGGCCGCTGCTTCTCCTCAACAGGAAGTGGGTCCTAAGACCCGATTTGCTTGGAGTCAGGAGACTCCCTGTACAATCGTGTCTCAGGACCCACTTCATGATTGGCCTAGAGGAGAATCAGGAACACAATAGCGAATATTAATTTGCTATTGTCACACAACTGTTGGGCTCAGGGGGCAGTGCTCTGTGCCCCAAGCCCACCTTTTTTTTTTAACGCAATTGTGGAAATGTTTATTAATTTATGTTGTTAGATGTCCCGCAGTGTCAGTTTTGCTGTAATATGTTCATGCGAGCGTATTCGCACATACAGGCGGTGGAAGACCTTTGGCGGCAGTAACCTTCCCGTGGACACGGCAGATCTGTTTACTCTTTTAGGAATGTTTGTTTATGCCTCACCAAGAGACCGGGCAGCTCATGGCGATTTGCATTAACGCTTCTAGCAAACGGATCTGCGTACATGGGAACCATAGCACAACCATACAAAAATAATGATAGAGTACGACTTACATCATTGGTAGCGGTGGGAATGTGCACGCGATCGTGATCACAGCCCTGTAAGTAGTGTTCAAATAGTGAGATCTGTGACGCTCTACATACGACCGTCTTCTGTGTCTGATTGGCTAATTCTGAAGCCACCACCTTCCTTTGTTATTTATGTTTACAGTATAAATAAAAGCAGCAGATCATGCTAGAGAGGATTTTGCTAAGCCCAATGTGATACCAGAATCTGTCTGTGTTACTTGGAGATATATAAGCGCGCTTTGCCAGCATTATACTGTAAATTGTGCTTTTCGTCACAATGGAATTATTTGCTTATAGGAGAAGCATTAATAAATCCACAACAAGCCTCAGGCTCTAATCATGTGCTTAAAAGAAAAAAAAAAGATAGAAATCCATGAGTCCGGCACACTGCATGTAGATTAGGGGGCGTGAACTGGGACAGAAATTTGTCCCTGGACTTCATCCAGACCGGCCCACTTACATCAGAGTGTCCCATTACCAGCCCCCTTACATCAGAGTGTCCCATCAGCACTCCCTTACATCAGAGTGTCCCATCAGCAGCCCCCTTACATCAGAGTGTCCCATCACCAGCCCCCTTACATCAGAGTGTCCCATCAGCACCCCTTACATCAGAGTGTCCCATGAGCAGCCCCCTTACATCAGAGTGTCCCACGAGCAGCCCCCTTACATCAGAGTGTCCCATCACCAGCCCCCTTACATCAGAGTGTCCCATCAGCACCCCTTACATCAGAGTGTCCCATCACCAGCCCCCTTACATCAGAGTGTCCCATCACCAGCCCCCTTACATCAGAGTGTCCCATCACCAGCCCCCTTACAACAGAGTGTCCCATCAGCACCCCTTACATCAGAGTGTCCCATGAGCAGCCCCCTTACATCAGAGTGTCCCATCACCAGCCCCCTTACATCAGAGTGTCCCATCAGCACCCCTTACATCAGAGTGTCTCATTACCAGCCCCCTTACATCAGAGTGTCCCATCACCAGCCCCCTTACATCAGAGTGTCTCATTACCAGCCCCCTTACATCAGAGTGTCCCATCAGCACCCCCTTACATCAGAGTGTCCCATGAGCAGCCCCCTTACATCAGAGTGTCCCATTATCAGTCCCCTTACATCAGAGTGTCCCATCAGCACCCCTTACATCAGAGTGTCCCATTACCAGCCCCCTTACATCAGTGCGTCCCATTACCAGCCCCCTTACATCAGAGTGTCCCATCAGCAGCCCCCTTACATCAGAGTGTCCCATCAGCAGCCCCCTTACACCAGAGTGTCCCATCAGCACCCCCTTACATCAGAGTGTCCCATCAGCACCCCCCTTACATCAGAGTGTCCCATGAGCACCCCTTACATCAGAGTGTCCCATCAGCACCCCTTACATCAGAGTGTCCCATTACCAGCCCCCTTACATCAGAGTATCCCATCACCAGCCCCCTTACATCAGAGTGTCCCATCAGCACCCCCTTACATCAGAGTGTCCCATGAGCAGCCCCCTTACATCAGAGTGTCCCATCACCAGCCCCCTTACATCAGAGTGTCCCATCAGCACCCCTTACATCAGAGTGTCCCATGAGCAGCCCCCTTACATCAGAGTGTCCCATGAGCAGCCCCCTTACATCAGAGTGTCCCATCACCAGCCCCCTTACATCAGAGTGTCCCATCACCAGCCCCCTTACATCAGAGTGTCCCATCAGCACCCCTTACATCAGAGTGTCCCATGAGCAGCCCCCTTACATCAGAGTGCCCCATCAGCACCCCCTTACATCAGAGTGTCCCATTACCAGCCCCCTTACATCAGAGTGTCCCATCAGCACCCCCTTACATCAGAGTGTCCCATCACCAGCCCCCTTACATCAGAGTGTCCCATCAGCATCCCTTACATCAGAGTGTCCCATGAGCAGCCCCCTTACATCAGAGTGCCCCATCAGCACCCCCTTACATCAGAGTGTCCCATTACCAGCCCCCTTACATCAGAGTGTCCCATCAGCACCCCTTACATCAGAGTGTCCCATTACCAGCCCCCTTACATCAGAGTGTCCAATTACCAGCCCCCTTACATCAGAGTGTCCCATCAGCAGCCCCCTTACATCAGAGTGTCCCATTACCAGCCCCCTTACATCAGAGTGTCCCATCAGCACTCCCTTACATCAGAGTGTCCCATCAGCACCCCCCTTACATCAGAGTGTCCCATGAGCAGCCCTCTTACACCAGAGTGTCCCATTACCAGCTTCCTTACATCAGAGTGGCCCACTGAACCATCGGCCCATCGGGAAACTCCCGGTAGTCCCGATGGCCAGTGCATGCCTGGGCGTGCATATCGACAAGGGGCCCCATATGGATGGGCAACCACTGTAACTATGAGTAGTCTGGTGGAGTCCTCCTTACCCACCTTCAACAGTGGATGAAGGAGAAGGGCCTGCAATCCCCAAGGCATACCCAAGCTCCCATATTTTCTGCCATCTGGTGCTCAGAGGGACCACACGTGATGACAGGACATATTAGTTGTAATCAAGTGGAGAGGCTCATGGGTGATGCTTACTGCACCCATATGGGGAGAACACAACTGGCTATTGTCCTCAAAGGTAGGCCGAGGCTGCCATTTAATGCAAAGCTGGTGTTAAGACAGCACTCCAACTTAAACGCTGTGCTTCTTCAAAAGAACACAAATATAGACTGGGTTCTTGGATGCCCTTGGATGTCGTTACATTGGTCCCATACCAGGGGTATTGTTTGCTAGGAAGGAAGCCTAAGCACACAAACTCCTTGAGTACCAGGGCCATCCATCACCTAACCCTAAATCATACCACAGCCCCACTAATTGCCTGCCTATACACTGGACACTAGTAATGTAGTCCTTGACAATGGTAATATAGTCTCCTGGAAATAGCTTCACTGCACATTAGACATATGTACTGCATCTTCTTTATCTCATCTTGTCTCCTGACGTAAACCCTGTTCAATGATATGCCAAGCAAGTAACTTCAGATCAGGCAAAGCTAAATAACAACAAAATGTATTTTACTGAAGTTGTTTGAATATTACATATGAACAATGCAACAAATATGTCTTCAATACACATTCCTGTAAATGATCTTCTAAGTGCCCCTGCCCCTTGAAGTAGTCATATCCTTTGTAAGTGAGAGAAGCTCTTAACAGTGGCAGCTGGTGTTTTTTTTGTTTTGGGGGGCGGCAACCCCCCGGCACCCTCCTGCGGGAGGATGGTCGGACGGAGGGGTAAGCCCGGCACCTACCCCATCTAGGTAGTGGACGGGCAGGCATGTCCTAACCTGATCCTTCTCTTTCCTCCTAGGCATCCATTAGGATTGCTTGTCCTTTCAGCCAATCAGGTGATGGGTCTCAGATCCACTTCCTGATTGGCCGGGAGGAGGATCAGTGTGCACATTTATTCGCTATGGCACTCAACTGGGAGGACTTGGAGTGCAATGCTCTGCCCACCCTTTTTTGAAGGCAATTAGAGCCTCTGGTTTTAATTATGTGCTTAAAAAAAAAATACACTCCCCTTTGGAATTCATGATCCAGCGTCCCTGTATATAGACAGGGGGCTGAATGCAAAGATACGGGGATGGTGCCCATGCACCTCTAATGGATGGGCCCAGTGGACTGGTCCTTAACCACCTCAATACCAAGAACTTTAACCCCCTTCCTGCCCAGTCCAATTTTCAGCTTTCAAAGCTGTCACACTTTGAATGACAATTACTCAGTCATGCTACACTGTACCCAAATAACATTTTTATCATTTTTTCACACAAATGAAACTTTCTTTTGGTGGTATTTAATCACCACTGAGGTTTTTATTTTATTTTGAAAATAAGTAATCTTTCTTCAAAATGTTGACCTAAATTTCTACCGCTACATATCTATAGTACAAATAACCCAAATTAGTGTATATTATTTGGTCTGTGTGAAGATTATAGAGTCCACAAGCTGTGGTGCCAATTATTGAAAATTGATCACACCTGATGTACTGACGGCCTATCTCATTTCTTGAGGCCCTAACAAGCCAAGAAAATACAGATACCCCAAAATGACCCCTTTTTGAAATGTAGACAGTCCAAGGTATTTAGTAAGAGACATTACAAGTTTATTTTTTTAAAGTGTTAATGGTTTCCCACAATTCTTTGAAAAATTAAGAAATTCATTTTTTTTTCACAAAAATTTCACATTAACAAGTTATTTCTCACACACGGCATTGGCATAATCGCATTTACACCCCAAAACCCATTCTGCTGCTCCTCTGAGTATGGTGATACCACATGTGTGAGACATTTATACAGCCTGGCCACATAGAGAAGTGCAACTTACAAATAACACCTTCAGCCATTATCCACTTTAACCACTTAAGCCCCGGACCAATTTGCAGCCAAAGGACCAGGCCCCTTTTTGCGATTCGGCACTGCGTCGCTTTAACTGACAATTGCGCGGTCGTGCGACGCGACTCCCAAACAAAATTTTCCGCACAAATAGAGCTTTATTTTGGTGGTAGTTGATCACCTCTGCGTTTTTGTTTTTTTGCGCTATAAACAAAAATAGAGCGACAATTTTGAAAAAAATGCAATATTTTTGACTTTTTGCTATAATAAATATCCCCCAAAAATATAACAAAAAACATTTTTTTCCTCAGTTTAGGCCGATACATATTCTTCTACATATTTTTGGTAAATAAAATCGCAATTAGCGATTATTGATTGGTTTGCGCAAAAGTTATAGCATTTACAAAATAGGGGATAGTTTTATAGCCTCCTCTCTCTGCCCCCTCCCTGCCCCGTCTCTGCCCCCTTCCTCCATGCCCCCCTCTCCCTCCCCATCTCTCTCTCCCTGCCCCTCCCCCTCTCTCTCCCTGTCCTCCCTCTCTCTGCCCCCCTCCCCGTCCTCCCACTCTCTGCTCCCTCCCTCTTGCTCTCTCCCTGTCCTCTCTCTGCAGA